>NW_024096551.1:3997500-5197500 GCF_016545835.1 Crotalus tigris | reverse complement strand
TAAATCTCCTGGGGAGAGAGATTTTAACTTCTACAATGGCCATTCAGGCTGGAGAATTTTGAAAATTCAAGTCAAGAAGGGCCTTGGTTGGGCAAAGGTAGCTAAGGAATATCAAGTTATTCAAAAGAAGGATCCAGTACTGTAAGGACTTGTTTCATGTAGGATATAAGTATAATGGCTACTAATAATTTTATTATCTATCTATCCATCCATCCATCTCTCTCTCTCTCTCTCTCTCTCTCTCTCTCTCTCTCTCCTTCTCTCTCTCTCTCTCCCTCTCTCTCTCAAACCTTGGATGCTGCTGCAGCTGTCAAGCCTTCTAAGTGTGGAGCTAGTTCTCCCCCTGTGGTGTACTCTGGATGGTGCCTGAACAAATGAATTAGTAATTGTCGGCAGCCAAATAACTACTTTGTAAGGGGGGGGGGGGGTTGCATTTTAAATTTATTGATTTTTCAGTTTTATGTTTACATATTTGAAAAGCAGCATGGCGGCTGGGTTGTTTCATAATTCAATAACATACAAATTTCTTTAGGTCAAATCACAGAGTATTACATTAAATAGTTCCTCTCTTTTTCCCTTCGTATTTACTGTCTTACATTTGAATTAATACAATTCTTATTATATCAATTTAATACAAATAGCTCTCTTACACTTATAAATAATTTTTAGTTTATACATATCTTAGTCATTTTAACATTCAATCTTTTTAGACAATTAATGTCCTAGAAAGTTTTTTTCCAATTTTTAGTTTCCCATAACATAAATATTTAAATTTAACGTTTAATAAGTTTCCAAATTTTAAATAACCCCAATTCTCTTTATCACAATTCATCCCTGGATCTTACATCAACTGGTTAATAATACAATATAATATTCTTATCTTATTTAAGATATTTCCAAATATCTTAAATTTAATAACCAAAATTTCTCTTATTTCAACATTTAATACTTCCTCTTTTTTCTCTCAATATCTACTACCTTATATTTAAGCTAATAATTTTTATCATTACCACTAAATAAAAACATATTTGTTACATTCATCAATACATTTCTAGTTTATATATATATATTTTAATTGCCTTTATATTCAATATTCATATTTAACTATTAATGTTTATATTTCCAAGTCCTAAATAATCAAAGTATTCTTTAACTCAACTCATAACAATTTCTAATATTCAAGGTACACATCTTTTCTATTTTGAGAATATTTTTTAATTCTCACTAGTAAGTCAAAACCCCAATTTTCTTTAGTCTTATTTTAGCTTTCTTTCTTTGCCAAATTGTCTTCCATGTCCGTGCTTTTGAATCATCAAATAAATCTCCCTGTGTTGTTATGTATGTTGTATGAGGTAGAAAAAAACCATCCGATTGCCATTTTTTGAGAGGACTAAAAATTGTCTCTTTATTTTTCCATTTTGATGTAGTTGTCTTAGACTGTTTATCTTCTCTTCAATCTGTTGTTCTTCTTGATCCTCAGATTTCTTCTGATTTATGTAGATAATCTTTTCCCTTTTCCCTTTTATCAGTCCATTTTCTGGGTTTTCCATTAACTGTACTTGTTCATCAATTGAATCCTCAGTCATAGTATTTAATTGGTCCACTTTTTCTGTTATATTGTATGTAGTTGATTTTTCAATTGTAATCAAAATTTGAGTTTGTGTATCTGGGTTGACAGCCCGTTCTATTCTGTAACCTCTTATTTCTTCAGTAGTTGTAAGAATAGTTTGGTAAATTGCTTTCAGCATAAAGTGAATTTGTTCCTGATCTTCCTCCATATTCTCTTAGTAATGTGTTATATTAATGGCTTTGCAATCAGAGAATATAAAAAGAATTTTTCAATGAGTATGGAACACAGCTGGGCTTCACTGCTAAGTGTCTCAAGGTTAGGAGTCTTATCTATTGTCTAGGCTGCCAGCCAAGTCTCTTTTAAGTAATAACAGGTTGTAATATCAGGTTTAGCCACTACGTGTCGCCCCTATATTTAAATTTTCCTTTAGGTCCGAAGTTTTTGTAATCTTTTCAGTTTTACTTCTTTTTTATAAATAAAAACCCAGATCTTCAATAAGAGTAGAAGGTCTTTTAATCCACAAACCTTAAGAAATAAAATTCCAATTAGAATCAGGTTATTCTTGCAATGCTTTTTAAAGCTCCCCTAGATAGTCAGTCGCCACTGTTTTTAGAGGGACGGGTAAAATCTCCCTTCCCTCTCCACAGGGGGGAAAGTACTTAAGGCAGCTTATGCAGGTAAAGAAAATAGTTAGGATTTGAGAGAGGTAGATCTCACCCAATCTCGTCCGTGCTGCCTTAAAATTGCCTGATGGTAAGTATGACTTCGGCTGTCTGCAACCTAGTGATGAGCCATATGGCTGGTCTTTCATCCGCCGGTTTGGAGGGCTGCCCTGGATCAAGTGGAAGAGCTACTGCCCTCCCACGATCCATCGGGGATCTCCTCCTTGCTGATCGCCCCTACAGGGCAACTTTCGACCTTTCCAGTGAAGCAAAACTGAATGCGGAAGACAGCGCTTGCCTTCCAGATATCCATATCAGCTGGCTCAGCAAACCGGAAGCCTCAGCCAAATAACTACTTTGTATTAACAGTGCAGTCTCCAAGCTAATGCAACATCATGATATGCTAAATAAATATAATATAGATTATATTATAGATATAGATCTATTTATAATCTTTTCTCTTTTTTCCTTCTTCCCTCTCTCTGTCATCTATTTATTTGTACATTTTATATGCCAGCCCATCTCACCCAAAGAGATTCTTGAGTGTACAATAAAGTCAAAAATTAAAACATTTTGTAAACCCCTTAAAACAATAAACATATGAACAAGACTATGAGATGGAAGATGTTCATATATAGCATAATCAGTATGCAGGCTCCCTATTGCTAGGGGATCCTTGTTGGAAAACAAGCTTGTTCACATTTGGGGAGTCTTGAAATTAAATTTTAAAATTTTATTACCAATTGGAATTATTTCTACTTCAGGTAGCTCTTGGTTACCACCATTCGTTCAGTGACTATTCAAAATTACAATGGTGCTAAATGAATGGTACTGATGACCAGTTCCTTGGAATTAAAGCTGTCACAGTATCCCCATATGATTATTATTTTTGAGTTCCTTGCCGGCTTTCCACAAGCTAAATCAACGAGAAAGCCAGTAGAGTTGTAAGTTACAATCATGTAAGGTTTTTACTTAGTGACCCATGTGATCCTTGCACTGTTGCCACCAGGATGAAAGCCATTTGCAGATTTTATGCAGATGGACAAAACTACCATTATTATTTTTGTAAAGTTTTAGTTTACTATTTTTTCTTATAATAGATAATTAGACAATAACATTATTCAAAGTTTTGATTGAATTATTGGCTTATTATTCATAATGTTTTTTTGAACTTGTCCAGTTTGTTTGTGCAGTAGGAGTTATTAGGTGGATTCATTAGCATCAGCTTTTTAGTTATTTCAGTTTCAGTCTATTTTTAAAGAGCTGCATAATTTTTTTTATAGCTGCATGGGTTTATATTCTTATTTTTATAGCTGTATGCTTATATTTACCAGACAATTAAACAGTAGCATTTTAAAAGCCCATATGACCTCTTAACTACAATGGTATCTCAGTACTCATTGTTAATTGGTTCAATGACTACCAAAAACAATGAGTACCAAACAAATTTTCCCCATAAAGAATAATATAATGAGTCACAAGGCACCCAACATCGACAAGTTTTAACTTATGCATTGAGTACTAAACCATCAGTGAATACTGAGACAAAATTTTTGTTTCAAAATGTGTGGAGTACCAAGTTCAATGAGTTTCAAACCAATTGAGTACCAAGGTACCACTGTATATACTATTAAAAGTTTGTGTAACTTTTAGCTGGGTGAAAAAAACAGTGCATCCTAGAGCCACATTTTTCAATCAAGGTATCTCAAATGAGCTAATCTATAAAATTCTGGGAATTCATGGCTCCTGAGGAAGTAAAATTTGGGGAAATGATGGCTGCCTCAATGCTTCTGCCACACTGCCATTTTCTTTTAAATATTTTATTAGATTTTATATAGGTAAGGAAAATATAGGGTCAATACGGGTATTGGGGGAATTGGAATAGGAATTTAGCATAGGATAAGGGTAGGTACAATAATGGGGTGACCCCCCCATAATAATCCCAAGCTTTAACAAACAAGCTACCGTCCAGATCTAAATATTGAATAAACATAATTTATATAATACTAAACAATTGTAATGATAAAATTAACTATAATCATATAACTAAAATTTGATAAATAAGTAAAATTCCTCTAAATAGATATCCATACTTAATAATTTATCAACTAATTCTAATCATCACCATTAATATTTAAGATCACTAGTAATAAAGATGTTATTAATCTAAAAAAATAAAACTTAGTTAAAAGTCTATCATTTATTCTATTCAATTTTAAAATTAAATTCAATTTTAGGTTCTGTTCATATTTTAATGTGTTTCTAACCATCGACAAAAAATTTCCCAAGTTTTAAAATAAATTGAGTCTTCTTTCTCCTTGATCTCTAAAGTTAATTTGTCCATTTCTGCACAATCTAGGATTTTTGAAATTATAGCCTGGTCAGATGGTAGATTTTAATTTTTCCAAAATTGGGCAAATACTATTCTTGCAGCTGTTAATACATGTAATATTAAATAGTCATTCTCTTTACCAAAGCTAGATCCTACTATTCCTAGCAAAAACAATTCCGGTTTGATTTCTATCTGTACTTTCATCATCTTTTCCAGCCATTTATGAATCTTAAGCCAATATTTCTTTGTGTTAGGACATATCCACCAGGCATGGTAGTAAGTGCCTGGGTTTTGTTTACATTTCCAGCAAGTATTCGATACATTTTTAAACATTTTCGCTAATCGAACTGGTGTCATATGCCATCTATAAAACATCTTATATAAATTTTCTTTACATGTTGCTGCTTTAGTAAGTTTAATGTTTTTATCCCAAAGTTTTTGCCAGTCTTCTGAGTCTATAGAGTATCCAAAATTCTTTGCCCATACTATCATTGTTTCTTTTACTTGTTCTTCTTCCATCTTCCATCTTAGTAGACATTTATAAAGTTTCTTAATCAAGTTCTCGTCTGTTTTTAACAGTAGTTTATCAAGTGGAGTCTGCTTTTTATAAAATCCCATTGATTTTATATCTTTTTCATATCTTGTTTGAATTTGCAAATAGGACCGCCATGTTAAATCAATATCTTGTTGTCCAAGATATCTTTATAGCTAACAAGTTTATCATAGTTAATCAAGTTCAGATAAGCAAATGCTTCCATTGTGGAGAGCCACTCAGGTATTTTCATATACATTTTGTGTCTAATTCTCTCCCATTCTAAAAGCAATACGTTTCTTATGGCATGATTTTGAAAATATTTATGTGCTTTAGTTTTCTCATACCATAAAAAAGCGTGCCAATATAATTGGAGGTCATGTCCCTCTATAAGAAGTCATTTATTTCTCAGTGTAATCCATTTTTTAAGCCAAAGCAGAATAGCTGCTTGATAATAAAGTCTTCAATCCAGGAGTCCAAAGCCCCCGCCTTTAGATTCTTGCAAGAGTTTACATTTAATTCTTGCTTTCTTTCTTTGAAATATAAATCTTAGTATTATTGCATTTAAATAGTCAAAAAATTTCTTGCTTAGTTTAACAGAACTGTTTGAAATAGAAAAATTAGCTTTGGTAAAATATTCATCTTAATAGTCGCTATTCTTCCTAGCAGTGATAAGGGGCATTGTCTTACCTGAAAGCCTTTTCTCAGCATGAGGAATGTAGAATCCACGAATGGGTTTTAGAAGTCCTCTAGCCCAATTAGACCAATCAATCAAAGTTGCCACGCCCCTGCAGGGCCTGACCATGCTCCCAGTTTCGAAAAAGGGCGAAGCCAATGATTGTGTGATGTGATGGCTCTCGAACTGCTGACACTGACCTGACTGCTTAAGTGAAAAGAGAGGGGGTGGATTCTACATTCCTCATGCTGAGAAAAGGCATTCAGGTAAGACAACGCCCCTTCTCCATCATGTAAGCAATGTAGAATCCATGAATGGGACATACCAAAGCCCATGTGACTCCACAGGTGGGACGCAGGCCAGACAAGTGTTGGTGTTCATTTGGATCATCTGTTGTAAGACACGGTGGCCAAAGGAGGCCTCTACAGAAGCAAATTTGTCGAGCTTGTAATGATGGATGAAGGGGGAAGGAGATGACCACGTTGCCACCCTACAGATGTCAACTATAGAAGCTTGAGTTTGCCACGCAACTGACGTGGAAGTACTGCACGTGGAATGTGCCGTAAGACTGTTTGGAACTGGCAAGGAGCAGACCCAGTAAGATTCAGCAATGCAGGCCTTAATCCACCGAGCAATCATAGAAGAAGAAACCTTTTGTCCTTTGGAACCCATACGGAAGGAGACAAAAAGTGCCTCAGATTTACGAAAGGAAGCAGTCCTCTTGGTAATATTGCCCTGCGTACATTCAGGGAATGCCACTGCCACTCCAGGACATGTGAGGAATTGGGACAAAAGTCCAGCAACATGATCTCCTGTGCCCGGTGAAACAACGTGTTTACCTTGGGGATGAACAAGGGATCCAATCACAGTACCACTCTGTCATGGTGAAAGGTACACAGGTCCTCCCTAACAGAAAGAGCTGCCAGTTCTGAAACGCGCCTTGCCGATGTGATGGCAACCAGGAAGGCTACCTTATGAGATAAGAGACGACGACTGCAAGATCTGATAGGTTCAAAGGGGGACCCTGTAAGAGCCTGTAAGACTCGGGGTAACTCCCAAGTGGGATAATGATGGACTGCAGGAGGTCTGCTGTTGGTAACTCCCTTGATAAAGGAACGAACCCTCGGGTGATGAGACAATGGCGCGGAGTTGGCACAGGTGAACACCGTAGAGAGTGCCACCACTTGCCTACGGATAGTGCTGGGTACTAGACCCATATCTACTCCATCCACTCAAGAATTCTCAGGATAGTGACAGAAGAGATGGACAAACCCTTGCATTCACACTAGTGACAAAAGTTTCTCCAAGTGGCATCGTAAATCCGATTTGTCGCCGGCCGCCTAGAAGCCTGAATCATTGATATTACTCTGGGGGAGTAAGATCCCCATGTCAGGAACTGGCGTTCAGATGCCAGACGACTAATTGGAGCCACTGCGGGTCTGGATGTCGTATGGCTCCTTGCATTAAGATTATCCGCTCTGGAGGAATTCTCCACGGAGGAGCTACAGCGAGGCTCACGAGATCTGCAAACCATGGTTGCCTCGGCCAGTGTGGGGCCACAAATATCAGCTCCACTTGTTCCTGCAACAGTTTTCTGATGAAGGCCGGGATCAAAGGAAAAAGTGGGAAGGCATATAGTAGGCCCTCTGGCCAAGGACTGCGGAGAGCATCTGCTCCCTCCAACCCTTAAGAAACCGAGAGAGAAACCAGGGAAGTTGGGTGTTTGCTGGGGACACGAATAGGTCGACCCTGGGCTGACCGAACCGATGCGTAATCTCCTGAAAGAGGCATGGATGCAGACGCCACTCTGAATGATCTACCATAGCACAACTCAGATAATCCGCCTGTCAGTTCTCCACCCCCGATATGTGCTCCGCCTTTAGGGACAGAATATTCCACTCTGCCCATGATCCCAATAGCCGGGCCTCGGACATCAGGGCCCGAGATCGAGTTCCACCCTGCCTGTTTACATGGGCCTTTGCCGCCACATTGTCCATCAGGACCAACACGTGGCAACCCGCAATCGTTTCATGAAAATGACGAAGTGCCAGGTATATAGCCCTGAGCCAGTTGATGTTTTGTTTGAGATCCCACTGGGACCACTGGCTCTGGGTGAACTGAAGTTGGAGGTGTGCCCCCTATCAGAACAGGCTGACGTCCTGGTCATGGTCAAGGTCACTCAAATCAGTTCTTTGAAAAGAGATCCTTGGACAAAGCTGGGGATAGCCACCAGAGAAGGGATGTGAGCATCTATGCTGGGACTCGTACCCTCTGGGGAAAGGAGGCCATACCCCACCTCTGGTAGGGGAACAAAAACCACTGGAACTGTCTCGTGTGAAGTCTGTCCCAAGGCACTATGGCAATGCAGGAAATTGGTTTTCCTAACAGCTGTGAGAGTAGAAGTAGGGTCACCTGTTTTTCCCTGCACACCATGAGAATCAGTGTACGTATGCTGGCCTGATGTTCCTGAGATAAGAAAACTTGGCACAAGTTGGTATCTATTATTGCGCGCAAGTGTAACAGTTGGTTGACTGGAGTCAAGTGGCTCTTTTGAAAGTTGATCAGAAAACCATGATCTTGAAGCATCCTGATTGTTAGTACCATGTCCAAGCAAGCATTCAGTGCCGAGGACGACTGGATTAGAATGTCGTCCAAGTAGCACTGAACACGGACCGGCACCAATCTGAGCTGTGCGGCAAGAACTGCCAGGACCTTGGTGAAGACCCTGGGGGCTGATGATAGGCCGAATGGCAGAGCCTTGTATTGGTAATGATGGTTGGAATACATGAATCTGAGAAACTGTCTGTAACTCAGATGTATGGGAATATGAAGGTATGCTTCTGTAAGGTCTATTGACGTCAGGAAATCCTCCTGATGAATGCTGGCCAAAATGGAGTGAAGAGTTTGCATTTTGAACTAGGTACGAATTTAGGACCTTGAGATCGAGTATTGCCCTCCATCCTCCCGAGGTTTTCGGAACCACGAAGAGGATGGAGTAGAACCCCTGCCCCAATTGATCCGATGGCACCTGCTCTATGGCCTCTATGTTTAGAAGATGTTGAATGGCTTCCTTCATGAGACCCTGCTTTACGGGATTTTGTGATAGAGGGCAGGCGATGAATCGTCGAGGAGGGGATGTTAAGAACTCCAGGGATAGACCATCCCTGATGGTGGTGAGAACCCAAGTGTTCGTGGTGGTGTCTTCCCATATGCGGAAGTAATAAGCCAGTCTGCCACCTATAGGAGGGGTCCGTTCTGAGTAATTTTGACCTACGGAAGGGACGACCTCCACTGCCACGAAAAGGCCACTTGTTCTGAAATTGTGGTTTTAGCCTGTCTCTGTAACTGGACTGGTCCAAGGAACAGTCCGGTCCTGCTGGAAAGGACCAAGAACCACTCCCCGAAGCCAGGTCTGAGCCTGTCCGAAAGGAAGGATGGCAATTGTATGGAGTGAAGCGTCTACCTGTTCTTTTGGAGAGGTGAGAGAGTACTCTCTTCTTTTCTCTGTTTTCAATCAGGTTGTTACAACAGGTAAGGAGTGAGGGCCTCCCCAAAGAGGCGACCACTCTGATGCGGGGCAGCAGCCACCCTCCATTTGTGCCTGGTGTCGGCAAACCAGTTCTTAAGCCAGAACAACCGACATGCAGCGACATTAGAGGCTATGGCCTGGGCCGAAAACCTGGCCGATTGCAGAGACATGTCTGCCATGTATTCTAGTGCTGCCCACAACTTTGTGACATCCTGGTGCACTCTTACCTCGTCTGGGGAGATCCTAAATTGAAGTTCGCAAAGCCACATTAGTGAAATCCTGGCAAAGAAGGAGTTCGATGTGGAAGCTCTCATCGCCCATGCTGAGGCCTGGTGCATTCTACAGAAAGAAACCTCAGATTTCTTGTCCTTGGCCTTCAGAGCCTCAAACATATCTCCTGGGATCTTGGAGTCTGACAGATGGGAGAAAGAGACTCGTCTACTCCCAGAACCTCCAGTGCATCATTGAGGGTAGAGACTGTATCCAAGAGTTTGCGGTCTATTCCCCCAAGGGCCGAGAAGGTACCAGGGGATCCCCTTTGATCCTGAATGGATTTCAAAAACATGGGAGGGCAAGGGATCTGCTGGTTTTTTGTAACCGGTTCCGAGAACAGCGGATCAGAACTTTGGCCAGAATCCTAATCGGATGCTTGGGGTTTCACCAGTTCAATCTTTCCAGTGGCACAGGCCTTATGCGAAGGGAAAGAAGCAGGATTAAACACACCGACCAGGGGAGTGGCTTCTGTGTGAGTGTCCTCATCATCTGACTACAGATCCTCTTTGAGGGCCTGTTCAGAATATTCAGATACCTCGCTGCCACCAGAATGCGGTGGTGAAGCCGGATCTGGGAACTCATAATCCCTGGGCGTGCAGTCCCCGCAGATGGAGGGGGGTTTGTCGGCCCTGGGACCGGTGGGGTCCTCATGGAAGAGGCCATGGCTTGAGCCACTGCCTGTGAGATCATGGCCTGGAGCTGGGTGATGAATGAAGGTTGTTCCGGGGACCGGAAGCCCACCGCCATCGGAGTGAAAGATGCCGATGGGATCTGAGGTGGACCCGTAAGGGAGAAACTCCCCAGGATTCCACAAGCTACTGAGGGAGGGGTGAGTTCGGTGACTGGAGCCAGATCCTGGACCTGCATCCTCAGATCCTGTTCAAAGAGAGAAAGATGATCCCGGCTGAATCCAAGTACGGGACCCTGATCTAGGGCCTGTTCGGGAGACCAAGCCCTTGCAAAGGGTGAGGGGCGTTATAGATGTAAGAGGGGGGAAGTGGAGGCAGGTTGGACCTCCGCTGTACGTTGTTGAGCTTTGGAAAATTGTTTTTCCAACGCCCTATGCCTGCTACCTGCCTGTTTTTCGGCTGCCTTAGAGGCCCTTTTAGTCTTGGCCTTGACCTTTGCGGCCGCTTCTTGGTTGGGTGACTTGTGTTTCTTATTTCCACTGGAAGTGCAAGCCTGTGGAACGGTGTTATCCGCCATGTTGAATAAAAAACAGGAGTTTTCCAGCAGATCTCTGAAGCTGTCCTGGTCTGCAGGAGATAAGGCTACGGCCTACCTAGGTGGTACAGGCCTACATGAGGGTCTGTGAAGTCTGGCCCGCCATTAAGCGCAGAGACACACTGCGCGATGTAATTCATGCGTCATCCAGGGAGCTGTCCTCTCCCCCTTCAATTGTCCAGTGTCCTTGGTTCTTAGTACTGTAAACAATTGAGTTGTTATTATTAATTACTTGTATTATTGTTTATTTATTAATTTTATTTTTTTAATGGGCGACCCTTGTGTCTCACTTAGTGGCGGCTAGGACAGCAATTGCCATCCACTAGATTCAGACAGCGGAACAGGCAAGGCAAGAAACAACCCAATTTATGTAACTGAATAGTTAAGAGTAATTTAGCAGGCAGGGATGTGGAAGGTGCTTAACATTGTATATTTGAGGTAAATGTACATATAAGAACTGAGAAATGAGAATGAATTTGTACGATGCAGAGGGAAGATTTAGAAAAAAACCAGGGATAATTGAGTCAGAAAATTCCCTTCGTCAGCCACATGGTGGCCTAAAATGGCGTCTGTAACAGAGAAGAAGGAAGGGACCTGTACACAATGAGGGATATAGGAGCCCCTATATCCCCAAAGAGTTCCGAAAGGAACACTGTCCTTCATCGATCAAAAGGAATTTTTTTTTAGAGAACCCCCCCCCCCAACTGTCCTGATGGCCCACGCTGCAAGGAAAGTTAACAGGCAAGGAGCAACGAAAATTACCAGGGGAAAGGAACGATTGCGCGGCAAGCCTCAAAATGGCACCCGTGCCGCTCCGTGAAAGAAAATAAACAGGCGAGAGCTAATGCAGAGTTTTGACTGTAAGGGAAAACCACAGGAGAAGAATCTGGCAGAATGCAACAGAAAGGGAGCCTGTGAAAAAACTATAATCAAAGGGAGAACGATCGCCGCATTGCGCAAAAAGCGGCGATCGCGACAATCAACTGGTCAGCAGTGGAATACTTTCCAGGCAAAGAGAATAATGCTTAGATTAAGCTAGGGCAGCACTGAGTCCAGCACTGAACTAGATTACAGAAGGAACGAATAATCCACAAATGGAATAATACTACCTGTCCTCCTAAGTTATATTCGGGAGCCAAAGTTCCACGTCTCTTCAGGGCTGAGACCAAAAAGAAACTGGGGCATAGTCAGGCCCTGCAGGGGTGTGGCAACTTTGATTGATTGGTCTAATTGGGCTAGAGGACTTCTAAAACCCATTCGTGGATTCTACATTCCTTACATGCTGGAGAATTGCAAATTTTCCCACTTTTCCAAATCTACTTTTATTTGTTTTATTAATCTCTCATAGTTGTCCTCTTTTAGTGTTGTATATTTTGCTATTAGGTAGATACCTAGGTATTTGAATTGCTTTAATAAAATTCTCACCAAAATCTATTTCCTGTAGCTGTTGGAACATGAATTGCCAATTTAAATTATCAAAAGCTTTTTGTGCATCAAGAAATATAAGTGCCATCTGATTCCCTGGAAAATTTTCATAGTATTCCAAAGCATTTAAAATAATCCTTAAGTTGTTCTTTATCTGTCTTTTAGGGAGAAAGCCGTTTTGATCTGGATGAATAAATTCAGTTAGAAAGTTTTTCATTCTTTCTGCCATTATTGAAGCAAAGATTTTATAATCCACATTTAATAAAGATCTTGGTCTATAGTTTTTAATTTGTGTAAGGTCAGTATCTTCTTTGGGTATCAAAGTGATATTGGCTTCAGTCCATGAGTTCGATATTTTTGTCTGTATAAAAATTTCATTACACAAGTCTTTCAAAATTGGGGTTACAGTATCTTGTAGGGCTACATAAAATTCTGCA
Source organism: Crotalus tigris (assembly GCF_016545835.1). NCBI lineage: Eukaryota > Metazoa > Chordata > Lepidosauria > Squamata > Viperidae > Crotalus > Crotalus tigris. The sequence continues at coordinate 5,184,840 of NW_024096551.1, read as the reverse complement.
GGTAGTCCATCAGGCCCCAATGTTTTATCTTTCGTCTTTTTATTGCCTCTGTAATCTCCATCATTGATATCTTCTCATTTAACCTCTGTCACATATTCTCAGGAACCTTTGGGAGATTTGCTTCTTTTAAATAGTCCTGAATTGCCTCTTTGGAAATCACCTCCGCCTTATAAAGTGTCTCATAACAAGCCATTTTCAATGTTACCTGACAAGTTCCAAGCCACTCGTGCACTCCCTTGCCTCTTCCCCACTCAGCACCAGCCACTTACTTATTTGCTGGGAAAGGAAAAGGAAAGGGAAAGGGGAAAAAGGAAAGAAGAGGAAGGGGGAGGGAAGTGACAAAACAGAATGGAAACATGGAAGGAAGAGGAAGGAGAGAAGGAAGAAAGAAAGGCGTGAGGAGGAAGAGGGAGACAAGAAGGAAGAAAGAAGAGAGAATGGAAGGGAGGGAAGGAAGGAGAAGGGAATGGAAAGGGAAGGAAGAGAAAGAAAAATGAAGGGAAAGAGGAAGGGAGGAAGGGAAAATAGAATGAGAGAGGGAAAGAAGAAAAATGAAGGAGGAGTGAGTGAGTGAAGGAAGGAAGGAAGGAAGGAAGGAAAGATTTCTGATGCTCACTGCTAGCTTTTCACAAGAAAATTCCATGGGGAAGCTCCTGCTCACATTCATTTTTTGCTTACATTCATTCTGTTTATTTATTTGGGTAATGAAATATCTCTGAAACGATAACCGAAGGGGGCCCCGTTTTTTGAGTCTGTCCTATAATTGTAGCATTGTATTTGGTGCATGTGTTCCTGTGAATATATAGTGGTACTTTTTTTTCAAATCATGTTTAGGTCATATTTATATAAAAATATTGAAAATTCAAAAGAATTCACAAACTTTTCAGCATCACTGTATAAATGCACGTGTGCTCTTTAAATTTCCTTTTACTTTCCCCTGTTACAACAATATATACTGCTATGTAGCATTTTGTTCCATTATGAGCTCAAAATATAGAGTATTATGTTAAAGTGTGATCAAGTACATTTCTATGTTATTTTGCAAACAAAATGGGTTTTAGCAAATAAAGACTGATTTTGTTTTGGGCAACTATAGCTCCTAAAAGTTGGCATATTAGCCATACAGTGTATTATTTTCTTTTGATTTTAAAGACTACCAAAGTTCTGGACATTCACATAAACAATAAACTGAGATATTCTCACATCTAATTTTGTTTTTCTTAGAGAATATCTAAGCTCAGCTTTTTAATAAAAGCTATCCTAAAAATATCTCCCAGTAACAGTTTCCATTTTCTTTGCTGAGAATACCAAATCAGCAGGATATCTGTTTACCACATCCTTGCTTTTCATTATGTATGAGCTCTTCTAGCTTTGAGATCACTAAAAGATTATATGAAACAATTGTTTTCCATAGGAACATGATGACTGGAATGCTACAACATAATACAATCTACACACCATAAAAAATTAGGTTTTGACTTCTTAGCTCCAATAATCTGCAGCTGTAAGATAAAATTATTTTATTAAACACTGATAGGCATTAAAATAGTACACACTTATCTTTTTTGAATGTTTTAGCAGCCATAAGAACACAATAATTAAAAAAATATTAATGCAAAATTAACTACCAACCTACGCACCCTGAAAATGGCACTATCAACAATTTTGTTCTCTAAGAAAATTAGATAGTTATATCAATACCTTAAGGTTTATTTTCAGAAGATGAGGCAGCAAGAAACATGGCACGACAGTACAGGAAGGAGGACTGGACTCCACCTATGAGTCTTTTCCAGCCAGAGCTGTACTTTGCAATGTTACCCTACCTGGGATTTCTTCCAGGATTCTTTTGGAAAGTTCGCCCTCTTCTGATAAGGCCAGGAATAACATAACAGAATTCTTAAACCAGTTGGGTTTTGAGCTTTCTCAGATTGTGAAGATGGAAATCCAGTTATTATCTTCCTTTTCTAATACACTACAGCATATTTTGTGAAATAAGCTGTCATTATGAAATTATTATTTGCCATAATGCAGCCCAGAATCCATGTACCTTTCTTCTTCCTTCTAGTCTTTCTCTTCTTCCTTCTGCCTTTCTTTCTTTCTGTCTCCCACTTCCTCCTTCCTTCCTTCCTTTCCTCCATCCTCTTCCTTCCATGTTTCCTTCCTTGCTTGTGTCCTTCCCCCCTTCTTTTCCATTCTCCCCTTTCCCTCCTCCTTCCCAGCAGATAAGTAAGTGGCTAGTGCCGGGTGGGAGAGGAGGTAAGGGAGTGTGTGAATGGCAAGGAAGTACCTGACAAATCCCCCCTTTTTTTTCTGCAATTTTTATTGTTGCCAGTCTGGAACATGGCAAACTAAATAGAATTACTCAGTCTCTGCTAGGAAACAAGCATGTTTGGCAAACTGCACAATGAAGACTTTTATAATCTATCTTCACTACTGGGTCTATAAACTTTGTGAAATTATCGACCTCCAAGATAAAATGTGTTAATTCTTACAAATTTTGATTAGATGAATTAGAAAACAGGTGGTAAGGGTGCTGGTTGGCTAAAGTTTTCAAGATTTCACAATAAAGATTTATACACAGGTGAGTATATTTGCCTACAAGGAAGGGAGATGTCTAATCATCATGCCTTATAACTTCTTGACAAGGTATGGTAGAACAATGAAAATGGTATCCATGTAGAAGTGTATAAATTTATATTCACTTTGAGACTAAAGATTATTACCTAACTGTAATTTGGTAAGGCACATTTGTCTTGGTCAGATCTATGCATCATATAGTTACACCTGGTGACTTGTGAAAGTGTCATTGCCTACCATTTCCAAGGAACAGTTGCATGATATTTTCTCTCAGAAGCCAAGATGCCTTGAAACTGCGTAAATAATGCAAATATCTTCTGCTACAGTTGTGATGAGGTAACATCTGCATCTCAAAAATGTAGTAGTTGACAGCATACCATCTATATTTTGAATGCAAAAGAGGGGATCAGGACAAGAGTTGGGACCCTCATTATTGTTGTGTTACATGTGCAACTTATCTGCGCCATTGGCTAAACAAGATGAAAAAGTCCATGCCTTTCACAGTCCCAATGGTGTGGAGGTAACTCACCAATCAAAGTAGTGACTGCTATTTTTGCAAAAGGGAGCTCAAGAAAGAAGTGGTCCATGGAATACCCAAACATTCCATCTGCACTGCCTCCTGTACCCCATAGTGAGAATTTGCCAATTCCAGATCCACCAGAATCCTACTCTCTAGACCAGGGATCGGCAAGCTGAAACACTGAAAGAGCCACTTGGACCCATTTTCCTCACAAAAGAAAAAACTGGGAGCCGCATAATGTGTGCATGTATGCACACGCGCGAATGCGTGCAGAACAGGAGGCTTGATTTAAAGAGTGGAGCCTAAGGCGAGACTTGCACTGGCTCTGCCCCCCGTCCAGCTCCGTCCTGACTTCTCCTCCCCCTGGAAAAGACTGCTCTCCCCCTACCCCATGCTCTCCCTCTCTGGGACTTTCTTCTTTCCGCCTTTTGGCGCGAAGATTGCCAGGGAGCGGAGGAGGCCGATGGGGAGGAGCTGCGGGCTCGCCTATCTCAGCCTGCTGCGGGAGGCTGGAGTTGAGGCTTCTGGCTCGCTCTGGAAAGGGTGCTCGGAAAAGAGAGGATGAGAAGCGGAAAGTGGGAGAAAGGATGTCTTCCACCTCTCTCGGGTTTTTTCGCTGGGAGGGCGAGGAAGCAGCATTTCTGCTCCGCACAGATGAGAGCAGGCGGCCTCTCCTTCAAACTCATCAGCGGCGGTGGTGGAGCCATCTGGTGCTGTTTACATGGCCGTTTGTCAGTGTGACTGAGAGAGGTAGTGGCCCCAATTATGGTCTGGGGAAACGAGAGTTGAGCGGGGTGCCGCTCAGTCACTTGGACGAATGGCCGTGTAAACAGCACCAGATGGCGCCGCCGCCAGTGGAGATGACCAGGCTGGCTCGGCTGCCCAGGGAGTGATGCTGGCGCCGGCCACCGCTCCAGCCAGGACTGCTGCCCGAGGGGTAGCAGGAGGAAGAATGGGAGGAGGAGGGTGAGGAAGCTGCCACTGCCGCCCCAGCTGGGACTCCACACTGCCCGGCCTCGCCCTCCGCCCATCTGATGTAGCCATGGTGGGGGCTGGTGCCATGCGGGCTGCTGGCCCTGGCCACAATGCTGTAGCTGCTCTGCTTGACTGGCCCCTGCTAGCCCCTCTGCTGGCCCCTGCCCAGGCTCATCCTCCACCCATCCAATGTAGCCACTGCCAGCCCCTCCGCCGGCCCGGCTGCTGCCCCCCAGGTACCCCTCTTGTCCCGGCACCCGCCCGAGCCACCCGTTGGCAACAGGAAGAAGGGGAGGAGGGTGAGGAAGCTGCTGCCCCAACCGGGACTCCACGCTGCCCGGCCTTGCCCTCCGCCGATCTGATGTAGCCATGGTGGGGGCTGGTGCCATGTGGGCTGCTGGCCCTGGCCGCAATGCTGCAGCTGCTCTGCTTCACCGGTCCCTGCTAGCCCCTCTGCTGGCCCAGCTGGCCCCCCGGGTGCCCCTCTTGCCTTGGCGCTCGCCCAAGCCACCCGGGGGGCAGCAGAAAGAGGAGGAGGAGGGTGAGGAAGCTGCTCCAGGTGGGACTCCGCACTGCCCGGCCTCACCCTCCGCCCATCCAATGTAGCTGCGGGGGAGGCTGGTGCTGTGTAGGCCTCTGGCCCTGGCTGCAATGCTGCGGCCCAAGGTCTTCTTCTCCTGCAGCACCGAGGGTCTGGCACGGGCCAGACCTTCTGCCACCCCGGCTGCTCCCCCCCGAACTGTCCGTTGGGAGCAGGAGGAAGAAGGGGAGGAGGGGGGCTAGGAAGCCACCATCCCAGCCACGTCCTCAGCCGAACGGGCGGAAAGTGGGAGCAGGATGGGAGGCAGCGGCTCCAGTGGTGGCAACCCGTCCCCCGTCCCGGCCGCGTCCTCAGCCAAACGGGCGGGGAGAGCGGGAGGGGAGGCAGCAGCTCCGCCAGCGGCCACTGCAGCATTGTCAGGGGTCCCCACCACCCCCGGCCCAGCCGCCACCCCTGCCACGTCCTCAGCCATTTCGCCATTCCAAGAGGAGGGCGCCAAGGCCGGGTGCACCATGGGCAGCCGTGCTGGAAATGGGGAATGCCGCCGCAGGGATGAGGGGGGTCCAACCCGCCAATGGCCCCACTGCCCTCGCAGCCCAAGGTCTTTTTCTCCTGCAGCACCAAGGGCGGCAGCAGTGGCAGAACAGCAAAGGGGCACAGCTGCCCACTTGCCACCTCTTTGGCCTCGCTCAGTGCGACCGGCAGCAGCGGCAGTTGGAGGACGGCCAAGAGGACCACGCAGCAGGGCGAGGGGAGGCAAGGGAGACTCGCCAGGCAGGGAAGAGGCACCCCGGGACCGGCCACCCATGGCTCCTTTCAAGGACACCTTTCCAGCAATCCTCCCGGCCACCAAGAAGAAAAGAGGTTTGTGGGCAGTCCCACAAACCAAAGAAGTTCAACCAATTAATTCAAACTTCATAAGAAGTTTGAATTGATTGGTTGAACTTTTTCAGTCCCACTTTTTTTTCAGACTGCACACGGTGGCTGAGGACAGGGAGCCACAGGAGACAGCAGAAAGAGCCGCATGCGGCTCCGGAGCCGCGGGTTGCCAACCCGTGCTCTAGACTCAGAGGATGATAAAGACGACAAGCAGGATGCAGCTGATCTATGTCAGCAGACCCAAACTTTAGCCCAGTGTAAGTTCCTCCTGAACTACATCTAATTTCTCTGAGTGAACTAAATGACCTGGTGAGGGATTTGGAATTGCCTAAGAGTGAGGCAGAGCTACTGGGCTCCAGATTACAACAGTGGAATTTCATGCAGAGTGAAAAAGCATGAAAATGTTACATGATAAACCAATAAATGAGTGGAAAGTTATGTTATTGGTTTCAATAAAAAGATAAATTTATAATGTTTGTTGTGGCATCATTCTCGTTGCTATATCACATTTTGTAGAAAGGTTATGGAGCATAATTGCACATCCCACTCATAATTTTAAATTATTTTGATGCAATTTTGACCTGAAGCTGTGTCTTGAAACTGGAGCCAATTAATACTCAGGACTTAATTTTCCTTTATTAGTGACCCAATTCTGGTAAAATTTAGCTACTTTATTTTCTGAGCTTTCTCCTTGTAGATCATTCGGCCATAAAAAAAGTAGCATACTCACTCATATGATTTTAAGATTCTGCTTTATTTTTAGAATACATAGATATCTCATTATGAGTGATTTAAACATTTTGGCACAGGTCAGTAAAGATTCAGATTATTAACATCAGATAACCATAAAAGATGTATTCCAAAGTTTAGGATTGTTTTTTTCAGAATCTGCAAGATCAACAGATTTTACTTAGGACAAATGTACTCCATCATTTTAGGAATTAATACTAACATCTGTCTTTCTTTTGTCTTTATTCAGAGGTTGCATCAAGATATTCATCCATTTTAAACAACTTGTAAAATGCATTTTTATGAAATTATTGAAAATATTAAAATTAAAACAACTTTAACATTTTACTTCAATAATATTCAAAACAGTGTGGCCTATTCAAATTCAATTTGTTTGCAGACTTTTAATAAAGCCTCTCTTCTTTAGGTAAGACATACATAAGCTCAGTTAAGAACAAGCATGTCACAATCTCTTAGCAAACAATTGCTGTTGGTTCTCTTTTCATGCTAGCAAAATCAATTGGTAAGATTGCTATCGATCTGATACATATGACTATCTAGGAATGAGCAATCTATGGCCTCTAGGTAATGCAGATGTTTATTCCTATCACCTTTGTACATTGGCTAGGGTAGCAGAGGTTGATGGGAGCTGAAATGCAAAAATCTGCAGGGCCATAATTGGGTCACCTGTGAGTTATTCATATATGTCAGCATTTCCCAACTTAGTGCAAAACTGAGTGGCCTACAATTTCTATCAACCTCAATTAGGATGTTAATTGTCTGTGTCTGAAAGACACAGTACTCAGTTGGGAAAGAATGACCTATCTAAAAATCATAAAATGTGTGCTCAGCTTGCTATTTTTTCCCATAGGTCCAACCCTAGTCCCAAACACTGGGAACTTTTATGTAAGGTGGTCCTCCTCACTAGCTTGCATGCCTAGCAGGAAAAGACCCCAATTAGCACACATGGCTTTCTCCTCTGCCATAATGAGTTCTAAAATATTTTTGTTCAAGTACCTTTTATACAACATCAACCATACAGGCATATGGATTCTGTAAGGAAATATGTCTACATTACTGATGAAGTAGCATGTAAGTATATGAGGGCTGCCCAGAAGGCTTCTCAGGGCTAATCAACCTGGATCAGATGTGAAAATATATGACTGGATGGCAGCAAGGCTAATAGACTGCCCAGTGGCTACACTCTGTATAGGCATGAGGTAAACTGACCTAAAAGTCCCATCCAGGAATATTTACTGAGGTGCCCATAAAGAAGCACATATTACTATTTTAATCAAAAGGAGAAATGCTTAAAATTCATGTTCAGAAAGAACTGACTATATACAGAACTACTTTTATTTACATGAAAAAATATAAAGTGCAAGATCTAATGGACAAAACATTTCAACAGACATTTATAAAATTTTCTGAAACAAGATGTACAATAATTCTGCAAAATAAATACAGTATATCAATAATATTTATCACTAGGGTGCTGAAGAAATATTTATTTTCAAGGAGAACATTTGTACCACAGAATAATTTCAATTACCATCTTTCATTCTGCGAATGCTTCTCCAAACACAATTTGTGCATACTGAAAACCATATGTTCATGTATTACATGGGAATATATATTTTTTCACATGTAAGATTCACACCTGTGTGCTTCTTGGATTACATTCAAAGTTTGTGTACCTAATTTCCCACTATATAGTTTCATTACAATCTTGAAACCCAGTCATATACAACTTAGTGGAGAGATTCATCTCCCTTTAAAAATATTGTCTTGCAAAAAAAAAAAGTGCATATATAATACTTTGCAAGATTCTGACAAAAATCCATGGAAATACTATTCAGGAGAAAAATCCAGGGAAATACTATGCCTTGCATTCCATTCCTGGCATGGAATTTTTGTTCATAATTTATTTTGGAAAATATTCAATTTAGTAATTTATACTAATGCATAAATAACATTTGTTCTCTTTTACATCGAATACAGTATCATTTACTCTCAATTTTTCCAGTTCCAAGGGATGCAGAGGTCTCCATCTTGAAGAACAGAAAAGAAATGGGAAATGCAGAGATGCATACCTTGCAAATATGGCAATGATTCTTCCAGTAGCTTGCTGCATGAATGAATCATTTGTGCACTGGAAACACTGGGTTCTTTATATAGCCGTTGAAGAGAAAATTTCTCAGTGGTAGCCTTGATCAGCTTCTTTTCTAGCAGTATGAACCTGAAATTGTAAACATCCCATGCACAGCTTAATATTATAAAAAACAGAAGAAGATGCCAAATGAGTTTTTGGAATTACTGAAAAAAAAATTCATATCTAGTTTCCCTTTTCCAAACTGCAAATAATCTGCAATATTCTATCAAAGGCGAATTTAAAGGAATATGAAAATATATAGTAGCTGAAGTTATTTCACAAATATCTTTTCAAGTACTTTCTCAAGTGTCTTCTATTCCACATTTTTTTGCCAATTCAAATTTAATTTTATGATTAATTTGAGAGATTTGCTTAACAACTGCTAATACTGATTTAAATTAACATTACATCTCAAGTTTATTATTCCCTTAAAATCTGATTTATATATGCGTATCTACATAATAAGTACATACATTTAAGTGTATGTTCACTACTGCATAAGTTAAGACTCAATAGCATAAGAAACTTCTGGGTGCAATAGAATCTTGTGGACTAATATTTATTTTTATTTACACATACTATGGAGTGTTGCCTTGGAACCTCTCAAGTTATCAAGTCGAGAATGGAATGTCTGTTTTGAGTAATACTTACTCTTCCTTTCTTTTCAGTTTTTCTCTTGCTTGTTGAGTTTTGTCCATGATAAACCACTGGAGAGCTACTAGATCACACACTACCGGGATGATGAAGTGACCAAGTTCATGAAGATGTGGTGCATATCTGTCACTGCATAAAAGATAGAACAAACAAGTTGATCTTGCTATTTGTATCCAAATTATGTAATGTTCATATCAAATAAGCTTAATTCAAAAGAAAATGAGCTTTAGAAATTTTGTGAAATAAACAATGATTTAACATAATATAGCAATATAATCTCCACTCAATTAAAAATATTAAACAAGTTACACCCCAAGATTTTACATTTAATATTTTAAAAGATTCTTATTTACCTAGTACATTAGCAGCTTTGATTTCATAGTTAGCAGTCTCTTGAATTTATCATTTAATCTTTCTAATTTCCAAGTCTGCTTTGCATATTAGAAGATTATAAAGTGGAGGATGGAGGTTCATCTCATATCATGTGTATTTTAGGACATGCAGAAAATTGTATGGTTCTATAATTTTGTAACCCTAACAGAAAGAATTATGTTCTACGAGTTTATTTCTGGAATAAGAGAAAATAATTATCCTAAGAGAACTTTATGGCTGATTTAAAGCTCAGTGTCTCTCTGGAGAACATGTGGAACTTGGAGAACTCAGCATAGAAAAATATGGATAAGACAGCATCACCACCAGATGGATTCGTAACTGGCTGACCAATCGCAGTCAACATGTAATCCTCAATGGAACTGCATCTACACGAAGGGAAGTATGCAGTGGAGTATGCCAAGGCTCTGTTTTAGGTCCAGTACTTTTCAACATCTTCATCAATGATTTGGATGAGGGGATAGCTGGGGAACTCATCAAATTTGCAGATGACAGCAAACTGGCAGGAATAGCCAACACTCCAGAAGATAGCTTAAGATACAATAGGATTTTTGACAGACTTGAAAATTGGGCTCTATCTAACAAGTGTTCTATCCCAGCCTATTGTCGTCCTTGTTAATTTCACAAGGACAAAACCCCTGCTACTACAATAGGCTGGAGACTTGCACACAAACACAAAAACCTCTTTTAATTTTGTTGACAAACCTGTCAAATACAGCAAACTCAAGTCCAAAAGAACACGATGAAAAGCAGACGCGAAGTCACAAGAGAAGTCACAGACCAAGATTCCAAGACGCAGTTTTCAAACGGTTGCCTTCAGCAACCAGCACCACCCACACCTCCTCCCTTTATTTAGCAGTCCTAAGGCGATGCCTCTCCTTGCCGTTTCTTCTTACTTTGGAAGTGCCTCATTGACCTCTGTTGACTTACTCTTGCTAATTGACGCCGTCTGCGTGCGTCAATTAGCAAGTCCATCTGTTGTGATTTTTCCAAGTCTGACTCATGCTCCTCACACAGCTGAGCTTCATCAGAAACACGACTGGAGGGACCAGGCTCTGCATCCAACTGTGAGTCCTGTACTTCAGAGCCTCCCTCTGGCTCTGATGGCCCTTCAAATGCCTCTTCCACCTCCTCCTCAGATTCCTCCGACTCAGCTGTTGGGAGCACAGGCTGGCACAGAATCACAACAAGATTAAATTCAATGGTGAAAAAAGTGTGGTTCTACATTTAGGCAAGAAAAACCAAATGCACAGGTACAGTATAGATGGTACCTTGCTCAATAGTAGTAAATGTAAGAGGGAACTTGGAGTCCTAGCGGACGATCACTTAAATATGAGCTAGCAGTGTGATGCAGCTGCCAAAAAAGCCAATACACTCCTAGGCTGCCATTAACAGAGGGATAGAATCAAGATCACATGAAGTAATACTGTCTTGGTAAGGCCACACTTGAAATTCTGCATCCAGTTTTGGTCACCATGATGTAAATAAGATGTTGAGATAAGTATCTGAGGGCAGAACAAGAAGTAATGGATGGAAACTAATCAAGGAGAGAAGTAACTTAGAACAAATAAACAGTGGAATAACTTGCCTCCAGAAGTTATGAATGCTCCAACACTGGAAGTTTTAAAGAAGAGATTGGACAACTAGTTGTCTGAAATAGTATAGGGTTTCTTGCCTGAACAAGGGGTTGGACTAGAAGACCTCCAAGCTTCCTTCCAACTCTGTTATTCTATTCCATTCCGTTCCATTCCATTATTTAGTAAGGTTTCTGTATTGCTAGCTATTCCAGTCTATAGAATGTGGTTTGAAGAGTGTTGTATAAGAGAGAAATAGGTAATGCATTATTTTTAACTGATTTATATTAATTTTTATTTGTAGTCTGTTCTTCCTTCATTTTAAGTGAATGATTTTTATTGCTCTATTTTTTAAGAAAAGATCTGAGGCAGGAAAGACTTAATTAAAATAATTATTCAGCACATAAAATGCCAAAAGGTTTTAAAATGATCCTTTTTAGAAGCTCTGCAACAGAAATCCATATAAAGAAATCTGAAGCTTTATTTATTGAAGACTTTTCCTAAATTCAGTCACAAATGCAGATTGATTAGCCAATGACATTTATTAAATACACTTTACAGTAATCTAATAAATAATCTAAACAAGCATAGAAAAGAATAGAAACATACACATTTATTATTAAAAAAGCTTTAAATTTCTAATATTCTGATGAATATTCTGATGTGCCTAAAACCAAGTGAATCATAGTCACAGATATCCCATTCATAATAATAATTTTGTAATACTCAGAAAATTAATAAGAATTTCTTAAAGCCTAATATAACTAGAACTCTGCCCATTTTCAACACATACATGTCTTTCAAAATGTATCTTGTGATCTAGCCATTCCTTTAACATTATATGTCTTCAAGCTTGTAATAAAATTAATTAGTCTATTTATCCCCAACTACAAAACTGCCTGCTAACATACAATTCATTTGTTCTACAAAATAGGCATTTCTTTTTGAAAATGGGAAGCTGGCTTGAATTGATTTCTGTGGATCACATGCTAAGTATTCCTTTTAGAACTTCTTGCTGCTTGAATATTTTCCAAATATATCACTTTAAAAATATTTTGCTTTGCACATAAGCCTTCTGAAGCAGGGAATCAGCATAAAGAATTAACCTGAAATAATATAATGGATATGCATTTATAGGAAATGAAGCAATGGAAATAGATATAGTGAACTAGGTGACAAATATGATGTTCCAGATTAAGACTGATCTTACTCATAAATTAAAAAGCTTTATGTAAAGTTTTAGGTAAAATGGGAATAACAGCAGAGATCTCCTGTGATTTCAAATGAATGTAAAGTATCAAAGTTAGATTAGCACAGTATCGAAGTAACAGTATGTGCATGCATGCGGGTATGTGTTGCATATGTGACAGAAAATGAGAGTGACGGAGAAAGAGAGAAAGAAAAGGGAAAAAAAATAGGAAAGAAAATTTCCTTCTTATTATAGCTACAGCATTTCACATGAAACACTCTAAAACAGTGGTTCTCAACCTTTCTAATGCCGCGACCCCATAATACAGTTCCCCATGTTGTGGTGACCCCCAATCACTTATACATCACTGGGTGCCAGGGGCGTGGCCAAAGAGAAGGGGAAAAAATGGCGGACAGCCTTGTTTGGCGACCCCCGTGAAATGGCTGTTCGACCCCAAATGGGGTCCCGACCCACAGGTTGAGAACCACTGCTCTAAAAGATGATGCAGGAATACTTTCCAATGAAGCTATACCATGATCAGGCTGCCATTTAAAGAGGGTGAAAAATATTATACTAATCAACCTTGTCCTGATTCAAAATTCCATTAAGTTTGTACTGATGTTAAGTTCTGAAGTTTCATTTTATTGCAAATAACTTCATCAAACAGAACCAAACGTTTGCTGCTTATGTAAAATGATACGTTGGGAAGGGAAGAAAGAAGAACAATTGCTTCAGTGATCGAAAGGTCTGTCTTTATTCAGAGAGATCTTTGTAATCAGACCACAATCAGTCATCTCAATCACAGCATGAAGGATGGGTGACAAGATCGCAGGAGGTAAAGAAAGAGACTGCTCTTCCAAGCTGGAGACACTGAGTAATAATGGAAAATGACAAGTCTATTAATGATATTGGAAATTCTGGAAACACTTTGGAAGCAAGTAGTAAAATTTGGATACAAAAACAAGACAAGCCAGGAATATTCATTTGTCCACAATTTAAAAAAAGTAAGATAGTCCAATCTTGAAAAAAAAACCTGCTCTTAAATAAAATATCAAGATATCCTGATAATTTAAATAAAAATATATTTTGGACAGGGAAAGGGAATTATGCCCTGGTGGTTACTGCCTGAACTGTGTAGCATGATATATCTATGACATGATGTCAGATTTAAGAAAAAGGTTTTTGGTTAGTTAGGAAGACACTGAAGTTGCTACTGTAAAAACCAGTGGCAAGAAATCCAAAAAAGTAATTTGGATTGAAATGTTTTCTCCTTGCGCAAATGACCAGTTCATTACCACTTTACAGAACTGGAGCAGCAGGACTATAATGTATGCAGTCAAAGGAGATATAGTTTGGGATAGTGTTAAAGATGCTGGATTAGAATCTGAGATACCATAGTACATTCTAATCCCATGTTACGCATGTAAATCAGCCAGGTGATTTTGTCTTCGTGTTTTTATCCCTAGGTACTTTTAGCCTTAGGAAGAAGTTATAGCAAAGTCATTTTCAAAAAATTTATCAAGGGAACTGCAGGGACTTGTCACCAAGAGTCAGGATGCAACTACATTAATTGGAGAAAAGAAAAACAGATGACCAAGCATGTTTTTTTTAAACAATAGTTTGGGGCAATCTCCTGAATTAAAATAGAATGTTGTTATTGTTTTTTTCCTAAATTATGCTTCAGGACTGGAAATAAATTAGAACATACTACTCCGAGAGCAGCCTGGGAAGACTGGACCATTCTCAAAGCATGAGATTCAGCCTTTTAAATAGATTAGGTGGCTTCCTGCACAGATCTCTTTTCCAGCAACTATATCCAACAGCAGAAATTAAATGTCCTTATGTTTGAGCACTCTCCCCCCATTTCCCCACCCCTAGAAGGTCTCTGATCTTAGCCATAAGTATTTCAGAAAAACCAACTGACTATAACATAACTACCATTAAAGATAAACTTGGGAAACAATATCTACTTCTTTAGATACACACCTTTCTAGAATCATTTGCAATCCACGCAGACTATTAGGGTGAAATGGAAGTCTCTTATTATGTACTTGATCATAAAAGTTGTCAAGAATAGAATAATACTCTTCAATTGTCAACATTGGTTGAAGCTCTTCAATATAAATTATTTGTATGCCTCCCAAAAGTTGGCTAATGCGCTCCTCTAGAAACAGCACTTTTTTTTGAAGTGTAGAGTAACTTGGCAACCTCTCAAAAATCTGCACAAAATGAAACATTTTCTTAAAAGTTCACGACAGGATTAAACACTCCTTCAATCCTCCAAACTAAACAATTTTAAATAATACCTCAGCGTTAAACTAATTTTTAAAAATATACACACCAGTTTTTCAGTTGTTACTATAATGAACATTGTTATATATTCAATACAATTTGCCCAGAATTTGCTGTACAATTTTCACTTCTATCCATTGGCAACTTATTGGAGAAAGCTGGTGTAATTTTTCAAAATAAACAATACACACAGGGGACACTAGTATTACTATACTCTATTTGCTATTTTAGCGCTTATATTATTTGTGCCCCAAATAATATTAATGTGCAGAAACATGAGAAGTTATACTCGCAATTAAGTAAAGTGCTGATGCATATGTCAGCTTTCCTTTGAAGCAAGGGAAGAGTTCAAAAGCCAATCAGAGAATATATGCATCCCAACACTGCCCCCCTTACCAGGTTAAGAGACACATTGAAAGTAATTTCAATCACAGTTTCCATTTATTTTATTTTTTTACATATTAAATGGTAAAGATAAACACTCATTTATCAATCTATTATTAAGATTTCTAAGTGACAATTTTATGCATCTACTTGGTGTGATTTTTCTTGCTTTCTATAAATAAGTATTTCAGAGAGCATTCTGTGCAGGAAATGCCATTGGAATGGAAGAGTTATCAAGTGGGATGGTTGTTTAGAAGAGAGATTATGTTTTAATGATTATCTATTTTTGTGGTAGATAAAAGCCATCTAGAGCAGTGGTTCTCAACCTGTGGGTCAGGACCCCATTTGGGGTCGAACGACCATTTCACAAGGGTCGCCAAACAAGGCTGTCCGCCCTTTTTTCCCCCTTTTCTTTGGCCACGCCCCTGGCACCCAGTGATGTATAAGTGATTGGGGGTCACCACAACATGGGGAACTGTATTATGGGGTCATGGCATTAGAAAGGTTGAGAACCACTGATCTAGAGCGTATAATGCATAAAATCTCAGGTAATAAATAAGGCAAATGATAGATAGATAGATAGATAGATAGATAGATAGATAGATAGATAGAGCGAGACAGACAGACAGATTCATGTGCTGAGTACTACAAGAAAAAAAATAACTCAGTTTCCAAATCTTACTTTGGTCCAATGGTGATGAACGTCCATTGTTCCTAGCATAACATAGCCTGTTGCATTCATTCCTGAGCGGTCTGTAAATATCACTGTTTGTCCTATTGGAAAGAGAAATTTGTAATCACTATCATAGATCAGGGTGGATACGGGAATGGTCATTTCATAGAAAAGGGAACAAGTAAGCTAGAGAATGAAACTTTCTTGAATACACATTTTTTTTTTCAAAATGAGTCAAATGTGTACATAATATATAAAAATATGGGCTGATGGGAAGACAGAATAGTATTTCAACCCTCTTTCTCTATAGAGCAGGGGCAAAGATATATTTTTTATTCTATAAGCTGCCACTGTTCCAAAAGTTAGATTATTGAAATTATTTTTGTACTCTGTTGGTTAACTAGAAGGAAACTAGCTCATGAGGTTCTCTGTCTATTTTCAAAGTTTGAAAGTTAGCAAAAGAGAAAAACAATCAACATTGCTGAGGAATTAGTAGTATAAATAAGAAGCACAAATAGTGCCATGTGGAAGTGTTCTAACTAAGACAAACAGCTTAAGATCATAGTAAGGAATATTCTTAGTTATTAGAATTTAAGATAAACTGCCGAGGAAACTCTGCTTACAGGTACATAGAGACTGAGTTTCTTTAGGGCAAATATGGCACTCTAATTATGTCTTGAAGGAAAGCAGGCGGCTTTAATAGATCTCTGTTAATATGCTTTATATTAGCTTAATATTCTGAATTATTTTTCTTAATGAAATTACAACTAAAGGAAATTGCAATAGGAAAATGTACCTTTAGCATTCTTAGGTGCTTCTGGGCTCTGGTGTGCTAAGCGACTTAGACTATGTAACTGGCTACATCGATGAGCAATACCCCAACTCCTCTGCCACCTAAAAAAAATAATTCAAAATTTTAATTATTTGAAAATTTTACACCCATACATAATATTGATAGTTGATTTAAAAAACAATACTTTAAAATGTCACTGCAATGTAAACAATTCCAATTTCGTATATATCATGCACTTTATCAAATCTAAATGTTAAATGGAAAATTTAAAAAATGAGAAAAAATAAGTTAAGCGAGTGTTTAGGAACAGTTTGCTTCTATTTAAATGGTAACAATGAATTAGACTATAGCTACAGCTTTCTGCATCAGTATAGTTATTACTTATACTATCTACTTATACTATAATTTAGGTATTACAGATAGAAGACCTTTCACAAAGTAAAATCTTGCTGCCTGCTAAATGATTGTAGCTGCTGACCTTGTTGAGAATAGAGTACAGGGCTAAAAAGGCTTTTGGATTGAACTAATTATTGAAAAATTGAAAAAGTAAGCTAATGGAATGTAATGGTATTTACTATCTAAATAGAAATGTATAAAACTTGGCTAAAAACATTTCATTATTAAAGACTGGAGGTTTTTAATTAAGTGCATCAATGCAAGAAAATGTATCACGCTTGGATGTGTCAAAGATGCTTTTTCAAAAGGAAACTGGATTTTCTTGTTTTTCTTTGAAGACATTTTCCTTTTCATTCAAGAAGCTTCTTCAGCTCCGCTGAATGGAAGGATTTATATTCCTTGTAGACAGCTGGTCATTTGCATTCTTTTAGAGAGCTGTTGAAGCTATTTGTAAACTTATCTGTGTCCTCAAGGTCACCTGAGTAGTGCAAATGGATGTGGAGCCTTCTTGGAACTATTGAAAGGACTGTATTGTAGATTGGAGATAGATGTTGTATCCCTCCCTCTGTTGAGAGAAGCCATTCAGTTTTGACATAGATAGCCTCTTTGATCTCTCTTTCAAACTAGTGGTCCTCCCTGCCAAAATGTGGACTTTGCTGTCTTCAAAAGAGTGGCCTTTGTCTTTTAAATGCAGATGGACTGCTGAATCTTGTCCTGATGGGTTTGTTCTCCTATGTTGTGCCATGTATTTATGAAGTGGCTGTTTTGTTTCCCCAATATGTCTACACATGTCTTACTGCATTGTACTGCATATACCACATTGCTCAGTCTGGGTGTTTTATCCTTGGATGGGCAAGCTTCTGCCTTAGTGTAGTCTTGGGTTCAAAAGAGGCCATCTGTGTCAAAACTGAACAACCCTCTCTCAACAAAGTGGGAGAGATACGACATCATCTATCTCCAATCTACAACACAATCCTTTCAGCAGTTCCAAAAAAGCTCCACGCACATTTGCACTACTCAAGTGATCCTGAGGACACAGATAAACCTCCAAGTGGCCTCAACGACTCTCTAAAAGAATGCAAATGACCAGCTGTCTACAAGGAATGTAAATCCTTTTATTCCCCATTAGCCAGTCAGAACTGAAGAAGCTTCTTGGATGAGAAGCGAAATGTCTTCAAAGAAAACAAGAAAGTTCAGTTGTCTCTTGAAAAAGCACCTGGAGACTGAGAATTTCCATAGACTGGGAATCTCTCACACTTGGAAGCGATAGATGGGGAATAGGAAGAAATGGAGCAACCCAATTTTGTCTAATACTGAAGACCTTATCAGATATATAAGATATATACCCAAGCCTTCTTTTGTAATAATTCTCAGTTGAAGTTCTCCTCTCAATGAAATAAATGGGAAACAGAATAGAATAGAATGGAACGGAACAGAATAGAGCTGGAAGGGACCTTGGAGGTCTTCTAGTCCAGCCAAGCAAGATGTCCTATATCATCTCAGTCAGATGATTGTCCAGTCTCTTTTTAAAAACTTCCAGCAATGGAGCGCCCACAATTTCTGGGGGTAAACTGTTCCATTGGTTGATTATCCTCACTGTCAGGAAGTTTCTCCTTAATTCCAAGTTGTTTTTCTCCTTGATCAGCTTCCAACCATTGTTTCTTGTCCTTCCCTTTGGTGCTCTGTTGAACACCTGTCCCCCTCTGTCTTGTGGCAGCCCTTCAGATACTGGAACACTGCTATCATGTCTCCCCTATTTCTTCTTTTCTTTAGAGTATCCAAACTCAAGTTCTGCAGCTGTTCTTTGTACGTTTTGGTCTCCAGGCCTTTGATCATCTTAGTTGCTCTTCTATGAATTTTTTCCAGTCTCTCAGCATCTTTTTTGTGATATGGTGATCAAAATTGGCTGCAGTATTCGAGATATTGTCTTACTAGGGCTTTATAAAGTGGTATTAATACTTCATGTGATCTTGATTCTATGCCTCTGTTTATACAACCCAAGATTGTATTAGCTTTTTTGGTTGCTGCTGCACACTGCTTGGAGTCCCCCAGGTCTCCAAGGTCCCTCTCACAGTTACTGCCTCCAAGCCAGGTCTCGCCCTATCTGTATTTGTTCCTTTGGTTTTTCTTGCCTAAGTGTAGGACTTTGCTTTTCTCCACATTGAAACTCATTTTGTTGCATAGGGTCCATTGTTCAAGTTTATCAAGATCTTTTTGGATCCTGAGTTTGTCTTCTAGGGTGTTGGTTCCTGATAGTTTGCTGTCATTTGTAAATTTGATCAGTTCCCCTTCAATTCCCTCATCTGTCATTGATGAGGATATTGAAGAGTATTGGCCCTAAGACGGATCCTTGTGGTACCCCACTGATTACTTCATGTGGATGTAGTGCCATTGAGGACTACTCATTGAGTACGGTTGTCAGCCAGTTACAGATCCATCTGGTGGTGATGTTGTCTATTTCATCTTTTTCAAGCTTACCGAGGAGTAGGTTGTAGTCCACTTTGTCAAATGTCTTACATTTGAGATCAGATTGGCTTGGCATGATCTGTTTTTAACAAATCCATGCTGACTGCTAGTTATGACCTGGTTTGCTTCTAGTTGTTTGCAGATCTCATTTTATCTTCTAAAAATCTTCAGTTACTTTAGAAATACTAATTGATCATAGGTACCAAAAAGATTTAATGACTGAACCTAAATTTCTCCAGTTCAAAATTTTTTTCATTTATTAAAAATAATAACAAAGGCTATTTTTTTTAAAAAAAACATATTTGGAAAACACTATCTGTAATTAATATAAACACTTTTTTCAGTGTTGGCTTTTCCTGGATATTCTTGCATCTGCCCAGACATTCAAAACATTTTTTACATGACTAGGTAAGTAGAAGCTGAATATAGAACAGATTTCCTGTTGAAAATGTTCCTGTAGAAAGAAGAAGGACTATTGGGTTGACGTTAATTACTTAAAAAGTAAGGACAGAAGAATGGGAAGAATTAGAACTTTGATAGAATAGGTATAATGGCAGGCAGAATCTAAAAGTAGATCTAGACAGCAATGGCTGTTAAAAACTTATAGTTTTAAGGAAGAGTGCCCAACCGAAATTGGTCTGAGCAGTGCTGAAAACTGGTTGGTGTATGCCATTTCAGAAAAGACTGAAGAAAATTATTTGGTAAGATCCAGAAAATGCTTTACAGAAGAAGGTGAAGATACACCATGGCATTTTTTTTTCTATTCAATGCAAGGGATTTCTCATAAATTGATGATGTTCTGCCAGTAAGAGTCTAGGCCAGACATGTCAAACTTGCAATGTCACATGACGTCGCGCAACGTATCGGGATGGTTTTGCCATTGCTGGCAATGGGGTGGGCATGGCTTCCGGATGACGCGTCTGGCCCGTGGGCTGGCAATTTGACATCCCTGATCTAGGCCATGGGTTGGCAACCTGTGGCTCCGGAGCCGCATGCGGCTCTTTGAGCCATCCCCTGCGGCTCCGGAGCCTCCTCCCACCATTTTCAGAGAGACAAGGAAAGAGAGAGGCACTTTCGTTCTCTCTCTCTCATGTGGACTTGCCCCCTCGCAGGGCTCCTGATTGGCCCTGCGCCCGGGTGCCCCACCTCCTAGGAGAAGGGTGGCCAGGAAGTCCCTTTCCCGGGCTGGCCCCATCTGAGGCGCACGTGGCTGGGGAGCTGTGCAGGGAAGCCCCAAGATCCCCTCTGGGAGCGGCCTGCCTGAGCCTCCACTGAGCGAGCCAGCCCTTCCACAAAGTGCGGCCCCGAGGGAGAGCAGTCCCTCTGATGCTCAGCTGGCGTGACCACTGACCAAGCAGCAGCAGAGCCGGAGACAGAGGGTCAGTGGTGGGGGAGGGAGGGGGCTCTGAGTCCAGGGAGCACTGCTGTGAAGCGGCCGCAGGGCAGGTGGCGCCCTTCCAGCTTACTTGTTCCAGGCGGCAGTCTCAGCTGGGGCATCGCTTCCTGGGCCGTCTCCGGGCCGATCCCTGGGCAACTGAGCCAGCCACATGTCGCCCTGGGCCGGGCGGCAGTCATGGCTGGGCCGGCGGCCGGTGGGGGCAGCGCTCCCTAGAAAGCCGAGCTGGCCATGTGTCTCCCTGGGCCGAGCGGCAGTCATGGCTGGGCCGGCGGCCGGCAGGGGCAGCGCTCGCTGGGAAGCCAAGCCGGCCACATGTCTCCCCAGGCCGGGCAGCAGTCAGCCATGAAGCTCGCCTGGTTGCCATACCACCGCCTGGCCCCATTGGTGACACCTTCCTCAGCCGCTTCCGGCAGCTGCTGCCACTGCCGCCCTTGGTGCTGCAGGAGGAGACCTTGGGCTGTGAGGCCAGCAGCGGTCGGGACCCCCCTCGTCCCCGCAGTGACACTCCTCATTGCTGGCATGGCCGCCCATGGTGCCCCTGGCCTTGCCGCCCTCTTGCAATGGCGAAGTGGCTGAGGATGCGACGGGGGCCGGGCCAGGGTCAGCGGGGACCCCGACCATGCTGCAGTGGCCGCCACTGGAACAACTGCCTCCCGTCCTGCTCCCCTCCCCGCCCGTTCAGCTGAGGGAGGGCGTGGTGGGGGGGCGGCTGGGAGCTGCTGCCTCCCGTCCTGCTCCCCTCCCCATCCGTTTAGCTGAGGACGCAGCGGGGGGGGGGGCTGGGAGCTGCTGCTTCCCGTCCTGCTCCCCTCCCCATCCATTTAGCTGAGGATGCGGCAGGGGGGAGGCTGGGAGCTCCTGCCTCCCGTCCTGCTCCCCTCCCTGTCTGTTTAGCTGAGGATGCGGTGGGTGGCTGGGAGCTACTGCCTCCCGTCCTGCTCCCCTCCCCATCCGTTTAGCTGAGGACGCGGCGGGGGTAGTGGTGGTGGCTGGGAGCTGCTAGTGGTGGCTGGGAGCTACTGCCTCCCGTCCTGCTCCCCTCCCCATCCGTTTAGCTGAGGACGCGGCGGGGGTGGTGGTGGTGGCTGGGAGCTGCTGCCTCCCGTCCTGCTCCTCCTCGTTGGTTTGGCTTCGTCTGCCTTTTGCTCTCTCTCTCTTCACCTGGAGAGAGAGAGAGAGAGAGAGAGAGAGAGAGGGAAGAGAGAAAGAGAAGAGAAAGATAGAGGAAAGACAGAGGAAAGAGAAAGTTAGAGGAAAGAAAGAGGAAAGAGAAAGAGAGGAAAGAGAGAAAGAGGAAAGAGAAAGAGGAGAGAGAAAGAGAGAAGAGAGAGGAAAGAGAGAAAGAGAGAGGGGGAGAAGAAAGAGGGAGAGAGAGAAAGGGGGAGGAAAGAGAGAAAGAGAGAGGGGGAGAAGAAAGAGAAAAAGAGGAAAGAGAAAAAAGATTGAGAAAAGGGAAAGAGAGGAAAGAGAGAAAGTTAGAAGAGAGAAATAGAAATATGAGAGAGGAAAGAGAAATAGAGGAAAAAGAGAGGAAAGAGAAAGAAGAGAAAGAGAGGAAAGAGAAAAAGAAAAGAGAGAAGAGAGAAGAGAAAGGAAAGGAAAGAGAGAGAAAGGGAAAAGAGAGAAAGAAAGAGTAGAGAAAAAGGATAGAGAGAAAGAGGAAAGAGGGAGAGAGAGAGGAAAGAGAGAGAAAGAAGAAAAAGAAAGGGGGAGAGGAAAGAGAAAAAAGAGGAAAGAAAAAAGATTGAGAAAAGAGAGAAAGAGAAGAGAAAGAGAGAGGAAAGAGAAAAGAAAGAAGAGAGAGGAAAGAGAGAGAGAAAATTAGAGGAAAGAGAGAAAGGAAAGAAAGAGAGAGAGAGAAAGAGAGAGGAAAGTGACAGAGAGAGACCCTTTTGACATCTAAAATGAAGATAACGCTGCATACTGTATATCCTTTTTTTACCTTTATTTTACACACACACACACACACACACACACACACACACACACACACACAAGGTAAAAAAGGATATATGCAGTGTTATCTTCATTTTAGATATCAAAAGGGTTTTGCAGCTCCCAGTGTTTTGTTTTCGGTGGGAAATGTGTCCAAGTGGCTCTTTGAGTGTTTTGGGTTGCCTACCCCTGGTCTAGGCTATAAGTCTATGGGAATCTAAGAAAGAAAAACGCTGTCAATGTATTCACTTCTTGTCTTTTAAATAGAATGTGAATATAGTAATCAGAAATAGTTCATTGCAACTTGAAAAAGCCAAGTTAGAGCAAATCTGTGCAGTACAAAAAATATTCCATTTCAGTACTTTTTTTTTACCTCAAATCATTATTGGCAGAAAGAAGAGGAGGAGATGGCCTTGTGCTATCTAGTGGTAACTTGCTAAAAATGTGATTAAGCAATTTGCTTACTTAATGGTTTTTCTTAATGAATCCCTCAAAATATAAAAGCTACATTTGCATTATGTCTTTCAACAAATCCCATGAACCCTCAGGAAAACTTAGTCATAGGCTAATTACAATTTAGGGAAAAAATGCATTTTTGAAAAAACTTCCTTTAGAAGTTATTGAACTGGTAGTTTGTAGTCAAGAATAGTCTTGTGTTTTAGTATTTTTACTGAAACATTAGATGTTGTATAATTAATTTTATGCAATACATATAAAAATAAAGAGAAAAATAATACTTAAAATACTTGGAGCATTATAAGCATGACATAAAAATTGTATCCACTATTTTATAGAAAAACTGAGAAAGCAATTATTTCTTGAAAAAGCACTTGTGATACAAATAATGCATTTTTTGAAAGTAAAAACTATTTTTTATCATACTTTATATATAATTATATTCAGTAGATCACATGTTTTAGCATAATTTAAAATATATTTGCTAGGCCCCTTTATTTTAGGTCTATTTTTTTTATTTATCTTGAAACCTATATAAAAAGTTTGTTTTTCTCCAAAAAGTTAATGTATTACCTAATATCAGAGAGCTGCAACTGCTGACAGAGTTCACTTTTCAAACGATCTAATTCTTTTCTGAGTGGTAAGCTGTCCTTTAGCTTCTTCGTGGCACTTTTTTCATTATTATCTAGCCAGGAACTACATGGATAAGAGGTGGTAAGAAACAAATACAAATTACCACTGCATTTAAAAACTAGTAGCACAATATATAAGGAAAATATTATTGTTGGGAGTCTGCTATTCTCATGTAAGTTAAAAATTATGAGGGAATAGGAGAATATCTAATGGATATTAGCGCACTAACAATATATAAGTGGTATAAAGTTAAGACCAAATACAGAATTGCCTTTATATAATACTGAACTGGGAGTAGTTTTTTTTTTGTGCATACAAGTAAGCTACCCCTTCCCCGCTCCCCAAGATTCTCTAGTCCCCATCTAGTTATAAACATGCATTTAAGATTCTAATGCTACATTTATTGCATATATTTCTTTACAGCATTTTCTCATACAGACTCTTCTCTATTCATGAAATGTTAAATAAAAACACATCCCGTTTATTGAATATATTTTTTAAGAAATTTAAATCTAAAAAGCAAACACTTTCACTTCACTTTCCATGAAAAGTGGCCAGCATTAGGGTTTTGGGTATTAACATAATGGGGGACCTAACCTGGAGTGCTCATATTATAGCATTGGTTAATAAAACCTAGCAGAGATTATATTTCTTGAGACTTCTTAGGAAACAACAACTGAATGAAAAACTGCTGGTGACCTTCTACCATTGTTCCATAGAGAGCATTCTAACCTATTGTATTTGTGTGTGGTTTGCCAACTGCAGATATGAAAGTGCTCCAGAGGATCATTACCACTGCCCAGAGGATTACTAGCTGCCCTCCCCCTCCCAACAAACTGTACAGTTTCCCCTGTCTTAGGAAAGCTCAAAATATTCTTAAAGACTCATCTTATCCCGGACATTCTTTCTTTGAACTATTACCATCTGGCAGACAGTACAGGGTAATAAAAACAAAGACAAATAGGCTGAAAAATAGTTTTTATCCCAGAGCTGTAACCATATGAAATACTACTGTATAGTGCAACATTGAAGTGCAATATTAGGGGCAGCGCAATGGTGAATAGAATGTGAAGAATATGTGTATATAAGTTTTTACTTGTGGTTCTTACTTCTGTGTCGTGTGCACTGTGGACAGCACTTAATTTCACTGTGAGATACACAATGACAATAAAGATATTCTATTCTATTCTATTTTCTACTTTATTCTACTCTATTCTATTCATATCCACATTGAAAATTGGAGGATATAAAAATATTTGACTCAGGTGAAGACATATTTTCTATGCAGAAATCCTGTAGTTTGTTGATATCAAGTTTAAAATCTAAAAGTACATGGTCAAAGAAAGACAATGGGCTAATTGGCTGGGAAAGATCTCTGCCTTAAACAGAATAGTTTGCAAAGAAGTCAACTGAGATGTTTTTACATCACTACCTCAGGGTGGTTTCCATCCTTTGGGCTTGCTCCAGTTCTTCCTCAGGATCCTTGAATCCAGTAAAAGAGTAGTATGTCTTGTCCCATTTAATAGGCCTGTGAAACGTGCTTTTGGTTTCCTGAGTAGACTGAGTATTTGCACTGCCATTCAAGCTTTGAACATGATCCGTAGATAAACTGCAAGAGTTCAGGATATCTAACACTGTGCTTAACAAGTCTCTGGTGCGCAAAGTAATACTGACTGTTCGAAATCCTATAAAATGCACAGAATATTATATTTAAATGAATGCATTTATATTGTTTCTATACTTGCTTTAAAACAGACAATGCAAATCAGAGCTGGAGAGCAAACTTCTATTGTTAGTCAATCATAATGCTAAACCTGAAATTATAAAGATCTGATTTCTACTGAGAATACTCCTGAATTCAGCAGAACTTGTACCAAGATTAATAGCAATAGATTTTCCTATGAAGAGCATTACTAACCTTATTTTTGATAATTACTATGTTTGGTCAGATATTTGATCTGCAAGAGCTTGATAAAAATATATAAATGTATAGTATTTTTATGTAAGCCACACAGCACAATAAGAGTGTGGCAACATATTAACCTTCTAAATAATTAAAGCTGCTATCTGTATATAAACCTAAGTACAGACATTTCAAAATAATTAACCATTTTATGCATAATTTATCCATTACTGTATTTTACAACCTTCTGTAATTCTGTTGTCAGTTAAATGGTATACAAATGGAATAAAGCAAACAAACTGGACATTAATCATTTACAGAAATCTCACCAACCTGGTGCATTCCAGATATCTTAAGCTGAAACTCCTATAATACTCAGACAGCACGAAGGACACTAGATTGGAGAAGAATATCTTAATTTTCCCCCCCAAAGTGATTTTTAATTATGCAACTATTTCCACAATAATATTCTCAGGGATTTTTTTCTTCTGTTTAATCATGTCCAATTATCAGAAACTGCCTGGATAAATCCCTGTAGTTTTCTTGGCAAAGTTTTAAAGAAGTGATTTCACATTGTCTCTTTCCTAGGATTGAAAGAAAGTGACTAGTCCAAGATAACCCAACTAGGCAACTTTGTGATGAAAGTGAAACTCATGGTCTTCCAGTTTCTACCCTGATGCCTTGACCACTATACTAAGCTGCCTCTCACAAGGAAAATATCAATAACAGAAAAAGGCTAAGCCTCAAACTACCATTTGGAAGTGCAAGGGTGTTAAATCAGGCAAGATATTATGCAGTTTTACAGGTAGTCCTCGACTTATATCCATAATTGGGACTAGAGTTTCTGTCATTAAACAATGCAAAGTCTGACTGCATAGCTTAGCAATATCAATCCCTGCAGGCCTGGTTGACATCATTAACTGAATCCCAAAGTGGTTAGGCAAGGCAACCTCTTGCTGGCTTTCCACAATCAAAGTCAGTGGTGAAGCCAGCACAAAGTTACAGATTTCAGCCCAGCAGGCAAGTAAGTAGCTGCTGGTAGGGAAGGAAGTGAGGGGATGTGGAGAAAGTCAGGAAAGGTGCATGGAGGTACATGAGAGGTGTCATGCAGATCAGGGAGGGTGTGCAGGGATGCGTAAGTCAGGGGAAGGTACATAGATACGCAAGGGAGACCAAGCAGGACAGGTGTGATATGCAGGGGTTCGTGAGAGCCCTGCATGTGTTTAGGAAAAGTGGATGGTGCCACCCTAGCAACTTGCAACTTTTCCTATTGGCTTCTCCATTAACTTTCTGGGGAAAATAGCAAAAATGGCAAATGGCAGTAAAATGATTGCAGATGTTTGGCAACTGGTCATATGTACAAATGGATTTCCAAGTGCTTAGACTGAAATCATATGATCATGGTGGTGCAAGTGCTTAGACAGCTATGACTCCAAGAACCATCTGTAACCATTATATGTTCAGCACCATTGTAACTTCTAACAGTTTTTGGATGAATGGCTATAAGTCAAGGACTACTTGTACATATTGCATTTATATACTGACAAAAGGAATAGTAAAGTCACTATGGATGTAGAAGGAAATTATTTTGATTATTATTTTAATCCAGCACCTTTAAGGGGGTATATTGAAGATGTCCTAGCATATAATATAAACATTTTGCAGATACCAGAGGAGTGTCAATTATCCATAATCTGTCAGTGATTTATTAAAATTCCAAATGTTAAAATTACCTGCAGCACCAAATGGTTCTTGGACACTGGAAGGGCTTTGTTCTCTCTCTCGTACATAAAAAGTGAGCTGAGTTGGTTTAAATGATCTGAAACCTGGTTTTTGAAGATTCTCCAAATACCCATTTAATCTTTTCAGAGAATTTTCATTGATTTCCTGAAAATAACAAAATACTCAAGTGCAGAGGCTAGTTACATTAAAGCAGATACATTCCAAGAAACAGATTACAACCACCTTGCTTAATAAAATATATTCCAGATGATCAAATACTTTTCTTTAATTAGATTTTTTTCAATTACACTGAAAAGATATGTGGTACGTTTTTTAGAATATTGCAGAATTTCTATTAAGGTAAAAAGTAACACATTATTTCAATGATAAATGAAGAAAATTCACCTGTGCCAAAGAATCCCAGCAATCATTCAATTAATGAAATGTTGCTTACGTATGTTTTTTACATATTTATTTTAGTAGAATTAAATGCTAACTCCAATCTATGAGGAGATTTTATACCTAAATAAATATACAGAATTCAAACAACATAAAACTAAAAAAACCATATAGCTATCATGCGTCTGGGCAGCACCAATCAAATAAAGAAGTTATTGCCAAATTGCCCAAAAAACCCCAAATGATGTAATTTCCATTTTTCGAGTCTGCCAAAAAATCAAGTGTGAATAGCTTTTCTAAATCTAAGAAGGTTGGGGTCAGCCGAATTCCAAATGAACATTGTTTTAAAGAGGGCTCCAGTTAACTGCATACATTTTAATTTCTTTATTATAAGCAATATTGTTCTCATATCCAAGTACTTTTTGTGTGCTCTTGGTAATATTTTCAGGATCATTGTCTTCTTCCTATGGCTGAGAGGAAATGGCTCAAAGTAACCCATCTGGTTTTATGCATACATCAGGATCAGAATTCATGGTCTTCCAGTTTCTCCCAGGTTTTAGCCTGGTGCTTTTATTCTTACACTAGTCTAATTCCTCCAATCAGTTTGATCTGTAAATACATGTATATGTCCCGAAGGGTCAGGTCCACCATCACCATCCTGCGCTTTGCTGGTGTCCTTTCATTAAGAAGGAGGGAACTTCAAACAATCCTTGTACCAGGATCTTCAAGGCTATTTGTCCTGAGAATGGACTGTAATCAGTTTGATACCTTAAAGTTTCTCAAAGCATCTTACTGGCATCGCATTGGCTGATTGGGAGAATGGTCATGGGGGGAGAGAGTGGGAAAGGAAAAGAATAGCTTTATATTTTGTGTGGGAACATTAGATTCCGCTTGAATTTACTGCAACCAATTTCTTTCAGTAAACGTTCCTCTCCTTCAACCAAATGGAGTCACAAGTCTTACTTTCCTGAGAGAGTAGACTGGGGTAGAAGGCCTGACACAAAGGCACGATAACAGAATAATATTTATCTTTTACAAAAGGATGTCTCTTTAAATAGATGGGCCATAGTTTAATAGTAAAGAATTTGCATGTATTTTGTATGTGGAAAGTACTAGTTACAATACTCATGTCAGATTAACAAGCTGCTAGTTAAGTACAAACAGACTTCAGTTAACATAGAAGTATTAAATAGTGTGGTCTTAGGCATGTTCAAAATTCAGATTTTTTAAAATACATAGAATTGTATCTCAAAAGATAGAAGAATTTTTTTTACCCTTTCTCTGGGATGCTGACCAAAAAAATCTGGATGTACTGCAAAATAGAATGGTCGCAGAGCATTTATAGCATCAGCACCAGATAATGCTCTTGCCTGCAATTGTAGTTTCTTCAAACATAACCTTAAACAAGCGAACAAGCATTGTTAGGCAACCGAATGGAACACAATGTTTTGCTTAGGATAAATGACATGTTACATTAAGGATGGGTAAGTCAGTAAAATTAGATTTGACCATTCTAAGTTACAACAGCATAGAAAAAAATGACTTATGAAAGTTTCAACTTTCCCCATGGTCACATGATCAAAATTTGGATGCTTGGCAACTAGCTCGCATTTATGGCAGTTGCAGTTTTTTGGACCACGTGATCATCTTTTGCGATCTTCTGAGAAACAAAGTCAATGGAGAAGCCAGATTCATTTAACAACCATGTTACTAACTTAATAACTGCAGTGATTCATTTTACAGCTATCTCACTTAGCAATGGAAATTTTGGACTCAATTGTGGTCATAAATTGAGGATTACCTATATTTTCTGACAAAAGGTACTTGCCTAACATTAAAAATGTAATTTATAAGATTAAATTATTGAATCAAGTTAAGAATTCCAGGAACTCAATTCACTTTTTATTCAAAGAATATAACCATTTAAAATGGTATGTTAAAAACTGTACAACTAACCACTTTACCTTCTTACTGTCAACCAATGACAAAACATCTCTGTTTAATCTGGATTCCAAATGGAATCTAATTTCTATAAACAAAGAAAGAAATCATTAATTCATATTTTCTAGTGCTATTTATATTTCAAGTTACAACATTTAACCGAAAAATATTTGATATTACATTAAATTATTTTAAGTAGTGGAAATTATTTTCTGCTTATCATTATGGAACATAAACTTGATAGCTTACAAATTGATGAAAACATGTGTCCTCAAAACAATAAATCCCAATCATTCTTATACAAAAATATTACAGTTCTTCCCTTGGCATGTAATTCAAAATTAAGATGAAATGTACTATAAGTTCTTGCAATCAATTTCATTCTGAACAAAAATTTTAGAGGAACATAAAGGATAAATGGTATTGAATAAGAATTATTGCTGATGAAATGATGCACTCTCTTCTCCATTATTTAATTATTTGTGTACTTAAAAAAATGCAGTTGAGTTGTGAACTTGTCATTTTCTTTCAACAATACAGAAATTGTTAGCTAATGCCTTCTTTCAATGTTTGATTTTCCAATCTAATTTACAGCACTGGGATTTTCTGGAATCCTCCTATATACAAAGAATGATCAGATCTAAACATATTTATTTTTTTAAGATCAGCAAATGCTATCTAGGTACTATTTTATTTAAACATTATGTCTAAAGGTTACCATATTCATCAAAGATTCTTGTTAACAATGTAAAAGTTTTTCAAAAGCTTATATAAGGCAATTAACTTCATGTACTTAAAAACTCAGACAAAATATACTTAAAATGCAAAGTAAAATGGTATACAATATAGACCCATTAAGTTGCATGGCATTCCAAAATCCATTTATTTCTTAGGCTCTTTGCTAGTGCCTGCATTGGTATTTACCCCACACACAAGGAAGGCCAACTTGGATTCAATAGTCTTTAAAGGCCTATGCGAAGGACATCAGCGGACAGAGTCGTACAACTACCCAGACAAATGCCTAATAGGTTTTCAGACCTGAAATTACTAAAGCACTGAAAGCAAAAGTAGCTCCTCCAATCCCGTCAGACCAAGTACCGAACCAGGAGCCTCCATTCTCTTTCTTTCAATCGTGGTTTCCTACACACCTCAGTCCTGCCTCCCTTCCAGCCCTTGTTCTTACACCAGTCATTAGGCGCTTGGGGCGTTACACCAATACATTCCCGTCACAGTAACCGCTCCGCCTGCAGCTGTTCCGCGCCTCACCTGTTCCTTGAAGGGACCGGAATACATACCATGGCTTCACGCGGAAAAGCCCCAAGTTGCAGACGGCCTGATACGCCCTCCACAAGCAACCTCCTCCGTCCAAGACCTTTTTGAGGTATAGGAGGTGCTCCGCCCGCCAAGCAACGTCAACGTATTACTGCCGCCCCCTTGACGTCACCCCAACCGCCCCCCTCCCCACGTGTTTTTAAAGCCAGAAGGCACCGCCCATAATTCTGCGCTGCTGCCGTTTCAGGAGGGCGCATCACCTAGTAAACGAATTCCGACGAAGCGCTATGCAGACAACTGCATCTAGGTCCCTTTATAATTCCAGTTGAAAGGGCTCGGCCTTTAATTGGAACTGGAATTCAGCTTGTCTTTATTTGGGGGATTCGTGGAGCGCATGTACAAGCGCTAGCCCTCAACCGGTTGGCAGGAACGTTCCCCGCAAGCGTATAGTTCATTCTAGACTTCAGAGTAGACATAAGCAGGCGACTATCTCTGCTGCAGAAACAATAGTTCCCAAGACCAACTAACTATTGGAGCTACTACACAAGTACTAAGTCGCTCGGTGCAGTTATCTAGTAAAATGTTCTCCAGCTGGCCTTGACCAGTGGCTGCTATAAGGACAGGTCAGAAATCTAAAGTCATCAGGTTTCCTGAGTTGAATTTAATTTTGTCAAATGTGATGGAGAAAATGTAGTTTGGGATCCAGTTGAGGTCTTTTAATAAAATATTTAATCTGAAAAAATAGTACCAGAACCTTAATTTTTGGCCACTATAGTCTAATATAGCTTTCCTAAACATCTATGCCAGGGGTAAGCAACCTTGGCTCTTTTATGACTCGTGGACTTCAACCCCCAGAATTCCTGAGCCAGGAGTTGAAGTCCACAGTCATAAAAGAGCCAAAGTTGCCTACCCCTGATCTATGGTGACACACACACACAACTTTTGCATTTATACAAGTTTTACTTATCAATTTAATCTATAATCTTGAGATTTCTTGATGGTCTTCTATTAAACAAGTAACAAGATCTGACCAATTGGTTGGCCAGGTAATATGGTGACATTCAAATATATAACAGTAAATTTATTGTTCAATCAATTAAATATTGATTTTTTTTCAGAAATTGGACACCTTAGAAAAGCTTTATGAGTTTTCAAAGAATATAATGTATATGCAAATGAAGGAAGATCTTTGGAACTTAGGAAAATAAGAGGAATTGAGAATGAATGAATTTTTAGGTTGCCAATCATCTGTGTTGGGAATTCATTAGAACAAATCACATTACATATAAACTGTATATAAAACATAGATCACAAAAGAAAAAATCTACTACTAAAGGTTCTTAATTTAAATGTTTCTTTGATATTTAGATTTGCTTTACATCTCTTATAATAATGAAATAATTCATAGTCCTGAAAATAAGAGTTGTGTGTTAAAGAACAATTACAGAATTAACATGCACACATAATAGTTGTCCATGCCTTCAAACCTCAAATTTGAACAAGACACATTTGCACAAAATGGAAATGACTGTTACGGTTAAAATGCTGAAAGCTGGTGGTCACAGTTTACATAAGATACTAGCAAAACTACACTTAAGATGCCTTAGAGAAGAAAAAAATACCTAATAAATGAAAAAATGATGAAGTGATTCTTATACACAAGAAAGGGGCCCAAGATGATTTAAAGAACTATCGCCCAATAAGCCTTCTTTTAGTCATCTGCAAGGTTTTCACCAATAACAAAAAGAATGAGAACATTAATGACTAAGGAGTAGACACTGCTTAAACTTACTACAATCAATATATGCAAAAACAATGGCAATAATTTACCTTAATGATCTTAAAGAGGAAATCAACATAGAACAAGATGTGCAAGAGAGCAATACAATATCACCTATCCTTTTCTTCGCCTACCTTGAAGTAGTTCACAAACTAGACTGGACAAAAGATGGAATAAAAATAAATGGCACCTATTTAAATCATTTAAGATTTGCAGATGCTGTTCTCTTCTCACAAGACCAGAAAAGCTACCAAGACACATACAAGAGCTGCACAAAGCAGGAAAACCACCTGACTTAAAAATAAACCCGAAAAAGAGCAGGGTTGTTTAATAAATTCACCAAAGAAAGAAAACATTTTATATCTGGAAAGGAACTAGATGTAGTAGACCACTACATGTATACCTTGGCCTATAGATCTCAGTGAAAGATGATACAATAAAGGAAATTGAACAGCAAGTTAAATGTGGTTGGCAGGCATTCAGCAAGCTAAGCATAATTTTCAAGAACCTACCCCTATGCCTGAAGTTTTCAATCAGTGTGTACTACCTGCTCTAACATAATGCCAGTGAAACATGGACACTAACCTCACAATCAATACAAAAGCTACGAGTAGCACAAAGAACCATGAAAAATTACATGCTCGGCATTACAAGACAAGGTAGAAAGACCTGCACATGGATTAGAAAACAAACAAAAGTATATATCATCGAAAGAGTAAAATAATTGAAATGGAAATGAGCTGGTCACATAGCAAGACCTGATGGCAGGTGGACAAGGCAGTCATAGAATGGATCCTACCTGATAAAAAGCATCCATGAGACCTAAAGATGGATCAATGACATCAGCAAGTATTGTGGGCCCAATTGGCAAAAGAAAGGCTCTGAACCATAGTGGTTGGAAACATTTAAGATTTGCAGATGCTGTTCTCTTCTCACAAGACCAGAAAAGGTACAAAGACACAAACAAGAGCTGCACAAAGCAGGAAAACCACCTGACTTAAAAATTAATCCTGAAAAGAGCCAGGTTGTTTAATAAATTTACCAAAGAAAGAAAACATTTTATATCTGGAAAGGAACTAGATGTAGTATCCTGCAGTATATAGACACTGGCTAAAATGATGATTACTCCCTACATTTAATATTAGACATCTTTTCTCATTATGAAACATTCTTTAGGAAAGACCAACTGAACGCTGAGTCTCAAGAGACATTTTTAATACTATCAACCCTTCTAGCCCATTTTGATTTTGCTGTATCAAGTAGATTTAATGGTACTAATAGTACTACCTACCTAATCTTGTAGGACATTAGATTAGTAAATAGGCTTGATCTAGACATGGTATACTACTAGCCAACACTAGAAAAGGCTGGCCTGAGAAGCAGCTTCAACAGGGAAATAAAGCAAAAGGAAACTACTCTTTTACTCTTGCAAACAGAAAAACCTACAGAGACATGTCTGTCACCAGCTGAGCTCAACTCAAAAGACTATCTTTTATTTCTGTTTAATGATTTCATTGCTTTGAAGCTTCTGCTTATGTTTAGTTTGTTTTAAAAACTTACCTTATTTACTTTGAATAGTGGATTATATACTATCCTCAGAGCTATAAAATCAAAGATTATGAAACCTAAAGTTTTAAACATAAATTAGAAAAACATTTTAATATAGGAAATAGTTTCATGAAGAACTGGCCCTTCTTGTCATCATAAGAAACATAATATAGATGAGAAATGATATCTAAATGATAAATTGTGCTGATATTTTGGAATTTTCCAAGGAGATTTCAAAATAATATCATACAATATGTATGTCAATAGTTTTCTTATGTACAATTACGAGAAATTTTAAGTAGATTAAAGGATTTATTTGAACACTGTAATATGGAATTTGAAACAGAATTATGTACAAATTAAGAACATATTACTCCTAAAATTTATAAACTTACTAAAATTTGAAATGGAAGAACAAGCGAAAGAATGTATGATAAAATGGGCTAAATGTTGATTATAATATACAAGTGGAACAATTTGATAATATATGGATGAAAGGATTAAAATTTACATTGTAATCTTAAAGAGAACTTTTATAAAATGATGTACTGCTAGTATTTTTCACCAGAAAAATTGTCAAAATATAAAGATACTTCAAATTTATGTTGGAAACATAAAACACGAGGGACCATTTATATGGGCACATAAAAAAGCCAAAGTTTTAGATTCAATTACATTCAGAAGATTTTTAAAGATTAATAAGTGGTATCAGAGAGGTTTCTTTTGAACTGATGGACAAACAGAAAAAATTCTTGGAAGAATGGATAGTGAAGATGAAGGTGGCTGAGACTGCAAAAATGATAGTTTTGATTAGAGAAGACATTGAGTAAATTTTAAATGCTGACTGGAAGACTCTTTTGGGCTTTTTGTGTGAAACAGAAAAATAAATGGTATTATGATATATGGCTTTGATTATTAGAAACAATAGTAATAGAAAAATGCAAGTTATATTGTAACCCTAAATTAAGAGATAAATTTATATCTGTTGGAAAATAAAATCAGAAATAATTTCTTTGCATTTCACTTTTTTTCAGCATTTTTGGCTTTGCTTTTTCTTTTCCCCCTCTTCTATATCAAATATTAGTTTCAGTTTTTGTTTTTCTAGTTTTAAAAAAAATCTAATAATTTTTTAAAAAGACTGATTCTTCTCTATGATCATATTAGAAAGCAAATTTCTCTTTTATTTTCTTTTGTTAGAAACTAATATTGAACAAAGTAAGAGTCTGAGCATAATAGAAACAACCTTTATTGATTCATTTTAAACAATTATTGTAATGAAATCTTTATTGACTAAAAAAGCCAACCATTTATATGTCCCAAACTATAAAATTTTATTATATGCTGTCCTCAAAACTGTAAACTATTTGCATGGCAACAACCTTGTTTTTGAAAGACAGTAAAGATTATGAAACCTCTAATTCTAACCCTGAACTGTGAGCATACTTTGATGCAGAAAAAAAAGTAAATGATCACGAATTGATCCTTCTGAATGACCATGCCTAGAAACCCATATTCTAAATTATTTTTTTTGTTAGAAACAGAAAAATTGAATTATTAAGAGTCTGAACACAACAGAAACAACCTTTATTGATTTACTTTAAGCAATGATTACTGTAACTAAAAAAGCCAGGCTTTTCCTGCCCATTTCATATTCTCTTTCAACCATTTAAGTACGGACGCATGCTCCAAACTATAAATTTGGTCCTTATTAACATTGACAGTCAAATGCTTTATGAAAAGCTTTGGATTAGATATCTGAGCAGCCTGAAACAGTCTCTCTGTAGCATTCTGATATTCTTCCTTGTTTCGAATATTGTTACCTTCACATCTGGAAAAAAAATTTAAATCACATGAGTTATGATTAGCATTCTATTGCTCTGGAAGACTTTCAATAGCAACATTTCATTTCTATGACTGGAAATGTCAGCAGAATTTGTTAGTTTTATTGATCTGTGAAATAAATATCTAAATAAATAATAAAATATCTTTTGCAGGGGATAAATAAATGAACAACAATTTTTTCACCTGATTAGACATGCTTTTCAAATATATACCAACCTTTTTAATACTATTTGAAGTATTTGACTGGAAGCTCCAGGACTCTGAATACTACTGGCATTTGAAACCAAAAAAATTTCAATTGCTAATAGCATTTCAACTTCACTCATATAAGAAGGAATCAGTAGAAGTTTACGATAAAGATTTCCCTCAGGTGGTGGATAGCAACCCAATGCTAAAGCATCTAAAAATGACAAGAAATAAATGAGAAGGTTTAACATTAGCTAAACATATATCTCTGGTTTTTGTAGCTTATTACAAATTTTAAGGTTACTACAATATATAGACAACTCTGAATTTTTGTACTGTTGATCTAAATGTTAATAATTATTGGTAGAAATATGTTTTGTTATGAGCTCAAGTTATCATTATGTTCTAGACATTTTGTTGAATTGTTTCAGATTGGCTGTAGTTCAATATAAATACAACCTGGAATGTAATGGTTGTTTTAGAAGAATCCCCAAGTAATTTTACAGGGCAGGTAGATTATTACTACTGTATGCTGCCTGCATGTAGGATTAACATGCTGACCTGCCTGCTTGCTATCAGCCCTTCCCTGTGCCATGCTTTATTGTGATCATTGTCTATACATGTGCTCTCCAAGAAACTTCCAGGCTTGGTTTTACTGCTCTTTACTGTGTTCAAGCCATTCCAGCCCAGAACAAATGTGTTTTAGTAGGAATTTAGAATAAAAGAGATACATTCTTCCCAGAAACAGACCAAAACATGTTTTAATTTGGGCATGAAGCACCCAAAAAAAATCTGTTCCATGCACAGAATGGTTACTTTGGACATATCTTACATAATGCTTTTAATAATCTCAAATCATTTTACTGTTTGCTACTCAGATTACAACAGATTTTGTGTAATCAGTTATTTCATAAATTTAAAATGACATGTGAGTACATGTCTCCAAAATTACTCTGGCCAGTGTTCAATATTAATGAAATCATAATTTTTTTAGTGCAAACATTTCCATGTGAAGTTGGTCCAACATAAAAAAATGATGCATTTTAAAGAAAGCTTACTTTTATAATGTTTCCTGGCCTTAAGCCACAAACAACTTCTTCCTAGTGCTGTGATTAATGATCGAAGTAAATTAAATTCAATAGGAATATTTCTTGCAAGTATGAATTCTACTACACTAGATGATATTTCAATGTTTCTGCTTTCTGAACAAGCACTTAGCAGTTTATTAAACAAAAGGCCATACTGGGCTACATCCAGAGAGTCTGTAAGAGAAAATTTAAGAATATCCTTCAGCTATGAAGCATAATACTTTTTCCAACAATGAAATGATGCAAACATTTTTCCTATTTTTATATAAGAACAATTAAAGTTATTTTTTCTCCTTCAATTTTATTCAGAAGCTTCTTAAATTTTAAGAGCCGGGCACACTGCAAAATTATTATGTATACCTTATATTAAGAAGTGAAATAAAAGGGCTATAGTAAATCTTATATAAAGTACTAAATCTCTCCTGTCAGTCTGTATCCTTCAATTAGCCAAAATAGTGCATCACAGGGCAACAATTTTTGAATCAAGATATCTGAAATAGCTTATTTTAAATTCTATTCAAAATCTGGGACCAATTACTCAAGTGCAATTGAAATTTCAAGGATATTCAGACTTGTTGTACTGGAAAAGTTGTGATCATTGCAGCACCACTGCCAGGTGGTCATGAGTTCTGATGCTCCCTGCCAGCTTCCCACAAACAAAGTCAAAGTGTAAGCCAACAAGAAGTTGGAAATCACTCCTGCTCCTACTGCTTTTTTTTACTCACTATAGCCATTGTTTATCCTTTTCGATAAGTAAATATTGACCAAGGATGACCAATGTTCCATAGATTTGTGTACTACTATTGAAAATACATTTTATGAAAACACAACTTTTATGAAAAACTGTAAACTAGTAATAAAAACATTTAAAAGGACTTAAAAATTCCAGATTTCTTAATTATTTAAGAAAATAAATTAATTTCCTTAAAGGATCCCCAGAACATAAAATACAAACAAAATGAAATAGTTCATGTGAACTAAACAAAAGTTTCCTCTTACTGAAGGAAGAAAAGTGTTGCCAAACTTATGTTAGTAAAATGAGACATCCAGAGGAAACACTAGAACAGTGATTCTCAACCTTTTTAATGCTGCGACCCCCAACCGGTCGTAAGTCGAGGACTACTCAACCAGTCGTAAGTCGAGGACTACTCAACTGGTGCAGCACCGTTTGCAGAATGGGACTTTTGGCGGGCTCAGCAGGGCAGAGACAGCCTGGACAATTCCTATTGGCTTTTGAAAGCCAATAGAATTAGACTCTATTCAAGAGAGTCTATTCTATTGGCTTTCAAAAGCCAATGGAATAAAAGGGAGTAGCACAGCTAAGGAAAAGGGGGAAAAATGGCGGACTGCATTGTTTGGCGACCCCCGTGAAATGGTCGTTCGACCCCAAATGGGGTCCCGACCCACAGGTTGAGAACCACTGCACTAGAAGTAAGACAAAGATGCAATTTTATGTGTAAGTGATCCTCATTTTCTATAGATCTAATTTTTTACTATTTACTATTTCTAAAAAAATCTATATATTATATCTTGTTATCAGTTATCTTATGCATACAAAAATAGCACAGGAGCTTTTATGCATGCAGATGCATTTTTTAAATTTCAAGATCTCATTCAGGGTATTGTTATCTATGATTTTATTTATTTGAAAAATTTATCTGGCCATCCATTTTAAACTAGTAAAACTGGGCAGTTAAAAAACAATGCACACAAACTATATTAATAAAACAAATCAAAATAAAATAGTACAATATACAATTAATCATCATTATCACACTATAGCTAAGGTTTCTCAAAACAAGTCATAATACTAACTTCCTGTAACTGCCATGGCAAGTGAACATCTTGCTGGTTTTTGCTAGCTAGCAAGACAGTTTTACAAGAGGAATCACCCTTAAATGATGGATCTGATTCAGCATAATCTCTCTGAACAAAGGAGATATCACTGAGATAATCCATGCAACTCTGCACAGCCATTCCTCATGAGTAGACTGGAAATTGTCAATTTTATGGTTGATTTCTGATTGGAATATCTGAGAGTTAGAATTATATCAAGCTCAAACTAGCATAGCAGCCTTGATGTACCCTAAATTCAATCAAACCTTGTATCTTAATCAGAGATTAAGGCACTTCAAGTTGGCAAGACTTTATTGTAAATTGTATAAATTTGATTTAATTTTAAGAAATGTATATGATATTTTAGGCTATGCAAGAAGGCTGCTTATTATATGGAATTTAAAAGCCAATAATGGATTAAGGGGGTAGGAAGATTTGGAATTGTAACTGTAAATTATTTAGAAGATACATTTTCATGGAAAAAATGGAGAGCCAGTGGATAAAGAAAGCAGAAATCCATAGTGCAAACTTTTGATACCTTTTAGCTAAGCTTTTGGGCAATATGTATTAAAAAATTGATAATATTTATAAATCAATTAAATAAATAAATATTTTGTACGCCGCCCTGAGTCCTTTGGGATTGGGCGGCATATAAATCAATAAAATAAATAAATAAATAAATAAATAAATAAAACTGACACAGCATATTCTAATAAACTTTTAAAACAAGAATGAGCTGCAATTGATGTTTATAACATTAATTTGAATGAGATTTAAATTTAATGCAAATGATATGATGGATGACATATTCTCTAAACGAGATGAACAGACATTAAACCAGGATAACTTCTTTCTCTTGGATATATAAAATAGCTTTGCTAAGATTTGGAGGGCCTTTTTTAGAAGTAATAAACAAAAAAGATAATTTTTAGTTACAGTTTGGCTACAAGATAGATCTGTTAAAAGTTCTAGAGGATTTTTACTTTAAGACGTAAATGAACAGCAAATTACCTTTGGAACTCTTTTTAAAGGGTTAAATATTTAAAAAAAAATCAGGGAAGATTTATAAGATTGGTTTATTCCATCATGGTTAAAAGAAGAAAACTTATCTGGTTATCTTTACTGGACTTTTGCTGACAAAGATTGATGTAGCATTTTGATTTTATTTTCCTTACTTAAGAGATGAGTTATGGGTAGAAGAGAGATTATTCAGAGACATTTTTACTTGCTGGGATGAAAGAGAAAGTTACTTCTTTTTCTTTATTCTTTCCCTTTTCATTTTCACACTCTCTTTTTTCATGTTTTTTGTAATTTGCATTGACTTTTCAATCATTCTTAATTAAAATTATTTGAAAAAAGAGTAAGTCGTAATACTAATAGACATATCCTTCCCTTAACATCTTAGAAAAAACATGATCTTCATAGCCTTCCAAAAGGCCAAAAGGATCCAGGCCATCATGGCATTTCAAATGTCAGATTCTGTGGTAGAGAAGGCATAGAACCTCTGTGAATAAGTAGAGCTACCTATATTAGTAAACTGATTTATTAAGAGATTGAAAACAGAAATATTTGTTTAAGATTTTACATTGTTTATACATTCCCAAATCACAGCACCTCTAGGTAATGAAAATTGCATGATGCAGATTCAAACTAAAGTCTATTATTTTAAGTAATAAATAACAAGTAATTAACAACTTACCACAAGTATTCTGAAAACCTGGGAGATTTTTTAAGACTTCAAACGTTTCATCATACCGTTTTTTTGTCATTAATTCAGATGCTACAGCATATAGCAAATTATGTCGATTGAGGACATCCATTCTTTCACAAGGCCATGCTGCTGTATTTATTATCCATTCTGATCCTGTGGGAAGTAATGCTATTTTAAAATTGTTAGAGCATACAGCAAAAAACAAAATCATGGGACTAATCTCAAATAATACTAGGCTTTCTAAATGGCCTTTAGAAGAAATTTAGGTTCTTAATATTCCTTGAGCTATATTACATAGTCTGAGGGAACGTAGTAATAACCTTACAAAAACAGCAAGTCCTTATATTCAATTCTTGGAATAGTTGCTGAAAAAATTCCATAAGTATTACTAAAAGCAACAGATCACAGGGCAAGGACACAAAACAAAGGGCATATCTGAGTAACAATGTAAGTTGTTATGTAATATTTTTCAGGAGCAAATCCTTCATTGCACATAAAC
Organism: Crotalus tigris; assembly: GCF_016545835.1. Taxonomy (NCBI): domain Eukaryota; kingdom Metazoa; phylum Chordata; class Lepidosauria; order Squamata; family Viperidae; genus Crotalus; species Crotalus tigris. The sequence goes on along the minus strand of NW_024096551.1, from coordinate 5,143,506 downwards.
TAGGAAAAGCTACTTTATTAAAATAGAATTAAAATAACAGTTCTTTATGAAGTAAAACAAAGTTAGGTGTCTAATTTTAGATGTCAAAAGTTGTGTGCAAAAGTTCAGGAAAGAAGTGATATTCAATTTTGCACATGTAAAGATTTTGTCAGCTTTTGTTCATTTAGGGATTGATGGAAATATACAATTTGATGAGGGAGGATGGTGCACTGTATTTTTTCTTTATTTTGAGACTCATTCAATAATGAAAAACATAATTGAAAAATAAACCTTTTATCACTATTTAATACTTTCTGAAATTTGTCTTTTAGATTTTAAGTCTGCTAATAAGAACATTTTTTTTAGTAATTATTGTAATTATTCTTTGAAGATACCTTTTTGACTAAAGAGTGGAATAAAAATGCTTTGAATGTAGCATATATTTTTCTTATAACATTATTCTAAATACATTCCAAAATCAGGAACTAAACATGTCTTTTCCAATAGGCTTATGTTAAAATAAACCATAAATATATAAATAAATGTAAAAAAATCACAATAAAAATACAAGTTTATTTGTTTATTACACTTATATGGCTGCCCATCTCACAAGAAATGGCTTTGGGTAGTATACAGCAATAAAAATATAAAAACAAACTTGTCAATATATATAGCACACATTCAATCAGCAACAGAGCCATTTCAAGAACTCACAAGTCCCAGGCCTGATGACAAAACAGATCTTAGGGACTTTTGGAAAACAAGGAGGGATGGAGAGGGAAAATATTCCATAAGCTGGTGCCATGGTAGAAAAGGTCCATTTTCACAGAGTCATCAAGTGTAGCTCTCTGAAAGACAGGACCCATAGCATGCCTTTCTTGCTGGATCTGATGGATGAACAGATAGAACTGGGGAAAGGCAGACCTTCAACTTGGTCCCACGCCATGAGAGACTTTAAAAGTCAAAATCAGCACCCTGAATTGGACCCAGAAGCAAACTATAAATATTTATATAAATTTGATCAATAAATCCAATTTTGTTAATTTAACTTTACCTCTCAATACCCATAGTACTCCATCAAGGTTCCCACATTTGAGAAAGATTTCCACAGCAATATTAACCATTTGACATCTTGATACTGATTGCTCTGATTCAAAAAATCCTTTAAGAAGTGTGAAGTGTATCTTTAAAGCATGAAACACATCCAGAATCTTCTTGGCCTAAATAAAAATGGAGAAAGCGGGAATGAAAATTGCAAACAATTTCATGCTTTTTAACATTGGTTCACTTGTAGTTTGGTTAGCGTCTTTATCTCAAAGAGAGCACAGTATACTTTTTCTCCTCTCATTTACCAAGAATTAGCTTCTTGAAAGAAATTGTGCACTATAATTATGGATATATGTAGCTTTCTTTTCCCAATTACAGGTTATGCATATATAACAGTTCCAGGAATCACACTGAAACTAGATTTTTTTTTAAACTTAGGCAATATTGCTCCTTTTAAGCATTTTATTACATTATTGTAAAATTCTGATATTTCTAACACATTTCAGAATAAAACACAATTTTATAATAATAATAATAATAATAATAGTAAAGTTGGAAGGGACCTTATGTTCTAAGTTTGAATTGTTAATTAAGCACAGACATTGATAAAATTTTCCATCTTTTAATATTATTAAGGATATTCAAAACACAGCCAAAACTAGAATTCAGCAATGAGGAAGTTATTAATGTAACCTTTTAGTTATTTTTATCGGGGCAAGAATGGGAAAATATATAACTGATTTCTGCATCCCTGCAATCAAAATATGCACCTATGAGATATGATCCAAACATTTCACACCTATCCATACATATTGGCGCAAATGAGAGAAATGATTAAAGTATCTTAACTTCAAACTTCGTTTTACGCAAATATCTCGATTTAACTTGCACAAAGAAAAATGCTTTAATTCCCCCACCATATACTTGAAAGAAAATATGAACAGTAATTTATTTCTAATTCAACCAATGATCTCTTTTGTTGTTGTTAATTGCGAAGTCGTGTCCGACCCATCGCGACCCCATGGACAACGTTCCTCCAGGTCTTCCTGTCCTCTACCATCTTCTGGAGTCATTTAAGTTCACACCTACTGCTTCAGTGACTCCATCCAGCCATCTCATTCTCTGTCGTCCCATTCTTCTATTGCCCTCAATCTTTCCCAGCATTAGGCCCTTCTCCAGTGAGTCCTTCCTTCTCATTAGGTGGCCAAAGTATTTGAGTTTCAACTTCAGGATCATGTACAAATATATAATTTGTTGTATCTACGGCCTACCCATCAGATTAAAAAATCACATAATAAACATGATGACTTTGTAAGTTACCTTTGACCACTGGTGTATTTTGTAATATGAAAACATGACACTAATGCCAATCCGTCCTAATGAAGAAATGTCTCTTTCATCACGATGAGCACCAACATTAACTAAAAAATTAATAGTTATCTTAGATTAGCATTGTTTTTAAATGGGGCAAAAGAAGTAAAATTTTTGAAACAAGTATACATAAATATGATATGGAAAGCAAACAATATACAAAACTTGAATTTCCTCAAGTAGGAAATTTTTTATTCCATTTTTTTCTTGAAAAACTCAAAGTAGAATTTCCCTTAATTTCCTCCTCACAATCCTGTAAATTGGTTGGTATATTCAAAAATTAAAATTCATTCTTTTGATAAGAGACTGAGAGAAAGTTCATTCTGGAAGTTCTGTTAAACTATTTTGGAATACCTATGGCTTTGAAGAAATAAACATTTTGATTTTTCCAAGTTTCAACTAAAACATCATCTGCAGGAATTCTGGAATTAGCTTATGGAGTGAGACTGACAAGTGTATGTTGCACTTCTCATTTCTCCTTCACACTACTTGCTCCTTTCCCAAAATTTTCCCTTCTCACCTTGCTCTCAGCTATTCCTTCTGCCAATAGTGTATCTCATTGGTTTGCCTGTTCCTGATCTTCCTAGTGCCTTCTCTTCCCTCCCCTATCCAAATATATTATTTTGTAAGAGAAAGCCCTCAACTTTGCATTTTTCTTCCACTTTTCTCACTAACCATTCTGGAACCATGTTTTCCACAGTGTAGAGATCAGTCCTTCTCAAACATGCATTTCCAGTTGAAGTGCAGACTATTTAATCCATGTTCATAATTTTTTATGTCCTAAATTATCAGATGCACAAACATTTCTGTTTGGATCATGCAGATTTTAAAAGCCTATGTGTCTTATTTATTTGCATGTTACTCGCCTTTTAAAATTCCAGGCAATTCATAAAGATGCAATGCAATATATCCATAGAATATAGAACATAAACTAGGCTCAGAAAGCTAGTGACAATTATGCTGTTGCTCTAAATTTATTTATCAAACAGTAGGGTAGCATAAACAGTGATGAGAGAAACATCTCTCTTTTCCAGGACTTTCCTGATACACAAATAGAAGCAAATGGCTTAATAGTCTAAGCTGTATCTCCACTTGCTATTCTAGAAGTCACACATCCAGGACACAGAACCATTCCTATTGGGAAAGTATGACTCCATTCAAGCCAATTATCAAAGATGTTAAAGTCAGTACATTTCTGGACTACCAGTATCTCTTTGATAGGACTCAATCTAAGCTTATTTCAACCCATCCAACTTCTCATAACCTTCCACTACTGGATTAAAACTGTCACTGTTTATCTGTACGACCTCTCCCTGTAGTTTCATAGAAATGTTAAATGGTGAGAAAAGTCCTGTGGCAATCTACATAATAACAATCATGAATTTGAGGCTTCCTCCCCACAATTAACTGGAACAATGTACTTAGAAAGAAACAGAACTCCCTTAGAATGGAACTTTATTCTAATACAGTTGGGCCAAAAGGATTCTATGCAGTATTTATTGATATAAAAAATACCCACTGGGAGACCTAAAAGACCAGGAGGAACATATTCTCTCTATCCAGTTCTCAAGGAAGTTACACTACTGACCAATGCTTATATATTATATCCACATTTAAATCTTGATTTGATTTACACAATCATCTGACTTCCAGGTTCTTCTCCAATATTAGCAACACCGTGTCCATCAGTCAACTTGTACAGCTGGGTAGTACAGGATCTACTAAACTAGGCACTAGGAAGTTGAGAATACACTCATCACATTGCACTTCATGGAGTTGTAGCTGCTTAGCTTTCAAGCAAAAGGCTGGAACTGGAACCAAGCAAACCATCTGGATCCAGATTCAGGAATGTTGCTTATAAAAGGAGTGTGAAAAATGAAAAAGGAGCACTGTGGATTACTGCTTAAGAGCTGAAAATATAGGTTCTTCTGAGCCAATAGAGAACCAACAAGGTTACTTCTACAAGTTCTCAAAAAACCTTGCTTATATATTACTCTAGCAATCAGATTGCTACAAGTTTAAAACCAATTAATAAAGAAAGTGGCCAGTTTATTCTCAACAACAGAAATCAAGAAATAAAAAAAACAAATACTACACTCTTGGACTGATGGAAAAGAGGACATTTAATCTGCTGAAAAGTTCCTTGTATTTGTGCAGCTTCAAAATGTACCATAAAAAACGAAAGTTCTTCTATACTTTCTGGTGCTCTCTCTCATGAAAAAAACAGAACTTCATAGCCATCTGGCAGAGATGATCTACTTAAATTGCTTGGTTGACTATAATAATTTATCTGTCGTAATTCTAGATCAGAGCTTGAAATTGCTGACTTCATCAGTGCAACTCCAAGCAGCTGATTGGTACTTGATTTCTGATTCTCATTTGTTGTTGCATCCATAATGCAGTATTGCAGGCTACTCTGTCCACAGCCTGGAGTTCAATCCTGATGGGCTCAAGATTGACTCATCCTTCCAAGGTGAGTAAAATGAGGGCCCAGATTGTTGGGAGCAATAGGCTGACTCTGTAAAGCGCTGAGGAGGCTGTAAAGTACTGTGAAGTGGTATATAAGTCTAAGTGCTATTGCTAAAAAGTTTCACTAGATTTTCCCTTCTCAATGCTGATGACAGTACAAATACACATTGTTACTGCAAGGGAATTGACACTAAGTTGTGGCATTTTTAAGCAATCTAATATTTATAGAACCAACACTTACTGCTATTGCAAAGAATATGAAAGGACCAAGTTGATAAGGATGCTAATTAGTCCTTATAGCTTAACTAGTTCCATCACAGCTTTGACAAGATTCTGTAGTGAACATTCTTCTGGAGTTTGTATAAAATAGTATTTTTTCTGGGAATAGACACTATTTTATTATTGGAGATAACAAAATGTATCTTTAGTTTTTGTCTCAGGCTGACCAGCAATCTGCATATTGATAAATACTATAGTTTCGTAAATACCACTTGAACCCTGAAAAAAATAATATAAATTAGTACATGTTTTCATGTACCAACATCATTGGGATCTTGATAAGATATAGTGTAGATCAAAAAAGGGGGTTGCTTATACAATGTGTATTTTTGAGGTACTTCCTATGATTAGGTGAACTGGATGATACCTCAAGATACATTTCCTTCTCAAAGCATTCTAGGATTCATTTCAATATCTCCACGTGAAATCTGCACACAAAGCACTTCACTCTCTTCAATTCCAATAATGATCTCTTCAGAACCACTGAGCAGTTTAACCATTGAGCAGGAGCCATAAAACCTGTTCAGGATTGCTCAAATGCTTTGGAGATGTTGTGTATCTTTAAGCATAGAACATAAAAAAACACTGGAGAGCCAGGTACCACTTATTTTTATACCTATGCATTTGGTTTTTCCTGCCTTTTTTCACCACTGAACATCAAATTACACTTTTCTTGATACAGACCTAGAAGATAAAACAATAATAGGAGGATAAACACATGGATTCCCATATATCAAAATTATGTTCAGGGTTATTTGCTCCTTAGAAAAAAAAACCTCCAGGTAACTGTCTACTGACATTTTGTAATCCAAGTTCCTGTTTTTCTTGTGGAGGATTGAGGAGCAGGTGCCCTTGATGTGCTGCCATTTGTACTTATAGCCTTGGACTTCTCCTTCCTCTCACAGTATCACGTAGATCTATACAAGTAAAAGGTTAATAAAACAGCAACTCCTTTGCTTTCTTCTTGCTTGGTGTGTATGGTTAGGAGTTATTTTTTCTCATCCTTGATTTCAAGGATATTTCAGAATAGGTTTCTCCAATTTGAAGGTACCAGAGATTAACACATTTAAAATTGAGAGCTTCAGCATTGAATGTGGAATAAAGGGTGGCTTAGTATTTGTGCTTCTGTTGATAGATTATAACTCAGCTGCCTGGTTAGAATCATTCACTTTCTGTAGGGCAGGGGTGTCAAACTCGCAATGTCATGTGATGTTTTGTGACATATTGCGACTTTTTTTCCATTGTTGGCAATGGGGTGGCCATGCTTTCGCTGTGACGCATCTAGCCCATGGGCCGGCAGTTTGATAACCCTGCTCTAGGGGAACAGTGACTAAGAGTAAGTCCTTACAAGCTATTAAATGGGCTGGATCCATGTGTCCCTTGCTTCAGGCAGCTGGTAGTAGCATGATTGGATATCTCTGGGAGGTGATCAATGCCTCTTTAGGAGCAGCAATGTTGCTGAATGAGTTGACAAGGATGGTGATCCATCTCCAATCTGAAAAGGCCCTCCATTGTAGCAGCATTGAGCTGGAGACTGTGAGATTGAAAGGGAGAAGCTGAACCCAAGTAAGCTCAAATTCTTGTTTGTCCAGAAACATCTAATCCTCTGCACTGGAAGGGATGTTTTCTTAGAAAAAGAAATGTTGGGGATCTCCTATCCTCACAACTACTACAAGATAGACATAGGGGAAACACAGCTAGAGGAACCTTTATCTAACTTGGAATAAAGCATCAGTAACTCATGACATCATTATCTTTAGGACAGGCTACTGTAGTGTTTTATATGGGACTGCTCTTGAAGATTATCTGGCTAATTACTGAAGATTGCATAATCATTTAATACTAGCACACTGCAAGTATTTCATTAGTGGTCAGTGGGGACTCAAGGACTCAATAGAACTAAAGCTGTAAGTGTCAGAGTGAGGGAGGTCAATAGAATTATCAATCTGATCTACTGGCAAAATTCTGGATGAGGAAGCAGCTCCAGTAATTCTAGGCATAAATAGAATCAGTTGCCATGAATATCTGAATTGCTCCATTCCCAGCAGGCTTATTAGGCTTTTTTTCCTTCATGAGAGCTATCAACAGATAATGGAGCTCTTATTTTTGATTTGCTATCAGATATGAGATAGGAACTGAATTAAAGGAGAGGCCTCCTTCAAACATATTCACCAAAAAAATGTTCCTGCTTTTTAAAGTCAATGTGATGATGAGCAATGATATAGAAGATAAATTCATGATTTCCATTGCAGAGATTAAGTGGAACTGATATTTTTGGGGACCCACATTCAACTTTAAAGAGAACCTGTTTTTCTTTGCATGTAAGCTTGTAATACTTGACAATATTTGCTCATTTTACCTGTAGCAGCAAATTCACAAAATGGAATGCCTGGCTTCTCTTCTTTCACTGAACTGATTAGTATGCTGGCTACATGTCGCGAGTATTTTTCAAGATAATCAGCATTTTTACACCCTCTCGTCACATTAACATACAAAGTTCCCAATTTAGCCCAGTCACTTTTTTCTTTACAATGCTGTTCAAAAGTGAGAAAAGATAAATAGCATTACTAACAATAATTCACACACAGTATAAATGTAATACATAACATTTTTTTGTTTTGAAATAGAACTAAATTATTTAAATAGGCTTTGTCTACTTAAAGAACTGTTTATCAATAACTGTGTTTGGTAAATTCTACAATTTTATACAATTTAAAGGTTTTTTTCCTGTAATATATAATATGACTGTGAAAATATTGAGAAAATAAAAAAAAAATACTTACAATTCATTCCAAAATCTTGATAAAGTATACAGATAATTTGTTGTTATTTAATAATAACTTTTCTTAAGATTGAACTACACTGTTGAAAGGAGAATCTGTCTGAAGAAACATTTTTAAAGTTGTTTCCCTGTTAAATATCTGTATCTCTATGGTGCTTCATAGTGGTAGCATGTACGGTTATGAGTAAAAAAATGCTAAAAATGTATGCCAAGAATATAAATACTCCCATCAGACTGCAAAGATCCTCCCAACTCATCAGCTAAAGCAAGCAGGCACCTATATTTGGCAATCTGCTTGAGGTAGATTGCCACTTGAGTGACTACAAGAAAGGTATCATTTTATATTGCAACACAAAAGACAACGGAAAATCAGTTATTCAAGTTTATATAAAGCACTGATGCAGAAGGTTGAGGAATTTTATGGTTAAGTTCAATTTGAAATCAATAGATCATGCAGGAAAAATATGGTGCTTGTCATTAAAGACTAAAATGCCAAAGTTGGAACCATTAAGAAGAAAAATATAGTTGGACTGTATGGCCTAGGATAGAGGTCCCCAACCTTTTGGGCATCAGGGACCGGTTCTGTGGAGAAAGGTTTTTCTATGGACCAGAGACTGCCTGGTTTTGTATGCTGCCTGCATCCCACAGATGGGGTTCTGCTTGTGTTTGCGGACCGGTTGCTGGCATGCCACGGCCTGGTACCAGTCCATGGACTGGGGGTTGAGGACTCCTGGCCTAGGAAATACAAATGAAATAGAACAACTTATCCATTTCTAATCCAAATGACATTTATATACATGAATATCACCAGATGGAGCCCAGAGAAATTAAATTTATTGTATTAGTGGCACAAGGACATAGAAGAGCTCAGTTATAACAGCAAACAATGGGCCAGGGTCTGACTTTAGATCACAAACTACTCATGTGCAAGTTTCAAGTCAAACTATAGTGGAAGAATAGAGCTAATTAATAGAGAATATGCCCATCATTTTCAAGAATTTCAACAACTGTTTTGATGTCCTAAACTAGGTTCCCAGAGGAAACCGCAAATTGACATTAAAATAATTGTTAAAAAAGAATGTGAAAAGAGATTCTCAAAGACATAAAAACCAAAGCAACCAAATTGGGTATCAGAGTAGATCAGGGGTCTTCAAACTTGGCCTGGCTAAGGAATTCTGGGAGTTGAAGTTCACAAGTCATAAAAGGGCCAAATTTGAAGACCCCTGGAGTAGATGGTGGAAATTGTCAAGAAAAGACAGGCAAAGCCAAGAATGACAAATTCTCAGGAAAAAAATTAACAAAGAATTATTAGAAGAAACAAGAAGCAGGACTAACCATGATATTATTTAAGACATTAAACATGGAAAAACAAAGGATGTCAATGGATATATAGTAATAATTTCAAGAAAAACAAAGTTGGAAAGAACAAGAGACATAACTGATGTGTGATAGAAAATTGAAAAACTTAAGAATACAAAAATGAAATCAGTATGTATTTCATGAATCTTTGTGTAACTCATATCAAGTTATGGAGTGTGCTTAGGAAAACAGGAATCCCAGAACATTTCATTGTCCTCATGTAAACCTATACACAGATCAAGAAACGACAAGCAAATAAGATTTGTTAGGAAAGGAGTGAAACAAGATTGTATCTTGCTTTCTTATTTATTATATATATTCTGAATATATATTGTGAGAGCTGGATTGGAAGAAAATGAGCAAGGTTTTTAAAAGTGGAGAACATATCTTTTAAGATGGATTATTAACAGTAAAAAGAAACAGCAATCAAGAAATATGCCAGGGACTAGCATTTTGGAAAAGCCTTGAAAAAGATATTCAAATGCTGGGCTGTCTTTATATCTATTATATTCTGGATATCTTATGTAAATATAAATTATCCCCCTGAGAAGCCATTAATGGTTGGAAAAATGGAAGATATAATGGGAACAGCTTTCTAGGAATGTTGCCTTAGCGAATTTGATTTCATTTGTGCAAACCAGAAATAATCTTTTTTTTTCTAGAATGCACCTATCCAGCCCTCATAACATACAGAGCTACAGATCAGGGGTTCCCAACCTCCGGGCCACAATCTACTACAGAGTGAGCCCACGCATGTCTGCACAGCTCAATTACTGTAGTCAAGCTGCATGTGCACGCTGGCACACTGAAGAGTTTAGGTGGTGGCATATCATTCTGGGGAAGGTCTATTTATTGGTTACTGACAATGACATGATGGCAAATAATCAGTCAATTATTAAAAAAAATCTTGCATGTTTTCCTCACATTGAGAGTGTAAGCTTATAATTTGTGGACTATCTGGTTTGGTTTCTTCTTCAGACCACACTAATTTTGGCAAGGATTAAAAGAAAGCCTTCTAACAGACTACTCATTGGCACAACATAGAGAATGAACAAGCTATAATGGCGTGAAAACCAAAGGCACAAGAAAAAAAATCTCATAGGCATTAAATATATACAAATATTAAGCTGACTAAGCAGCAACTATAACTGCCAAAACAAAAAGATAATGTAAATCACAAGACAATGAATCTACAAGATCTTCCTATCAATAGTACATAAAAAATTAGGATGCCCCATAATTAAGTTTTTTGTATCTGTATCATCACAGATCCTACTTTGCTCATGATAAAGTCTGTTATAGTTTCTTACTCATGAATGCTAACTAACAATCTATGCTATTACAGGAAATACTTTTTAACAACTATTAGTTCATCAATTGTTCTAAATCAGTGTTTCTCAATCTTGACAATTTTAAGGCATGTGGACTTCAACTCCCAGAATTCCACAGCCAGCATTGCTGGCTGTGGAATTCTGGGAGTTGAAGTCCACATGCCTTAAAATTGTCAAGGTTGAGAAACACTGTTCTAAATTATGATGGTGCTGAACAAAGGGAGTAACAACCCATGCCTGAAGTTAGGTCTGTTGCAGTATCCCTGCAGCCATATGACACAAATTTAGAAGCTTGACCAAATGCAGGGGTGCTGCAACTCCATCTGCCTGTCCCACCATCACTGCCTTCAGCAGTCTGAGGCAGCTGTCACTGCCCACAGCTCTACATCAGTCCTAGCACTGCTATTGCCACTCAGAAATGCCACCTCACTGCATTCTGTAAAACATGTGAGTCTTGGGGAATGATATGATTGCCTCCCCACTCAGCACTCCCCTGAAATTGTGAGAGGAGGACATGGATAAACACCCCAATTTTTGTCATCAGTGATCACAGGGGCACTGCAACTGCCCTGACTTGAGGCATGGATTGTATCTTCCTTTGTTCAGCACCATCTTAATGTTCAGTTAAGAATGCTGAAGGCCCTGAGCCTCCACTTCAGGCCAGGCCCTGCCTCCAAACTGCTACATTTCAGAACTGAGCTGGGGCGTTTGCAGCTTTGTACTGCACTGCACCTATCCAACACACACATGGCTGTTTTGGGCCTCCCTCTCCCCAGGTACCCTACACATTGCTTAATGTCACTTAGCAACAGGAAAAGTCGGGATTGAGATCATTGAGTAAAAGAGTAATGTGGGCATCTCACTTTACAAATACAATGACTTATGACCAAAATTCCAGGCTCAATTGTGGTCATAAGACGAGGACTCTCTGTAACATAAAAGATAGATATGGATTAAGACAATAGTTCATGAAAATAAAAATTAATGGTTATGTGACTAACTACTCAGTTTAAAAAACAATAATTGAAGTTTATTTTCTATATTTACTATTTTCATAATTTTTAAATAATTCTTTTATTTTTACAATAAATAGTAGATTAATAAAACTGAGACAGCAACAATTTACCCTGTGAATACTAATGTTTTACATAATAACTAATGATTAATATCAAGGTCCTATAAACAAATATATATATGGTACCTTAAATTCTGCTATTGTTGAATCAAAATCACAAAAGATGGCCTTGTGAAAACGTCTTTCCTGAAATCTTTAAGAACAAACTTTTATTTAATAGGCTGCAATTGAAAAATCTTTTACTTACTGTTTAGTGTAAAAGGCAATAGGTCAAACTCCAAATCACTGCATCAGGGCAGCTTTTTCATTCCAAAGATGATATTTTATCTTTGGATAGCACTTTAAGGAGCCACATTCAAAAATGTACTCAACAAAAATAAAACTCAATTGTTTAAATTATTTCAGATTCTAATTACATAATTATATTTTAATAGTTTTTTTTCCCATTCTACACATTAACATACAATTTCCCATCAACTTTTTGAGGGACTATGGAGCTGCACCCAAATAACCATTGCAGTTTGGGAAGATCAAACTGTTCATATCTATGAAACCATTAAGTATTCCTCTATTTTATTAGGATTCAACAACACATACTTTGCAAAATATAGTTTTAATGTGTTTACTCCTAACATGTCAGCATAGGAAAGCATAGCAAGAAAACTGTATCTTATAGTACTGCAGAAGATTTGAAGGTGGATTTTTTTACCCAGAGTACTTAAAAATGGGGGATGAAGATGAGTGATGGCTATGATCTCTGACATTATTTCAAAAGCATCTTCTTATCACTGTTACTTATCAGACATTGCCTTTAATTTTGTCTCGGTACCAGTATTTGTCCATTACTGACATATATATTAAGCTATCATTGGGAAGTTTTTAGTTTTTGGTTACAAAGTGTGAACAGCCTATTTATTTTTGTCATACATGTAACTCATGAATAATGCTGCATTTGGTGGTTGTGTGGTTGTGATGCAGAACTCTGAAGGTGCTAGGATGAGTCTCAGGAATTTGGAGGTTGGGGACAATGGATGTTGTGGATTGTGAACAATGGAGAGAATATATAAAGAACTTGCGAAGTGCAGAAGGATAATGGAGAAAGGAAATTGGCTAGAAACTAATATCAAAAGAGAGATTGAGAAGATGTCACCACTTTGGAGCCTGCTATTAGTAAACAAGATGTAGTCCATTATAATTAGGTCCCATTTGTTCACAACTTGATCATAGATAAACTAATGTACCTAGCATGTATTCCCCAAATATAATTTAGTGAAGTCAACAATGTTGCCTTCTCCAAAATGTGGACTCCCAGATTTCAGATCTTTCAGCAACTATAACTCCAAAGCCAGGGAGGGGATGGCAATGATTTCCCAGGATATCATGGCTCAAATCAGAGGCCCTACTGCAGAGATGTTAGGGTGCAAACATTTGTATTTGAAGCAGGGGTATAAGGGTAAGTTCAAGATTCTGTATGTGTACTGCCTTTCCATTTCCCTGGGAGGATCCTGGATTCCAGTATCAGCTGGTTTTGGAATCTATTGATAACTGATCTTGAGGATTTCAATTTCTGTGGTGAGGATGATGGTAATCCACACAGCATCCAGAGCAACCAGGAATCTCCCTGGTCCTATTCCAGGTAATTTCTGATCTGATCCATGTAGGGGATCATATACTACACCTTGTTTTTATTTCAGAATAATTGGCTTATGGTATGATAAGCTTATGATATAAGGTTCATGAGATGAAAATGGTTATTATTAGTTCTCTGCCATGATCAGAGATAACTTTTTGATCCAGCTGTTCATCACTTTCTGTGATCTCTGTATATGGAAGAACTAATGAGAACGATCTGCCTCACATATTATTATTCTGGATAGATTCTAGAAATTTAGGATTTACTTAGGAATCTGGAAGGTAATATCAGTGAGCAGCAGTTGAACTTTAGAAAACAAAGGTAATTAAAGTGCTGGATACGACTCCCTCTGTGTGACCTCTTTATTTGCCAATTCTGTGGGAACTCCTTAATTTATTGATCAGCTTAGAGAGATGAAACAATGTAAATGACACCTGCACTGCCAGTACAGACGACTAACTGACATTAATCAAATGCTTTCAGTATCTCACTGATAAAAATTGTCATATTTGCTGAAAACTGGATTCTGCATGGTGAGATCTTATGAAAATTTTGAGGCAACATCATTGCTATCTGGCATTTATTTTAGTTTGCTGACTTTAAAAATGTGAATATGGACCTTCATTGTATCAACTTTTGGAATGCTGGGGAAATGACTGGGTGGAAAGACTGACAACACTTATTTGAGAGTAGTTCTACCTAATGGCCTAAAGGAGGAAGTGATGGAACAATTACTGCCATGTTTCCATCTTCTCTTTTTAGGAGGGTAGTGGCATGTTAGCCATAGAGCAATTCAGAAGAAGTAGTTTATCTGAAGTCCTTTCAGTTAGGTGAGGCCTGAGGAAGAGGCAGAAACCATACTAACTGCTCTGCTGGATAACTTTTGTCAGGACTTGGATGAGGGAGATAGCTCTCTTCATCAACCTCTCAATGGCATTCAGTGCCATCTATCATATCTTTCTGGATCATTGTGAGGATTACCTTCTGAACTGTCTTCTTTAATTAGAACTAGTTCATTTTATACATTTATTTGGTAAATGGATGTTTAATAATTCCTCTATTCAAGAGATTGATGGAAAAAGTTCTAGAGGCAATGTTTTATCTGCTGCAATCTCTTAATTTTGGAGCAGATGGTCTTTGCCCTTGGGATGCAGTTGGTTCCTTCTTTTAAATCCTCTAGGAATGACATTAAATAATGCTGTTTCGTAGAACCTTTGATCTGTATAATCACTAGCAAGATTAATGCCAATGGTATTTTTAAAATTTAAACTGCTTATTTATTGCTTGTTATGTTTTTATTTAATTTTGGAAACAATGGGCATCATTGTGGAGTCTAGCAGCATAGAAAATTTGTGAATAAATATTTAAGGCATGATCAACTATAGCTAATCTTTAACTTATAACAGTTCATTTAGTAACCATTCACAGTTACAACAGCACTGAAAAAGTGACTTATGACCAATTTTCATACTTATGACCATTGCAGCATCCCATGGTCACATGATCAAAATTCAGATACTTGGCAGAATCATGTGGTCACATTTTGCGACTTTCTGACTAGCAAAGGCAATGGGGAAGCCAGATTCACTTAACAACCATGTTACTAACTTACTAACTTAACAATTATAGCAAGAAAGGTCGTAAAATGGGGCAAAATTCGCTTAACAAATGTCTCACTTAGCAACAAAATTTTGCTGTCAATTGTAGTTGTAAATTGAGAACTATCTATAAATTCAGTTAGTATCATATTACAAAGATCATGAATACAAAACTATATAGAGCAATTTGGTAGTAAAGATTTTTCATTTTCAAGTTATTTATTTTGCCACTGCATTCCCTCACTTGAAATTGAGGGAATTTGAGCAATTCAGTACATACATTGAGGAATAGGTATCAATGAAGTTAAAAAACATGGTAAGATAATAATTAATTACTTATGAACAAATATAGCTGGTACAGATTTATATTTTACAGCTTTAGGGCATTGATATTTCAAAACTTTATCTATTTGAAGTTTTAAAAGCATATTAAAAAGTACATACCTGGATATAAGCATAGTAATTTCCTGACTGGAAACATGTAACTGGTTTAATAAGTTGGTGATATGTCTAATGTGTTCATGTTCAAGAACCATTCCAGCATCAATAAGCTATATTAACAAAAAACCATTGATAAAGAACATTTTCATGATTTCCACAATTAAGTGCTTGCAAAATTCTTTACAACAATATGAAAAAATAGATAATATATGTCAAAAGCTCTTATGAACAATGTATTTATGATTAGGGATATCAAGCTAAGAGCTGAATCACAACATTTTCATAGTTCCAAATACTAAACCCAGATACTGCTAAATTAACCAGGGGCTGGCTCAACAGCTAGAAGATAATACTATTTTGTTAACATGTCCAGAGTATAGTTTACTATGAAACAGTCATATCAGCCATTAGATTTTTATATCCAATAAACAAACTGTAGTATCAGTTAATGATGTATACTTTTAAATTTCTGTTATATGTATAAAAGTGTTGAAAAATAGTAGCAACTGCTTTCTTTCTAATGTGTCGTCATAATCTCCATCAAAGTCTACAGCCGGTGATAAATGCCAAAATTTTAGGCGGACAACCCTAACTCAAATTAATTGCTACCAAATCTTCCATGCATTTACCATTTTAGCAAAACCAAACAATGATATTTTTATTTATTATTCACTCAAATTTATTAGTTGCCCAATTCCAATGGGTTCTACTATATTTCTATTGCATTTCCAAAAATGTGTTCCTTTCTTATATTTTTGAGGTATAATAAACATAGTACTTTTTAAACATGGTAGTTTTCATTTAACCTTCTCCATCTTTTGGAATTTATTTTATACCAGATGCGTTTTTAATTGAAAATGCCAGTAAACCATTTTTAAAATAGGTATCAATCTAAAAATATGACTGTTCCTTTTTTTTAAAAAAAAAACTTTTTATTAATTTTCCAATGTTACAATTATATCTTTGAAAAGCAACACGGTGTCTGAGTTACAATAATTCCATTACATACAAATATTATTAATACAAATCTCCAACTACTACAGCCAATATTTCCTCTCTTTTTCCCCTTAATACATACTGTCTCTTGTTTAAATTAGTATACTTCTTATTCTATCCATCAGCTACTTAATAGCTTTCTTACATTTATCAATAATTTTATATGATTTATTTTAACATTTCATCTTTTGGATCATCAATAATCTTATGAATTTTCTCAGCTTTAATTTTGCGTTGATATTTAAATTAAACGTTTAATATTTATTATTTCCAAATTTTTAAATGATCCCTATTCTCTTTGTCACAATTTTCCCCAACATCTAGTGTTCTGGATACATATCTATCTCACTTCTATATCAACAGATTAGTAATACAATATAATATTCTTATTTTCATTATAATTTCCAAATATTATAGATTCAATAACCAAAATTTCTCCCATTTCAGCATTCTTCTTTATATCCACTCTCATATTTAAGCTTATTATTTTTATTCTTATCACTACATCAAAACATGTTAATTACGTTACATCACTCTTAACATATATGTCTTAATCACCTTTATCTAACCTTTATAAACAACTCAATATTTCAATTTAACTGTTAATATTTATGCATCTAGGTTTTAATTAGTCAACATTTTTCTTTATCTTCACACCATAACAATATCTCGTATTCACAATATGGGTCTTGTCTACTTAGATATATCTATTTTAAATCTCCTAAATATGTCCCCACTCCATTCTTGTTCAGTCTTATTCTGGCTTTTTTTCTTTGCCAAATCATCTTCCATGTCCTTGCTTCAGGGTCCTCAAAGAATTCTTGTATTACTGTATATATTATGTCATATTGAGATGACCATCCAGTCGCCATTTTTGGAAGCCTGAGGGGTCTGGCAGGACTACCAGATCGTCTCTTTATTTTCTCCTCTTGACATAGTTGTCCTGAACTGTTTATCTTTTCTTGCATTTGTTTCTCTTCTTGATCTTCAAATTCCTTCTGATTTATATAGCAGGTTTTTTCCTCCATCCACGTTGTCAATTTTTTTTCTAAATTTTCTATTGTTTGTACTTGTTGGGCAGTTAGATCTTCTGTCATAATATTTAATTGTTTGATTTTTTTTCTGTTGTATTCTGTATATAAAGGTTTTTAATTATAGTCAAAGTTTGAATTTGCATATCTAAGATGCTTTCTGGTTTTTTTCTGAAAGCTCTTATTTCATCACCAGCTGTAAGAAGAGTTTGGTGAGTTTGGTAAGTTATTTTCAATATAGCAAAAATTTGTTTTTGTATTTCTTCCATAGGAAAGGTCTGTTCCTGGTCTTCCATAGTGATGAGTTTAATTGAAAACTTTTACAGTCCCCCCCCCCCAAGTAAATAAGAAACAGAGCTAAAACTCTCACAGCTGGTTTCAAGGTTACTTGAATCTTATCTTGTTTTCTGAACTATTAGCCAAGTCTCTTTTCTTTAAGAATAACAAGTTGCAATTTCAGGTTTAGCCACAAGATGTCACCCCACACTGTTTAAGGAATTTCTTTAAATCTCAAAATTATTTTAATCCTTCAGTTTTTTTCTTCTATTTTAAGAGGAAAAACCCAGACTTTCAAATAAAAATATAAAATAAAAAGTAGATAATTGAAAATCTTTTAATCCACAAGCTTTAGGAAATAAAGTTCCAATTGGGATCTAATTATTTTTTCAACATTTCAAAACTGCCCTGTACATTCAATTGCCGCTGTTTTTGGAGCAGTGGTTCTCAACCTTCCTAATGCCGCGACCCTTTAATACAGTTCCTCATGTTGTGGTGACCCCCAACCATAAAATTATTTTTGTTGCTACTTCATAATGGTAATTTTGCTACTGTTATGAATCGTAATGTAAATATCTGATATGCAGGATGTATTTTCATTGTTATAAATTGAACATAATTAAAGCATAGTGATTAATCACAAAAACAATATGTAATTATATATTGTGAAATATTTATTTCTAATTACAAATAAATGAAATTTTGTCTTGAAGCATGGTGTAGCATGGGTAACAGTCTTACTATAACAACAGTATTGCTACATTTTATGACAGTATGCGTAAAAAGCCAACCTACAGGTTGAGAACCGCTGGTTTAATGCATCCAACAGTAAACTAAAGCAGGGGAGAGGGCTGGCTTTGCAAGGCATCTAATCCCCTCCCTGCAAAAGAAAAAAACCCCGAAGCCTAAAATGATGGCCAATAATTTTAGCAAATAACACAAATAGAATCAGCAGGATCCTGTCCCGGACAGAGACCAACTGGGTTAATGTGAAATTAACCAGGGAATCCTCAAGGATAAAGAGATTCTGCCTTAGGTATAGGTCTCCAGGTGGGATAGATTTGGCTGGGGGGTGTGTGGAGAGGGAATTTCAACAAAAGCCTCCCAATCTTAAACCCTCAGACCTCTCCAAAGGGTTTTTTTTCCTGAAATGAGATCTTTTTCTCATTTTACATTCTCTTCCTGATGGAAAGAAACTATTTTCTGAAAAAAGTCGGCTTGGTTTTTCTCTGCAGAAAAAGTAAGGCGGGGAAAGCCTGGACTGGAAAAAATGAGGGGGATCACACAGTCTGAATCTGGCAGAAGTCTGGGTATGCTTCCTTCTTTTGACAACCCCCCCTCCCCTCTTTTGCATATTGGAGGGGCCAGGGATAAATTCTATTAAAGCTGCCCAACAATGTGAGGAGCTATCAATCAAAACCACCAGATCTGCACCTTCTGTCTGCTTCCTGTAGATGTGTAACTAAGGGCGATGGCGTATAGGTGATCAGATTTTCTTTCTGCAAAACCATCCTAGGCCTCTAAATCTCTTTCCCCTTCTTTCTTTAGAGCTGCTCTTCAATTTTTCTCCCCACCTTCTGTTAGGGGGCATCAAATTCACCTGATCTTCTCCTCTTGAATATTATTTCTCTCGCGTTCCTAAACGGGCTCTTCCTATGATTTACTTCTTTCTTTTTTTTAATATGCCATTTATTCATTGATATTTGAAGGTAATAAATCTGGGAGGTTAAAAAGTGTGACCAAACTATTAAACGGCCAAGCCTTTGCCTATTTAATTAATAAGGGATTGAAAAACCCGGACACCCGATCCTCCAGGGCTTTTTCCTTGCTGGCTGCTAGAACAGAAAAGCAGCCAAACCTCTCCGGTGGGTCTTTGCATTCTTCCTAGGACCTCCCCTTCAATCAGCTCTCCCCTCCCCCGGCTTAGAAAAGCTGAAGAAGCGCAGAAAGATTCCCTGCCTGGGAAGGACTTTTTTTAAAAAAAGAAAATGCCCCAGCAACAACTATTAGCTTGAAAATCCCCCGGCTGCTATTTTTAAAAAGCCGAGAAGAGGGAAAGAAAAAAAAAAACTAGGACTTTTTTTTTTTTGCACTAAAAAAAGAAGGAGAGGGAAGGGGAAAAAAAGGGAAATTCTCCCCAGCAGCTGGCTGGTCTGGCGGCAGTGCTGGTAGTGGAGCAAAGGGGAATCGGGACCCCGCGCAAAGCTTTCAGCTTTCCCTGGCTTCAGTCTGGGGGTCCCTTTCCTTTGCAAGTTGCAAAGGAAAGGAGAGGGAGAAAAAAGTTGGGGTTTGGGAGACCCCGCTCTTTCTTTTCAGCCCAGCTGGCTGGCTCGGCTTACTTACTGGCTGGGGCTCGCTGACTCTTCCTCTCCCGCCCCCCGCCACCTTTGCTTTCGTGACATCGCCGCCTTTGATTTGAGTGCTTTTCAAAAATCGGGCTCGAGCCACGCCAATCGGTTCCTAAGACCATTGGAGATATGTGTTTTCCGATGGTCTTACGTGACCCCTGTAAAAGGGTCGTTCAACCCCCAAAGGGGTCGCGACCCACAGGTTGAGAACCTCTGTTCTGGAGGGAGGGCTAAAATCCCCCTTCCCTCTCCACAGGGGGGAAAGTACTTTAGCAGCTTGAATAGATATGAAAAAGCAATTAAGATTTAAGAGAGGTAGATCTCACCCAGTCCTTTCCTGCTTTGAGGTTGCCAGATGGTGAGTGTGACTTCAGCTGTCTACAGCCTAGTGACGAGCCATATTTCTATGGCCAGTCTTTCGTCCGCCGGTTTGGAGGGATTCGCCGGCTCTAGCAGGGGATCTACTGTTCTCCTGTGATCCAGCAAGACCCTCTCCCTGCTGGTCACCTCTACGGAGCGACTTTCGACCCTTTTCAAGGGCCCCCAGCGATGCGAAACAGGACGGGGGAGACAAAGCTTATCTCCCTAATGTCCATGGCAAACCGGAAGTCTAAAACATTACTGTTCTTATTCTTTAGTATGAGACACCATAAAAATAAAAAGTGTTATTTGTGAGATTATCCCCAATGTATCATTTTCTCACGGAGACTATAGCAATATTGACAATGGAGTTTCTAGAAACAAAGTTTTTAGGAAGAAATTAAATAATCCAAATCATACCTTACAAAAGATGTCAGATAATTCAGGTACTGCCTCTTTTACTTTCATAGAAGCCACTTCTTCAAACATTTTGAGTAGAATGTCTATAGTTGGCTAAGGAAAAAAAACTTTAATATTTAAAAATATTAAATTTACAAAAAGATAAGCAAATGTAAAATATAATCCATTTAAAGATTCTCATTTGCACAACTTCAAAAGATTTTAGATATGCCCTGATGTAATATTACCACTTATGAAATGGCTTGAATTCAAATCCGATGCAATTATCACAGACAGAATTTTAAAGATCAGGCAATATGATCCTGTGGAAACTAATCATATCTACCACCTCTACATTGTTTTCAGATCCATTTTGGCATAATATCATAAGAAATTCAATGGACTACCATGGGAATTCTAAACTAGATCAACAGCTAAACAGGAATCCAAAATCCAAACAGCATGTATATATGATTAATCATTATCTAATCAGAAAATGTTTATATTACTATTTTACTCCACTTATCTAAGAGTAGGTTCCGCTAAATTCATTGGGATTTATAGAATGTGAAGGATCACTTACTAATATTTTAATCCTGATGCCAGTGTGTATTACATGAAAAAGTTCTTTCAGCAAAGAGAACTGAAGCAAAGATGTTAGGAGATCATGGAACATTTGCGAATCCAAGTGATATACAGCAGTACCTTCTTTGCAGTAATTTGTGAATATATGTACTAAAGAAAACAGGAAATTTAAAGGTGAACACATGCATTATTTAAGTAATTTATTACTAAAATGATTTAGAGATAATCCTCAATTTTGTTTCATGATGGCTCAATGTTACAATATTCTCAGAAAGGATCTATAATCAGACGTATGACCATTGCAAACCATTGCACCATCCCAGGAGTCAAGTGATAGCAATTTGGTTATATGACAAGTGTCTCACATTTATAACTTGTTGCAGCATTCTAAGGTCACATGATCAAATTTGTGACCTTTTTTTGCCAATTTCCATTGAGGAAAGTAGATTTACTTATTAAACATAGTAATGTTTGTTTTTAGGATTAAAACCTCTACATACTGTTTTAAATATTCATGGTTGATAAACTAAAAACTTTCCAAAAGCTCTTGCTAAAAATGCTATAAAATGCCATAACACATTTTATTTCAGCTGGAATTCTAGTTCTGATGTAAAAGGATTATCTTTGGATAACTGCTTGAAGATTTATATAAGTTTAGAGTGTACATACTAATCTGATTACCAATATGATGACTAGGAACTTGGTAACCTGTTAAATCCTAATTTCCTATTATTTGTGAACTACTATACTATGCTAGGATAAAGATTTAAAAACTATACACTGGTTTCAGCTTTATGGATCTAGGTCAAATCTGACTGATTTGATTTTTACTCAGTGGATTTAGTGTAATATCAGGATTATTCTTTATCTATTAATATATATTATATTCTGAAAATCAGCACACATCAATCTCAGGCTCAACATATTGGGTATGTAGTAATGATGAATTTATATTACCTGCCCGTTGCAGCAAAACTATGCCACCAATGCTTATATATTTCTTAATTATTTCACTGCAAAGCTAATAAATAAAAATCAAATCACAAAGTTATTACTCTTTGCTAAACAAAAAAAGAAACAGTGCAAATTTATGTATTTACTTTAGGGTTCAAATAGTACAAATCAAAAGAAAACATATCATTTTCTTCTATTATCATACATTTATTATAAACTAATTATTTTTAGAGGATACAATTCAAACCATGCTTATATGGATATTGTTCCAATGATATTTATAGGACATTATTCTCTATAAATGGAATCTAGAAAATTCTCAAATAGATAGATCAATTCCAGTATAGTAAAACAAAATAAAAGCAAATTTGGAAAAGTGTTATTATGTACTGATAATATTCAAATATCTATGATATTTAAGTACTCAGAAATTCTATTCCCAAACTTTGTCTGCAAAGAACTATTATGTATTTTACATCATTCTTATTTCCCTCATTTTTCCTTTTCTAAAGTTCTATGGCATGTACATAAAAGTCAAGAAATAGACGAGTATTATTCTTTTGAAAGCAAAAGTTTAGTGCGATGCCTATTATAAAATCTCAATAAGAAGAGAAAGGACTGTCATTCTCCTTTTCTCTATTAAACTTTCTCCAGACAAAGAATTCTCTTTTTTTCTTCAATATTCCATGCAAGTGATTTATTTTTAACAAGATATATCTTGCACAATTCAAGAAGAAAAAATAAGGCAGACTAGCCATTACAGGAATGAAAGAAATTTGGGAAATAAATAATTTTCTCTTTTTTTTCTAATTGATTTTCTCACATAAAAGCAGTGACACCACTGATATATGCAAGAAGTATGTCAATTGAGCAATTCTTTTTTTTGTATTGGAAAAGAAAGTGTGTTGTTTCCTTTTGAATTGGTTTTGGCAAAAAAACACCATAATTGCTATTATTTTTGGCAAAACCCCAAAATGATACACAGAATAATTATTTATTTACAAGTAAAATTAGCTTATCTTCCTTAATGATAACGTCACAATTGAGAAAATTCCAGAATCTGACTCCTCTATGATCAAACATAGAATTATACTGACCACACCAAAGTCCCATTACAGTTTATTTGTCTAGATAGGTGAAGATGGGCGTAACTCCCCCCCAGCAAAATTTAAGTCTCTTCCCCTACAAGAGACTCTGCCAAAAGTTAGTAAAAAATATGATAGAACAGAACAGAACAACTTTTTTTAAAGTAAATTTTATTGATTTTCTAGTTTTATATTTAAATTATTTAAAAAGCAACGTAGTGGCTGAGTTAATCAATAATTCAATAACATACAAGTATCTTTAGTACAGGTCTCAAACTACTACATTAAATATTTCCTCTTTTCCCCTTTCCTATGTCTCATATTTAAACTAATACAATTCTTATTATATTGATTAAATAAAAATATTTTTCTTATATTTATCAATAATTTTTAGTTTATACATCTCCTAGTTATTTTAACATTCAAACTTTATAGACACTCACTGTCCTAATTAGTTTTTCCCAATTTTTAGTTTCCCATTAATATTTAAATTTAACATTTAATGTTTATAATTTCCAAGTTTTAAATAACCAGTTTCCTTTATCACAATTCATCACAAAATCTAATGTTCAGGATATACCTCTTACCTATTTAAATATATTCTATTTCTCACCATCTTACATCAACTAATTAATAATACAGTATAACATTCTTATTTTCTGTTAATTTCCAAATATCTTAAATTTAGTAACCAAAATTTCTTATTTCAACATTTAATACTTCCTCTTTTTTTCTCTTGATGTCTACTATCTCATATTTAAGCTAATACAGTGGTTCTCAACCTTTTTAATGCTGCGACCCCCCAACCGGTCGTAAGTCGAGGACTACTCAACCGGTCGTAAGTCGAGGACTACTCAACTGGTGCAGCACCGTTTGCAGAATGGGACTTTTGGCGGGCTCAGCAGGGCAGAGACAGCCTGGACAATTCCTATTGGCTTTTGAAAGCCAATAGAATTAGACTCTATTCAAGGGAGTAAAGGGAGTAGCACAGCAAAGGAAAAGGGGGAAAAATGGCGGATTGCGTTGTTTGGCGACCCCCGTGAAATGGTCGTTCGGCCCCAAATGGGGTCCCGACCCACAGGTTGAGAACCACTGAGCTAATAGTTTTTATTGTAACAGCTTAGTAAAAACATATTTATTACATCCATCAATAGATTTTTAGCTTATATATATCTTAATTACTTTTACATTCAACTTTTATAAGCAAATCAATATTGAAATTTAACTGTTAACATTTATACTTCCAAGTTTTAAATGACTAAAGTTTTCTTTATCTCAGCTCATAACAAAATCTAGTATTCAAAATACACATCTTATCTATTTGAGTATGTTCTATTTTAATTCTCACTGATGTCAAAACCCCAATTTTCTTCAGTCTTATTCTAGCTTTCTTTCTTTGCCAACTCATCTTCCATGTCCATGCTTTTAAGTCATCAAATAAAACTCCCAATGTTGTTATGTATATTGTTTGAAGTAGAAAAAACCATCCGGTCACCATTTTTTTTAAAGGACTAACAAATCGTATCTCTGTTTTTCCATCTTGACGTAGTTTTCCTGAATTGTTTATCTTCTCTTCAGTCTGCTTCTTTTTGATCCTCAGGTTTCTTCTGGTTTATAAAGAAAGTTTTTTACTTTTTCCATGTTGTCAGTCCCTTTTCTGGGTTTTCCATTAACTGTGTTTGTTGATCAGTTGAATCTTCTATCATAGTATTTAATTGTTCCACTTCTTCTATTATATTCTGTGTAGTTGATTTTTTAGTTGTAATCAACTTTTGAGTTCGTATATCTAGGCTGACATCTTGTTCTTTTCTGTAACTTATTTCATCAGTAGCTGTAAGAATAGTTTCATAAATTGCTTTCAATATAAAGAGAATCTGTTCCTGATCTTCATCCATGTTCTCTTAGTAGTGTGTTAAGTTAAAAGCTTTACAATCAGAGAATGATTTTTTTTTTTTGTCACAGCTGGGCTTCTCACAGCTGATATCTGTCAAGGTTACAAAAGTCTTATCTATAGTCTGGGCTTCAAGCCAAGTCTTTTTTAAGCAATAACAAGTTGTAGTATCAGGTTTAGCCACAAGATGTCGCCCATACTATTTAGAGTTTTCTTTTAAGTCCAAAATTTTTATAATCCTTTTTCCAATTTTACTTCTTTTTGTAAGTAAAAACCCAGCTCTTCAATAAGAATAAAAAATCTTTTAGTCTACAAATTTTAAAAAGATAAAAATCCAGTTAGAACCAAGTTATTCTTGCAACATTTAAAACTCCCCTGGATTAGTCAGTCGCCACTGTTTTTAGAGGGTGGGACAGACTCTCCCTTGCCTCTCCACAGGGAGGAAAGTATTTGGGGCAGCTTGTGCAGGTGGAAAAAATAGTTAGGATTAAAGAGAGGTAGATCTTATTCAGTCTCATCCATGCTTCATTAATAGGTGCCTGATGGTAAATTTGACTTCGGCTGTCTGCAGCCTAGTGATGAGCCATATTTCTGCTCCCCTCCTGCAATTAAACGGGGATCCCCTTCCTTGCTGGTCGTCCTTACAGGGCGACTTTCAAACCTTTCCAGGGTCCCCCAGTGGTGCAAAATCGGGCATGGAAGATGGAGTTCACCTTTCAAACATCCGTGGCAGCCACGTCAGCAAACCGGAAGTCAGAACAGAATAACTTTTTTGTCACTTTAAATGTACACTAATCAGCATACATTAAAATGAAATTTCATTGCATACAGCTTTCAAAGGGTCACCACCTCCAATATACACTATATAAGCATATATAAGCACTGATAATGCTACCTAGTTAGGGTAATGAAACACCTGCAAGAAAACAAGCAAGTTTAGAGAGCATCAAAGACCCCTCATACACTACATAAATATACCAAAAAAATGCATATACCCAGATATCCACATATATTCTATGACACAGAGAAACAACACAATCTAGTTTGCTACTGTTATGAATCGTAATGTAAATATATGATATGCAGGATCAGACTCTAGAAGATAGACCCATCCAACAAAAGGAATTCCACAACTACAGGTAGTCCTCAACTTACGACCACGACTGAGCCCAAACATTTATGTTGCTAAGCAAGGCAGTTGTTAAGTGAGTTGCACCCATTTTATGACCTTTCTTGCTGCAGTTGTTAAGTGAATCACTGCAGTTATTATGTTAGGAATACAGTTGTTAAATGAATCTGGCTTCCCCATTGACTTTGCTTGTCAAACGTTTGCTAAAAATAATCACATGATCCTGGGACACTGCAACTGTCATAAATACAGGCCAGTTGCCAAGCATCCACATTTTGATCACATGACCAATTGAAGGAAAAGCAGCAAGAGAATGGAAGAAAGGAAAAGGGTTATAAATAAAAAATCAGAACCCCTGTAACATTTTGTGGATGAAGCGAGGAGTTACAGGACTACTTTTTCATGGAAGTTTCCCAAAACAGAAGGATACTACTTTACAGCTGTCCCAGATTCCAGCTATTTCATTCCCTCCTTCCAACATTTTCACCTTCTACTGAGCGTATTTGATTCTCATCTAAATGTTTTCTGACAAGTCCTCTCTCAATTCATTTCCTTTTTCCTAACAATTTCTGGCAGTGGAGTATACACTTCCCCAATTGGAGCCTCGCCTTTGGATCCCGACCAGGTGGGAGGCAGCATAAAAGGAAACCGTTTAAAGGCGGGAGGAGGGAAAATCCCAAGGTTGGCTTGCTCCCGATTCACGACGAAAAAGGCGAAGGGAAGCTCGCAATTTGGGCTGGCAGGCAGGCAGGCAGGCTGGCTTGCTGGCTTTCTCGCCCGTGCCAACTCCCTTCTCTTTGCTTGCAGCCAGGCAATTCTAAGTTTAAACGCAGATCCTAGCAACCCCGAGGAAAATCCCACGGATGGGGGTGGGGAGACTCAATTAAGGTGCTTGCAACCTCCTCACACAAGAGCAGAGACCAACCCCAGGTTTTTTTTAAAAAAAGCTAAGCTTTTTTAAAAAATACAATCCAAAAGTGCTATTTAAAACAGCAATTGCACTGAATGCATCAAGGCGAACTGGCGGAAAGAAAAGATAATTGCCGGCGCTTTTATTCACAGACACCAAGATTTTTCCCCCCTCAGATCATAAAATGTCCATTTCCCCCTCCAAAAGGGAGGGAATCAAAATACAAAAGGAACCCACCCCGCGGCAAAGCCCTCCGGCGTGCTGATTCCACAGCTAACAACCCTTCCTTCCTCTTCCTCCTGCCTCACCCAACTCCCCGCAAGCCCGTCTCCCCTCTTCCACAGAGGCATGAGCGACTGCACACAAGCGCAATCTGGAGCAGCTTTGCCGGCTTCAAGATTCCCCGGGAAGATATGTCACAGACGCCAATGTCTGGGCCGCGGCTTTTGATTGGTGAAAAGGCTGGGAGAAGGCGGGCTGAGTTGTTGGCTTTTGCTAGCTCTACCTGAGAGGTGGGGAGTTGCTCCTTTGATGCTTTAAGTCTTACCATTCTCTTTGTTGTTTTTATCCGCCTGGAGACGGATAGAGGAGCAGTGTCTCGGTTCCTAAGACCATCAGAAATATGTGTTTTCCAATGGTCTTAGGCGACCCCTGTGAAAGGGTCATTCAACCCCCAAAGGGGTCACGACCCACAGGTTGAGAACTGCTGATTTATAGAATGGTCAGATATAGTCTGGAGATCAATTTGAAGGTTTGAAGTAAAACTTCTGGTTCTTAATTCTGTAGTAAACTCTTTCATTGTAACACATATTTCTGCAGTAGCCTTAGATCTTTTCCAATATAAGTTTGCAGTTTAACTGTGAATAAGATTTCTCCACTAATAGTAATTGAAGAGAGTCTCTTTTTTCTTTTTGTGGAGGCTGTATTTAATAAAAGTTAAGCAGTATCCACCCCGACAGTTCCCACAGCTGCATCAGCTTATCTTTTCTGTTCAAAAGTAACTTGAAGGTCAAGTATTCCATCTCCAAAGTATAGCCAGAAGTTGCAGTATTAGGTTTTCGCCACTAGATGCCCTCAATAGATTAAAAAAAATCTTTTCCAGACACCATTTCCCCCCCCTTTTTTCTATCTTTTAAAATAAAATGTGGAAAAAGAATCTTCCAGCATAAAATAATAGTACAGCTCTTAGGAAAGAGTTTTTTCTGTACCCCAAAGAATAAAGTATAGTCTCTGAAATTTTGTTCTATTCTTTTGTTCAACGCCTTTCTTCCCAGACATACAGAAGCTGCTTTTTCAAGGTAGGGAAATAATTCCAACAAGGCTCTTACAGGCAAAAAAAAAAAAAAAAAAGCAGGATAGAATGAAGAGAGGAGCAAGGGAAAAGTCTCTCCCGGGTTCACCACTGTGGTTCTTAATGCTTAGATGTTCTTTGACTTGCGGTTGGAGTGGCTAGGTGATCGGCCATTTTACTGGCCAATCTTCTTCTCCATCGGCCCTCAAAGTTTGCTCAGACAGCTGGAGGAGCCGCCACTCCTCCGCAGCCGAGCGAAGCCTTGTCGACGGAAGTCGCACCCTCCAGCTTCCCTACCGGCGGAGGGAAGCTAACTGATGAGGAGACGAGTCTCTTCGTGCGACTAGAGGCGCTGCGATCCGAAACCGGAAGTCTAGCTGCCTATAATCTTATCGGCTCTCCTTACCACTCTCTGTGTGGACCTTCTATCTGAGGCATTGCTACCAGCAAACCAAACAGTAATGCAGTTTGTTAAAATGCTCTCTGTAATGCTCTCTGTGCCTCTGTAAAAAGTGGCTAGGACAGAAAGAGAAAGATGCAGGAGATGTAGATGTTGGTTTGCACGCTTCACTACGAATGATGTGTGGAGAGACGGCAAATTGATGATGGTAAAATGCTATAATAAGTTAATAGGCAAAACAAATCAGTATAGTTTGGAAAGACTTCTTCCCCTTAGCAATGTTATGAAAAGTACAGGAAGAGTTAACCAGTAACTAGCAAAAATGTAGTGGCAAGAAATAAAAAAAAAATCAAATCTACTTACACCAACACCAATCACACCATAATTTGAAAATCATCCTTGCTTCCACCATTTTCACAGATTTATATATTGCTTTACCTACATTTAACATATAATCTCTCTCCTGAGAATCAACTCCATCAAATGGATCAAATTCCCTTCCTTTCATCCTATTCACTATTTTTTATAGTATTTTGTGATTTAATCCCCATTCATTCTGTGTGACTGAATGACTAAAATTTACTTAAGTGCACTTCTGTGTGGTATTTACATACATTTATAGCCCTATCTCATTTTACTTTGCACAGTTCTTAAGTAATCCATTCCCACTGCATTCAACTCTTTTCTGACACAGCCATTCTCATTTCCATATAACAAAGTGGATAGGAATATATGTTGTTATATGCTCCATTTTCAAATATTTTGACATTAATTTCTTGCAACAGTGCAAGCTTCTCTTTAAACTTTTTTGATTTTCCCATTTTTATTAATATTCAACTAAGAATGATAATAAAAAATTACTAACCAAAGTTGCTAGTAGTTAGTCAGCATATAAATTTAATAAATTAGTATTAAGATACATATTTATTTGCTCTTATTTTTTCATTTTTTGTGTTTGTAATAATTCATTTTATTTTTCTTGCTGTAATTATCTTACACTTTAATAATGGTACAGTGCATTTCAGATGCAAACTCTCCATTGAATCAAAAAATCTACATCCAAGTTCTCACCTATAAAGGTATACATTATGTATTTAGCATTTTATATATTCAACAAATCTCTAACATGCTTGAAGACATTTCTTATATAGCAAATCATAAATACATTAAATTAAAGCTGAACTATATTTGGTTCTTTTTATTCTAATATTGCATGCAGCAAATATCCAACTTTATAATATTTTACTGAAATCTATTCACTTTTATCATACACTTTCTCCAAATCAACAAATATTAAATGCACTTAAACATTCAGTAATTATATCAATGATCTGTTAAAAGACAAACAGTTATGGTGATTTTGATGGCTGTACAAATACAGCCATCAAAATTCAGTATAAAATACTTCAGTATAAAAGTATTTTATACTGAAATAGAAAATATTTTACCTTATCATCTCTTGATATAAGAACATGCGAAAACCAGCAGTTTGGCTTCTCACAGCCATTCAATGAATTGAAATGGTATCTGCAATATCCACGAGGTAGAGTCAATCCTAAATTAGTCTGCAAAATAATTCAAAAAAGATAAATCATTGTCTTCAGATTCATTCAAAACCAAAATGGAGGAAGGGGAAAGAGAAAGGTAAGATTTCTCTGTTATATACTTTTTGGAACCAAAGCTTGTAAGTGAAAAAAAAAATGCCAAGTTTACTATGGTACTTTTCTTTTCTATAATGGAAGCAATGTAATAAAATGGATTGAAAAAAAAAATGAAATCTATGTATCGATTCAGGAATTTATCAATAATACAGCTTATTTGAAGAAGATATCAAGATAGTATATAAAATTATTTCTATTACAGCTCAAATTTTAAGATCTTTTCCCTCTAAACTCTGATAATGAATATCATCAAGCTGAATGAGTAGAATAACTAATGTAGCAAAAGGAATCATATTAACTTTTTTCTTCCTAAAAATAGAGGTGAGTATTCTTATGAGTTATTGTGAACTGGTGGCACAAAACTTATGGGATAAAAGCAGCTGAGTACTTTTTTAATAAGGCAAAAATATATGTATCATGACTTACGACTGGTTGCTTAGCAACCATTCAAAGTTATGACTTACTGGAACAAGAAAGTTACTACCCAGTTCCAATGGTTGCCACTGGTCACGTGACTGCATTTCAGACACTTAGCTGGATTTACTGCTGTTTTCAGTGTCTTGCAGCCATGTGACTGCACTTTACAATGATTTTGCCAAAACGAAAATGACTTCGCTTTTGGCAAAACCACCCCATAACAAACAATGGTTTCACTTAATGACTGCCACATTCATTTAATAACCACATTTGTTTAATGATTGCTACAAAATAGGTCATAAAATCAGGTCATGTGACTGACTCAATTTATGACTATCACAACATACGACTGTAATAGGTAGACTCTAATATGGTTGTATGTTGAAAACATATTCAATATGCAATGATGCACAAACAATCACTTCAAAAATTACGCAGCTGCCTTATAAATCTCAATTAAGGAAATAATGTTTATAATGTTTATAAGCACAAAACATGCAGCAGAGCTTCATGTATCTTGGTACAGTCAGATATAGCAGACACAAATCTCTATTGCACAGTGTGAAATATCTGGAGAATGTGAAGTTGGTCACACTTTCCCATGATTGATAAGAAGACATAAATATGAAAATGGTAACAATGCTGATGGTATACTAATAAGCTCAACCCCCAGTGAGGCACTACCTTGATGTGATTGTGGGACTTGTGTGCTCTGAGAAAGATGAGAGCTATTTCAACTATACTGGACAAGTCTCATCACAGGAATCAAAGAAAGAGTGTCACTCCCATAAAATATGGTGAGACATAAATTACAGAAATCCATACTGGCTCAGTTGTTGCGCAGGTCAATTAGACCATGTTAGGTATTGGAATTCCTAGACATCTGGAGAGAAATGGGCTACAGAATTCAAGATTGTTGGCTGAGCAATCAGAGCCAGCAGTGGTAGAACTATTGGAAGAAAAGATGTTTAAAACAATGAAATAATAATATGTATTATTATTATAATAATATATAATAATATGTTATTAAGAATCAAGTCCAAAAAGTCCAATCCATCAATGGAAAAACTGCAGTGAATCAGTCAGTACTGGACAAGGAAGAAATAGTACAATTCTGGGTACAGAAATGGAATTGCCCAAAGTAATACAATAACAATGGAGCTTGCTTGAAAGAGGGGGATAAGAATAAAAAAAAAGT
The DNA here is from genome assembly GCF_016545835.1 of Crotalus tigris. Taxonomy (NCBI): domain Eukaryota; kingdom Metazoa; phylum Chordata; class Lepidosauria; order Squamata; family Viperidae; genus Crotalus; species Crotalus tigris. The sequence continues at coordinate 5,111,211 of NW_024096551.1, read as the reverse complement.
TGAAATAAAAGAACTTGTAATAACAGCAGAATTGGTAGAAAAAAGAGCAAGGAAAATTAAGAATTGGTCAGCATCAAGTGAAGATGAACTGCATGGTTTTTGATTGAAACATCTGATTGATCTACACCACTTGTTGCCAAATAATTTAACAACATATTGCAAGAAGGTGAAATTGAAAAGTGGTCAACATCTGGCAAAAGCTACCTGATAATGAACTACCCGTTTCCCCCCCAAAATAAGACTGGGTTTTATAAGTTTTTTTGGATCAAAAGACCCATTAGGAATTATTTTTGGTGGATGTCTTATTTTGTGGCAGCCTGCCCCGTCCATCCCACGGTATGGTTGCTCGCAGCTGCAATGGGGCAGGAGGCTGCACGGTGCACCGGTGCCGCCATCAGAGTTGAAGTGAATCAGATGGGGGGATGGAGCTGCCCCACACACCCTGCACCGCTTACCTCAGGGCCCTGCAGCTGGTGAGGACCAAAAAAAGCCCCTCCAGAAGTGGACACAGTGGCGGCAGAGGCCTTTCGCTGTCATTCCCACCCATCTCCAAAATGGCGTAGGGGAATCAGGTAAGGCGATCGAGCCTCCCCCCATCCTCCATAGCATGGCAGTTTGGCTCAGAGGGGAATGAAAGGAAAGAAGTGGGCAGGTAGCCGGGTGATTGAATGGGTGGGGGGAGGTCACTGGCCTGGCTACAGGGGCCCTGTGGTAAGCAGGTGCAGGGCATGTGGGGCAGCTCCACTCCTCCATCTGCCTCACCTCATGGTGGTGGCAGCGGTGTAATGCATATCCTCCTGGTCCGTTGTGACCACAAGAAACCAGGAAAATGGCTGGGCTCCTGGTGGACGGAGCTGCTGGTGCTGCCACTGTGAGACGAGGCAGGTGGTGGAGGGTAGGTTGCCTGGCTGCAGGGGCCCTAACAGATGGTGGGCTTATTTTGGGGGTAGGGCTTATATTAGGGACAAACTAAAAATCATGCTTATTTTCTGGGTGGATCTTATTTTCAGGGAAACATAGTATCCAGGAAAGGGACAGCCCCAGTTAATTACAGGTCAGTTATCTGCTTGCCAATGACATTCAAAGTATTAATTTATGTGGTAGCTGATGCAATCCAACAGCATCTATTTGAAAACAAGTTCTTTCCATCCGAGCAAAAAAGAAACTGCCAAGACAGCAGAGGAACAAAAGATCAACTCCTAATTGACAAGATGATTCTGGAAAACTGCAAGAGAAATATGAATGTACTTGAATGTAGCATGGATTGATTACAAGAAGGCATTCAATTCCCGGCCACATGACTGGATAATCAATAAAAATAAGAAATAAGAGGAGTCAACAGAAACATCAGAAGCTTTGTGTAAAGATCAATGTCATAATGAAAGACACGGTTGCTTTTCAATGATGGTAGATTGGTAGAAGTTAATAACAAGAGACGAGGAACTTACTATCACCACTATTGTTTTCAATGCATTGATTCCTCTGTCAACAATACTGAATAATTGGGCCATGGCTATCAAACATCAAAAACATCTGCCGGACTATTATAATCTCCTTTATATTGACGATCTGAGGCTGTATGGAAAAATACCATCTGAAATGGAATCACTGCTCAACACCGTCTGTATATACCACAGGTCGGCAACCTGCGGCTCCGGAGCCACATGCAGCTCTTTGAGCCTTCCCCTGTGGCTCCCAGCCTCCTCTGCCATTTGCAGAGAGAGGCACTTGCGCTTCCCTGCTTCTCTGTCTCTCTCAGTCTGTGTTTGCGTGTGCGTGCGTGCGTGTGTGTGTAAAAGAGAGTGGACTCACTGTGTTCTCCGACAAGCTGAAAATCTTTTTGGGCGTGGCTCCTCCCTTTGCTGCGTCTCAGCAGGAAGCAAGAAGGGGAGAGAGAGCTAGCTAGCCCAGCTATGCTGACTCAGGAATTCTGGGAATTGAAGTCCATGAGTCATAAAAGAGCCGAGGTTGCCTACCTCTGAGCTTGTTGGAGAACAGCTTGAAGCCAGCTTGCCAGGTGAGCAGAAAATCGGAGAGAGAGAGAGGGGGGGAGAAAGAGAGAGAGGAAGAGAGAGGGAAGGAGAGAGAGAGAGAGAGAGAGAGAGAGAGAGAGAGGAAAGAGAGAAAGAGAGTGGGGGAAGAGGACTGGCAGACCAAGGGCAGAAAGAAAGAGAGGGACAGAGACACAGAGAGAGACCTTTTTGATATCTAAAATGAAGATAACACTGCATATATCCTTTTTTACCTTTATGATATATGTATGTATGTATGTATGTATGTATGTATGTATGTATGTATGTAGGTCTTTGGTTGTTCGGGTTTTCTCCCGCGTAAAATTGAAAGTGTCTTGGCGACGTTTCGACGAAGTCCCATTCGTCATCACCCCTCTCACCTGTCATTGCCAACCTCTACATGGAACACTTTGAAACCCAAGCTCTAGAAAAATCGGATCACAAACCCAAACTCTGGCTCAGATACGTAGACGACACCTTCATAATCTGGCCACATGGGAAAGAAAAACTGGACAACTTCCTCACACACCTCAACAGCCTACACCCCAAAATACAGTTCACCATGGAAACAGAAACTAACAACCAACTTCCCTTCCTGGATGTCTTAGTCTACAAGAAATCCAATGGCTCCCTAGGACACACCATCTACCAGAAGAAAACACACACAAACCGCTATCTGCACGCTCTCTCACACCACCACCCAGCACAGATCAACTCTGTAGCCAAGACACTCATCTCCAGAACAAAACGCTTAGCTGACGAACAACACCTAAAACCCGAACTACACACTCTCACCAATGTACTAACATCCAATGGATTCCATAGAAATAAGATTACAAACCTAATCCAAAAAGAAACCCCCACTAAAATCCAAGACAAAGAACAAGAAAACGGCAAAGCCCTCCTCCCATACATAAAAGGCACACAGACAGAATCAGTAAGATCCTCCATAAACACAACATCAAAACAGCATTCTGCACAAACAGAAAAATATCCACCATCCTTAGAAACCCCAAAGATAAAATTGAATTAGAAAATCAAGGAGTATACGAAATCCCATGCACCACTTGTCCCACCACATACATCGGACAAACCAACAGAAGAATAAGTGCACGCATTGAAGAACATAAGAACTCAGTCAAAAAAGAGGAACCAACATCTTCCCTGGTCCAACACCTTAAAGCCACAGGACATGAAATTGACTTTAAAAATACCAGAACCATTGCCAAAAGTGAACATTTTAATAACAGAATAATCAGAGAAGCCATCGAGATAGAAAAACGCCCACACAGCATGAACAAGCGAAATGATACCTCCCGCCTACCAGCCATTTGGAAACCTGCCCTTATTGACAAACGACTCCCTAACACAAAAAATGATACCAGACCCACACTCACAAAAACCACACAGGATGTCACCACCACACATCCATGCAAAAAACAAACCCAAAGCCACACCGATGACGAGGCACGACCACAAACCAGAAGCCAGACCACAGCTGCATCATTAGCCACTTTAAACCCCTCCAATCCATACATGAAGCAAACTGACACCCTCCATGAAGAGGAGGCACGACCACGAAAGCCAAAAAATAGCAAGGCAGCCCAAAATCTTAAACCCCTCTGCAACTCAGACTAACCTGAGCACAACCAAACAGAACACTCCCCCAGCCAATCAGAGCACAGCCAAGCCCCTAACCATTCAGAACACACCTCCACCCAATCAGAACACAGCCAAGCTCCCACCCAATCAGTTCATACCCCCACTGGCAGTTAAAAGGAAGAAACAGCTAAGACCACACATTGCTGCTCAAAGCACGAAGCTGAAAACACCAGCCTGAAGATGACGAATGGGACTTCGTCGAAACGTCGCCAAGACACTTCCAATTTTACGCGGGAGAAAACCCGAACAACCAAAGACCTACATACAAATACCCGCAAAAACCTCAGAAAACATATGTATGTATGTATGTATGTATGTATGTATGTATGTATGTATGTGTATGTGATGTGTATATGTATATACACATGATTAGAAATAAAAACAAAAATGCGACTCTTGGGAGTATTCATATTGTCAAAATAATGATCACCAAGAGAATATCTATCAAAAATAGAATTTAATCCACCAAGCTTTCGTCAAATATATTTGACATCGTCAGGGTTAAAAGGCAAACGCCGGGGGAAGTCTTATATACAGTTGCTTAATGCCTGTTTCCGGCTCCTGGAGCGTGTCATTGGCCCCAGCTGATCGAGTTGAGTCTCAAGCACATGCCCCACATCAGCACTTATCCTCTTTCCATTGCTAATTTGCATTCTGTCATACGTTACTCCGTTAGCTGTTTCAGGGTTGGTCAGGTTGGGGGTCAGGATCTTTTCTCCTCCCCTGCTCATAACTCCCCCACCATCCCACACACGGCTTCCCTTAGGGAGCGGGGGTGGGCAATTATTTAAATTGCTTCCAATATCCCTGCAAGCCCCAAGACCACTTTGATCTATCCCTCGGGGTTGTTAACGCAGGCTCATAGTCACAGCCCATGCTATTCCTCCTCCCCTCCTCCTTCCCGTGAGTTCTCCTGAATGATCTACTGTTCGTTTCCACGCTCTCTCCCTCGCGCACACTCAGGATGTTTTCTGCCATTGTCCCATTGTCAGTGCCTTGTTGTTCCGTCCATTGTGGGTAAGCACCATTCCCACTCATCCCCAATTCTCCATTCTCACTCCGTACGGGGCTCTTCCCCTTTCCATTAGCAATGGAAAGAGGATAGGTGCTGAGGTGGGGCATGTGCTTGGGACTCAACTCGATCAGCTGGGGCCGATGACACGCTCCAGGAGCCGGAAACAGGCATTAAACAACTGTATATAAGACTTCCCCCGGTGTTTGCCTTTTAACCCCGACGATGTCAAATGTATTTGACGAAAGCTTGGTGGATTAAATTCTATTTTTGATAGATATTCTCTTGGTGATCATTATATATATCAGCTATGCAAGTAAAAATATGACTCTTGGGTATGTTCATATTAAAATCAATAAATAGTCGAACACCAAGAGAATAAAATTATACAAAAGTTAAAAATGTTAAAACTTTTATTTACTAAACCTAGCTCTTGACATCATCAGGGTGTAAACGGCAGTCGTTGGGAGGGCTTATATGCAGCCTCCAATCATTTGCGCTCGGCTCTTGGATTGTGTCATAGGTCCCAGCTGTGTGCGTTGTAATCCAAGTGTGTGTCCTGCATTGGGGTGTGGTTGTTTCTCACCCTTTCGAAAACGTATGCTGTTACGTGTGTCTTTCTCGCTAGTTCTAAAATTAGCTGGGGTATTTCCCCTTTCCTTGCAGTTAGTGCATGTTTCACTAGTTTCCCGTTTGTGATTCTGTCTGTCACGGGCGGTAGTTGCTGTTTTCTGCTTCCTTCTAGTTCCTCCAACCATCCCCTCCAAACCACGTTCCAATCCTCCTTTTATCTCAGATCGTAGCCCCCGTGTACCATCCCATCCTGCACCACTCTCCCTCCTATTCCTTTCCATCACTCCCTTAGATCTATCATCACTCTCCTTCCTATATTCTTGGGAGGAGTCATTCTGGAGTGTGTGCATGTCAGTAAGGCATTGCCTAGCTCGTAACCAGTCAATCAAAAAGGCTGAAGACCCGCCTACATGAACATAAGTTGGCAATCAAGAGGGGCGAGCAATACTCGCAGATCTGGTCACATATAGCCAAAAGTGGTCATAACTTTGATTTTGACCACACACAAATCTTGGCCTGTGATGCCACAAAGGGGGGCCGCCTATTAAAGGAGGCCTGGTTTTCGGGGGAAAATTCCATTAATCGCCATATAGACATGTGCCTGGCACAACGGACCTTACAAACATGGCACATGAACCGCCGCTTGAACCGCTGGAGAAGACCTAGGCATCGACCACATGTGTGGGAGAAGAATAGGACATCCCCCCACACACAACACGACCAAATGGACATTCCCTTGGCTTCGGACCAAGATGGTAGAACTTTGAAAAATCCTCCACAAATGACAAACAGCCAGCAGAAACCTGACTGTCAATTATGGAACAACTTCCTGATGAACGGAGCGAGTGGACAACTGAATTGCAGCAGGAAAGAGAGAGTGAGGCCCCCCCCAATCGGTTCAATAGGAGAAATACGAACGGAGATAACAACTGTGGGGGGAGGAATAGGAAATACAGCATACGATAGAGTGCTCGGACTACAATCGCACATGCTGGGGGGAATGATTTACCCCCCGGGGAGCGAAACAGACACCCTCGTTATGCTAGCTGGGCTGGTTTGTGAGAGGGAGGGGAATAGCTCCGTGGTGATTGATCCCTTGGGAGGACAGAAGACTACGAACGGAGCGTGCCTAGGAGATTCTCCGATGAGGGATGAGGACAGAAGCCCCAAATGAAGTGAGCAATGGATTGACCGGTTACGAGCTAGGCAATGCCTTACTGATAGGCACACACTCCAGAATGACTCCTCCCAAGAATATAGGGAGGAGAGTGATGATAGATCTAAGGGAGTGATGGAAAGGAATAGGAGGGAGAGCGGTGCAGGACGGGATGGCACATGGGGGCTACGATCTGAGAGAAAAGGAGGATTGGAATGTGGCTCAGAGGGGATGGTTGGAGCAACTAGAAGGAAGCAGAAAACAGCAACTACTGCCCATGACAGACAGAATCACAAACGGGAAACTAGTGAAACATGCACTAACTGCAAGGAAAGGGGAAATACCCCAGCTAATTTTAGAACTAGCGAGAAAGACACACGTAACAGCATACGTTTTCGAAAGGGTGAGAAACAACCACACCCCAATGCAGGACACATACTTGGATTACAACGCACACAGCTGGAACCTATGACACGATCCAAGAGCCGAGCGCAAATGATTGGAGGCTGCATATAAGCCCTCCCAACGACTGCCGTTTACACCCTGATGATGTCAAGAGCTCTTGACGAAAGCTAGGTTTAGTAAATAAAAGTTTTAACATTTTTAACTTTTGTATAATTTTATTCTCTTGGTGTTCAACTATTTATTGATTCTAATATGAACATACCCAAGAGTCATATTTTTACTTGCATAGCTGATATATATAATGATCACCAAGAAAATATCTATCAAAAATAGACTTTTAATCCACCAAGCTTTCGTCAAATACATTTGACATCGTCAGGGTTAAAAGGCAAACGCCGGGGGAAGTCTTATATACAGTTGTTTAATGCCTGTTTCCGGCTCCTGGAGCGTGTCATCGGCCCCAGCTGATCGAGTTGAGTCCCAAGCACATGCCCCACATCAGCACCTATCCTCTTTCCATTGCTAATGGAAAGGGGAAGAGCCCCGTACGGAGTGAGAATGGAGAATTGGGGATGAGTGGGAATGGTGCTTACCCACAATGGACGGAACAACAAGGCACTGACAATGGGACAATGGCAGAAAACATCCTGAGTGTGCGCGAGGGAGAGAGCGTGGAAACGAACAGTAGTAAAATTGGAAGTGTCTTGGCGACGTTTCGACGAAGTCCCATTCATCATCTTCAGGCTGGTGTTTTCAGCTTCGTGCTTCGAGGAGCAATGAGCAACATTGCTCATTGCTCCTCGAAGCATGAAGCTGAAAACAATATTTGTTGCTCCTTCGAGGAGCAACATTGCTCCTCGAAGCACAAAGCTGAAAACACCAGCCTGAAGATGACGAATGGGACTTCGTCGAAACGTCGCCAAGACACTTCCAATTTTACGCGGGAGAAAACCCAAACAACCAAAGACCTACACACATATATATATATTCAAAAGGTGGAGGTGGAGCAGGACAGCTCTCCTCGCGGCAACTTTGGTGCCTGCGTTCCGGATGGTCCGCTTGCTGCACCTGGCCTGGATGACTGTTTGAAGATCGGACCTCTGGGGTGGATGATGACTACAATCGCCCCATTAAGGGTCCCATCACGCGGTCCCGAGTAGCACGGTGGATGCGTGAGGGCGCACGCGCGAAGACCACAATTGGAATTTCCTCTGAGGGGAGAATTGAATCGGATGCCAAGCTGACAGGAATGAAGATCGTAACGAACTGCTGTGCATCCCATGCACGGAAGGGCGGTGGGTTGGGGCTATAGGGGAAGATGGGAGCACGGACTCCCAAGAGTCGCATTTTTGTTTTTATTTCTAATCATGTGTATATACATATACACATCACATACACATACATACATATATATGTTTTCTGAGGTTTTCGCGGGTATTTGTATGTAAGTCTTTGGTTGTTGCTCAAAGCACGAAGCTGAAAACACCAGCCTGAAGATGACGAATGGGACTTCGTCGAAACGTCGCCAAGACACTTCCAATTTTACATGGGAGAAAACCCGAACAACCGAAGACCTACATACATATATACACGCATACATATATATACATATATCAAATAGCACTCAATATGTACGTACGTACGTACATACATACATACATACATACATATATTAAAAATTAACCTAAAAATTGAGGAACATAGTCTCCTGGGTGTATACATATTCAAAAGATAAAGACGAGCACCAGGAGATAAAACAATTAAATGTTTAATAAATAGATAACCTAGCTTTCGATGGCTGTATTGCTGCCATCATCGTCAGGGTGTTAAAAGCCAGAGGGTGGGGGAGCTCGTTTATAAGCACAAACGCGCCTGCACATGGCTCATAGACCTCGTTATGGGGCCCGGTCGATTAATCCTCCCATCACTCATGTCAGATGTATTTCTGAGTTCTAAGTTCCTGCAACTGATTACTTCTCTGTTGCGCGTGGCTCCTAAGCTAGGAGGCAAGCATTCCATGTTACTTCGCACCAGAGTAACTGCAGACCGATCCTGCGATGAAATCCCAGATCCGACTGTCTCCCTCCCCCGTGTCCGACGTATCACTCTCCGGGGGCATACTACCCCATCCGTGCTCCCATCTTCCCCTATAGCCCCAACCCACCGCCCTTCCGTGCATGGGATGCACAGCAGTTCATTACGATCTTCATTCCTGTCAGCTTGGCATCCGATTCAATTCTCCCCTCAGGGAAAATTCCAACTGTGGTCTTCGCGCGTGCGCCCTCACGCATCCACCGTGCTACTCGGGAACGCGTGATGGGACCCTTAATGGGGCGATTGTAGTCATCATCCACCCCAGAGGTCCGATCTTCAAACAGTCATCCAGGCCAGGTGCAGCAAGCGGACCATCCGGAACGCAGGCACCAAAGTTGCCGCGAGGAGAGCTGTCCTGCTCCACCTCCACCTTTTGAATATATATATATGTGTGTAGGTCTTTGGTTGTTTGGGTTTTCTCCCGCGTAAAATTGGAAGTGTCTTGGCGACGTTTCGACGAAGTCCCATTCGTCATCTTCAGGCTGGTGTTTTCAGCTTTGTGCTTCGAGGAGCAATGTTGCTCCTCGAAGGAGCAACAAATATTGTTTTCAGCTTCATGCTTCGAGGAGCAATGAGCAATGTTGCTCATTGCTCCTCGAAGCACGAAGCTGAAAACACCAGCCTGAAGATGATGAATGGGACTTCGTCGAAACGTCGCCAAGACACTTCCAATTTTACGCGGGAGAAAACCCGAACAACCAAAGACCTACATACAAATACCCGCAAAAACCTCAGAAAACAGTATATATATGTGTATATGTATATGTGTGTGTGTGTGTGTGTGTGTGTGTGTGATATATATATATATATATATATATATATATATATAATATATATAATATATATATATATATATATATATGTTTTCTGAGGTTTTCGCGGGTGTTTGTATGTAGGTCTTTGGTTGTTCGGGTTTTCCACAAACGCGAAGCCAAAAAATAGCAAGGCAGCCAAAATCTTAAACCCCTCTGCAACTCAGACTAACCTGAGCACAACCAAACATAACACTCCCCCAGCCAATCAGAGCACAACCAACCCCACAGCCAATCAGAGCACAGCCAACCCCCCAGCCAATCAGAGCACAGCCACGCCCCTAACCAATCAGAACACACCTCCACCCAATCAGAACACAGCCCAGCTCCCACCCAATCAGTTCATACCCCCACTGGCAGTTAAAAGGAAGAAACAGCTAAGACCACACATTGCTGCTCAAAGCACGAAGCTGAAAACACCAGCCTGAAGATGACGAATGGGACTTCGTCGAAACGTCGCCAAAACACTTCCAATTTTACGCAGGAGAAAACCCGAACAACCAAAGACCTATATATATATATATATATATATATATATATATATATATATATATATATATATATATATACACACATACATATACACACACATACATACACATACACACACACACACACACACACACACAGTAAAAAAGGATATATGCAGTGTTATCTTCCTTTTAGATATCAAAAGGGTTTTGCGGCTCCCAGTGTTTTGTTTTTTGGTGGGAAACGGGTCCAAGTGGCTCTTTGAGTGTTTTGGGTTGCCTACCCCTGGTATATACAGTCAAGATACTGTAACGGAGTTTGGACTAGACAAATGTGCCATGTTGATCAGCAAACAGGGAAAATATTGAAATCTGAAAGAATCAAGATGCCCTATGGAAATAATATTAAGAGTCTGGATGAAGACTATCACTATAAATATGTGGGCATCCTTCAAGCTAACATCAAGCACACTGAAGTCAAGAAAAAAGTTATAAATAAATATATCAAGAAAGTAAAGAAGTCCAAACTCAGTGGGAGAAATACCATAAGGGTATTAATATCTGGGCAGTTCCATTCATTAGATACACAACTGGAATAGTGGACTGGACTCAAGCAAAACTAAAAGCCATAGATAGAAGACTAGAAAATAATGAAAATGAATCATCCCCTTCATCTACACCAGTGGTTCTCAACCTGTGAGTCGGGACCCCAGTTGGGGTCGAATGACCATTTCACGGGGTTCGCAAACAACGCAGTCCGCCATTTTTCCCCCCTTTTCCTTAGCTGTGCTACTCCCTTTTATTCTATTGGCTTTTGAAAGCCAATAGAATAGACTCTCTTGAATAGAGTCTAATTCTATTGGCTTTCAAAAGCCAATAGGAATTGTCCAGGCTGTCTCTGCCTTGCTGAGCCCGCCAAAAGTCCCATTCTGCAAACAGTGCTGCAAGTTGTCTGCAGCATCATTTGCAGGGTGGGCACAGGGAGTGTTGCTGGTGCGTGTGGGGCCCGGCGGGTGCCTTACCTCCCTTGGGCTGGGCCAGCTGGTGGCCCAGCCGGTGGTCGGCCTGCGCTGTCTCTGTCACTTGCCAGCTACGCCTCGGCCGGCACATGGGGTGGCACCACGCATGCGCGGCGCTCCCGGGCAGGGAAAGTCCTTGACTTACGACTGGTTGGGTAGTCCTTGACTTACGACCTGTTGGGTAGTCCTCGACTTACAACCGGTTGGGGGTCGCGGCATTAAAAAGGTTGAGAACCACTGATCTACACAATAATACTGACAGATTCTACTTACCAAGGAAAATAGGTGGGCATGGAATATTGCAAGTACATTAGACAGTTGAAGAAGAAAAAAGAGCACTGGAAGAATATCTAAAGGATAGAGAGGAAAATGCACTGAAGCTATAAGATCAGGAAGGCCTATCGAGTACTGGAGAGACCAAACTGGCCCACAAGAAAGACCAAACAAGGAAGAGAAAAGAGGCATGGGAAGAGAAAGCATTACATGGCCAGTATATTAAAAAAAAATAGCAAAATAGATAACAAAACCTAGCAATGGCTAAATGCAGGAGAACTGAAAAAAGAGACAGAGGATCTAATTCTGGCTGGACAAGACCAAGCTAGAAAACAAATGTGTATACAAAGCTAGGACTGAAAAGATAGCAACAGGTAGCAAATGTTGCCTCTGAAAAGAAGCTAAAGAAACAATGGATCACCAGATTAGCTATTGGAAAAAGGTCACACAGACCGACTACAAACAATGGCATTACAAATAGCAACAATGGTGCATTTGAAGATTTTTAAGAAATCCATTTGTTTGCAAGCAAGATCTGGTGGGACCAGAAAATAGAGAAAGCCATAGAAAACGAAGATTAAGTGCTTCTGAACTTTAGAATTCAAACAGAAATGCACCTCCTCCCTAACACCCCAGACTTAATAATTATTGATAAGAACAACAAAAAAGTTTGGATAATGGATGTGACAGCACTTGGAAAATAGAATTGTAGAGAAAGAACTGAACAAGTTAACAAAATACAAAGACCTCCAAATAGAACAGAATGACAGTGGCAAAAGAAAGCAAAGGTAGTGCCAATAATAAGAGGTACCTTGGGTGCAATCCCAAAACAATTGCAAAAAGCAGCTTTACTTGGAACAGCTTATATCCTACAATGATATCTGTAACACCATCAAATACCCACATCTGCCTATCCCAGGTCCTTGGGAAGGACCTGACACGAGGACAAAAAAATTCAAATCCAATCTGAACATCTAGCTGACTGCGCAATGAACCATGGTAATAACAACTGCCACCTGTACCTAGTAAATGTATTAAATGCTATTTTTCCCAGCAAGTTTAGACACTAGAAACATCTTAAACCACTCTGAATCCCTTGTGACCCTATGCTCCTGTCTTTCCAAGTATCTTATGAGGAAAAAAACATCCTTCTTGGCCATTAAGGAAATCACGTATTTTACATTTGGAGTGGAAATCAGTCTGAGATCTTTCTAGGCAAACTTTTCAGAAGTTGTGGTAATAAATTATTGCATAAATATAAATTATTTGTTTGTTTTAGAGATATTGACAAACTGAATATATATAAACTTATAAACACGACTTAGTTTAAGCTTAGTTATAAAAACATGTAGTTATAAAACTTACCGCTGGATGTTTTTCTCCTTTCCATGTTTTGTAACTATTAGTAATTGATAAGGGCAAAGGAGGACATTTCCTTGGGAATCTGAAATCTAATGTTGAAGATAAGAATACTGCTTATATAAAAATATATTAAATAATACTTAAATTACTTTCTTTAAAAATATTTGTCTCAAATTCTCATTTCTATATTTACAAAACTTTAACTCTTTTCAAGCACTATGATAGAAAACCAAGTATAAAACCAACAATAAAAAATATAAGTTATCATTCCAGTGTTACTATTTTATGGTAAGTAGGTTCTGTTTGCTTTAAACTGCCACCGTTTTTATAATTGAAATTACAGTGTATAGTTATTTGTATACACTTCTATTATACAGACATTATGACAAGCATTGTAGTATACACCAATTCTATGTTACAATGGATACCTCTTCTTTTCTGTCCTCTCCAAATAGTCCTAAAAATTCTAATTCATAAACATATCAAATAATTATATTATCTTACTAGATTCTTTATAGAACAATTCAAAAATGTTCAATAACCTCCTTGAACTGGAATAGGATCTTTATGGATAGAGGGACAAGTAACGAAACAGAGAAATAATATAATACTTAACCATTATCAATTTATACCATTCATCCTTGATTTTAGTGCTGGGTCTTGCTGTTGAGGAACAATGACCTTCACGTTAGGAACTGGAAATTCCAATTGATGATCACAGATCAGAGGTTCAACAGTTAGGGTATTCTCACTAAATTCCAGATGAGGAAATAGATATTAACATGATTATTTATGCAGAAAATAAATCACTACATTACTAAATTTGCACTATTATTTGTAAATCTGTATCCCCTTCCTTCCAAAAAAGCAAAAATGCTACTCTTTTTTTAATTGAAAATTTTTTATTTTTTAAAACATACAATCATTTATAAAAATACAATAAAAATTTTAAAATAGAGAAACCCCCCCCTTACCCTCCCTCCCACCCCCAACCCCCCTCCCTTCACTTTCCAGAGCAGAATACAGGGTTAAAAAAAAATTTAAATTATAATAATTAAGAAAAAAGAAGAAAAAAGAGAAAAAAATATCATAATTAACCTTTAACTCCATAACCTATAAAACAATTCTCTATAATATTTAATATTCATTCATAAAATAAATGAAACTTTTTAATTCCATACTTTTTCTGAATATAATCTATCCACCTTCCCCATACAGTAATATATCTTTCTTGTGTATGATCCTTTAAATAAGCAGAAATTTTTGCCATTTCTGCAAAACTAGATACTTTAAATATCCATTCTTCTAAAGTAGGCAAGGAATCTTTCTTCCAATATAAATCTACTAGTAACCTTGCTGCAGTTAATAAATTCAACATCAAAGTAGTTTCTTTTTCATTTAAGTCAACAAAAATACCAAGTAAAAATAGTTGAGGAGTAAACTTTATCTTTTTTCTAAAAATCTTTTGAATGTTCCACCAAATCATAATCCAAAAAGCCTTTACTTTTTTACAGTTCCACCAAATATGAAAGTATGTCGCATCATTATTGCCACATCTCCAACATTTGGGCTGTATGTTGGAATACATACAAGATAATTTTTTAGGATCTAAGTGCCATCTATAAAACATTTTATAAAAATTTTCTCTCAGATTTTGAGCTTGTGTAAATTTAACATTTCTTATCCAAATTGTCTCCCATAAATCCAATGAGATCGGCTCCTGTATATTCTGAGCCCATTTAATCATACAGTCTTTAACCAATTCTGTTTCCGAATCTAACTCTAATAAAACATTGTATATTCTTTTTATATGAGCCGGACCTTGGTTTTTAATCTGAATAACCAATTGTCTATCTTCTAGTGTTATTCCCTCTTTCTTGTCTACAGTCCATCTATCCATTATTTGTAAATATTGAAACCATGACTGTAGAATATTTTGCTGCCTTAATACATCTAGGGATTTCAAATGCCAATTCGAACCAGAACAAATTAACAATTCTTTGTACGAGATTTTATCAAAATTTGTCCCCTTAGAAGTTCCCTCAATTGCATGTCTGGGAATCCCCCAGATAGGTATTTTATAATTTAATCTATAATAATACTTCTTCCAAACACGAAGTAAGGCATTCCTCAAAATATGTGATTTAAAAGTCCGATCAACTTTCTTATTAAAAATTAAATATGCATGCCAACCATATATTAAATCCCAACCTTCCAAAAAAAGAATATCCATATTTGTTAAATTAAGCCAATCACTTAACCAAGTTAGGGCGGCTGCATCATAATATAATTTCAAATTAGGTGCCTTAAGTCCCCCTCTTTCTCGAGCATCCTGTAATATCTTAAATTTAACCCTTGGTTTCTTCCCGGCCCATATAAAATTATTGATACCCTTTTGCCATTCCTCCAAATTTGCCTCTTTTTTAAGAATAGGTATCATCTGAAACAAAAAAAGAAACTTTGGTAGAACATTCATTTTTACAGCTGAAATTCTCCCCAACAATGACAATTGCAATTTTTTCCAATCTCTTAAATCCTTTTGGACTTTTGCCCATAGTGGTTCGTAATTGTTCTTATACAATTTTCCATTTGAAGCAGTTAGATATACTCCCAAGTATTTAACCTTTTTTACCATCTGAAAACCTGTGGCTTTAATCAAACTTTCCCTTTCTTTAACTGACATATTCTTAGATAATATCTTAGTCTTATAATTATTAACTTTAAAACCAGAAACATTCCCATACTGTGTTATAAGTTCTAATAAACCATCAATCGCCTGGTTCGGTTGTTCCAAAATTAAAACCAAATCATCCGCAAATGCCCGCAATTTATACTCATTCTTCCTTATCTTTACACCCTTAATTAACTTCGATTCCCGAATCTGAGTCAATAAAATTTCCAATGTTAAAACAAATAACAATGGGGATAATGGACATCCTTGTCTTGTCCCTTTTTGAATATTAAAATTCTCAGTCAATCCCCCATTTACAACAATTTGTGCAGATTGCTGCTGATATATAGCTTTAAGTGCATGTAAAAAATTATCCCCAAAATTCATTTTCTCTACCAAAGAAAATAAAAATTGCCAGTCCAATTGATCAAAAGCTTTTTCAGCGTCCAAAAAGATAAAAGCCACAGGAATCTGATTATTCTTATCCAAGTACTCAATTAAGTTAATAATTTGTCTAACATTATGTTTCATATATCTCCCTGTTATAAATCCTGCTTGATCACTATGAATCAAGTCTTTCATAACCTGCATTAATCTATTTGCCAAAATTTTTGTAAAGATCTTATAATCAACATTCAATAATGAAATTGGCCTATAATTCTTAGGCTCTGTAAGATCCTGATCTTCCTTCGGAATCAGTGATATAAAGGCTCTTTTCCAAGAAGGAGGAACTTGCATACCCAACAAAATACTATTAAAGAGTTCCTTTAATGGCTCTATCATTTCTTCAGATAAGATCTTATAATACCTAGAAGTCAGTCCATCTGTTCCAGGAGACTTTCCAACCTTTAACTGCTTAATAGCTAAACCAATTTCCTCCACAGTAATTAAACTATTCATCCCATTTTGTTGTTCCTCTGAAAGTCTAGGAAAATGTACTGATTGTAAATATTTATCTATATCCAAACCCCTTATATTATCACTTGAATATAATTTTGTGTAAAAGTCCAAAAAGCTTTTTTTAATCAAATCTTGCTGAAAAACCTCAGTACCTTTATATTTTACTTTCTCTATAATTCTAGCTTTCTGTTTCTTTCGTAACTGATAAGCCAACCACCTCCCAGGCTTATTCGCATTGCAAAAAGTATTATGTCTCATATACGACAGATTGGTAGCCACCTGATCTGCCATCAACATGTTAAATTGTTCCTTAAGCATCTTTATAGATACCTTTAAATTATTATCAGTAGGGTTAAGAACCAACTCTTGTTCTTTTGATTTGATCTCTTCTTCTATTTCTCTACGTCTTTGTGACCCTTTTTCCCTAAAAACTTTATTCAATTGAATCAGAATTCCCCTCATATATGCTTTACTAGCGTCCCACACCATAGACATCGATGTTCCCTTATTCATATTTATAGTAAAAAAGTCCTTTAAATGTTCTTTACACTTTTGTACGAACTCCTCCCGATTAAATAAGTTCTCATTCAGTCTCCAGGATCTTCTATTCCTGTCTTCCGAATATAACTCCATCCACACAGGACTATGATCTGACAATGTTCTGGGAAAAATTTTCACCTTCCTCACTCTAGGGAGGAAGTCACTAGTAATCAAAAAAAATCAATCCTTGAAAATGACTGGTGTCTATCAGAATAAAAAGTAAAGTCTCTATCACTTGTGTTCCTTTCTCGCCAAATATCAATAAGCTCCAATTCTTCCTTCAAATCAAAAAAAGTCATAGGTAGTTTAGTTTGAATAAAAGTTTTAGAGGAACTTCTTTTGTCTATAGTTGGGTCTAAAACCCCATTCCAGTCACCCATCAAAATTACCGATTTATAATCCAACTGAGATATCTTGCCATGCAGCAACTTGTAAAATTGTTTCTGTTGTTGATTGGGAGCATATAGTCCAACAATAAGAACCTTTTGGCCTTGTAATAATAATTCCACAAAAAGATATCTTCCTTCAATTAGTTTAGCTGAAAAAGTTTTCTTCACATAAATTACCACTCCCCCTTTTTTCCCAGGGGCTGGAGCAGTAAAATGTGTGCCCAGACGGGAATTCATCAAGAATTTAGAATCGTTTAAAGTTATATGAGTCTCCTGCAAACATATCAAATCATTATTATGTTGTTTCAAATAATGGAAAATCTTTCTTCGTTTCTGTGGCACGTTTAAGCCATTAACATTCCAGGTCAGGAACCTGACCATCTCCACCGGCCTGGAGCCTCTGGAGCATGGCCTGCAGATCTGCTATCGAAGATCTTTTTGGTCTTGCCCCTCCCACAGGCTCTGTAACAACCAAACTTTCACCACTCTTCTGCAACTGCTCTTTTTCTTTACGTTTATGGGCAGCTCGTGTCATCCTTTGCTCTTTTATGTCAGAATTCTGTGCAGCTTGTTCCATAACCATCATTGATGAGGCTCCTGCCATAAGAGACTCTTCCGTCATCCTTATTTGTGGAGGTGGTGACAATCTTGCTTTTAAGATAGACTGATAAAAATCTCTTGCTTTGGAAACAGTAGTTAATCTGTGACGTATCCCTTCATAATTTACTATTATTCCTCTTGGAATCTCCCATCTGAACTGAATTTGACGATGTTTCAGCTCATCAGACAAGAAAGTAAAATCTTTTCTGGCTCTTAAAATTTTTGGAGGTATCTCTTTTAAAATTATCACGTCTTGATCAGCAATTTGAAACTTTTGTTTGTAAAAAGCCTGTATAATTTCATTACGGATAGATCTTCTAGAAAAATAAATAACCACATCTCTTGGTAGATTTCTCTGTCTAGCAACCCGTGAATTAACTCTAAAAAATTTTTCTATCTCATTCTCAATTATTTCAGGCCGCCAGCCAATATTAGGAGCAATATCTTTCACAATAAGCATCTTTAAGTCTTCCTGAGGGTTCTCCCTCAGGCCCCTGATACGCAATGCATGTTCCATCTCCGTATATTGTGAAATAATTTGTTCATCCTGTGTAATTTCTATCTTGTTCTCTACCTCCTGCATTCTAAATTCCATCCTTGATGCATTTTCAGTAATCTTTTCCATCTGGTCATCAATCCTCTCTATGTGCAGGGCTAAGCCCTGAAAGGCCAGAAGGATATGATCTCTTACTTGTTTGTTCTTTTTCTCCAATAATTCTTCTGTATTAGCCCTCTCTGCAATTATAAGATCTTTTACCTCCTCCTTAATATCCAAGGCATGCTGTTTTAAAGCATCTTGTAAATCATTAAGAGAAATTGCAGGAGGAGGAGAAGGTGGAGGTGATTTTGGTTTCTGAGATGCAGGCTGAGGCATTGGAGAAGAAATAGGAACCTTAGGGGCGGGAGGCAGACGTTTTGAAGCCATTTTCTTAAGTTCCAAGAAGAAAGATTCTTATTGAAAAAAAAAGAGAAAAAGAAAAAAAAAGGGCACAGTTCTTTTAAGTATTCTTAGAAAAAAAAATAGAGAAGAAAAAGGAGGAAAGAATAAAAGCCAAATTCTTACTTCTGTATTTAAAGAGTTAATCTGTATCCAGGTTTTACTTTGTAATGCAAATCAGGCAAGAAAGACGATCGCCATTTTACTTTTCACTTTCCCTTTCTTCTAAAGGGAAAGTGAACAAAAGAAGAGGAAGAGGAAACTTGCTGAAGTTAAAGGCACCATCAAACTTGAGCACAGTCTCTCCTGGTCTGCTCCGTCTGCTTTCAAATACTCACAAGCAACTGAAAAAAAAAAGCAGATGTGGAAGCGGCAACTTGCTCCATCCCAAAAGCTTCGGAATGAAGTCTCCCTGGAACGCGGAGTTGCTCAGGCTCCGAGGGAGCTCTACCCTCCGATCCCCAAAATAACAGGGATCCAGGGGAGCTCTTACTTCTACCTGAGAGCTCTCCTCCTCCCTTTTTTCCAGGGAGGAGATTCAAGCCGCAGGACAGCTAATTGTCAAAGTCCTACGGCTTTTACACGCACCAGGAACGGGCGGCTTTGTAAAACGCCGCCATTCGTCGTCGCTGGAACCAGCGGAAGTCCCAAAAAAGTACTGTACTCTTTCCAAAGTATCAACATCTTTTTTACATCGTGGTGACCAAAAATGGATGCAGTATTCCAAGTGTGTCTTTACCAGGGCATTGTAAAGTGGTATTAACACTTTACGTGATCTTGATTCTATCCCTCTGTTAATGCAGACTAGCACTGTGCTGGCTTTTTTGGCAGCTGCAGCACACTGCTGGCAATCTATAAATTGCATCAATCATTCAATCTTACAGCCTTCTTTATTCTTATATTTCCAAAGTGGTTTTACTGGTAGCTTTGTATCTTAATTTCTCGAGCAGCATCTATGATATGAACTAATATTAAGCAGCTGAAGTTGACAAGCTAAGTGCAGTCAAAGTAAAGTGATAGCTATACAGTTATCCACTGTTTGGCTTTTCCATATTTATTAATTGCAATGCTTTGGACATGATATTGCCTTCAATATTAATCCAATTTTAAATAACAGCTATATAGATAACATTGAAAATGATCAACTGAAATGTATTAATATAATTTATAACCCATTTCTAAGAAGTATTATATATAATGACTGCAATAAATTAAAGGAAATCCAAAATATCTACATCCAAGTTTCTAAGTAAAAGTCTCAACTTCTGCAACGAACCTAGCTGATGCCATCTTTGTCATTTGTTCTCAGTTGTGACATGAAGAGAAGGGGGGATCAGGTTGCTTTTGCTTTTATTAGACTAAACATAGCTACGGGCAGGGAATTTGTTGCCATGCCTGAATATCCTTAAGAGCCCCCCTCCTCACAGACTTTGACTGAATGGATGACATTGTTACAGAGCACTTGGGCAAATGTCAAGCAGGTTTTAAACCAAGCTGCTAAAATCCACAAGGAGCAACCCGACAAGCAGCAATCTCCTCAAAAACTATTTCATGTTGAAGAGAAAGTTTATCTCTTGACTAAATATCTAAGATTAAAGCTGGGACCAAAATTTATTGGCCTTTTCCCCATAGTAAGAATCATAAATCCTGCCACAGTTGATCTTAAACTTCCTCAACTTTTGGGAAAGATTCATCCGGTATTCCATTGTAGTTTACTAAAGCTGGTGAGATTCAATCTTGGGACCAATTCCTTGCAAAGCGCCAGGTCCAATTCTAGTAGAAGGGGAGACCCACTATGAAATAAAATGCATCCTTGATTCTAGACTGCATAAAGCGAAGTTACAGTATCTAGTGCGGTGGAAGGGGTATCCCTTGTCAGAGGCTACATGGGTTAAAAGCAGTGAAGTAAAGACAAATAAAGTTTCATGATAAGCACCCCCAGAAGCCCAAAGAGCCTCCAGTACATAACTGATGGGAAGATCCCTAATGTATTTCTAAACTTGTTTTCCAGGAACTTCTTTTTCTTTAGGAGAGGGGTACAACTGTCAACTTCTGCAATGAACCTAGCTGATGCCATCTTTGTTGTTCGTTCTCAATTGCCGCAAAAAGAGAAGGGGGAGGATCAGGTTGTTTTTAATTTTACTAAACACAGAACGATCCTGTGGGAACCAAGATCATTCTCACCGGACCCTGAAGTGAAGAGAAGTACTATCAAGAAGACCGCCAAATGCACTTATGGGATAATGTGATCAGTAGCATAATAGAAGGGAGGGAATTGTTACATTTAATTACTTTGAATCTCTGGGGGAAAGTTTAGAGTTGGTTTCACTTTTGATTGGGCAAATATTATGTATATAATAAATATGTTCTTTGAGGAATTCTCAAGCCTCAGAGTTCTACTTTATTCGGTTTCATTAGTCGGAACCTTGACATAAAGCTTTTCATATGTAAAAATTAATAGTTCTTATGGTAGAGTTTCAGAAGTCTTTTTCTGGCTGTACCCTCGATCCACAACAGTAAAGAACATAAGAGGCCAAACTGCTTTTATTGGTGGCTCTCAATCTCGGAATGCACTTCTCAAATAGGGTTTTTTTTAGAGTTTCTGAATAGTTATTTATATTTGGAACTGACATCTAATTTTAAAATTAGAGCAAAATAAATCTGAGAAATTGTTTTTTTTCCTTCACATAATTAAGACTATTTGAATATTACTATGTGAATACATACATTTCTGCAAAGTCTTGAACATTTGTTTTCTGTTCTTGCATAGCAAGCAATTTCTCCGAAAATTCATACTGTAAAACGAACATCAAATAAAGTTATATAAAATTTAGAATTTATTTTTGTTTTAAAAGCAATTCATATTCTTAAAAAGAAGAAGAGGTATTATTCTTTTTGATTATATTCTTGTACTATAATTCTCTAGTGGACATTTTTACAATGTAATATGCATATCCCCGATAGCTTTCTGAAGGTAATTCAAAAACTTCATTATGCAACCCATCTTATTAATGAAGCCATGTTACAATAAAATTATATATGTTTCTCCTCATTCTTTTGCTATGCTTCATATGTCAAAATAAATTTATTTAATAGATTCCATACAGAAGATTGTGAACTATCTCTGGAAAAATGTTTATATTTAGCAATCTAATCTTCAGTATCTAACAGTGAAACATATACATGTCAATTCCAAGTAAACACCATTTCTTTTAGATAACTTTCTCCCAAACTAATATGCTAAGATAGCAACTTTTACATTACACATACATACATAAATATGTAAAAAAGTGCAACATATTACTTGTAAAAGACAAACTTCCCCCAATGCAGTATTCATTACATATTCATTATTTTTCTGCAATGAAATCAATGTACTTTTATACCTTTTCATCTGTATCAAAAACTTTGGTAAGTTTATTCGGTTCTGACAGTTGTCCATCTTCAGGAGATGATTCTGATATTCCTCCTATAGAATTGATTCCATTTAGAGCCTCTAACTTAATTTCATTAATTGGGAAAAAGAATATTGTGTGTACTTCTGAACTATAGCAACATTAGAAATGGAATGCTTCACTGAAAAAAGGGATATTTTCTAATATTCCTAAAGTAGTAACTCTACATTTAAAATGACATTTCTATGGAAAGGAACTTGTGGTACCAGATAATGTGACATTAATCATTTGATCAATGGTGCCCATTTATACCATTCAAAACATGAAGTTATAATTATCATGAGAATATGCCACTATTGAACTCATTTGCTACTAAGTCCTAAATACTCCAATAGAGATTAATAATATGTCCAAATTCTTAAAATAAAGATTTATACATTTTAAAAATCCAGGCTAATGAATTTTTAAATTTCACATGTGCATATAAAGTATAGACATATTAAAGAAGGGGAAATGGTTGGCCAAACAATAACATTAACTGGAATGTAACTTAATGTTCTAGGAATTGCTATGATTTGATGTTTCAAAACAATTCAGGTATTAATCCAGATACTATAAATTTTCAAGAATTACAAATAAACTACAGAATTCTTAGTTCTCTAAAAAAACAAGGCATACAGTGATCTTATATTTTTAATTAAGCTATACAGAATCACTCATTAATTATATCTGGTTATGTCTTCTGATCATAAGACTTATGATCAATCTGGTTTACAGATTGAGAAACCTAACTCTACCACAGTATCTAGCAATAAATCCAATAGGAGGAGAATGCTGCTAATCTACAATGCAATACTTTATACAAATACAAAGCAAACCACAGACAAGGGGAGCATTATAGCATTATACATAAAATGTATGTTTGGCTTGCATATTAATTGGGCCATACATTTTTATACAAAAATAGAATTAACATTTCTCTAAAACAGTTTTCTTAACTTTGTCAAACTGTTGGAAACTTAGTTAAAAAAAAATCTCAGAACTCCTGATCAAAACATACAGGTTTTTGGGGGTTTTTTTTGCTCTTAATCTCTCTGAAACAACACAGAAGTGTTGTGGAACCCTAATTTCAGGTGGCAAATAGTCTATTTCCTACAATATATTTTTTGTTTATTATTCACTAAATTAAGGGACTGAAAAGGCAGTAAACATTGGATGCAATTTATTATGGATTGGTTTGTGACAACAACTTTGAGTCTGAACCTGTTTTAGAAATAAAACTCAAATCTAGAACATAGAAAAAGAACAATATAACTGAATATGATTAACTACCTCCCATATTGCTGAATATTATTAGTTCTCAGTTGACATTGACTTCAGGATAAGATATGAGATTCCTAACAGTTCTTATTTAAGGACTACTTGAGTAAAATGCATTTGACAACATAAACAACAGCTCTGGTAGGCAGTGTCTATCTCATTATTCCATTACCCTTGAATCTTTTCAGATCTTATATGCTTTATACTTAATATAAATATTAAATATTTATATTAAGTATAAAGCATATACTTTATACTTAAAGCATATGCTTTATACTTAAAAGCATGAGTACTAAATTTTAGGTATCTGAAGAACTCATAATTCCAAAGTCAGATCTATTCTAGATTTACTTTCAGAAAATTCCAAAGAAACACATTCCAGAAAAAAATCCCAAAGTTCTAAAGAACACTAAAATGTTCTATTTCCAGTAGTGAATTTTATACAAAACTACAAAATTTCACAATTTTTTGCGATTTCTGGGATGATAACTAAAATTAAAGCAGAATTTAAGACAAAACTAAACAGAGGACCATAAAATGTATATTGTTGACCAGACCATGTGCAATATCAGTTTAGAATACAGTGAAAAACCGAATTAACAAATTGGATGTACAGTTAGTCCTCAACTTATGACAACTGGGACTGGAATTTTGGTCTTAATTTGTTGCAGACATAAACAATCACACAACTGAACCCGATTTTACAACTATTTTTACCATGGTCAAATAGCAAATCATCAGTCATTAAGTGAATCACAAGGTTGTTAAGCAAATCCAGCTTCCCCAAAGGATTTTTTGGGCGGAAAGCGGAAGAAAGGTTGCAAATCATTATTACATGACTGCAAGTTACTGCAATCAGATGTAAATGCAAGCCAATTGCCAATTGCCCAAATTATGATCACACATCTGTGGGAGAGGTATGACCTTCATAATTGCAAGTACAGGATATGGCTGGTATCTGAAAAAAGATCATTTGGAAACAGGCAATCCTTAGTGGAAAGATTTTTTTCAAAAGTTTGATAAACTGATAATAGCTGTAGAAAATATTCAGGTATTTGTAGCTCCGGATAAATTAGATCCCGAAAAGGAATGTGATTTGAAAACAGCAGATCCGTTGGAAAGAAATATGGATTGTACAGACTTAGAACTGAATTGATCCCCTGAAGATTAAACCCATATTCTTTTATAACAGAAGCAACCTGATCGAGTAGAGAAGTGATAAACTGATTTTTCTAGAAGGGCTGAAGGACATTAGGGAATGAATTTATTACTCTTAATAGGAAAACAATTTAATCTGGACTTTTTTTGTGAAGATAGACTGACTTTGGACATTCAATTTATTATGTTTAACCAGACAACAATTGATAAGAGATGGTATTAAGAAACAAATGTGGATATTTGATCCAGGATGAATTACTGTTAAGTCTTGGAATGATTTGGGATAGATAAAATGCTGCGGTACAATTTCTACGATTACAATAAGAGTGTGTTAATAGATGGTTTAGAAACTTTAATCTTGTCTTTTTTATTATTGTTGTTGTTCTTCTTGTTAACTATTTTGTCATTAATATATTATATAAATGACAGGTTAATAATTTGCAAATAGATTTAGTAGTTTAAAAATTTTGGGGACTTTTTTGCAAGGGATGGGAAATTAATATTGTAGTATTAATCAGTATTCAACTGGAGGGATAATATATTTACATTAGTTAGTATTTTATTTTTTTAATGTCTTGTTTTGTGTTTTGTGTTCATTTGTTTTTAAAAAAAATTTGGAGTTTTGTTTTTTAACTTTTTTTGAATAAAATAAAAATAGAAGCAAAAAAGAGAGCAAGTAATAAATAAATTTTTTTCTGAGGTTGTCATAACTTTGAATAATCATTAAACAGTCACAAGTCAAGGACTATTATAATGACCATATTTCTGTTTGGATATCCCCTATAAAATAACGGGTAATCTATTATTTCTAAAATCTGTCTGGACCAATGCTAGATATGTGCATTATACATATATATTGTACATCACATGCATCAATTTATTACACAATTATGCAAATTAACTATACTGTCAAAAATTATGTAAACTTTTTTCTCCATTTCTACATTTTAAACTTTTTACCTTGAAGCACCAAATCATCAGTATTTTCATCCAATTTCAGTGTTTCATAATCTTGAATGAAGCTGTCTCTTTAAATGAAAGATTTTATAAAATTTAAGAGAAATTGTATATATAAACCATTATCATCCCAATAAAACAGCACAGCATAACACACTCTATTTGACTCATAACTTATGCTTCCCCTTCATTATCCAGCAACTCTCCAGCTGGCTTGCACCCTTCCCCCTACCCACTGGAGAAATCAAGGGAATCCTACTTTCCTTTCCAAACGATAGTGAATATAACCGTTTTCTCTCCCTGCGCTGTTTGGAAAGGATTGGAGCACATCACATAGGAGGATTTGGCTGGCTGCAAAGAACCTTCTGGAGGACCAGATGTAGCCCACAAGCTACAGTTTGGACAGCCCTGCACTACATCAAATTGGCTATATGTAGTAGTTACACCATATAGCAATATCATCATTATAACAGATACATGCAACTTGGTTCAGGAATAACATGACAGATAAGATACAATTACTGAATAACAGAGAGATAAATTACTCTTATGTTTTCAACTAATTTGTTCAGAAAATACCAATTAAATAAAGAATTAAGATCTAAAAGGTGAAGTAACATTAAAAACAAATAAATGAGAGCAGCCTTTTAAGAATCTGAGGGAAATAATTTGGAGATGAAAGTGGATCTTGTGGGAAGGAGAATATTCTATAACAGGTCATACAAGTAACATCTTAGTGATGCATGCATGCCATATTTTATTATTTTAAAGACAAAAGTTAATGTTTCTAAGTTGGCTCTTTTGTTATGCTTATTTTTCATTAACTATTTTAGTATTTCAAGAAAAAATTGGACACGCACAATAGTTTTGGAGAATTGTTCCAAAGACAAACATTGTGTTCCTCTCTAAAATTAGCTTTTTACCGCATAACCTTATCTCACAATGGTCAAACCTGAAATACGGAAACCATATTGATAGTTCATTGATTGTTTCCATCTAAAATGGATGTTATTGCACTACTTGACATACCATTTAAGTATGCAGGTTTATCTATTAGTTTAAGTGGAAAAAGTAATGCAAAATAATTTATATTTAAACTTTAACATTTGAGAACATAATCTATCTTCTACTCCTATCTGTAATGTATAATAAAGTGAATCTGAACCCAAATAAGTTTGAACTTAAACAGCTAGATTCTTTACTATAGGCAGGTGCTATTGCATATTTAAAACAAAACAATCATATAAAATCCTAATATTACAAAACATTTTTGCTTACAATACCATTGACATGCTTCAAATTTCACTGTGAACAATTTTAATATAGGAGTGAGTACTCTTGATTATTCCCCAACTCCCAAATTCTCAATTATCACAACACTGTACTAGATCACTTCATATTCTATAGTTCTAAGATTTTGTCTTCTTAAAGATCTTTGAACTTTACGTTAAGAAAAGCCATAAATATATATATCCATTACACCAAAATTTAAAGCAACAAGCCTACCTAACACATTTCAAATGCTTGCTTTTTGGAAGTTGAGATGATTTCAATTTCCATTCTAGATTTTTTTCTGAAAAAACACTGGTATAAATGTTTTTAGTATTATGAATCTTTGCATAGTCATCTTCTTCTTCATTATCTCCAAACAGATCAGGATCATCTTGAATAACATCAATTATAAGAATATCATCTTCATAAGCCTTAAGAATATCTGCACAAATGTCATCTTTGTCCTGTGCCAACTTATTGTTGACGTTAACTTTAATAGTTTCTGAGGCCAAAGCAGAATTTAGCATTTGCTCCTCTATATTTCCAGTTCTCAAAGAGAAAGGAATAGCATTCAAAGTTGGTGATTCTAGTTTATTCTCATGTGATGTACTCCCCAAAGTATTACAAATTCTTCTCTTTTTAGAAAAGTTTTCAGAAATATCACTGTTAAATTGAGTTATGTATTTTTCCAATGCAGACATATAATTCTCCTGTTCAGATTGAAATTGTGAACTAGAATTTTTGTCAGATGAAGTCTGTTTAATTCTAGCTTCTTTTAAAGAAAGAGCATTCTCTAAAACTTTTGAAGAATTGCAAGTATATTTTTCAGATGATGTTTCAGTTTCTAGTTTTTTAAAATTACCTTTATCCTTAAGTAAAGGAATTTTGAAGTTTGACAAATTTCCTGATGTCACATTTTTCAACACTGGTTCTTGTTTGATAAGTGATGCTTTTCGATTATCTGTCCTCTTTTTCCTAATGCCTGCAAACGAGTCATTATGAATATTTATATTTTTTTCTTTGGCTTCTTTCCCTAATGAATTCAAAATCACTTTTGATTTTATAATTTCAGTATCAAGTGTACTTTGTTTAGATCTTTCCATACCATTAGAAGAAAATCTATTCTCAGTAATAGGTGAAAGTGTCTTTTCTATATGCAATATCGCGTCTGAAAGTGGACTTTCAACACATTCCATTGTATTTATAGATATTTTACTATCTACCAATGGTTTATGGACTTCCAATTTGCTGCATTTTGTTACTGAATCAGTACCTTCTAAATATCCTCTTTGTGAATCTAATGTATAATTTTTACGAACCCACAAGGATGTTCTTGCGCATGATTCACGAGGCCATATATTTTTACCACTAATTGGGATTGCTCTTTGACAGCTATACAGTTGTGATTTCCGATCAGTTTTATTTATTTTTATATTACATGTCCTTTTTCTTTTCATATAAGGAGCAGCATTACTATTACAGATCATACTTTTTTTACTATCCGTTGTCTCCGCTATGGATTTCTTTTTATCCATTTTACTGAAGTCAACAAATGCCTCTATTTCTTTTAATTTATTCTTGTCAGTTTCAAGAACTACTGAATTGTCAAAAATACTGTAACCATATGTAATGAAGTGCTCTTGGTCTGCTGTTTTATTGTTAGACATAGTGGCAACTTGATTTTGAGAAGGCAGCTCCAGACTTAAATCAGGTATGTAATCAAGTAAAGATAAGATACTTGTTTCACTATAATCTAGTTTTTCTGAAATTACTGCAGAATCTATGGCAATAGTATTATCTTCTATTGGTATTCCATGTTCAGTGGAAATATCCTCATTTATGAGAACTTTCACGACTGCCGATTCTTCTAGGTCTTCTAGCATTTTTAGTTTTTTGCTTGGCTTTTTAAAATCCATGGACAATTTATTTTCCTTGATTCGCTTTCCATTTTGACTTTTAGTATGTTGGAACATTTCTCTTGAAACTAAAATGTCTTTTTGTGTGATTACATTAGAGATACTACCAAGTTCATTTTGTCCCATACCCTTAGAAGATAGGGATTTTCCTTGATCAAATGCACTATGCAGAGATCCACAATTAATTTTATGGCTTTGAGATTCAATATCTGTAGGTTGTAACAACGTCTTAATGTAATAACAATCAAATGATTTTACTACTAGACTCTTTTTGCAGGGCGGAATATTATACATAGGAAGCCATTCAAATCTTTCATTCTGATACTTCACCAATGCGCTTTTTTCAATTTTCTTTTCAAGTATTCTTATGTCAAAATTTTCTGGACATGTAATATTAGTGATAGAAAAAATAGCATTACAATATTTGTTAGTCTGCTTCCAAAAGCAAAGTCTAACAGAATTGTTGTTCTTGATCTCAATTGCCTCAGTTATTAGTAGACATGCAGACTGTTCTAATGTTGTCTCTATATTGCAGTCCTTTAAAGTATTCAGAATTGTATGTGGCAGCCTTCCATATTGTCTACTTAAAATGTCAAGGGTATCCTCTCCTGATTAAAAAAACAAATAATCATTAATATATTTAATGCATTCTCAAATACTATATTGATATAAAAATATACATTTATAAATACATATTATATAAAACACCATTAGAATTTATTCTAGGACCCATTTTAATTAGTACAGGTAGTTCTTGACTTATAACTGTAATTGAGTCTGGAATTATAATTGTAAATCAAGACATTACATGTCTAGATTTGAAGAAATGACTAATTAAGTGAATGCAACAGTTTTTAAAAGTATCTACTTTTCCCATGGGTATTTTTTGCTGGAAAATAACAAAAAAATAATACTGCAATTAACTGTAAAGATGACCTGGTTGCCAAGCATCCAAAGTACGATCAAATGACCACGAGGAGAATAACCTGTGGCTGCTGTAACTACAAAAATGAGTCATAAATATCTCTAGGGAAGTCTGTCATAATAGGAAGCAACAGATAGTTAAGTCAAAGATTATCTGTATAGTAATATGGTTATTATTACATATATTTATTTAATAAAATAATTTAAAGGCTAAAATAAATAATTATGCAAGCATGTATAAAATGGCAGGGCATTTTGACAATGAAATGCTATACAAGGGAATTTTAATTCTAATGTAGCATTAGTTTAGTGTAAAATAGAAAAAAGTGATACATTTAAGAGAATTAATAAAAGCTATTGAAATTTCATTCTATATTCCTTTCAATGGTAATCTTTTCACTCAAATCAGGTTTATTAAAGTGGAACTGATGATAGCTCCTAAAATCCCTCTCCAAATATTTAAAAATCTGAAAACAATGCATATTAAGCCATTTTACCACTTTAGCTTTCAGAAGTGTTTATACTTTCCAGCCAAAATATAAAACAAGCAGCTTTATACAACCTGCAAGTACAGGCGTGCCCAGATGTGATTTTTCATTCTGTATAAAGGATTAGTGTCCAGCTAGACAAAAGCCCTTACTTGATTTTGAAAAAAATAAACATGGTCACACCTAATTACTGTAGTAGTTGGATGAGAGATCATCATGAAATACTAAAACTGTTGGATAAATTGAGAAATGTTTTGAAATATCCATCCCAAACAAAAAATCACTCCCAAATTTTAAGAAACAGCATTAAATTATCAGGAATCAGCTCAACCTGAAGGAGACTCAGTTTTAAATGCTTGATTTCAAGCATGGAGCTTTGGCCAACATCTTTTGGAGAAAGTTTAAAATTGTAAAATGTTTGAACTACAATTGCAAAGACACCTAGATTAATTTTTTTTACTAATTATACTATCCCAATTTTAAAAAGTCATTTTAAAGTTTTAAATTTAGATTCAAGCAGGCAGTAATAGATGGGAAAAACAGAAATTCAACTCTAAAATCATAAAACAAATATTCAGATGAAAAGGGACTAAGCATCCTTACTAAATGTTTTGATTTCTTTTTTAAGATCAGTTGAAGACACAATTTCATTCTTTTCATATATCTCTTCCTTAATAGTTCCCTCTGTTTTGGTAACCAACAGTTCCTCTTTAGGTACACAATCCATTTGTTCTTTAGTTATTTTCTTCTCTGAAATCCACTGGCTATATTTCAGGATCTCTATAACACTTCTTTCTGACTCCCAACTTTGCTTTTTACCATCACTTGTATACATTTTTGATTTTGAAAATATTTGTGTTACCATCCTAGTTGTTTCTTCTTCTATATTACTTCTGCATTTATTTTCCTCAAAGTCTGCTATAGAATGCAATAAATCTTGCCTATTTTCATCTGAAGCTTTTATACGTTCCTGCAATTTTGAGACAGTCAGTTCTTTTTGTTTTACAAAATTTACCCTGATATTTTTCATTAGACTCTCTATTCCTTCTATAGAGTTATTTGAAAAATGTGACACAGCAGCTGACATCACACTAATTGGGTACTTTACATATACCTGTGATTTGGGGAAATTCCTTTCTCTGTATTTTAATACACTTATGTTCTGTATGATACATTCTAACTTACGTATACTTCTCTTTACTTTCTGACTTTTGTCCTGCTTTTGTACTGGTTTAATGCTCTCCCTAAAATTCCATGTTTTCTGCTGAAGTCTCAACTGTGAGACTGTGCAATTATGAGTGTTCTGCGGGTTCCCTGGTCCTTTTTCAGGCCCTAAATCTATCATTGCTGAAGTACCATGCTTCTCAGTTAGATTTCTCTTTACTCTTTGACTTTTGTTCTGCTTTTGTTCTGGCCAAACTGGTTTAATCCTCTTCCTAAAATTCCATGTTTTATGCTGAACTCTTGATTCTGAGGCTAAGTGACTATGGTTTTTCTGCAAATTTCTTGATTCTTTTTCAGAGCTTAAATCAATTATTACTGAAGTCCCATCCTTTTCAGTTATAGTTTTCATCTGCTTATGTAATTCTCTCATTATCAAGGGATGCTGGCATTTCTTTAAATCCTTTGTGTTTTTTATGAAACTCTGGATTTTTTGTTCATGTTCTAGTAAAGGATTAGTATATCTTTTTTCTATGATATCTCCTTGAAATCCCACTTCCGATGAAGAACTCCTACACCTTTTCTTATCCTCTGACTGCAGTGTATTTTGCAAAGCAACATCATGCTCCCTTTTCCTCACACTTGATACTTTCTTCTTTGAAACTCTTCCTTTTATCAAAGCCTCATCTTTCAATTTAATGTCTAGAATGTAGTTATAGCTGACCGGCATAGTGTCTGTATCATGGCAACTTTTCTTCTCCCTTTCCTCAAAGACAAAATTCTGATTCTGCTGATCCTTATCTTTTATGACTGCTTCAGAAGTAGGAATGTATTGCTTACTTAAGTTATGAGATTTTACTGGAATCAGCAAAGAGAAGGATTGATCAGTGGCCCCACTCTCATTTTTTTCAGAATTATCTATAACAGATGATGTCGGTCCAGTTTGGGTTTCCATTCCAACTTCTAGTAACAAACAAAATTAAATGCACTGCTGATTAATTTTCTAATATTTCTGAATTAGTTTTAGGCAATAGAATAGGCAAAATGTGCTGGTAAAACTGTAGAAACAAATGAGCTTTTCAGAAAGCCAACTGTGAGCTTCCTAGAAACTCACATTCAATGTCTCACCAGAA
The DNA here is from genome assembly GCF_016545835.1 of Crotalus tigris. Taxonomy (NCBI): domain Eukaryota; kingdom Metazoa; phylum Chordata; class Lepidosauria; order Squamata; family Viperidae; genus Crotalus; species Crotalus tigris. Next base: position 5,078,600 of record NW_024096551.1, on the reverse strand, counting down.
CTATAGACATAAATTCTTCCTTGGTCAACATAATTACAATACAAAAATTCCTACTGGTTTTGTTTCCAAACAAGCTGAACCCTAATTGTTTGAGTTCGTTTTTGTAAAAGAATTATTTAAAGACAGTATTATGAAAGTCATTCAAGTAAAGACACTATACATTAATCTAAAGTTTCTTCTTTGGGATGCTATAACTGAAAGGGGGGGGGATTAGGAGAAAGAGAGATAAAGATTGTCTTCAAACAACACAGCCTGCTTCTATCCTCTTAATTTTTGAAACTGAAGGCTTTAATGCAACTGTGAGGACGTCTGTCCAGATGCTGAAAAGTAGCCGAGTTTGCGTAGACTCTTCTCCAGAAGAAAGCGGAGACACCACTTCTCTACCGTCTACGCAGATTCTTCACTTTGCAACTTTTGCGCACCGCGCCGGCAATAAATCCGAAGGAACATTATTCGAATTACTGTAAAGCGAACAATGCAAAAAGCTGTATTGGGAAGATTCCCAATCACAGAGAACATAAATTTCCTTCCACCCCAAACTCAATTACCGCATTTAAAAGCAGGCCAGGTTGCCTTAAATAAACTTCCCTCTCGCTCCAGGCCCACCCAAATCTGCTGCCGCTGCCGCCCGCCGCCTCCACGCCTGCCTTCGTGCGTTTGCTCTTGGAAAAAGGCGGACCCCACTTGTCGCGACGAGTAAATAAGCGGCGAGATGCGGCTTGGGGGTTGCACGCAGGCGCTTCAGGAGGGAAAGAGTAAGGGGACCAGAAAATTAATGGGTTTTCCCTCATTCAAAAATTTGGGCGCCTGTGGAAGAGTTAGAATGCCCGTCTGGGGGGGGGAGTGTTGGAGGGCTGGGGGAATCCGTTGAATGTTATTACCTTGATTTGCCTACTGTTGCATTCAAGAGAGTGAATTCGCCTCCTTTTCCCGCTATGTTAACAAAGGGTATTTTGGCTGCGTGACAGAGTCATGAACAGAAGGAGAGATTTGCGCTTAAAATGGCGCCCGAGGATTTCGGGCCGTTCAGCTTCTTTCCTCGTGTCCGCGCTGGCCTGGTCCTGGCGTACAGCAGAACCTATGAAGAGAAAAGGAGGGGGCGGGGCCGGTTCTGGCAATAAGCCCTTTCCTTCCTTTTCCTGCCCGTTTCTTTTTAAAGGACTGGGACATCCCTGGTCTCTTGGAAGCGGAGTTGGTTTAGTGGGGCGAGAAGAGGTATGCGTGTCTTTAGTAGAATTGTTAGAGGGGTTTCATTAGTAAACCGATTTCGCGCTCACATAAACCCAATTCTACACAATGAATCCATTTTAAATTAAATTATTTTATTTAATATTTACAATATAAAGTAATATATAAAAACATTAGATTTAAAAACAAATAACTTAGAAATCCAGGCAGGAATCTAAAAACCCAGATTTAGTTTCAAAAACCCAACTTTGGTAATCTTGGTTTTTATTCCTCGCTTGCGAGTAAGACCTCAGCTTTACCAGCATATGTAGTACAATACTCCATGCTGGTCTGGAGTACCAACAATTTCCAAAGTAATGGCCCACTGCAATGATCAAGGGAGCTGTAGTTCGCAGCTGGAGGCTAGAATACAAAATCACTCAGATAGTCACCCATGTTCCTTGTTAGATTTAAAGTGCTACTCCTCAATGACTCGATTCTGGATGAATATAAACACATCACTAATTCTCAGATTGGATGTTAATCATACATTCACTGTACAATTTTATTGCTGTAGGAGTTTTCTGAATGATTATGACCAGTCATTCTCAATCCCATGGATCTCACAGGGAAAATATGCAGAACTGCACACTCTGTTGCCACCTAGACTCAGTGTTATGAGTTTGGGGGGGGGGGGGACATATAAATGTTTTTATAAAAATGCTACATTGAGCTCCTGGATAAAAGATGGCATATAACTCAAATATAACTGAACTATAATTTATTCAGTTCATTGCCCTGGATCTGGATGGTGGCCTTTGTCTCTGATGTATCAAATGCCTGTATGTATCACTGAAAACTCTTGAATATTCCTGGTTTTTGGAACGGCTCAATATCCCAAAACAAACAAACTCACTTGGAATTCCACCAACAAAGTTTTATTCAAAATAAAGCGTTTGCAAAGGCTTGGTGGACTGAAACATACATAGGAGTTCAGCCACACCTTAAAGAGCTGTTTGACACATTTTTATATCCTACTTCCGACACAGATTTCCCCTCCCCTATCTCACTCAACACCCCTTCCCTAATCATCCGATAAACCAGCAGTTCTCAACCTATGGTCGCAACTCCATTTGGGGTCAATCGACCATTTCACGGGGGTCGCTAAGCAAGGCTGTCTGCCATTTTTTCCCCTTTTCTGGCGGGTGCCTTACCTCCCTTGGGCTGGGCCAGCTGGTGGCCCAGCCGGTGGTCAGCCTGCTCCGTCTCTGCCGCTTGCCAGTTACGCCTCGGCCGGTGCAGGGGGCGGCACCACGCATGTGCGGCGCTTCTGGGCAGGGAAAGTCCCCGACTTATGACCGCTTGGGTAGTCCTCGACTTACGACTGGTTTAGTCCTCGACTTACGACCGGTTTAGTCCTCGACTTACGACCGGTTTAGTCCTCGACTTATGATCGGTTGGGGGTCGCGACATTAAAAAGGTTGAGAACCACTGCAATAAACTACCCAGACTGCCTAAAACCACTATCCCTTCCTATGTTCCAGGAAGCCCTTTGTTCATATTCTATCTTTCACCATCTAATTTTCTGTTAGCATAGCTCGGCTCCTATAATTATTTCGATATTTCCTCTGCTTGCAATTTCAGTTAGCTAACAACTTCTGCTTTTCTTATTTGTCTATAGTTTACTTGTCTGATTTTATGACTTTCAGGTGGCTTTTATCGACCTTCATTAGAAATTTCTGAATAATCCTTTATTCTTTCAGGCCACCCTCTCTTTTATCTTTTCAGAAATTTATAGACAATTCAAAAATACACTTTGCAAATATGGGTTACAGTTTATACTTATATGTTGATAAGCAAGCCTAAGCTATAGTGAACTCAGTTATAAAGGGATTTACATCCACTCTGATAGTTCTTGTTCTATCTCTCTGTGATTTTCCAGTGTCTGACTTTCCTGTTGGTCTTCCTCATCATTATCCCTCAGACACAATCTATTCTATATCCCATGGAATTTGAATATCACAATCTCCCAATATAACTGAATTTAGGTCAGGTTGTGTTTCTGCTGTCTAAATTTCAATTTATCCTATAATTGGGTATGTGGGCTAAAGAATCTGTTGATGTCAGATCTTTACATATTTTTAACCAATCCTCCACTATTCCTATGTCACAAGGTTCTTTACAGGGACAGATTGGTTCACAATCATAACAGTGATAAGAACAACAACATTTAGTGATACAATTGCAATCACAGAACCAACACATTATGTCGAGGTTTGTAGGATGCGGAGGTCCACAGCTTCTTCTGGAATTCTTGGATGGAATAACATAGGCCACCACTCAGATCGAAAAAGTTAGAAAGCTGCTACTCCTGGGTCTGTGCACAGAATTTCCCAGCAATTGGTACTTGACCCACCTCCTTGCCTTGCCAGTCCTTCAGACCCTTGGGACAGTCACAGCTAGTACATGTATGTCTTGACAGTCTTCCAGGACCCTCGGGACATCCACAGCTCGTGTATGTCTTGCCAGTCCTTAGGACCCTGGGGGCATCCCCCCAAAAATATGACCTGACCTGTTTTGTTCCTGGAATCCACTATTTAATGTCCGGTTCTCCATGGGTACCGGGCCGGGGGTGGTCCCCTTTCAGGAGGCCGTCAAAATCAATGTGACGCCTGTCCCCTTGGGGTGGCCACTCCCAGGGAACCAGGGACCGTTTGGATATCCTGGAGGAGCCCCCAAGTTGTTTGGAACGTGGCTCGATACCAAAACAAACTCACTTGGAATTCCAATAATAAAGTTTTATTCAAAATAAAGCATTTGCAAAGACTTGGTGGACTGAAACACACACAGGAGTTTGGACCGCCTAAAATCACTATCCATTCCTATGTTCCAGGAAGCCCCTTTGTTCATATCCTATCTTTCGCCATCTAATTTTCTGTTAGCGTAGCTCGGCTCCTATACTTATTTCGATATTTCCTCTGCTTGCAATTTTAGTTAACTAGCAACTTCTGCTTTTCTTATTTGTCTGTAATTTACTTGTCTGATTTTATGACTTTCAAGTGGCTTCTTCTATCGACCTTCATTAGAAATTTCTGAATAATACTTTATTCCTTTCACTGGTGTTGTGAGAAAGGGAGAGGAGAACTATCCCTTTTGTCCATATATGCATAATTAAAGTGGCTTACTGTTTATCCCATCTCTGTGCTGTAAAGCAGCCCCATACCTTATTAAAATTAGACAAATAGCACACAATATAGCTGTTAAAATTATATTCTGCAACTCCATAATAAAGCATGGTTATCTGAGCTGATAAAGCAGCAGATTTTCTTTGTGCTTCTGTGTATATTGTTGAAGGAACAGTCTTCATCATGGTTCAGTCCAAGCCGGGAATAAACAACATTGTGATTGCTTTAGAAAGAAGGTTGCAGTTTATTGAAGAGGAGAGCCAGACAAATGGCTCTGGAAGAAAAGAGAGAGAGAGAGCACATGTAGGGAGTGGGTTTTTATACCTTCTTGAGCCTTTTGTTTGGAGCTGTTTCTGTGACTGGGGCTGTGGCTGATGACTCTTAGATTTTTGGTGTGAGGGATTGTTGATTCCAGGGATCTTTCCTCCTAACCCCAGTTTCCTGACTCCAGTCTTTCTGACAAGATTATCATATCAGCAATTCTGCAGACTTGGTTTCTGTTTGGGACAGAGAGACTTGGGGGCGGGGTTGGTTTCTGCTTTTAAAATCATTTAGGGAAATATATTCTGTCTTTTAAATATTTCCAAAAATATTTCTTTCTCTGGGGGCGGGCTGACTTCCCACAGTATGTATGCATGTATATAATTATATATTTTTATTAATGCCTTCAGTGGTTAATTTATAGTAATAATGCAACTGCTTTTAAATGATAAAAAGTTAGACAAGTATTTATAATGATGAACCCTAACTAAGCATAATATAGCTGCAACCAACATGCATTGTACTCCTAGTTTATGAGCAGAGTAGTAGCAGTCTCCTGATACTTTCCTAAATACAGTACATATTATTGCCCCAGGGATAGGAATAGGGGAAGGAACTGTACATAAATGCAGGGAGTTCAATGATCCTGTAATCCTTCCAGAATCTTGCCATCATTGTTAGCTTTCTTTGAAGAACTTTAATATGTCAGCCACTAGTTGGTGCTGCATAGGTGTGTCATTTAGAAAAAAAGTTAATGAATTTCATTGTAATTATTCAAAATTTGAAAGAAATGAGAATTAACTGTGGAAAGTAATGTACCTTAATAAAATACTGAGGCAGTCCAGAAAGCAACCTGATGGCTGCATATTCACATATAGCTTTCGTTTATTTATATTTTGTTATTGGTGTAAGACTATTGATACACAGCTAGTTATCGACTTACAACAGTTCGTTCAAAGTTACAATGGCATTGAAAAAGTGACTTATGATCATTTTTCAAACTTACGGTCATTACAGCATTCCTGTAGTCACATGATTCACATTCAGATGCTTGACAACTGGTTCATACTTAAGATGGCTGCAGTGTCCAGGGGTCATCTATTGCAACCTTCTGAGAAGCAAAGTCAATGGGAAAGCCAGATTCACTTAACAACCGTGTTACTAATTTAACTACTACAGTGATTCACTTAATAAATATGATGAGAAAAGTCATAAAATGGGACAAAACTCACATAATAAATTTCTCACTTAGCAACATAAATTCTGGCCTCAATTATGGTCGTAAGTCGAGGACTACCTGTAGTCTTCTCTTTATTACTGTATCCTTTCCATTACAATGATAATGTTCAAGGTAGCCAACAATAACACAGATCAACTACAAAAGTACAATTCAAGATTAATAAATCACTTAAAAATTAGTAACAGTATAATTATATTTGTAGCAAAATATAAAATGCATTTCAGTAAGCATTTTTGTTTATAGCCTATAAATTTGACTAAATAAATATATATTTGCCGCTGAAGTAAAGACAATAAAAAATAAATGACACCACTCAGTCACCCTGTGAGAGATGAGTGCTGCTCTCTAAATCTGATAAATAAATAAAATGATAGAGGCAAATAGAAACTGGGCAGATCTGAGTCTGTTTGCATCAGCTCCTACTTCATAAACAAGGTATTGCAGATTATTTGTGCGGCACTTATCTTAAGAAAAGGAATTGCATTACTTGAAAACTAATAGAAGCTGCCTCCATGGTCTGTTGGGGATAAAAGCAACATTGTGAGGATATATTTTTTGTAAATCATATTTATAATCTGAAAAGCCTGCAGCAGTGAGTCAGAGGAGAGGCAACAGACGCAGAATAATGCTAATGGGATAGAAATTCCATATTGCTATAGTGTTATGCTAAGTCAGGATTGGGTGGTAGATAGCATTAATTTATCTACTCTTGAAGGGAAAAATGGAACTATCATGCTGTGTTAGCTGTGGTATTAACCTTGGGGTACAATTGTAAGGCTGCAGAGAGATGGTAGATGGCCACAAAGAAATCAGAAAACTCAATTATTTGCTGCTATTAATGATCATCTGAAGTTTAATAGCCTTGATTTGATAGTGTTACATAATATTGAAACTTTTTGGAAAGGATGTGGGAAACACTTTGAGATGTCAACTAGGAATCGTAGTTGTCTGAAATAATTTTCACTTGAACAAATGTTTTATGACATAATGGCCAGATAATTCCTCACAAACATTTATGTGTAAATTGGAAAATTAATATAGACTAGTAGTCCATATAATATAGTCCATATAAATAGTAGTCCACTCTTTATGAACAACCATTTCATAAATATCAAATCCAGTAATAATGGAAAAAGCGTGTAAGAATGTTCTGGTTTTTTTTCCCCATAAATTTAAGAAAAATGTCGATATCAAACTACTTCTTTAAACCTAACTCTAACTTTTGAAAAAGAATATTTTAAAAAGGTATGAATCCTAACTGTATAAAGATTTCAATTATAATTTTTTATAATTTTATATTTCACAAAAAGAAAAGAATGTATATGAATATTCATCAATCTGTTAGAGATGTATATTCATATTGTACTATACAATTAATTTATTTTCATTTATGTCAATTTATTTAGTTTTAAAAAAAGAACAAATGGAAGATTAAAAATAAAGCATAGTATAACAGGCAAGTCCCCTTCAAATTAAGCTTGACTCTTGATGATTTTTCCGACATGTCCCTAATGTTCTTAAATAGCAGAAAAAATATTTCTTATTTAAATAGCTGTCTAATACTTCTTTAAAAAAAGCAGGTTAATGGTTTGCCAGAATTAAAAGAAGGACAGAGAGAAATATTGAATGAGAAAATAACAGCCTTGGAATTAAAAACTGTGGTGCAAAAACAAAAAAGCCTTCCAGGGGAAGTATACAAGACTCCTTACGAGGACTTTGAAAAGATATTATTGGAGGTGTATAATGATGTGTTGGAGAAAGCTAAATTACCAGACTCCTGGATAGAACCACCATATCCCTTATCTCAAAAGAAGGCACAGACCCCAAACAGATCAAAAATTATAGGCCAATCTCGTTGTTGAACACTGATTATAAAATTTTTACTAACCATAACTGTAGAAAGATTGAAACTAATATTACAGGATATAATACACCCAGATCAAAATGGTTTTTTACCTACAAGACAAATTAGAAATAATACGAGAACGGTGTTAAATGTCTTAGAATATTATGAAGCACATCCGGGAAAACAGGTAGCACTAATTTTTTTAGATGCTCAGAAAGCATTTGATAATCTCAGTTGGCAATTTATGTTCCAACAGATTGAGGACATGAAATTTGGAGGGAAATTCGAGAACACGATATAGGCAATATACAAAACACAAAGGACTAGCGTGATAATCAATGGAGATAATACAAAAAGTTTTGAAATAAATAAAGGGGTAAGACAGGGATGCCCAATGTCACCTCTATTTTTTATATTGATTTTAGAAATACTATTAACTCAAATTAGAGCAAATAAAGAGATAAAAGGGGTACAGGTTAAAACAGAAGAGTATAAGACACAGGCATTTGTGGATGATTTGGTCTTTTTTATTGAGGAACCAATAGAGAGAGGAAATATTTTGATGAACGAAATAGAAAATATGGAATAGTGGCAGGATTAAAAATTAACAGAGAAAAGACCAAAATGTTAGTCAAAAATCTAACTGAAAAACAGAAAAGGAAATTAGAAGAGAATCTGGAATTGCAAATTGTAAAAAAGATCAAATATTTAGGAATCTGGTTTACTATAAGGTGTTCCTCAATAAAAGAGGATAACTATAAAAAATTGGTATTACAAATGAAAAAAGATTTTGAGACCTGGGGGAAATTACAGTTATCATTATTAGGTAGGATTACGTTGATTAAAATGAATATATTACCAAGATTATTATACTTATTTCAAACAGTCCCGATAAAATTAGAGAATTTTTTTTTTTAGGAATTGGACAAAATAATAAATTTATTTGGTCGAGCAAAAAAGCACGGATAAACATGAAAATATTACAAGATAGTAGAAGTAGAGGTGGACTTGAGCTCTCAAAATGGGAAATTTACTATCAAGCAGCTGGATTACTCTGGATCAAGGATTGGATAACCCTAGACAATAAAAGGGTGTTAATGATCGAAGGGCATGACTTACAGGCTGGTTGGCATGCCTTTCTATGGGGGAAACATAAGAAAACACACACATATTTTTATCAACATCAGATAAGAGATGCACTGATTTGGACGTGAGGAAAAGTTAAAAAAAGACACTATAGGAAAATCCCAAATTGGATTTCACCGATGGAGGCAATGATCCACCCTAACACTCTGGATAAAAAAAAGATGATCAGATACAAAGAACTAATAGATAACCAAGGAAACCTCAAATTAAGAGAAGAATTATAAGAACAAGGAATAACCATAGACTGGTGGCCATATTTACAGATCCAATCTAAACATAATAAGGATATGGAAGAGCATGGAATAAGCCAGACCCCACATCAATTGGATAAAATTTTAACAAGGAAGGAAAATTTTTAACAAAAACTTATAAATATTTATTAGAGGTAGATTTAGAGGAAGAAATAGTGAAAGGGCCAATGATAGCATGGGCATGAAATGTGGGCCGAAATATAAAACTGGAAGAATGGGAAAGATTATGGAACATAAATTGCAAACTGAAATTATCCAACTGCATATAAGGAAAATCAATACAAAATGTTCTATAGCACCAGTGAGATTGGCCAAAATGTACAAAAATATGAATTCGGAATTTTGCAAATGTAAAAATAAGGAAGGAACATTTTATCATATGTGGTGGCTGTGCCCTAAAGCAAAGACCTATTGGGAACGGATAAGGAACTGGATACAGGAGATAACTAAGGTGCAAATTGAACTCAAACAGGAAATATTTTTTTGGGGTATAATAAATTTAAAGATGGAAAAACAACTCCAATACATCATTATACATATATTAATAGCAGCCCGCATAATATATGCCCAGTGTTGGAAGGGTAAAAACATACCTACAAACAATATGATTATAAACAAAATTCTAGAATGCGCAGAAATGAATAAACTTACGCTAGAATTAAAAGACGAGGCAACAGAATTCAATGAAATATGGAACAAATGTTATAATTGGTTAGAACAGAGAAAGAAAAAGATATGATTACTGATGTAAATAAACTGTAAATAATATATATATAAGATGTATAACACAGTTCTGTTAAAGGAAAAATGTTTTTTTTTTCATTTTTTTTGTTGTATAGTGAAAAAAGAATTTTTTTTTTTTAAAAAGCAGCACTATCCATGTATATTAGTGCTTTCTCTGAAATAACTAGGATAAGATCCTGCTTTTAGCAGTTTAAGGTCAAAAATCTGAAATGGAAGAAAAAGAAGACAGGAAACAATTATTTCAGTTACACATATTTAGTTATAGCTCTAGTTGCAGTTAATTAGACAATAATTCCATATATTGCTCTTAAAGTTTATCTCACCCCCATTTAAATTGCTCCCCTGATTTATGGGTAGCTTCATCTACCCACAAGTATATTTGCAACACTTCAGTGTGATTTTATTTCCATCCTGCTCATCTCTGGCACAGCCCCTGGCCCTGAACAGGAATGTTCATGCTCAGAGCTGTGGAACATCCCTTCTAGCAGCTCAGCAAGATTCCATTTATTTTTAATTGCTCCCCAAGTGGAGTCCAATTAAGGTTGAAGGCAGCAGGGTAAGGATAACCCACAAACCCTTTGAATGGCACAGAATAAGCATTTGCTCTGCCAGAAGGCTACCATTAATGCATTTCATTTGTGCAAGAATGCAAACACTTGGACATACTCTGCAAGATCAAGCATAATGCCATGTACCTACATTTTAATACAGATAGCACCAGAAGTTGACAGACCATCATCCCCTAGGTTATAAACTTGGAAAATTTATTTAATACATGTTCTCTCTCTCTTCTTTCTGCAGAAATGATGGGACCCACTTTCTATTTATACATAACAACTTATCAAAATAGACTAAGAGTCTAGTCTTCTGATTTGATGGATTTAAAATACAGTGAAAAGTAAGCAAATAATCCTTAGGCATTTATATGTTAACACCTTAAATGAAATATTTATTTAAAATATTTGAAGTAATTCAAATGTATATATTTTGACTAAAATAAACAAGAAGTTTTGCTATTTATATGGGAGAAGGCCTCACTGAAGTTAATAGGAGATAAATGTAATTTTTATTGTCTATGGAGATTCTTGATCATCCAGGTTATGGTTGCCTTAAAGGTGCTTTTCCAAAGGGCAACTGGACTTTGTTGGGTTTTTGTCTTTGAAAACATTTTGCTTCTCATCCAAGAAACTTTTTCGGTTCTGACTGACTGGTGAGGAATGCAAGGGTTTATATTCTTTGCTGTCATCTGGTCTTTAGCATTCTGAGGGTCAGTTGATCATTAGCTCTCTAATCCTCTCAGAGTTGTTGAGGTCATTTGGGGGGTTTTCTTATCTTCAGAGTCACTTGAACCAGAGTGCAAATGGGTGTAGGAACTTCTTGGGACTGCTGAAAGGGCTGTTGTATACAGGAGATAAGTGATGCCATATCCCTTGCTCTCTGTAAATGTAATAAATAATATAAATTACATTCATAATAAAATATAATAAAAATAATAAATTACATAAAAATAAAATAATAGTGAATTAAGTGTAATTCATTTTCTTAAAAGTCACTTATATGTTGGAAAACATTCAAATGTCATTACAGATTGCTGAATAAATATATTAAACAGAAAGAAGTTTAAATGTCTCCATAACAAATCAAACAATGAGGTTTGGAGTGATGAGAAAAAAGAAAAACTCCAACAACAATCAGGAGATGCAGGAAACATACCCACGGACTGGCGTAAAGATCTTAAATGCTTATATACAAATGCTCAAAGCTTGGGGAACAAACAGGGTGAACTAGAAGCAGTAGTACATGGGGCAGATATGACATAATTGGCATTACAGAAACCTGGTGCGACGAAACCCATGACTAGAATGTACTGATAGATGGATACAAATTGTTCAAAACAAATAGATCTACAAAAAGAGAAGGGGGTGTTGCACTATATGCACTATGTGTAAGAGAACACTACATATCTACAGAAACGTGATCAAAGATAAAATCCCTCCAGAATGTATATGGGTCAATATAAAAGGAAAAAAAGGTGACATTGCCATAGGTGTATATTACAGGCCATCCAACCCTTTTGACATCTAAAATGAAGATAACACTGCATATATCCTTTTTTATCTTTATTATATATATATCTTCAGTGTTATCTTTATTTTAGATGTCAAAAGCGTCTCTCTCTCTCTCTCTCCCTCCCTCTCTCTCCCTCTTTCTGCCCTTGGTCTGCCAGTCCTCTTCCCCCACTCTGTGTGTGTGTGTGTGTGTGTGTGTGTGTGTGTGTGTGTGTGAGAGAGAGAGAGAGAGAGAGAGAGAGAGAGAGAGAGAGAGAGAGAGGCACTTGCGCTTCCTCTCTCTCTTTCTCTTTCCCCTCTCCCTCTCTCTTTTCTCTCCCTCCCCTTCTTTCTCCAGGTGAGAGAGAGAGGGAGAGAGAGAGAGAGAGGCAGAGGGAGCTGAAGGGGTGGGGAGGGAGGGTAGGAGGCAGCAGAAGACCCAGTCACTGCTAGAGGCACCCAGCTCTGCTGCCTGCCAAGCCTGTGGGGAGGCTTGGCGATTTAGCTGCAAATTTTCATCTCCAATCGGGAGGACATCTTCAGTGCCCTTTGAATTGTGCTTGTCTGTCAGAGCACTGGCCTTTAAGTACCTTTTTGGGTGAAGTAAATTAGTGTGGTGTTATTTGTCCACATGTTTCTGAGTAATAGTCTGATTTTGGGCTGTTTGTTTGGCTGCTTGTTGTTGTTGGGCTATAGTCTTTGGTGTTTAAATATCATCTGTATGATGCAAATGGTGTTAGTTTGGTTGCCTCTGAGCCATGGTCTGATTTTGGGTTGTTTGGCTGGCTGGCTGTTGTTATGTGGTCTGGTTTCTTGTAGGGGGCGGTGATTTTTGTTTCTATGTGGTGGGGTGCCTGTTTCTTCATTTTAAATGCTATCTTTGGGATTGTGGTTGAAGTAATTATTTCATTTTCAATGATTGGTAGATTGGGTTGATGTCAGTGTGTCTATTTATTTGACTTATTGGTGGAGAACCAGGCTTCAAGTAATTCTCTTTCTCCTCTTAATTTCACTTGGCTTTCAACTGTGATCCTAGTTAGATCAAACTTGTGTCCTTCTGAGTCTTTGTGGACGGACATGAGGGATAGTGGGTTATGTCTTTTGATAGCCAAGAAGTGTTCATGCAGTCTGGTAGATAGCATTCTTCCTGTTTGGCCCATAGTTCTTTTCACAGTTGCAGCACTGGATATGGTATATGATGCCTGATCTTTGGTTTGTTTCTGTCTGCTCCTTAGGTTTTGACAGGGTCTGTCTGAGAGTTCAGGCTGGTTTGTGGGCTACTGTGAGGTAGCACTCACTTAGCTTGGTGGTTTTCTTGCAGACTTTTCATTACCAAGCTAGGTAATATCATGTGCTAGTAGGGATTGGGGTTTGGTCTTATTTTATATTCTAGTGGCTTGCTCTGTTTTGCTGTTGTTTACTGTTACCTTGTTTGGCAGTTCCTTGATTGGGATAATGTTTGCTTATTGATTGTTGGTCTAATCTAATCTTGATATTAAGCTCTGCTCATCTGGGTGCTGATTGATGATGAGAAGTTGTTGTGGTCTTTAAACCTGCAAAGAATTCTCAAAGTCATTATCCACTGCAGTGCCTTGAATTTCTCCATCTTATGAAGATCTCAGATTTAACTAAGGAGTAAGCAGCAACAGCACTTGCCAAGTAGTAACTATTTTCAGAGACAGAAATGCTCTCTGAATGTCCAGAGAAGTTGCTATGTTAGTTTGTTGCTGAGGAAGGCAGGTCAATTAGAGTGTTAGAGTGATATACCATGAAAAAAAATTAGGATTCATTCTCTATTTAATATTCCTGAAGAGCAATACCTAGGAGGATAGGTATTGATACTTCAGATAGATAGACTACATTTCCAAAGTGATTAAAAAAAAACTGTTTGAAAGAAGAAAAAAGTGAGCCTTTATGGCAGACATGTCAAACACAAGGCCCAGGGGCTGGATGCAGCCCACGAAGTGGTTTCAACGTGGCCTGCGAAGCCATCCTGGAAACAGTGAGGGAACGGCACCTTCTGCCTTGGCCCTGGCCCAGACCAACCAGAAGCCAATGTACAATTTTGTGGTGGCCATCTATGCTGAAAATTGTGACAACTAAAAATGGCTTTAAAAACTAGGCCACCTTTCAAAACAAAACTTCTAGAATACTTTAGGTAATAATTTAAGGGACTCCAACCTATAGCATCACCAAAGAATTGACAAAAATTTTTGGACACCGCACAGGGTAGCAAATATTCCATCACCCCACTGTCCTCAAAGAATCAAAGATGTGGAAATGGAAGGTGAAATAGTGGTACATTTGATGTTATAGCACTCTCCATATCCATAGACTCAGAACTATTCAAAAAATCCATGACACAGCATACCTGACCTAACCAAATACATCAAAATTAAAATACCTAGAATCACAGTTCTTATCAACCTTTGTCTAACCAGATACTTTTAGTATGATGGACAAATACAGTATATCAACAAAAACCTACTATCTACTAGCACTGATGTTATCTAATTTGATAATAAAATGTCTCTAAAAAAATCACTAAGTTAAGAGAGCACCAAGGACCCACTGTTATTACTTCTATTTCACAGTCTCACTATGGCAAATTAAGACATTGTGGGGGATTAAACATGGCAACTGTTTCACAGTCCTGTATAGGAGTCACTTCACTAAGGGCAGTGAGAAATTTTTGCTTCCTCAACAGAACTACAAATGTTGCCTTTTTGTATGTATTTGTAGGCAGCAGCTAAGCATTTTTTTTATTCTCATTGTCCAGCAAGTTCATATTTGTGGTAAGATTTGAACTAAGGACTTTAGAACCCACTTTCAAAATGATGACACATCTGCTGCTCTTTCACTATTTACCATAACTTCCCTATTAATGAAGAAGAGATAACTGGTGTAGGCTGTGCAGCTATATAATCAAATTCAAAGGCTGGTTTTCATTTCTGCATGCTTTAATGTATATTGTAGAGCAGGGGTGTCAAACTCGCAACGTCATGTGATGTGTCATGATGTATCATGATTTTTTTTTCATTGCCAGCAATGGGGTGGGTGCGGTTTCGCCATGAAGTATACGGCCTGTGGGCTGGCAGTTTGATACCCCTGTTGTAGAGCATGCCCTGAAAATGATCACACAAAACTCTTTCTTGGAATACTTATCGAGAAGGTTAAGAAGACAAAGCAAATTCATCAGATATAATAATACAGTATCACCTTAAAAATTTTTCTTAGCTGGAGTTGAACCAGATTTAAGCCATTGGAAAGCTAATACAAGTAGTCCTTGACTGTTAGTGACTATTCAAAGTTACAACAGCACTGAAAAGTGATATGATTGGTTTTCACACTTATGACCACTGCACCATTGGTCACATGATCAATATTTAAATGCTTACGCCTATATTTATAGTGGTTGCAGTGTCCCAAAGTCATATGATCACCTTTTGCAAACTTCTGACAAGCAATGTCAATGGGGAAGCCAGATTCACTTAACAACCATATTAGTAACTTAGCAACTGCAAGAAAGGTTGGCAAAACTCACTTAACTGTCTTGTTAGAAATAGAAATGTTGGGTTCAATTATAGTTCTAAGTAGAGCACTACCTGAATAATGGTGCAATATTTAACCAATATGGATTTCCTGGGCTGGAACTTCTGCTATTCAACCCTAGAGCAGTCTGTCCAGGGAATGTTGTCAAAAAAGTCAAGATGGCAGATTCAGGCCACACAAAGCCTCTTTTTTTTATAAGCTACCACTTTTTTTTGCCTTTCTGTCAGCGGTTATCCCTATGAAATTTTCATGGTCCCCAATGAACCAGACTGGAAGAATATATTTTGGATCTGGAGGGGGGGATAATTCCTGAAGGAAGGATGGATTTATTTAAAAAGCGGTAAACTAAAATGTGATGTAGGTTTCCCGTCAATGTTATAATTATCATTTTAACTGAGAAATTATCTTCTTGGCTAATTGTGCCATTTTTATCATGCAGTGATAACAAGAATAGGTATGGAAAGAGTTTTAAGAGTAAAAAGCTAGACTGAGGCTGCAGTGCTGAACAATTTATCTGGGAAGCAATTCCATCAGTAAGGGAATGAGAGCGAGAGACTTTTTAATAGTGCAGTTCTCTTCATAGATAGCTCTTTAATTATGAGATTTGTATCTTGCCTGGTTATTGAACTGAATCTTCAAGGAAACTTTCACCTCTAAAGTCATCTCCATGGTTCTTGTATTGTAGCAAACAAATAAAAAGACAGACATCACAGCTGCTAGCACATAGCATCAAATAGGCAAAGCTGTCATCAATGTGAGAAAAGGAAAAAAATGTGTATGCTTTTATTGTTAAAGCAGAAGGCAGACACTTTAATCATGTGTCTTCTCTTGGGAAATAAAAGAGTCTGCCCCATTTATTTATGGTATTTTCAATTGCATCTCCTGGTTTTATCGTAGCCCTGCTGCTGAAAGCAGCATCATGCGTTTAGCTGACATCTCTACCAGCTGAAGGCCCATATAAATGGCAATTACGGGCTATCTCTGTCTCATGGTGACCTCAATTATGTATTTTCTTTTCCTTGCCTGTCAGATACAGTGCGTTTACTATCATGTAACACACCTGCCTTTTGATATCAGAGGCAGGAAGGATTCAGGATTTTGTTTGGCTTCCTTTGTTTTCAGCTATCTGATCCAAACAACTCACAGAATTTGCAGCTAGCTATTGAAATCACAGAGAACATGAATGGACACTTAAAAAAAACATTCCTTTTTTTTTGCCCAAAGGAGCAGAATACCAAGCGAAAAGCAGCCTCATTAGAGTACATGCCAGATGTTCTTGAACTGAACCCAATTCCAGTCTTTGGCTATGCTGATTGGGAATTCTAGAACCTGCTGTCCTAATACATCTGGTAGTCAGAAGGTTGAAGGAGGTCAGATAAAAGGATTTCGAACATTAAAGCCATGATTAGTTTCAAATATAGATTACAAAAGGTTCCCATGGCCCAAGGTTGATTAAAATTTAATATTTGGCTTTGCTGATATTTTGGAATTTACTTTTATTTTAAGACTCCAAAGTTGTTGCGTACAAGCTAAACTACTTGTCTTGCTTTATCTCATGTTTCCACCAATCAATTCCGATGTTTTTTTAACTGGTAGTGCTAGGAACTAAAATTGGCATCAACCTGTTGATAATAATGGGAGGCATAATCCAATAAAAATAGAAGGCATGAGGTTGGAAAAGTCCAGTATGAATTTCTAAATCTTCAATGGTATATATAGAATAACATGCCTTAAACAAGTCATAAGTGAAATATAAAATACTGTAGATAATGAATCTAATGAAGTTGTTTCTAAATAGGATCACAATTGGCTCTAATTTTATGGAGTGAGAACCAGTTGTTATAAAGCAAGCAGAAACTTCACCTTTCCTACAAAGGAAAGTTGTATGTATGTATGTATATATGTATGTAAAAAATTCATGTCAACATTTCTGTATTAAGATATGTTGGGTCAGCCAACACTGAGTGAATGTATATAAATATTTTAACAACATGAATATAAGAAGAATGTATATTAGTATTTTAAGAAGAGATTGGACAACTATTTGTCTGAAATATTATAGAGTTTCCTGCTCGAGCTGGGGATTGAATTAGAAGATCTCCAAAGACCCTTCCAACTCTATTATTCTGTTTTACATATATATATAAAATAAGCCCAGCATTTTTGGCCACTGCAGCCCTTTCACATACACACACACACACAGACTGGCAAGGGAAACCTTTACCTCTTTATGTATATGAGGGAGTCTAATAATTTAAACATATTTGTACTTCCCTCTCCCCTTTCCCACATCAATTTAACGTATCATTTTATATTCTTTCATCTTCAATACCAGATGTAAGGATAAGGCAGATAATGGAGAAGCATCTTGCTTTTATCATTGAGCTAATTAGTGCATTAAAAGATTGCCATTACATACTATTTTGTAGATTAGAGATCAGCTATGCCTACCCAAGGAATCTGCAAGATGGAGGCAGGGGCATGAGAACTGCTACCTCAGACTAGTACGATGAAAGGCTAGGTGGCTAGGAACACTCAGAGCAGCTGAGACAGCTATTCTCCATGCTTCTATTACGCTCACTCAGCCTTGTCTTGTTAAAAATATGAGGTCCTCTCTGCCCCACTTCAGTGACACTAGGCAATGGAATTCTTCCAATAAACAGGCATATCAGTCATTGAAACAATAGTAAGATGTTGGTGAAAAAAGAATCATATTATAAAAAGCTTACATTTATGATGTTGTCTGTTATATTATGTGCCAACTATGAGGAAACATCTGCAACAAAAATATCTCTGCAGGCTGTATGGTAATTTGAATTCAAAGCCAAAAAGGTTTATGTAAGTTTGTGAACATTGCATCTCTCTGCAATAACTTAAAGCAGTACTAGCCTTTTTCATGATCCACAGCTGTTGGGCAACTCTAAGAAAATATGTTTTTAGTTTAAGGAATTACCAACAGTTATTACATTTGCACAGTTCAGTTGTGCGGGTTGAGAACTGTTGAGTACACTTGTAGCCCAATGTACTTAGCTCAGGACATGAATAATGAATAAATAATTTGCACTCCTCTCTGCCTTTGAATCTGAAATACTGCTATAGATGATAAAACATGCTTCACAAAGACCTGTACAGTTAGCTTTGTTTTTAATCACAGATGAAGACGACTTCCTCATCAAATGAGATCCATGCAGCTTTACTCTTTTGCTTTGCATGCAGCATTTTCTTTTTTTCTGATGAATTCCATGAGCAGTAGTCTGTGGTACAGAGCAACCCTGGTGTTGTGAAGTAGCCGTTCTCTAATGGGTGACGGCCTGATTCACAACACCAGCTGCTACACTGAACCAAATGTTTTGGGCAACACAGTGGATGTTCTTGGAACTATGATGCACTGCATCCATACCTACAAAATTAATAAGACTTAAAAAAATTAAGAACTGATAAAAACAACTCATTCAGTTTTAATATTTCAAGCCTACATAAATGTAGTAAGGTTAAGCCAATCATTGGATGTTAATATCTCATTGTTTATCCAATTTCCCACTACCTCGAAAATCAGAAATAGATTACTAGTTTTCAAAGGGATAACTGGGCAGCCTTTTGTAGCAAAAGCAAAGAATAGTTAGGAACACTGAAAATTGCATTACTCTTTATGGAATAAAGTCCATCATTAGAGCCATCAGCTAGTAAGGTAGCACAAATTATGTATTATTGCACAGGTAAATAATGACAAGGAGGCCATTAAATGCAAAAGATAATGAATTCAAACATTTCTATACAAAACTCAAGTATATATCATACCAGAACAGTGATTTATTCACAATAGCAATTATGGATCATCCTATATCTAAAATTTAAAAAACCTTTTGGATATAAGAAACATATTTTGAATCTCAGTGAAGTTTTACAATAAATAAACGAAATGTGTTGATGCAATTTGGTTTAACAATCTCATGTTGATTCATTTTTTACTTTGCCTTCTTTTAGATAAAGTGGATACTGAGCTATAGTTTGCTAAATGATGGCTTCTTAAAGTCGTTAAGTTCACACATCACACTAAGGCAAAAATATAAAATGAGTAAGTCTAGTCAGAGTGTTATCTTAGAGACATAAAATGTTAAAGTCCATGAAGCAGTAAACTCATCATGTACTTGTTTTCATTGCATGTACTAAGACAAAGTATTCCTTATTGAAAATTTCAGTAATTGCTTCTGCTGGCAATTATTCCTTATGGTGGTAGCATTGGAATTAATTGAGCTGAAATCTCTACCGCTCCCACTTCAGCTTTCCTAATATATCCATACAGGCAAATCCATAGAAGGAGGAAGCTTTATTGCTTCCTTTCCTTCCCAAGAAGAGAGATGCTTTCAAGTGGTTTCACCCTACTAACTTGTCCACTGATGGCCATAGTCCTTTATATTGTACATCAAGGTGGGCGATGCTATTGCATGACGGAACTTAGTGGAATGCTGTTAAAACATCTGTTGCTTTTAACCATGTGCTAGGAATGTATTTTTTGATGATAGAATACTAAATTCCAAAGTCATATATTTTATGTTGTCATGTGGTCTCAAAGTTCATTGTTTTGAAATGACTGTTCTGATGCAAGTGCCTACATTTTCTGAGTTTCTGACTATGCTAAGATAATTACTTACATCTTTTTCTGATGTAAGATTTCTGATTAACACTGGGAGGAGGCAGTACAACCAATAATGAATTCTATGATTTGCTTAGAGCAAGGGTGTCAAAATGCCGGCCTCCAGGCCAGTTCCATCATACCAAAGTCATGCCCATCCTATTGCCGGCAATGCAAAAAGAGTTGTGATACGTCGCAACATGTCACGTGGCGAGTTTGACACCCAGGACTTACGAGTTTTACTTCTCATTCCCTTTCTAATATTTCTAATCACTATCATGAATGGAAGACTGAAAGTGAGGAGGGTTTTTTGTTAGAGACAAAGTGAATTTCCCAACTTTCGTTAGAGACAAATGGCAATCCTTTCTGTTATTTTTTACTTGCTATTCTCATTAACAGTATCTATTTCTAAGTTGCTTGCTTTCTTTTCTAATCAGCAAAAATGAAAAATGCAACTGCATTCTGATCATCTTCATGCAAGTACTATTTTTTTAGGTTAGCACTGAATTATGAGCTGAGATGAATTTACACAGGAAGAAAAAACAATCTAAGGTTTATACTAACCAAGCTTTACACAGTTTGCAAATGCAGTTGATGATTTCATTCCAGGAATCAAAATGGCCATTTCCAAAATTTCATAGTAGCTTTTAAATATATATATTTATCTCAGGAGGTAACATGAAAAATGTGGCTGTCTATTATATGAACATACTAGGCTGCACTGAATTAGTTAAAATTAGGTGAAATTAGTTAAAATTAGGTGAATAAGCCGCCTGGAAAAGCCAAGGGAAATCATCAAAACAATTAAAAAAACTAAAATTAGAATATTTTGGACATGTGATGGGACACCCAGAAAAATACAGTAAACTCCAGGGAAAAGATTGAAGGCAAACAAGGTCCAGGCAGAAGAACATCATCATGGCTTCAAAATCTAAGGGACTGGTTTGGACAAAACTCAACAGCGCTTTTTCGTGTGGCTGCTGATAAAAACAGGATCGCCAACATCTGATAACGGATATGGTACAAGAAGAACGTGAACTTTTAGCTCATTTTTACAAAATAGCAAAGCAAGATTTCCAATGTTCAGAGCTCTTACAATGGTTGACTTTTTTCGAAAAGCCAACAATGGAATATGAGGACAATGATGCAAATAAAGACAGGTTATAAGTTTAATAATAAACTGATAGATAAGGCCAGATCTTGCCTGTTAGCAGGGAGACCAATTGTGTGTTCTTCTTCTTCTTGTGCCATATCCGTTATCGGACATTGGCGATCCTGTTTTTATCAGCAGCCACACGAAAAAATGCTGCTGAGCTTTGTTCAAACCAGTCCCTTAGATTTTGAAGCCATGATGTTCTTCTTCTGCCTGGACCTTGTTTGCCTTCAATCTTTCCCTGGAGCAGTGGTTCTCAACCTGTTGGTCGCGACCCCATTTGGAGTCGAACGACCATTTCACGGGGGTTGCCAAACAACGCAGTCCGCCATTTTTTTCCCCTTTTCCTTAGCTGTGCTACTCCCTTTTATTCTATTGGCTTTTGAAAGCCAATAGAATAGACTCTCTTGAATAGAGGCTAATTCTATTGGCTTTCAAAAGCCAATAGGAATTGTCCAGGCTGTCTCTGCCCTGCTGAGCCCGCCAAAAGTCCCATTCTGCAAACGGTGCTGCAAGTTGTCTGCAGCGAAGGCGAGCTCTCTGGAAGTTTCCACCCCTCCCTGCTGACCAACTACTAAAAATGTAAGTAAAAGAGGGCCAGGAGTGGGAGGTGGGAGGCCGGCGGGCGCAGGGAGGGTTGCTGGCGATCGTGGGGCCCAGCCGGTGGTCAGCCTGCTCTGTCTCTGCCGCTTGCCAGCTACGCCTCGGCCAGCACAGGGGGCGGCACCACGCATCTGTGGCGCTCCCAGGCAGGGAAAGTCCTCGACTTACGACCAGTTGGGGGTCACAGCATTAAAAAGGTTGACAACCACTGCCCTGGAGGATTAAATGGAATATGCCATAGTTTTCTAGGTGTCGCATCACATGTCCAAAATATTCTCACTTTTGTTTTTTAATTGTTTTGATGATTTCCCTTGGCTTTCCCAGAGGGCTTATCACCACCTCAGTTCTGATCTTGTCAATCCAGCTTATACATAACAGCCACCTGTAAATCCACATTTTAAATACTTCTAGTCTCTTCAGGTAGCCTTCTATCAGAGACCAACTCTCTACTCCATAAAGCAGGATAGAAAAAATACAACCTCTGACAAGCCTGATTTTCAATCTTAGGCTTATGTTGTGACTGCAGAAGACCTTTTTCATTTTGAAGAATGCTGTTCAGGTTTTGTCTATCCTTGTCTTTACTTCAACAGTCATATCCCAGCTTTCATGTAAATTAGAACCGAGGTGTGTGATCCTTTCAACTTTTTCTAGTGGTATTCCTTCTGAATTTATTGGTGGTAAATTAATGGATTGTTTGCTGATGACCATGATCTTGGTTTTTGAGGTGTTAAGCTTCAAGCCGTATTTTTCAGATATTTCTGTGACTCTGTTGATGAGGAGCTGAAGGTCTTCATGCTTACTGGCAAGCAGAACTGTATCGTCAGCATATCTTAAGTTGTTGATCCAAACACTCTTTAATTTGATGCCAGCATCGATGTTCTCCAATGCCTCACTGAAGATTGACTCAAAGTAGATATTGAACAACAGTGGAGACAAAATACATCCCTGTCTGACCCCTCTTCTTATTTCTGCATCAGCTGAGTATTTTTGGCCTAGTCTCACATTTGCTACCTGATGCCAATACAGATTCTTTATTATTTGGATGTCTTTGTCATCTAGTCCCCTTGTTTCAGGATTTCTAATAGTTTGCTGTGTCTTATTTTATCAAATGCTTTTTCAAAATCAATGAAGCATATGTAAACACTGTGATTGACATCTCTACAATACTGTACAAGAACTTGAATACTGAATAGCACATCTTGTGTACCAAGATTGTTTCTGAAACCAAATTGTGTATTACCTAAATGCTCCTCAATTTTGTTGTATATTCTTGTGTGAATTATTCTCAGGAATATTTTCAGGGCATGACTCATTAAGCTTATTGTTCTGTATTCGGTACACTTCTTTGCATTTATTTTTTGGGGGATTGTCACAAAGATGGATTTTAGCCAATCATTTGGTATCTTTCCTTTTTCATATATTCGATTGAAGACCTGCAGTAAAAAATTCTTCCCATTGTCTTCCAGCAATTTTAAAATTCCTACTGGGATATCATCAGGTCCTGTGGCTTTTCTTGTTTTTGATATTTTTATTTCATGTTCAACCTCCTCCGTAGTGATGTTTGGTCCAGTTGTTACACTTCCCATATCTATATCATCCCTAGTGTCCTCAAAAAGTTCTTCAATATATTCCTTCCATTTTTTTAGTTTTTCGTCTTTATCTAAAGAGGCCTGCTGCTTCTTTCATTTTGTGTAAATTGAAATTATCATGCATATGTTCTGTCTCTATTTCCTTGCATCTCTTTGCAAACCACTTTTTTTGCCAGTCGAATTTTTCTTCTAATTGTTTTCTGCAATTCATTATATTTTTCTTTGTTTTTATTTTTATAAGATCTTCTTTCATCCATGAGATGAACAATTTCCTCCGTCATCCACTGTTGTTTCTTGTGGTACCCCTCTCTTTGTTTTGAATTTGTTACCTCTACTATTGCATTTTAAAATTTATTCCAGTTCACTTCTATATCTTCATCATTCAGGTTGTTGGTTTCTTTTCAATGATTTTCTAGTTCTTCTTTTATCTTATCTCCATGTTTAATGATGAAGCCTCTGTCAATTTTTGGTTTAGCAGGATTTGGGTTTTTTATCCTTTTTAGTTTCAGCTGGACTTTGGCAAGTAGTAGATTATGATCGGATAATACATCTGTACATGAGTATGTCTTTACTGATGTTACGGAGTTTCTAAATCTTTTGTTTATTGTAAAATAGTCAATTTGGTTCCTTACTATATTATTTTGTGTATCTGCTTGTGATCTCCAAGTGTAGAAGCGTCTTTTTGGCAATTTGAAAAAAGTATTCATCACACATTGCCTATGTTCCTTGCAGAAGTCTACAAATCTGTCACCTTATAATAATAATAGTGACTATTATGATATCATTACTTTTTAGGGTTTTCAGTACACTGCTTATATCTTCGTAGAACTTCTCTAAATCCTTATCACTGTCAGCTGTGGGAGTTTAAACTCGTATAACATTCATATTTACTGGAGTACTATTTATTTGGATCATCATCACTCTATCGGATACAGGAATAAAGGACTTGATGCATTTATTTACAAGATTATTTACGATTATAGCTACTCCATTTCGATGGTGTTTGCTATTCTCACCAGAGTAGTAGATAGTATAATTTCCTATTCTACACATTCCATTTTCATGCCAGCGCATTTCACTCACTCCCAATATAGAGATATTTCGACATTTCTTGGATAGTGTTGTGTGTTTTCCCAACTTTGTATAGGCTCTTCAGATTCCACGTACCAATTCGTAGTTTTGGGTTTATCATACCTGTGTGTATGTGTGTGTAATTTGTGAAGGAGAGATTGGGTGAGTCATTTGTGAAACTCTATGATACTTTCAGCATATGGAAGCAGGTAGCCAACTTCATCTGGACATCAAAGCTAAGCAAGATCTGGTTTGGTTATATTTACAAGGGTAAAAAACTGACTAGAAAATTGTAAAACATCAAGGAAGGCAATGATAAACCATTTCTGTATTGTTGTTAAAGAAACTGCATAATTCTTCAGCACTGGAGATGGCGAATCCACCAATGGGTTTAGACTGTGTTCCTGCCCAATCAGATCAAGTCAGCCAAAGTTGCAACGCCCATCCTGGGCTAGAGTGTCCCAGTCTCGACTTGATCTTGCCCAAGACAGACGTAGCAAGTTGGCTCTTAGGCAGGTACAGTTTCCATTGGTGGATTCTTTATTCTCTATTCTCTTCAGTATTCTGAGACAGTGTTGTATTCAGCATTGTGTTTTTCCTCTCAGTTGGCTGAAGAACTGTTTGCCTTTAACTAGGAACGGAGGCTTTTGTTCCTCCCCCTCCCCCACTTCCAACCATAAAGGCTTGAAGCTGAGGGAACTTGCTTCCCCTCTATAACACAGCCCTCCTTCTCCTCTTGGACAGCACTGGGCTCAGTGCTGCTCCTAGCCCTTCACAGTTCCCCATTGCCTGGGAAAGCCTAAAGCAGCAGTTCTCAACCTGTGGGTCGTGACCCCATTTGGGGTCGAACGACCATTTCACCGGGGTCGCCAAACAATGCAGTCCGCCATTTTCCCCCCCTTTTCCTTAACTGTGCTACTCCCTTTTATTCTATTGGCTTTTGAAAGCCAATAGAATAGGCTCTCTTGAATAGAGTCTAATTCTATTGGCTTTCAAAAGCCAATGGGAATTGTCCAGGCTGTCTCTGCCCTGCTGAGCCTGCCAAAAGTCCCATTCTGCAAATGGTGCTGCAAATTGTCTGCAGCGAAGGTGAGCTGTCTGGAAGTTTCCACCCCTCCCTGCTGAGCAACTACTAAAAATGTAAGTAAAAGAGGGCCAGGGGTGGGAGGTGGGAGGCCAGCGGGCGCAGGGAGGGTTGCTGGTGCGTGTGGGGCCCAGCCGGTGCCTTACCTCCCTTGGGCTGGGCCAGCTGGTGGCCCAGCCAGTGGTCGGCCTGCTCTGTCTCTGCCGCTTGCCAGCTATGCCTCGGCCGGTGCAGGGGGCGGCACCACGCATGCGTGGCATTCCCAGGCAGGGAAAGTCTTTGACTTATGACCGATTGGGTAGTCCTCAACCTACGACCAGTTGGGGGTTGCGGCATTAAAAAGGTTGAGAACCACTGGCCTAAAGCCTGAAGGCTAAAAATGGCCGTTTGCAGCTGGCGCGTGTTCGGAAGGCCGATTACCTCTTTTCCAGCCTTTCTTCGTGAGGGTGGAAGGGGGTGCCGGCAGCAATACCCCCAGACCTTGTGCAGCCGCCATTTTGAGTGTGGTGGCCATTTTGGTTGTGGCTGCCATTTTCAGTGTGGCAGCCATTTTGAGCTGCCATTCGGAGTGCAGCAGCCTTTTTGGGTGTGGCCGCCTTTTTGTGTCCCTTATTGGGACTGGGTCTTTCTTGAGGCTGCCATCTTGGGGCCTGCTCTGTGCTCTTTTCTCCCCTGCGGCCACCATTTGAGGTCCCTGGAGCCTCACTTTGCACAGGGACCCTGCACGGCCAATGTTGCCTCAGAACAGGCCTGCTAGACTCCTCAGGCCTACTTCCTTTGTCTGCTCTAAATACAACCTTACCTGGCTAATCAGTGGTGTCTCCACACCTGGTCACCTAGAGTCAGATAGCCATTTTGGATCTTTCCCTCAACTCCATTTCAAGGCCTGTCAGACCTCAGTCAGTATTTGATCTCCACAGCCACTCAGGTCTGTAATATATCCATTTCACAGCCTGCTTAACAGGATTGGTTCTATTCGGTTTGCTTCTTCTTTCCCGTGCATTTAACCTCCTTGGATTCAATTTCTCGGTTTTTGGTGTCTCCAGGTCTCCCTGAAAACCAGGATTACCCTATTGTGATCCTGGGCCTAATTATATTAACAGCTCTATTTGGGTTCCAGGCATCCCCTATCGTGTGCCTGTTTTTATCCACATGAACAGCTCTATCTGGATTCCAGGCGCCCCCTATCGTGTGTCTGTTCTTATCCACACAAATAACTCTGGCTGGATATCAGGCACCCCCTATCATGCGCTTGTTCTTATCCACACAAACAGCTCTATCTGGATTCCTGGCACCCCCTATCGTGCATCTGTTCTTATCCACACAAACAGGTCTGTCTGGATACCAGGCGTCCCGTACCGTGCGCCTGTTCTTATCCACACAATAAGCTCTATCTGGATTCCAGGCGTTCTCTATAGTGCGCCTGTTCTTATCCAACCAATAGCTGTCTCCGGATACCAGGGGTCCCCTATCATGTTCCTGTGTTACCCGAGAATGGAGGATTCTAGGCCCTCCACAAAGGACGTCTTGCCATCGCCCTCGACTGCAAAATGCCACAAATCCTCTAATCATGAGGCCGCAGGTAAGATCTTGGCCAAAGCCAAGTCTACCTCAAAGACCTCCAAAGGAGCTGACAAACAGGCCAGCAGGAGACACCAAGCCCTAGAGAAAGAATTCTCTAAAGTACAGAAACTAGCCAGGTTGGAGACCTCACAGGCTGAAGTTCCTTCCTTTGATCTACCCATGGGGCCTTCTGCTTCTTCCCTGGGGATATGGTCGATAGGGGAACCTCTCCTGTCTCCTGCACCGGGGGACATCGACCGGGTTCATCCCATCGCTCAGTCCTCTGCTTCACAGGCTCAACAGGTGGCCCCTGAAGCTACTTTCACCCATACTGCGGCCGGGCTTAGGCCGAGTGAACTGGTCTCCCTTCCCATGGAGGACTGCCTAGCTGAGATGATTGCACAGGTGGTAGAGCGTGCCCTTGAGGCTAGATCGCAAGTGACTAGGTCAACCACGGTCAACTTTCTACCCACTCACCAGCTGGCCACTGAATCCTATCACACACCTTCTCCCCCTTCTCAGTCCACCTACTCCAGGGACTCGTCATCTTGCGAGTACGAGGCTGATCTGGAGATTCCGATGTCTGAGGAGGAGGAACCTCCCCCTGAGACACCATCATTTAGCAGTCTCTTTAACCCTTCTTTTTTTGTCCCCCTGCTTTGCAAGGCCACTTCCACAGCACATCTCGGACCCGATCCTTCCATGCCGGCAACTTCAGTTACTCCAGACTCGGAGGCGAATCCAAATTTCACCGAACCGGTAACACAATACCACATTCCTTGCCCACCCATGTTCCTCATCACAGTCCAAAAGCAGTGGATATCCCCGGCCTTTTTTCCCCTTCCAAGTAGCAATGTGAAAAGGCTTTATAATGTGGCCCATGATCTGGATGAGGTCTGGAGGTGCCCGCGGTAGATGAACCTTTAGGTCCCTTTGTGTCTCCGTCATTCCTGGTGACGTTTCTGAGGCCCTCAAGGCTGAGGACCATAAATGTGAGCTCTCTTACTGCAGAACACATCAAGCTGTGGTGTGGGCTATCAGAGCAGCTACCTCTGCATCTTTTTTTTAACAGGTCTGCTCTCCGCTGGCTTAGACAGCTTCAGGCCAGGATACCGACGGAGAATATCCGCACGCATCAAGATCTGAGTAAGATGGTGGCGGCTACAGAGTATGTTTCCGATGTCACCCTCCAGGCTGCCAGATTTTCCTCCAGAGCCATGGCATCCAACGTCACTGACCGCCGTATGCTCTGGTTGAAATACTGGCACGCTCATGCCAAGTCCAAATGGCGCTTATCAGCAGCCCCTTATCAGGGAGGAAAATTGTTTGGTGGAGCCCTGAATCCTTACCTCAGTGAAATTAAGGATAAACGTAAGGTCCTTAATCACCTCCTTAAACGATCAGACAAACATCCCAAACCTACTCAAGGAGGCAGTCCTTTCGCGTAGGAGCCAGGTCCAACTATTCCCAGCCCAACCGGTCTTTCCCTGTCAGACAGGACAGACAATCTGACAGACAACTTTCCACACCCAGGCAACAATTTCAGAGCAAACGGCCCTTTCGCAGGAGTGGCCGCCCATTCCGCCGATCCAGGTGTCTCTCAGGCAGATCCTCCCATCGGGGGCAGACTCTCTCTCTTTGCCCGCCAGTGAGAAGCCACCACCATGGACGCATGGGTCCTAAACACCGTGCATCACGGACTGTCCCTGGAGTTCATCTCCAACCCCCCCCAAATCACTTCATTTCTTGTCCTCAACTAAGAAATCCAACAAAGAAAAGACTCATGCAAGAGGCCATTCATCACCTCTTAAACATATAAGCCATAGAACCGGTGCCATTGGATCAGAGAGGTCAGGGGTTTTATTCCATCCTCTTCATTGTCCCCAAAGCATCAGAGGGATAGAGAGCCATCCTAGATCTAAAGGGATTAAACTATCATCTTGCATACTGCAAATTCAAGATGCAAATGCTTCAGTCCATCTTGGGAAGCGTAAGAAGGGGGGACTTCCTGACGTCCATCAACCTCACAGAAGTGTACCTTCACATCCCCATCTTTCTTACCCACCGCCGGTTTCTATGATTTGCCCACAGGGGACACCATTATCAGTACAGGACACTCCCATTTGGCCTATCCTCGGCTCCTAGAGTTTTTACCAAGATCCTGGCGGTTCTAGCAGCTCACCTGAGAATGGTACCAGTCAGAGTCCAGTGCTACCTGGATGACATTCTAATACAGTCGTCAATCCAGGCCGCTCAGGCGGATCTTGAACTGGTGATAATGCTGCTCCAGAATCACGGGTTCTCAGTAAACTTCTCCAAGAGCCATATGATTCCCGCAACAAGATTATTACACCTAGGGGCCATCATAGACACGGTGGAATGCTGGGTCTATTTATCCCAAGAACGCTGGGACAGCATCAGGGAGTCAATTCTCCAATTGCACAGGGGTCGAACGGTAATGTTGGCCAGCCTCTCCCAATTACTGGGGAAGATGATCTCGGCCATTGCGACTGTACCTTGGGCCAGGCTCCACTCCAGGAACCTCCACTGGTTCCTGCTCCCCTTCCAGAGACTGAACATCAGTTCCTCCAATCAAAGGGTGAGATTTCTGCTTCACGTCTCGCGATCCCTCACATAGTGGCTTTCGTCGGCCATGCTCAAGAGGTCTTACTTCAAGGAACCCGATTGACTCACCCTTACGACTGATGCCAGCCTGTTCGGATGGGGACTGCATCTTCGCTCATAGGGCTGTTGGTCCCGCTCCGACCTTTGGCACAATATCAACTGGCTGGAGCTCAGGGCTGTATACCTGGCCCTCCGCCACTTTCGCAGCACAGTAGCGAAGTGTCACGTTCTGGTCCTCACGGACGTGGCTGCCAAGGCACATGTGAACTGGCAAGGGGGCATCTGATCTCGTGCACTCTTGACTGAGGCACTCCTGCTGGGCTCCTGGGCAGAAGCCAACCTGGCCTCCATCAAGGCCAACCACATTTCAGGGGAGGCAAACACTCAGGCCGACTTCTTGAGCCGGGTGACAGTGGACCATTCGGAATGGCGCCTGTACCCGAGGATCTTCAGGGAGATATGCCACTGCTTCAGATTGCCAGTTCTAGACCTTTTTGCCTCCCCGACAAACACTCATTTCCAGCGATTCTTTTCCCGCTTTCTGCCTCCAGGGGCAGAACAGGTGGATGCTCTTCGGAGCCCGTGGCCAGAGGGACTGCTTTATGCCTCTCCTCCTCTTCCTCTTCTTTCGGTGGTTGTCCGCAAGCTTCTTCAGAAACAGGCAGAGGTTCTTCTAGTGGCTCCATATTGGCCACGGAGACCATGGTACGCCGACCTCATGAACCTCTCCCTAGCTGCCCCATGGAGGATTCCCCCAGATCGGGTCTCACTCAGCCAGGGGACCCTTCTTCATCCAGATCCCCAATGGCTCCAGTTAGTCGTCTGGCACTTGAGCGCTCGATCTTGTCCCAGGAGTACTGCTCACCGGGGGTCATTACAGTAATCCAGGCCTCCCGTCGGTCCTCTACCAACCGTATTTATGAGGCCACGTGGAGGAACTTCTGTTCGTGGTGCTTGAACCACCATTTGACCATTCCAGACTTGACAATTCCACATATATTGGATTACCTTTTACAGGGTCTGGAGAGCGGCTTGGCTCCAAACACATTGTATAGACAAGTTGCCGTTCTCTCCACTGTACTTACCTATGACTTCGCGGTTTCCCTAGGTTATCATCCCTTGATCTGCTCATTAATCAAGGGTGCTACTAACACCAAGCCCCCTGTAGTGCACAGGTATCCCTCTTGGGACCTGCCATGAGTTCTTCGGGCTCTAACCAGACCGCCCTTTGAGCCCCTCAAGATGTGATATACGTTACGTATCACACAAGGTCACATTCCTGGTAGCAATCACCTCTTCACAACGAATATCAGAATTTGCGGCACTTTCAATCAGAGATTACTTGTGCTTTTTTCACCAGGACCGGGTAGTCATTCGTCTGGACCCTACCTTCCTTCCTAAGGTCAATTCTCTTTTCATACTCCCAGATTTCTGTCCTCACCCATCTCATGCCCTGGAACAGCAATGGCACCTTTTGGATGTCTGCAGAGTGCTCCATTACTACATCTCACGGACAGCTGCCTTCCACAACTATGAGGCCCTCTTTGTCTCCTTCCATCCTTCTTCCAAGGGTCGGAAGGTGTCTTCTTCCACGATTGGCAGGTGGATTAGGGCGTGTATAGTGGGGGCGTATCAGGCTGAGTCATTGCTGGTTCCATGACAGGTCATGGCCCACTCAACCCGTAGTGTGGCTACTTCCGCGGCCTGGGCCACTCAGGCGTCCATCGAGGACATTTGCAAAGCGGCCACATGGTCTTCACCATCTGCCTTTATAAGGCATTATAAGATTGACAGGTTCGCCTCAGCGGAAGCCTCCTTTGGTAGGAGGGTTCTCCAACAGGTAGTACCTCAAAGTGCCACTCCGGACCAGCCTGCTCCCCTCCCTCAGGTACAGTAGGCTTTGGTATGTCCCATTGGTGGATTCTCCATCTCCAGTGCTGGAGAAGGGGCACTGTTTTACCTGAACACCTTTTCTCACCACGGAGATGGAGAATCCACTCCCGCCCTCGCAGGTGATTTAGGCCTAGGCCTAGATTTATGAGCCAACATGTGTTGCTGTCAGTCATGGCTTCGCCTGCGTCGAGACTGGGACACTCTAGCCCAGGACAGGCATTGCAACTTTGGCTGACTTGATCTGATTGGGCAGGAACACAGTCTAAACCCATTGGTGGATTCTCCATCTCAGTGCTGAGAAAAGGCGTTCAGGTAAGACAATGCCCCTTCTGTCCCTAAAGAGCTGAATTTCATGTAAGGATATTTTCTTTATCCAATCTATTACAAGACATATAAAATTGTTTATTGCGTGTAACCAATTGCCTGTTCAAAAGAGCAGGAAACTCTGCCACTATATTTGTAATGCTATTTTTAGCATACAATCAAAGATGATTTGAGAAGCACACAAATGTGCTTGAAGTTACAAGCTTCATCTTTTGCATCATAGTTGAAAAACACCGTGCACACATAAACATGTTCATACTTGTTTTTCTTAAATAAAACAATAGAAAGTGCAATTTGAATTTTGAAAAGGCAATTGTGCATTTATTCTGTCTATTGTTTAGAAATATAAATTGCTGTACGTGTGAAGGGAAGAAAGTATGTTTTGTTTTGTTCTAAGTAAAAGTCACATTTGAGTAAATATTTCTGAAAAATCAAGACAATCTGCTGGAAAGAGAAGAAATATATAGCAAAAAGCCAACACACACACACACATATGTATTAGTAAATCTCTGTTATTTTTTCATCAAGGCAAAGAAATGCTATGGAAAATTTATTCATGTTTTCATTTAATTTCTTGATTATTGAAAAATTATAAGTGCATGTCTGAGTTACAGGGATGATGTGCATAGGCCTGAAAGAGCAAATTAGAGACAGATTGTCTTAGAGAAGAACTATATAGTTGGTCGATGGCAAATGATCAGTCAATCATAGTGTTATTTAAGCATATATTATTTGGCTGCTGATGTCTTGGAATGATTTGAGAATATTGGGCTAGATCCATGCTTTGTCAAAGTTGATCTTATTAACTATTAATACTTGGAGTGCTTTGTCCTTTTGGATGTCATTCCTTGCCAGCCAAAAGAATCCAGTACCAGTAAACATCCTGTTATGCAGACTGCAGATTTAGTATCCACAAAATGATGCTTCTATCTTACTGACATTGAAGATAGTCCCTCTCCCTATTCAAAGACAAAGGCAGTACTGGAGAAGGAAATGAAGAAAGAAGCAGTGGACTGAAGCAGAGAAGACTGTTTCCCCAACTGTTCAGAATTCCCCAACTGTTCAGAAAAGTGGTGAGAATGGCCGAAAAGATCATTGGCAGTTCCCTCCCTCCCATCCAGGACATAGCACAGAAGCGCTGCTTGAGTAGAGTTCGTAAGATTATCTGTGACTCTACACATCCTCTTCACGACTTTTCCTTGTTACTTTCTGGGAGGAGGCTTCATGGTATCCGAAGCAGAACATCCAGATTCAGCCAGAGTTTCATTCCATACAGCATTAACCTTGTGAACTCTCAAGTTTCCTCCTTCCGTTATATATTCAAGATGGACAATATTTAATATTTATTTGCTACGTATATGTAGGGATGTGGGTCTGTACATATGTTGTTCATAATATGTTTAGATGTGTGTCATGTATGTGTTTCACTTTGAGAGCAGGCAATTAAATTTCATTTTTGATGTGTGCCATTGTGCCCACAGTATAAAAATGACAATAACGGTTATCTTACTTCCGGTGGTTAAAGCGGTGGAGATGGCGGCTACTTTGTAGCCGTCCTCCTGAGAAGGTGTCAGATCCGCGGAGCACAGCGTTTACCAGCTGGCCCGCGGCTCGCAATCCCCTTCCCGGGCGAAGGGAAGGGGTAGAGATCGCATGAATAGAGGTAGAACCTCTTAACTCTCCCTGGATTTTTATTTTTAGGGGGGTAGAAAGAGGGTTCCCTCGGAGTTCATTGCCTTCTCCGCCTCTCAGCTGTCTTTGTTTCTTCGGAAACAAAGCGAGACGCCGCTACCATCTCCGTACTTAAAGAAACCGTGAGTAATCTTAAACCGGACAGAACTGTTTAAAGGATTTTATTTATAGTTTAGCTTTATTTTATTTTTTTTTTAGTTTATTTAGTTTATTTAGTATCTGCTGATTTTTTTTTATTTTTTTGAGCTTTCTCTTTTTTTTCGGGCGGAAAAGTGAGAGTGAAAGTAAAATGGCGTTTTGAAAGTTTTTTTTTCCTTTAAAAGACGGATCGGCTGAATTGTTGTTTAATACTGCTTTTTTTTTACTTTTTTACTTTTTTATTCTTGGGGACTTTTAGATTGATCTTATTTTATTTTATTTTATCTTATTTTTAATTTTTTTTTGGATTACTTATTTTTATCGGTATTTTTAAGAAGAAAGGAAGATAAATTAAAATGGCTTCAAAACGACAACCAGCTACTGCAGCTTCTAAAGTAACTTCTTCTCCTGCTACTTCTACTGTGCAACAACAACTTAAAATAATACCCTCAGTGCAGCAACCTAAATCCACTCCACCTTCACCTCCCCCATCTGGCACATCAGCACAAGACATTAAAGAAATAATGGTAAGTGCTGTCTCACAGTTTAGGGAGGAAATGAAACAACTTTTGGACCAGAATAAATCTGAAACTAAGGAGGAAATGAAGAAAGAGATGAAGGAGCTTTTAGAACAGAATAATGCTATTTTGAGGGATGATATACTTCTAGCTCTATCTGGAATGGCCTCAGTGGTTGTGAAGCTGGACTCCAGAGTAGAGGAAATTGAAGAAACAGTTGAACTTTTGGATTATAAATTTCAAGATATGGAGAAAAAAGTGGAGACTTCACAAGATGATATTCTTATGTTCCAGTATAGACAGATGGAATATGCTTTGAGAATAAGGGGTCTGAAAGAAGATAAAACTCAAGATTTGATGGAAATGGTGATTAATGACTTGGCTGTTATTTTGAATATTGATAAAGAAGAGTTACGTGGGGATGTGGAAAGAATTTATAGAGTTAATTCTTGGATTGCAAAACAGAGGAATTTGCCTAGAGATGTGGTGATATATTTTGCTAAGAAGTCTTTGCGAAATCAGATTCTACAAACTTTTTATAATAAAAGATTTCAGATTGCTGCCCAAGATATTATTATTTTAAAGGAAATTCCACCTAAAATTTTAAGAAGCAGAAAAGATTTTGCTTTTTTAGTAAATGAACTTAAAGCAAGACAAATGCCATTTAGATGGGAGATTCCGATGGGCATTGTTTTGAGCCATGCGGGGACACGTTATAGACTTAATACAGTTGCTAAAGCTAAGGAATTTTATAAAACGGTCCTGGGAGCAGGCTCTCCTTTGCCCATGATGCATAAAGTCTTGAGTGACAAAGAGATGGAACAGAAATCTGAAGGTACAGGGATGATGACTGCTGGACAGGTGGTATGGATGTCTCAACCAGAGGTTAAAGAACAGAGAATGACCCGTGCAGCACATAAACGTAAAGAAAAAGAACAACAGAAAAAGAAAAAGAAAAAGAAATTGAAGAATCTACTCAGCAAATTGCTTCAGTGCCGGTGGGAGGAGCAAGACCCAAAAGCTCTGCTACATATTCATCAGCAGCAGAATTTGAGCGGATCTTCTCCAGGCTGAAGGCCAAGGGAGATGGCAAAGCTCCTGTCCTGGAATGTTAATGGATTAAACATTCCTCAAAAGAGAAAAAAAATTTACCACTATTTGAAACAACATAACAATGATATTATTTGCTTGCAAGAAACTCATATTACAGCTAAAGATCAAAAATATTTAAATAATCCTCGCTTGGGATCTCATTTTGTATCTCCCGCCCCTGGGAAGAAAGGGGGTGTGGTAATCTATGTTAAACAGAATCTATCCGCTACCTTGTTAGAATCAGATCCTTACGGAAGATATGTTATGCTTGAACTTGGTTTATATGGCAAGAAAATTCTTATTGTGGGGTTGTATGCACCAAACCAGCAACAGGAGCAATTTTATAGGTTACTACATCAGAAAATAACTTTGTTGGACTATAGATCTGTGATTTTAATGGGAGACTGGAATGGTGTCTTAGATATACAAATGGACAAAAAAGGCTCTTCTACCTTTTTTAAACAGGCTAAATTACCTAAAGCCTTTTTTGATATGAAAGAAGATTGGGAATTGAGAGACTATTGGCGTGAACGTAATCAAGAAGAAAAGGATTTTACGTTTTTCTCAGATAGACACCAATCTTTCTCAAGAATTGATTTCTTTTTGATCACAACAGATTTATACAACAGGGTGAAGAATGTAAAAATTTTTCCTAGGACATTGTCCGATCATAGTCCAGTTTGGATGGAACTGTTTGTAGAGAAGGAAGATAGGAGATCCTGGAGGGTGAATGAGAATTTATTTAAACAAGAAAAAAATGTTCATAAATTAAAGGAATGTTTAAAGGAATATTTTACTTTAAATATGAACAAGGGAACATCAATGTCAATGGTCTGGGATGCAAGTAAAGCTTTTATGCGTGGTATTTTGATAAAAATGAATAATTTGCATAGACAGAAACAGACTCAGAAACGGAAAGACTTGGAAGAGGAGATTAAATAAAAAGAGAAACTTTTAATTTCAAATCCCTTAGATGAAAAGGTTAAAGGAGCTTTAAAATTGTTAAAAACACAATTTAACATGCTGATGGCTGATCAAGCTGCAACTAATTTGCTATTTATGAAACAAAATACATTTTGTAATGCTAATAAACCAGGGAGATGGTTGGCTTATCAGTTAAGAAAAAAACAGAAACAGAGGAATATAGATAAAATAAATTATAATGGTAAATTGGTTTATCAGAAAGAATTGATTAAGAAATCTTTTTTAGAATACTATCAAAAATTATATAAGGGTACTAATATTCAAATTACAGATATAAATAATTATTTAGGCAAAGTTAACTTTCCTAAATTAACAGAAGATCAGGAAAAAAAGATTAATGGTTTAATTACTAAGGAAGAAATTGTTACAGCTATTAAACAATTGAAATTGGGCAAAGCGCCGGGTACGGATGGGTTGACATCTATTTATTATAAAGCTTTAGTAGAAGAGATGACTCAACCGTTGTGTGAACTGTTTAATAATTTATTACAGGGGTTAGAGATCCCTCCATCCTGGCGTAATGCATTTATATCATTGATTCCAAAAGATAGTCAAGATCTTACTTTGCCTAAAAATTATAGGCCTATATCTCTTTTAAATGTGGATTACAAAATTTTTGCAAAAATTTTAGCTAACAGGCTTATGGGGATCTTGCAGCAGTTTATACATAGGGATCAATCGGGTTTTATAACTGGAAGGTATATGAAGAATAACGTTAGACAAATTATTAATTTATTAGAGTATTTAGAAAAGAATAACCAAGTCTCTGCAGGCCTGATATTTTTGGATGCTGAAAAAGCCTTTGATCAAGTGAATTGGCAGTTTATGCTGTGTTTAATCAAGGAGATGAATTTTGGACAAAATATATTACAAGTATTATCCAATATATATCAAAAACAGACTGCTCAAATTATTGTAAATGGGGGTTTGTCAGAGGCTTTTGTAATAGAAAAAGGAACAAGACAGGGATGCCCGTTGTCTCCGTTATTGTTTGTTTTAACACTGGAAATTTTGTTGATTAAAATTCGGGAGTCTCAAGAAATAAAAGGAATAGAAATTAATAAAAAAGAATATAAATTAAGAGCCTTTGCAGATGACTTGGTTGTTACTTTGTCTCAACCTGTTTCTTCGGTGGTGAAATTATTACAATTGATTCAACAATATGGACGTGTTTCTGGCTTTAAAATTAATAATAATAAGACCAAAATATTAGCTAAAAACATGACTAATGGTGATAAACAGGCTCTAGTTAACTTAACAGACTTTGAAATTGTTGATAAGGTAAAATATTTGGGGGTTACATTATCTGCTTCTAATGTAAAATTGTATAAAAATAATTATGAAAAGCTGTGGATGGAGGTACAGAAGGATTTAAAAAACTGGAATAATTTACAGTTATCCCTTATGGGCAGAATTGCAGTTATTAAAATGAATGTCCTGCCAAAGTTTATTTTTTTGTTTCAAATGTTACCTATTTTAAAGAACGAACGTAATTTAGATGAATGGCAAAAGGTATTAATAAATTTGTTTGGGCAGGGAAAAAACCAAGGGTGAAACTTAAAATAATGCAAGATTTTTGTGAGAGAGGTGGACTCAAGGTACCAAATATGAAATTGTATTATGATGCTGTAGTATTGACATTGATTAGCGACTGGGTGAATTTAACAAATACAGAAATACTTCATTTGGAAGGCTGGGACCTATTTTTTGGATGGCATGCCTATTTAATATTTAATAAAAAAGTGGATTGGGTTTTTAAGTCTCATATTATAAGAAACTCTTTGCTAAGAGTGTGGAGAAAGTATTATAAAAGTGACTTCAAAATACCATTATGGGCTATACCTCGGCATGCCATAGAAGGTATAAGGAAAGGGGTAAATATGGACAAGGTCTCTTACGTACAGTTATTAAGATGGGATGGCCAAGACTGGCAGTTAAAATCTTTGGAAGAATTAACACATGAAAACTTAACTTATTCATGGTTCCAATATAGACAAATAGTGGATAGATGGAAGATGGATTGTAAAATGGGCTGGCTTAGAGAAGATGAAATTTTTTTAAAACAAGTAAGAGATCAAAGGCCAACCCATATTAAGAGAGTTTATGGGGTTTTAGTGGAATTAGATTCAGAACTTGAACTAGTTAAAGATTGTATGATTAAATGGGCACAGAATATTGGTGAAACGATTTCAATGGATACTTGGGAACTTATTTGGATAAGAAATGTTAAATTCACACAAGCGCAAAACTTAAGAGAGAATTTTTATAAGATGTTTTATAGATGGCACCTTGACCCAAAGAAAATGTCCATTATGTACCCTAATCTACAGCCGAAATGCTGGAGATGTGGATATTTGGATGCTACCTATTACCATATTTGGTGGACGTGTAAGCATATAAAAGCTTTTTGGATTAAGATATGGTGGAATATTCAAAGAATTTTTAAAAGGAGGGTAAAATTTACTCCGCAATTATTTTTACTAGGTATTGTTATTGACTGTGATGCTAAGGAGGTTATATTGATGTTAAATTTGATTACAGCCGCTAGGTTGTTAATAGGACAATATTGGAAGAAGGAATCTTTGCCTACTTTACAAGAATGGTTTCATAAAGTTTCGTATTTGGCAGAAATGGCAAAGATTTCGGCTTTCTTAAAGGAGCAATCTCAAGAAAAATTTTTTGCGGTATGGGAAAAATGGATAAATTTTATACAACATAATTTGGATATGGAAAAATATTATTTAGCCTTTTTATAATTTGTAATGATTGTTTTTTCTTTCTTTCTTTCTTCTTTTTCTTTTTTATATATATACATTTTTTATGTATTATTATTCATATATTTTTTTTTTATATATATATATATGCTTTATTCTTCGTCTACTTTCTTCTTTCTTCTTTCTCTCTCTCTCTTCTCTTTTTATTTTTTTTTCTTTTTTAGTATATATTATTCATTTTAAAGTTTATGTTATGTATATTATTATTATATATATTATTACTGTGATTTTTATTATTATTATTAATTATTTTATAAATTGCAAATGTTATTTTTAAAATATTTGTTAAATAATCCTATATTCAGTTCTGGGAAGTCGGGGGGGGGTGGGGTGGTTGGGGAGGGGGGGGTGGATTTTTATTTGTAAAACTTTTGAAAAATTTCAATAAAAAAAAAAAAAATAACGGTTATCTTATCTTATCTTAATTTAACATAACCTGCAGGAAGCAGGAAATCCAGAAATAATCAAGATATAATACAAGTTTGGGGAAATAGTTATTTCTTGAAAACGTAAGAGATTGGTTATTTCCCTGAGAGAAAAAGAAGAGGCTGAAATTTCTAGTCATATGTCTAATCTACACGATCAGGTTGCAATACAGAAATTATTCAAGTCTTTTATTAATCTTTTAATCACCTGAAAGACAGTCCAATTCCTGAATCCTTTTTCTTTTATATATGGGGTTAAGGAGAATACTAGGTGAAGCCTTCCGCTGGAACAGAATTGGTGACACTGAGAACAATCAAGCTCCTGACACAAAGCAAGACATGGAGGAGGCATGCTGTGAAGTCTCAGGAGCTTCTCGAATCAGAGATATGAATAACAGAATAACAGAGTTGGAAAGGACCTTTGAGGTCTTCTAGTCCACCCCCTTGCTCAGGCAGGGAACCCTGTACCATTTCAGAAAAATGTCTGTCCGATCTCTTCTTAAAAACCTTCAGTGTTGGAGTACCCACAGTTTCTGGAGGCAGGTTGCTCCAATTGTTCTCACTGTCAGGAAATTTCTCCTTAGATTGCTTCTCTCCTTGATTAGTTTCTATCCATTGCTTCTATCCATAGAGTTCAGTTATTATACTGTATAACAGTCCTATTGATTTCAGTAAATCAGTTCTACGTATGATCCTCCCTATAACTACAAAATATAACTGGAAACTACGTAACAGTTAACAGTCAGGAACACACTGGGCTGGTTTTCAACTTACTGTAACTAAAGTAGACCCAATGACACTTAAATTTGCTGTGGAATTTTTGAGCCATTTAAGGCTGAAGCTGTTTATACTCTCATAAATCAAAATAAAGTCCTACTCATTTTAAATATGATTAATTCTTAACTCAATCAACTGTATTATCTGATTCTGTCCCAACCATATTAGGACTTCACTTCTCATAATTCTCAGTTGTCACAGCAGATGGCAGCACCTACTTTATTCTGCTTGTTCTTGAAAGCTATGTGGGGTTGATCTAAATATTATTTGAACGAACACCAGAAAATCTTAGTCCTGTACACTATATTAGACTGGATACAGTAGTAAAACTTTTTTTTCTGTTCCCAAGAAAACTATATGGATATATTAATGAAGTAACTGGAATTAGAACTAATTTGAGAGGAAAAATTACAATACCCAGTTTGTGCTGGCTGGAAATTTCAGGAGTTATAATCTCAATAGATATATTGGAATACTATTCTTATATAAAGAACAGGGAGAATCTTCTGAAAGGTATACATACCATATATGGTACACCAGAATTATATCCACTAAATTTAGTGAGGCTTATCTATTTGATTTATTTATACTGCTAAATAGGTAATTCTAGCAAAGTGCTTAATATATGCTATTCAAATAACTGAAAATATAGAAAATTCAAATTTTATGATTACAGCGCTCAATTAAATATGTGAAGATTTCAGCCTCTTGAATCCAACTAAATTAAAATGTTATTAAGTGTAGTAATGCAGGAAATGTTTTATTCTTACTATTATTATATTTGGTTAGCTGCCAAACCAGTTTATTTATATCAAAACATTTTACTACAATTATTAATAAACATGAAAATAGATCTTCTTTGACGTAAGTATTTAATAATTCAACCTGTTGCCTCTGATATCTTTATCTTCTCTTGAGTAATGCTGTCAAATTTCTTGGCTGAGTGCATGTCACAGAGTGAATATCATCCAACTATGCAACTATGCAAACCCCATTTTATGAGGTTCATTGCCACGTCTGCTCAATCCAATAGCAGTTAATCACACAGAAGGTTTTTGCCAAGATCTCCTTTACTTACATAGTTCCAATTAAGTGGTTTAGCAACTAAACCTTAAGATTGGACATTTGACAATGTCCTTCAGACATAGAATTTCAATATACTTAATTAAACTAAACTCCAAAATTTTTCAAATGTCCCATCTTAACTGATCATCTTAAATGATCTAAGTGAGATTTATTTTTAAAAAATCAGTTCTCATGGAACATTTCCCACATAATGACAAACTGAGGTTGGTCAAGTCACAGCACATTGGTTGTCATTTGTTTTAGAAAAGAGTTAGACAAACACATAGGATGGATCTTATTAACAATTCCTTTGTTGTCTTGTTTACCATTTAATGCACTCATTAACATTAATTATTAGACAAAGAGCACATCAGTGCTTTGCCATGGCTGATAAATAGGACAACTACTGGGCTGCCAATATTTTCCAGGCAGGATTTAAAACATTTAAAGAAATAGAACAGACACTCAAAATATTCCATTCTTGTGCCATATTTTTTTTCATTCTCTAAGCAAACAAGTTCTCATTAGAACAACATCATCAACATTTAAAAAAAATAATAGACAAATAGCAAAGTCCTGATCAGAGCAGAGTACCTCATTTCTGGATAAGAAGTGTTGATCCAATCAAAGTCTTATTCTTTTTCTTCTTCCCTAGAGAGACTTGGTATAATGGATTAACAATTAAGAAAATATACCTAACAGTTTCTTCATATACAGAAATACATAGTAGTAAAAATTTTCTCTCTCTTTTAGAACAGTTCAGCATTGCCTTTTGGAAATGAATTATTTTGGTATTCATTGTTCTTTGATTAGCGAAAAATATATTTTCCTTGCATTTAACTTATTTTGGTTTCAGTTAATAATTTAATTTGGTACAACTAGGATAGACGATTAACAGCAGACATTTTGTATTCTACTGTGATATATATTGTTTGTGTTCTATATTTTGTTTGTGTATCTATATTTAACACTGCTTTAATATTAACAGAAAAGAGTACTCTTTGAGTTTAAGCTTTTAAAACACTGATTTGCTCTCCTGATCCTTGAAAAAGTCATATTTTTTGAGAATAACTAATTGTGAAGACAAATGGCAGAATTTATTTAGCAACTTTTCTGCTGAAATACAAGTGATGAGCATTCAGTGGCCCCCCAAATCAGAATCAACTCTTTCTGCTTCCTATTCAATTAAATCCTAAGGGATAATATGATGAAAGCATCCCTGTTAGAAGGACTGGCAAGATATCTGGCAGAAAGCAAGAGCTACATATGCTGCCTTCATGATTTCCAGCAATACAATTAGTTTTTAAAAGTCAAGAAAATATCAAATAATTCCTCAAGCAATCTGAGAATTTTTTTTAAATAAACAGTTATTTTGCAGAAGAACCATGCTGACACTTGAAAGGCAGATTTTGACACAGCATTAGTTTTCCTTCGGCACCCTTTGACAGTTGAAAGAGAATGGAATGAACTGACCAAACTAAATCCAAGCACACATTTATCTAAAAAATCTTTATCTGACATAAAAGCAAACAAGATAGTGAGGGCTTCACCTGCTTCTTCTCAGTCACAGGTTGCTACTTTTAGACAACAGATCAATGCACTATTCATTGAATAAGTCTACTCTAAGGAGGCAGTGCAGAGACAAATGGGGCTGTCTTAAACTATCATATCAATTCTTCTTCCTTTGGATAATACGGCTCTATGTAAAAAAAAAATTCTTTTGCAGGTCAACCATATTGAATTTGCATGGGCTCTATACCAGTTATGTGAATAACTAAACTTTGTCTAAATTAACTCAAATAACAGGTCTCAAAAGAAACCAGCATGGCTGCATAAAGAACTCTCTGATAAAATGAAAGATAAAAAGGACAAGTATAGAAAGTGGAAAGAGGGACACATAACTAAGTCAGAATATCACCAAATAGCCCGAGCCTGCAAAGATGAAGTGAGGAAAGCTAAGGCTCAAAATGAACTAAGGCTTGCGACCAAAGTCAAAAATAACAAAAAAAGCTTCTTTCAACATGTAAAAAACAAGAAAAAAGTGAAGGAAACAATTGGTCCATTAGTGGGTGAAAGTGGCAAGAAGGTGACAAGCAACAGGGAGAAAGCTGAACTATTTAACTCGTTTTTTGTATCTGTCTTTACACAAAGGGAAAAAACAGACCAACCTATCAAAAATAGTGCTAGAAAAAACAGAATAGAAACATAAGTTAAGATAGACAAGAAAATGGTAAGTGAGCACCTAGACGAGTTCAAATCACCAGGATCAGATGGATTATATCCCAAGGTTCTCAAGGAACTGGCAGATGTGATCTCAGAACCACTGAACTATATTTTTCAAAGATCCTGGAGCACTGGGAAACTACCAGAGGACTGGAAAAAAGCTGATGTAGTTCCCATCTTCAAAAAAGGAAAAAAAAATGGATCCAGGAAATTACAGACCTATCAGCCTGACCTCAATGCCTGGGAAGATTCTGGAAAAGATAATCAAACAACGAATCAGTGAACACTACAGGCAAATAAAGTCATTACTAAAAGCCAACACGGGTTTGTCAAAAACAGATCATGCCAGACAAATCTTCTTGCATTCTTTGACCAAGTGACAAAATTAGTGGACCAGAGGAATGCTGTGGATATAATTTACTTGGACTTCAGTAAGGCATTTGACAAAGTAGATAACAACCTACTACTTGAGAAGATAGAAAAATGCGGATTAGACAGCATCACCACCAGATGGACCCATAGCTGGTTGACCGGCCTTACTCAGCATGTGGTCCTCAATGGAACCGCATCTACATGGAAGGAAGGATGTAGTGGGGT
The DNA here is from genome assembly GCF_016545835.1 of Crotalus tigris. Lineage (NCBI taxonomy): Eukaryota > Metazoa > Chordata > Lepidosauria > Squamata > Viperidae > Crotalus > Crotalus tigris. The sequence continues at coordinate 5,034,337 of NW_024096551.1, read as the reverse complement.
GCCTCAGGGCTCTGTTCTGGGCCCAGTGCTCTTCAAAATCTTCATCAACGATTTGGACGAGGGGATAGATGGGGAACTCATCAAATTTGCAGACGATACCAAGCTGGCAGGAATAGCCAACACTCCAGAAGACAGGCTTAGGATACAGGAGGATCTGGACAGACTTGAACACTGGGCGCTATCTAACAAAATGAAATTCAATGGTGAAAAAAGTAAGGTTCTACATTTAGGCAAGAAAAACCAAATGTACAGGTATAGTGTAGGGCAGGGGTAGTCAACCTTGGCTCTTTTATGACTCGTGGATTTCAACTCCCAATTCTTCAATTCTGGGAGTTGAAGTCCACGAGTCATAAAAGAGCCAAGGTTGACTACCCCTGGTGTAGGGGGTATCTTGCTCAATAATAATAACTGTGAGAGGAATCTTGGAGTCCTAGTGGAGAATCGTTTAAATATGAGCCAGCAGTGTGCTGCAGCTGCCAAAAAAAGCCAACACAGTGCTGGACTGCATTAACAGAGGATAGAGTCAAGATCACACGAAGTATTAATACCACTCTACAATGAATTGGTAAGGCCACACTTGGAATACTGCATCCAGTTTTGATCACCACAATGTAAAAAAGATGTTGAGATTCTAGAAAGAGTACAGAGAAGAGCAACAAAGATGATTAGGGGACTGGAGGCTAAAACATATGAGGAACGGTTGCTGGAATTGGGTATGTCTAGTTTAATGAAGAGAAGAACGAGGGGGAACATGATAGCAGTGTTCCAATATCTCAGGGGCTGCCACAAAGAAGAGGGAGTCAAGCTATTTTCCAAAGCTCCTGAAGGAAGGACAAGAAGCAACAGATGGAAACTAATCAAGGAGAGAAGCAACCTAGAACTAAGGAGAAACTTCCTGACAGTTAGAACAATTAACCAGTGGAACAATCTGCCTCCAGAAGCGATGAATGCTCCAACACTGGAAGTTTTTAAGAAGAAACTGGACAGCCATTTGCCCGAAATGGTATAGGATTACCTGCCTGAGCAGGGGGTTAGATTTGATGATCTCCAAGGTCCCTTCCAACTTATTATTATTATTATTATTATTATTATTATTATTAAACTTTTCTTGCTTTCTAGTCTGAATAGAAGTCCACAGAGACAGCTTGTGATGCTGTTGTGATGTTGATTTATACTAAGAGGACATCATTCATCTTCACTCATCCATATTCGGGACTTTAGGCAACTGTGCTTATCTGATAGTAAACATCTTTGAGCTTTGTTTCCTATATGAAATGAAGCATTAGTTTCCAACTGCATTTTCTCTTACAAAATCAATTATACATATGGGCTAGACACCGTATCCCTGTGTTGTAATTAATCTTGTAATGGCAGAACATTTTTTTGATCGATATCTGTCAGCTATACTTCAGAAAAAAAAGAACCAAAAGAGAAAAAAGCATGTAGAATAATTATAAAATCATTTTAGCTTGTACAGGTAATGAACATGCAAAAAATCTCTATATGTATAAAATACTGAAAATCTTTATATGTACAAAAGGACACGCTGCCATTTCTTTTGCGGTCATTTCATTTTAAAATGACTGATTTAGTAGGAAATAAGAGATTATTACAGAATCTTTTTAAGAGAGGTGCATCTTCAGCTGTAAAAGATTAAGAACTTTAGCTTGTTCTACCCTACAAAAATAGGTGTCCTTGTGATTTCATCAGGAAAAATTTTGTTTTGTTCTTACTGATCTTCAAACAAATATTGTAATCTCTTGATAAACCTTCACTAATATGACAGCTTTTTGATAACCTTTTACTTTTTTTCCATTATAATATACAGATAGTTTAAATTTTGCTATCTTGGGGAAGAAATGCATAAAATGAGACAAAGAAAGCTAAAGAACATGTAAATATTACATATTTGAGGCCAATACATTATATATCTGAGTCATTTGCTTTATTTTTTTAAGGCAACCATCCCTTTCTCCTTTGGCCCTTTTGCTTATGGATAATGTACACTGTAGATATTAGTTCGTTTCCTAATGATACTTGGCAATGGTTTAAAAGTCAAATAAGAAAAAAAACCTTAATGAAATAATAAAAATAGAAATATAATATTTTTAAACCTGTGGAGTGATGGACAATTTAATAGTTTTTTTTAACCATAACAGATTTTGAGAAAGAAAAAAAAATCCTTTTTCTGTTTAAATGGGGCGTTGTCTTACCTGAACGCCTTTTCCCAGCAGGATGATGTAGAGTCCAATGGTTGGGTTCTATGACAGCCTTCCTGCCCGGCAGACTGGGTAAAAACTTTGGCCACACCCTTCCCTTGGGCGTGACCCCCGTTTTGACTTAGGCGAGAATTGTTTGTTGGATTCGATACGGTAGCTCCTTGTCCAATACCTGCCTAGATCTAATACCTGGGTGGGCTTGGACTCTACATCATCCTGCTGAGAAAAGGCGTTCAGTAAGACAATGCCCCTTCTCCAGCAGGATGGCTGTAGAGTCCAATGGTTGGAACATACCAAAGCCCTCATGTCCCCCTGGGAGGGAGAGTCTAGGCCCCTGAATCCTGAGCAGGTACAACTTGCTGTAGCACTTTTCTACCAAAGGCAGCATCCGCTGCGGCAAAGGAGTCTAAACGGTAATGCCTAATGAATACGGAGGGAGAAGACCAAGTCGCGGCCTTGCAAATTTCTTCCACCGATGCTTGTGTGGACCACGCAGCCGATGTGGCTGCGCTGCGTGTTGAATGGGCAGTCACGTGCGGGGACACTGGTAGTGCCTGCGAGACGTAGGCTTGGGCTATACAGGCTCTGATCCACCTACCTATGGTAGAAGATGACACCTTCTTTCCCATAGTCGATGGTTGGAAGGACACAAATAATGCTTCCGTCTTACGGAAGGACGAAGTGCGCTTTACGTAGAAGCACAACGCTCTACGTACATCCAGCTTGTGCCATCTCTGTTCTAGTCTATATCTGGGTTTTGGGCAGAAATCAGGAAGAATCAGTTCCTGAGACCTGTGGAAGATGCTGTTTACTTTTGGAATGAATGCAGGGTCTGGTCTAAGAATGACCTTGTCCTTGAAGAAGGTGCAGAGCTCCTTCCTCACTGATAGTGCTGCTAGCTCCGAGATTCTTCTCGCTGAAGTAATAGCCACTAGAAAGGCTACCTTTAACAATAGGTGATACAGAGAACATGAGTCAAGAGGCTCAAAGGGTGCTAATGTCAAAGCTTGAAGAACTTTGGGCAAGTTCCATGACGGGTACCTGTGTATAACAGGAGGTTTAGTATTGGCCGCACCCTTCAAAAAAGCGCTAATCGCTGGATGTTGTGCCAGAGATGTTAAGTTGTCACAGGAAAGTACAGTTGAGAGGGCCGATACCTGTCTACGAATAGTGTTGACTGATAGGCCCTTATTAAGTCCTTCCAATAGGTAATCTAGAATATTGGGAATAGATACTGAGGTTGGATCTAGGTGAAGTGGGATGCACCACTTGCAAAAACCTTTCCATGTAGCATCGTAGATCCTGTTTGTCGAAGGTCGTCTTGATGCTTGTATGATCGGTATCACCCCTGAGGAATAGGATTGTTTGGCTAAACTTTGCCGCTCAAATGCCAAGCGGCTAGTTGTAGCCACTGAGGATCTGGATGTAAAAGTTTGCCCTGACTGAGTATTACTCGGTCCGGGGGAATCCTCCATGGGGGTGATATTGAAAGATCCACGAGGTCGGCAAACCACGGGCGCTGTGGCCAATGTGGAGCAATCAAGATTACTTCCGCACCTTCCAGGATCAACTTGCGTATGGTTGCCGGTATCAATGGCAGCGGTGGAAAGGCGTACAGGAGTTGCGCCGGCCATCGACACCTGAGAGCATCCGTTCCCTCCGATCCCGGAGTCGGGAATCTGGAGAAGAACCTGGGGAGTTGAGTGTTCTTGGGAGTGGCAAATAGGTCCAGATGCGATTGTCCGAACCTCCGGGAGATCTCCTCGAACAGAGCCGGATCCAGACGCCATTCCGACTGATCCACCTTGGCTCTACTCAGGGAGTCTGCCTGGGTATTTGTCTCCCCTGAGATCTGTTCCGCTCTGATGGAACTCACATTTGCTTCTGCCCTCCGAGCCAGAGCTGATGCCTCCTGCATTAGTTCCGAGGATCGTGTTCCTCCCTCTTTGTTGACATGGGCCTTGGCTGCTACGTTGTCTGTTAGAACGAGAACGTGTCTTCCCGTTACTATGTGGGAGAATTGACGTAGAGCCAGGTGAATGGCCCGAAGCTCCAGCCAATTGATGTTGTGAGAGAGGTCCTTCTGATCCCACTGGCCCTGCGCTATCTGAGTTCCCAGATGTGCTCTCCATCCGAATAGGCTCGCGTCTGTCGTGAGCGTGATCCGGTTCAGCTCCCTGAATATACTCCCCTTGAGCATCATGGGGGATATCCACCAATTCAATGATTTCAGTACATTTTTTGGTACCAAGACCCTCCTGCTGGAGGTACTGAGGCTCCTCCTCTGATATGGGAGGAGGAACCACTGCAACTCCCTTGAGTGGAGTCTTGCCCATGGGACAATGCCCATGCAAGATATCATCTTTCCTAGGAGCTTCGAGAGTTGTATCAAAGGTACTCTCTTGTCTTTCTGAATTTGATGAGCCATCTTGGAGATGCTGCTTCGACGTTCCTGGGAAAGATATACCCTGCACTGGGACGAGTCTATCACTGCTCCCAGATACTGTAGCTTCCTTGAGGGAGTGAAATGACTCTTTTCTACATTGACTGAGAATCTGTGTTCTTGTAGAACTCGGATTGTGGTCTGGAGGTCTAATTTTGCTTGCTCCTGTGAACTGGACTGAATCAATATGTCGTCCAGATAAAACTGTACACGCACCGGCATCAGCCTGAGGTGGGCCGCTATTCCTGCTAGAATTTTAGTAAATACCCTTGGGGCTGAGGATAGACCGAAGGGTAATGCCCTGTATTGGTAATGCCGGTGTGCGTAGGTAAATCTGAGGAATTTCCGGTATCTGGAGTGGATGGGAATGTGCAAGTATGCCTCCGTCAGATCTATTGAGGACAGGAGGTCGCCCTTCCTGACACTGGTTAGGATGGATTTCAGGGACTGCATTTTGAACCTCCTGTAATTTACATAATAATTCAGGCCCTTTAGGTCCAATATTGCTCTCCACCCTCCTGATGGCTTTGGTATCACAAAGAGGATGGAATAAAATCCTCTTCCTTCCTCCTCCTTTGGTACCCTTTCTATGGCCTGAATTGCCAAGAGGTGTGCTATGGCCAAGGTTATCAGCCTTGCCTTGTGTGCCTTTTTGGAGATGGGACATCTGATGAATCTGTTTGGTGGGGGAGAACAAAAGTCTAAGGCCAGGCCATGCCTGATTGTCTCCAAGACCCAGGCGTCGGTAGTGGTCTGCTCCCAGACCTCGATGAAATTCCCTAACCGACCTCCTATGGGAGTGTCCTGTCTGGCGTCACTTGGCGCGTTTAAAGGGTCGGCCTCCCGATCCTCTAAAGGGACGCCTGGACTGAAACTGGCCTCTGGCTCCCCTGTTTGGGCAATCCTGGGAACGATCCTGTCTTGAATAGAAGGATCGTGAGCCTCTAGACCAATCCCAGGATTGCCCTGGTGAAAGGGCTGTGCCCAGTCCCAGGAGTTGCCTGGGAGGAAACTTTGCCTCCGGAATTCCTGACTGCCTCTCCTGTCCAATTTCTTTGATGGATGGACTAGAATTTTCCTTTTGTCCCTACTCTCGCTTACATGTGGATCCAGAATGGATCCAAACAGAAATGACCCACTGTACTTGGACGTTGAAAGACGCCACTTGGCCTTCAGATCTGTCTTCCAATTCTTGAGCCACAGTAATCTGCGAGAGGCTACTGTGGCCGCAATCGATCTTGCCGCGTACTTGGTTGCGTGAAGTGAGGCGTCCGCCATAAATTGTGATGCCGCCAGTATCTTGGCCAAAGTTTGGTGAGCTCTGACCTGATCTGGAGGTACAGTGGTTTGTAGCTCGCGCAGCCACATTATACACGCCCTGGCGAAGAATGATGATCATGTTGCTGCCTTGGCCGCCCAGGCTGCGGCCATGTGGGAGCGACGGAGGGAGTGCTCAAATTTCTTTTCCTCTGGTTTCAAGGCCTCCACCATGTCCCCTGGAATCGCAGAGGTAGAGAATAATGAGATCAAGGGACTGTCTATTGCAGGGACATCTAACATGCCCGAAAAGGAAGGAGAAACATTGAATAGTTTCCTCTCCACACTGCTAGGTGCTGGTGGTGTTGCTAGGGAACCCCATTGCTCCTCTACCGTGGTGCGGAAAACCTCAGGACAAGGAATGTACTTGTCCTGTGGAACTTTCTTGGCAAAGAGAGGGTTTGCCTCTTTGCTAGTAGAAGGATTTTCCTCCTGAACTGAGGTCAAATTGACCGTAGAGACTGCCTTTATCAGAAGTGATTTTAGAAGAGCCGGATCAAAGAGGCCAGAGCTCGTCGCCCGCTCAGGAGCGGTGCCCTCATCCTCCGAGAGGGGCATATCAGATATGTCTAGGTCTAGTAAATCTCCCTCTCCGATTTGAGAGGAAGTCTCAGAAATGTTTGTAGCCGGAGCCTTGCTTCGTCCCTTGAGGGATGGCTGAAAGGCTACTTGGCCCTTAGAAGCCATGAACTGGGAAAAGGCATCCTGCATGAATGCCTGAAATTGTGCAGACCATATATCCTCCTGAGCTCTGTCCGTGGACGCGGCCACAGTGGAAGTATGGTCTGGTGACGAGTCAGGTGAAGAGGAGTGGGAGGAGTCCAACTGTTCGGTTTCCCCCAGAGGAGACCAAGTTCTGAGAACCTCCTGGGGGGTAGGTTCTGTAATAGGGGCCACCAATGGGGCAGGGGAAACCATGCTTGTCCCATTGGAACTGGTTTTCTGGGCCCTGGCAAATTATCTTTCTAGAGCCAAATGTCTTCTCGAGGCCTCTCGCTCAGCTGTTTTGGATGGTCCCCTTTGGGTAAGATGCTTTGTTTTAGCTTTCTTCTTCCCCCCCCACCTCAGATTCAGAGGATCTGCATTTTTGTTGTTGTTGTTGTGGGGAGGGCAATTGGGGGACCTGCGTAGCTGAATACGAGACATTGTCTGCCATTGTGCCAGGTACCCCGAGTAGGCAATACCTGGAGTGGGGAATAAATTGTACGCAGATCGGTTGCAGATGAATGAGGCCTGCAAGGCTTATTCTGCACAGAAGAAAACAATGGCCGGACAGACAGGTCCCTTTGGAAGGAAGGATCCTGTGGGCAGTGACTAAAGGTCACCTTAAAGAACAGTGGATCAGTTCAAATTTTTTCCTCCATCTCCTTCACCAAGGACGATTGTAATGGCCCGGATTAGAAGGCAAATGATTGCTGGCACTGAGATTATGTATTCCCCAATGTGTGGCTGTGAAAACAGTCCATCGGGTGTGCTTATAATCCTTTCTACCTCTCCCTCTCTCTCTCTATCCCTCACTTTTTGTGGAAAAAAACTCCAAGAGTATGAGCCAACTAATATGGAGGCTATAAAGAATTACACCCAAAATGGAGTCTAGGTGAAGGCCACGCCTTCCTGCTAACTGCCAAGAAGAACCACGAGGTTCAAAATGGCGAATTTGCTCCAACGGTCGCTCCGTCAGTTGAGGAGGCTTTGGGGATGGCAGAAGCTATTTTTAGAAACTTTCCTTCGCTCCGAGAAAACCCCCCCCACGAGTCCTTGAACGGACCGCCGTTTTCCTGCGTGCTACGGGCTAAATAGAAAACGACCGTCAAAAGGGTGGAGGAGTTGCCGTTTGCTGGCAATCCCCTAAATCCTGGGCGCCGCTGCTCTAATTAGCCCTGGGGCTTTCTTGCGCGGCCCAGCTGATCCGGGAGACAAAGGCAGCCGGCGCTCCCTAATGTCTCCGCTGCCTCTCGCAGCTTCTCTCGGCTGTTTGCTCTCCTCTTTTTTTTTTTTTTTTGAGATACTCTCACCACTCCTGGTTGACGCCTTCAAGGAACGGCGATCTGCAGCTGCTCGGAGCTCCGAGCCAAGGCTGAGAGGAAAGGAATTCCCTGTGAGCTTTTTTTACTTTGAATTGTAAATTTGGCAGAGAGAGAAGAGGGCTTTAGGCCTAATTGTAAAATCTTTGACAGGAGCTAAAATTTTAGCTGCTAACGGGCTTCGAGACTGAGTCAAAAACTGGGGTCACGCCCAAGGGAAGGGTGTGGCCAAAGTTTTTACCCAGTCTGCCGGGCAGGAAGGCTGTCATAGAACCCAACCATTGGACTCTACAGCCATCCTGCTGGAGAAAAATGCAGTCCTTCACTGGAAGAAGCTTACAAGCAAAGCACTGCTAAATTGTAATACATTAGCCTATAGACTAGCATCCCCAAAAACATGTGGGACCAGTGGTGTCCATAAGGGATGTTGAAAAGCAGCAAGCTCTATCTACCATCTTTCCAGGTTTGAACAATCCCTATGGATATCACTTTGGTTCATATAATTCCAACCACCGTCATAATTTAATTTTCAGGGGAATAGGATGTTCACAGCTGTCCTATCTAAGCTGGCTGAACCTTGATTGGAGTATTGGATGTTACTGAAATTAGTTACATGTTGTTCCCTGAAAAGACTAGTTCACCAAATGTTTTTCACATAATTAATTTAACTCAGCAAACTAGTGGTATTCAGGCACAAATAATCAGATACTTTATCCATTTCAGAGTACTAATGTATGGATCACAGATGCATTGGTATTTTTTTTTCTGGTAACATAACCAATAGTTTAACAGCAATATTGAAACAGCTTTCAGTTTCAGTATGTTGTGTACAGGTAGTCTTTGACTTACAACCATTTATTTAGCAACCATTTGAAATTACAACAGCACTGCAATTATGACTATTGCAGCATCCTTATGGTCAAAATTCAGGCACTTGACAACTGGCATATTTTAATGACAGTTGTAACGTCTTGGGTCATGTCAAGTTCATTTGTGAACTTCTCAGTTACTTCCAACAAGCGAAGTTAATTGGGGAAACTAGATTCACTTAACAACTGCATGATTCAATTAGTAGCTGCAGTGATTCACTTAACAACCATGGCAGAAAATGTGGTAAAATTAGACATAACTCATTTAACAATAACTTTGCTTAACAATGAAATTCTAGTCCCAATTCTGGCTGTAAGTCAAGGACTAACTGCATATAAATATAGGTTGCTTATTTTAAATCATGTCTATATTCAAAGATTTTAACAAAAAAATTAGGTTTACTAATTTATTTTTATAACAGTATAATTTTTATTTAATAATGCTGACATATCATTCAACTATTGTGCATTTGAAAAAGATATAAAATAAAAATATTCAGAACATTAATATACATGTAATTTTCCCTATTTCATTTTTGTCAGTTTTTTTTAAAAAATACAACAAAACCATTTTCAGCAATGATTTCCACAAAACATACAAAATTATTTTGTATTTATAGGAGTATTAGTTTCTTTTAAAGTAGCGCTTCTTATCTTCCAAAAAATGTATAGAGTAAAATGCTGTTCTAATACAATGGATTATAAGATAGGATAGGATAGGATATATTGTAATTTTTTTATTGTGGACACACTGGAACACATTAAAAATGAAATTCTGTTGCCTGCTTTCAAAAGTGTACCCATACATAACATACATATAAACATGTTATATACAACATATGTATATATAAGGGCAATTCGGAAATAAACCTCCATTTGGTTATCAATGACAGACACTCACAGACATAGAACTTTTATTATACACATTAGAAAACTACAACATTACATTATTTTTTGACATAATCACCATTCAAATTGAAGCACTTGTCATAACGTCTTACAAAATTTGAAATTTCTTAGTAGTCGCTCGCTGCCAAATCTGGGCTACGGATTATGTGTAATCAAAAATATTCCAACAGAACTGCTTCAAAAGTTCTTGGGTGCATCTAGTGGTGTGCAGTTGAGCATTATTGTGAACCAACACCACACGGGAAGTCAGCATGCCCCAACGCTTGTTATGGATGGCTCGTCTGAGTTTTCATAATGTTTCTCAATAGACTTCTGAATTGATGGTTGAACCATGCTCCATGAACTTCACCAGCAATACTCCTTTGGCATCTTCACATTTGGTGGGATTTTCTATGGCACCACTTCCGGTATGGTATTGGTTCACGATAATGCTCGCCTGCACACCACTAGATGCACCTAAGAACTTTTGAAGCAGTTCTGTTGGGATGTTTTTGATCACCCTCCTTATAGCCCAGAGTTGGCACCAAGCGACTACTACTAAGAAATTTCAAACCTTGTAAGATGTTATGACAAGTGCCTCAATTTGAATGACGTTTATATCAAAAAGTAATGTAATGTTGTAGTTTTTTAACGTGTATAATAAAAATTCTGTATCTGTGAGTGTCTGCCATTGATAACCAAACTGAAGTTATTTCCAAATTGCCCTCGTACTTATACCCTTGCATATAAATATTAATCACTGTCCATCTTGAATACATAGTGGAAAGATTAACTCCAAATAGCAAATTTGAAAGAACATAACTGTACTTTTAGGATTTTGTTCAGAGCAGACAACATATGGAAGGGAAGCCAATATGGAGAAAACTATGACAGACAGCCTGGTAAAACCAAATGTCTCATCTCATCTTCTTAGCAGATCTAATCAAATAAATTGTAATAGAGGAGATTTGCAGCATAAACCTAGATCTTTATTTGGAAATAAGTCCTATATATTTCAGAATCATATGCTTCTAGAAAGAGAGCATAAATTGCAGCATCAGTTGGTTTCCTTCAAACAGGTTCTGTAGCATTACATGAATGGTGCAAGGCTTTCAGCAAATAAAGAAAACAAATCAAGGAACAATAAACTCCACTGAACATTGACCTAGAGTAGAGATGGTGCTGCATACCAAGACAGTGAGCTACCACAATAACCTCTAATGGAATTCTGTGTTTCACAAGCTGGTCCTGATGATGCTGTACCATGTTTGGCTGCAAATCTCCCTTATTACTCTGAGTTACTCTGCAAAACCAAATGCTAAAACAATGCAGGTACTTTAAAAGAGTGGGCTTCAAGCTACCCTACAAAAGCCAATCTGAATGCCTGGAATGCTTACAACATCAGCATTCAAGACTAAATAGAAAATACAATGCCAAAATTGTATAGTGTGGACTTAAATCATATATATAAATCAACTATAAGTATGAATTCATTCTTCATCATGGTACATTGGCTTTATTGATGTCTAAAATGCATCACATGAGTTGAAAACAACTATGCCTGACTATATCTTTTTATGGTCGCACAAATCAATTAGGTTGTGCTATTTGTGTTATAAGGTGTCCTCTTCTTTTGCCTTTACCTATAATTCTACCTTCCTGAAAAATATAATAACTTTATTTGTAATAGCAGAGCTGAAAACAATAATTGATTCAACAGTTCCCAAAGAAGGCATGTAACTACCTAAAGCATATGTTTTCAGGTAGTCCTTGACATATGACCGTATTGGTAATAAAACATAACTAACACTAAGTAACTAGTTATAAGTTGAGGATCACCCATATCAGTCTCTAGCCCACAGGTGTCAAACTCATGACGTCATGTGACGTGTTGCGACATATCACAACTTTTTTCCTATTGCTGGCAATGAGGTGGGCACGGTTTTGGTGTGACACATCCAGCCCCTGGGCCGGCAGTTTGATACCCCTGCTTTAGCCTGAAGCTAGAGCTGTGAGCCTAGTGCTGGCCAAAATGGCTGATAGTCCAAGATACAAAATGGAAAAGTATTTTTTCTGGTCACATAGGGGCAACAAAAAATTCCCACGTAAAAGGGGTGGGGCGTTAATCACTTTACTGCCATTTTCACTTATTTAACAATTTCATTTATAACACTTTGTCCCTCTCTGCTTAGTTTTGCAGATAGTAAGGCTCTTGTGGACATCATTCTAAGATAACTAGATAACAGTTTAAATCTGTTTTGCCCTTAGCGCTTTTTCCAGGAAAGAAAATCATTTTGCATTTGCAATATTTAATTCAAACTCAAAGTCTCTGCATAAATACAGTCTCTGCATAAATACAGTCTCTTACCTGAAATACCAATATTAAATTCTCCCAAATGCAACTCAGTATAGTACTGAAAGAAAAACCACAATTTTATAGTTATTCAACCAGGTGTGACTTAGCATATGTTAGGATATTTATATTGATCTAGGCTCCCTCACCTTTTTTTCCTCCTTTTTGCATTTAAGGGGGAAATAATTCTAAAGCTGTGTGGGAAATAGGTACATATCACTGAGTTTATCTAGACAAATAACAAGCAATGAAGACATATGTTAGGCACTGCAGAAAACCCCCATTGAAGTATAATCCAAGGGAAAGCTTTGTTAGGACATCCCATTTTTCTGATAGCTCACCTCTTGGGAAAGGTCAGTTTTCTAATGTAAGAGTGGAGAAACTAATGCCCTATGGGAATCCAAGTCCTAACAGTTACCCTCAGCATGACTGTGTGGGTGGATGTGGGTGTCATATGTCTTCCATTTTTTACTAAAAGCATTAGCCTACAGAATGATATTCTCCAAGAAAATGCAGGAATCTCTTATTTATGAGCTGTAATATTGTTAAGAAATGTAGTTCTATCGACAGAAGAAGAAAATTGTAGCTGAGGGCTGAAATTTTGGAATTCTTGATGCTTTCTAAGCTTGATGATTTTCTTGCATTTCATTTCCAAACTAGGTAACATTATCAGTGCTAGTAGGGAATGTTTGTTTATTCTCATTTTATACATTAGTGGCTTGTCCTGTAAATGTTGCTAGGAGTGGTCTTGGTGGTTCATTGATTGAGGTACTATTTGCTTCTTGATTGTTGGTCTAATGTTAATCTTGGCATTAATCTCTGCTCATCTAGGTGTTGATTGCTGACAAGGAAGCATTTTTATCTTTCTTTTTCCTTTTTGGCTTTTTGATTGTCTCTTTTGAATGGTACTTAAATTTGTTTATATCTATGTGCCTGTTGATGGCCATTGTGCTTGAGTACCAGGCTTCTAGGAATTCTCTACTGTTTTTTGGACATGGCTTAGTCTACTGTAGGATGTTCCCTGTTGGAACTATGGTTAAGTCTGACCATGTGTTGTGAAATTAAGGAGTTTTCATCATGTCTTCTGAATGCTAGTGGGTGTTCATGGATATGTTCTGCTAGTCTTCTGCCTGTTTGTCCTACATAGTGCTCTTGCAGTCCCTACACTGTATGTTGTAGATGACTCCTGTCTTTCCTTCTGGGGTAGATGGTCTTTTGGTTTACTAAGGATGTTGTGGAGAGCATTAGTTGATTTGTGTGCTATGGTAATGCCATGTGGTTGTACTAGTCTATTGGTGGTTTGAGATGTTTTTGATGTATGGCAATGTTATCCTTTTTACAGCTTGTGTTGGTTGTACTATTTTGGGTTGAGTAGATCATTCCCACCAACACTAACAGAGCAAGCCACTAGTATATAAAATGAGAGCAAACCCCATTTCCTACTAGGATTGATGTCACTTTGCTTGATAATGAAACATCTGCAAGGAAACAATCAAGCTGAGAAAGCACTAAGGGCTTCACAAATGTAGTTCTTATGTGGGGCTTAAAAGTAATCTAGATAAGACACACAATAAGTTTCAGAAACTCACTTCTAAATGATAAATCAATCAATCATAAATAAATAATTACATAATGCTGTAAATATAAAACTTCTTAGAGAAAGTGGACTTTTGCTTTCTACCCTGGTGGTTTTTTGATAGCAATTAGCAGAGTTTAATACATAAAAGGTGACCAATTGCACTCTAGAGCCCAAGGTATGGAATCACAAACTGTAACTTGGTTTGTTTGGCTTTAAATTTTGTGTAAATTGTATTTTTGTGATTTACAAATCATACGTTATAGTGTAATGGTGATTTGTTATGCAGTTAACTACCACATTCAATAATCTGTAGTTAAACAAATAATGGATTTAGTCACAGAGTTATGTACAGAAGATAGTCAGGTAGCCAAGGGTGAGCTAACAAGAGTCAGATCTACACTATAGTCACATCAAATAAATAAAGAATAAATAAATTTAGAAAGCATTCATGAAACTGAATTTAAATGTTCCTTTGCCCATATGGGAGAAAAAAGATGGGTAAAATACAGAAATTATATTTTATGAATAATCTATGCAAAGCTTTAAAAAACTTAATAAACTCTCTCTCTCTCTCTCTCTCTCACTGTGTGTGTGTGTGTGTGTGTGTGTGTGTAATGTGAATTAAGCAGATGTTTGCATTACTCTCACTGACAGTAATCTGGTTAAAGTTATACAGGAGTCTCTGGCAACCCAAAACCAAATTAATTCTGAAAATAATTAGCTCTCCATTAAGTCATTTATTTGCTTGCTGGTTATACACAGACCAATTTACTGTGTGGTGGTATTAATATCTACATGCCCAGCAGAAGAGAACTAAGACTACATTCCCTGAATGTATATTTAAGTCAAATAAAGGAAGTATATATAAAAATAACTTTTCAATTCCAGCTTCTAAACTGCTGTTAAGTTAAATGGGCATTCATGTTTTCTATTTTTTCTTTCTTTTTAACTGAGTTAGGTTGCTAGGCACCAGAAGAATTCTCTTCTGTTAGTTAACAGAACTACATTACTATGTTTCAGATAATCAGTATATTTGGGGAAATTGTCCAAGGAAGCAAAAAAGACAGAACAAATGTTTGCCTTTTAGCCATCAACTGCTTACAAACTATGTTACCTGCTGTCCTTAGACACAGAAAACCCTTGTTGCCATTTTGTTTGCAATGTAGAGGTATTATCTGTGCCTTGAAAAGGAAATGACCACTTTCCAAAACATTACCCTTCATTGAAAAAAAACAAAACCCAGTGATCAGTTTAACTTCTAAATGATACAACCAAAGACCATACATAACACCAAGAAAAGGTAGTAAAAAAACAGAGTCAACTTATGAAAAAAATAGAGGTAGAAAAATATACACTTATTAACTTATTATGTTCATATACTGTAACTCTCTTCTATATTAAACTAAAATAATTTTATGGTAATAAAATCTGTAACACAAAAAAGCCAAATAACTTAATATGCACTAGCCTAACAAAGGTATACAAATCAAGTAAGATTATATATTTAAACATAAATGATAGTGTATAGAAAATAGAATCTATATACAAAATAGTAAACAAAATGTATCAGCTAATTAAGCCAAATACCTGTTTAAATAAGGTTTTCTTGTTGACCAAAGTCCCAAAGCAAAAGAGCTAAATAAATTACTCACCACAGAGACTCTTGAAATCTGGGCACAACTGCTGTCAAGATCCTAATCACCTACCAGATATGAGAGAGACGGAATGGCCCTTCTTGAATATCTTAACATCCAAAAAGAATACATTATAAGGGAGAAGGTAGTCCGGCTCCAATTTCTTTAGCCCTCATATTCTTCATTTCAGTGATAAATACAAGATTAATTCCTTTTCTCTTTCCTCACTCTTCTGTAAGCCTCCAATTAATGATTTAAGCCTTCCCCATTCTGTTTGACACACTGGACTTCAACCATCATTCACAGCCATCAATGCCAAATCCTTCCTAATTGGAGGTAAGTTGGAGATAACTGAGTCTGTATAGGTAGTCCTTGACTTACCACTACAATTGAGCCCAAAATTTATGTTGCTAAGTGAAACATTTGTTAAGTGAATTTTGCCCATTTTACGATCTTTCTTGCCACAGATGTTAAATGAATCACTGCAGTTGTTAAATTAATAACATGGTTGTTAAGTGAATTGGCTTCTCTATTGACTTCGCTTGTCAGAAGACCCAAAAGGAGATTACATGACCCCAGAAAACTGCAACCATCATTAATGTGAGTTAATCCAAATGTAAATCATGTGACCATAGGGGTGCTGCAATGGTCGTAAGTGTGAAAAATGGTCATAAGTCACTTTTTTCAGTGCTGTTTTAACTTTGAATGGTCACTAAGCAAACTGTTGTAAGTCATGGACTACCTGTAATTGGTTGTATGACTGCATTGTCTACAATATCAAATCTTCTATTAGTTTGTTTACTATAATTCCAATGGTTTTAATTGTTTTTTTATATTTATTGAACAGTTTGTTTTTATTGCATGCAGCCTAGAGTCAGGTGGGTGCCTATATAAATATGATGAAATAAATAAATATCTGGAAGGTGGTCAGAAAAAGGATGGTTGAAATATTGCTACTAAATGTGGATTATAAAATCTTTGCTGCAATAACGGCAGAAAGAATGAAAAACTTTTTGACTGAATTTATACACCCAGACCAAAATGGTTTCCTACCAAAAAGACAGATAAAGAACAACTTGAGGATTATTTTAAATTCATCCAGGGAACCAGATGGCACTTATATTTCTTGATGCACAAAAAGCCTTTGATAACTTAAATTGGCAATTTAGGTTTCAACAACTTCAAGAATTGGACTTTGGTGAAAATTTTAACAAAGCAATTCAAGCAATTTATAATAAGGTGACCAACTTTTTTACAACAAAAAGGAGGACACGAATAAATTGAAGAAAAAAATATCGTAAATAAAAGAAACATTGTATTTATTGCAACAATAATACAGAATACACTATAATATGATAAATGCATAATAAAAAACATTTGTAACAATAACATTTATATTGTAATTATGCTTACATGCCTATTATTATTTAAATGAGTACTTTTCCATTGAATGAATATTTTTTGTCAATGTATCATCTTCTAACAATATATTGGAAATATCTGAACAAGAAATATCCTTCATATTGAATTTTACGGCAAGTGCTGCAGCTGGAGTATCAACATTCAATCTTGATTTCTCACTTGTCCAAAAATCTACACGGCTGGATTGCACGGGGGTGGGCGGCGGAGGCAGGTGTTGTGAGCCAGGTGCACCAGGACGGCCATGTAGGTGCGCAGGATGAGGTGGTGGCAGCGCAGGTCAGCACTGCATAGACCAGTAACTGGCGCAGCCCATGGAAGGTCAACTGCCCACCACGCCCCTGCCCATAGTTGCCCCACCAGAACCGCTGCCCTGCCATGGAGAGCCGGCCCCACGGCTCGCAAAGCACCAGCCGAGCCAGCTCTGGCCCTGCAGCTGCCCCCCAGCACCACCACCCACCCTGCACATTCCCGTAGAGCCAGCCCCACGGCTCGCAAAGGCAAAGCACCAGCCGCACCGGCTCTGGCCCTGCAGCCACCTCCCCAGCTGCCCCCCAGCACCACCACCCACCCTGCACATCCCCGTAGAGCCGGCCACGCAGCTTGCAAAGCCAAAGCACCAGCCGTGCCGGTTCCGGCCCTGCAGCCACCCCCCAAGCCATCCCCCAGCACCACTGCTCATCCTGCGCATCTCCATAGAGCTGGCCCCGCGGCTTGCAAAGGCAAAGCACCAGCCGTACTGGCTCTAGCCCTGCAGCTGCTCCCTCAGCTGCCCCCCAGCACCACCGCCCGCCCTGCGCATCCCCGTAGAACCGGCCCCACGGCTTGCAAAGGCAAAGCACCAGCCGCACCGGCTCCGGCCCTGCAGCCGCCCACTCCAGCTGTCCCCCAGCACCACTGCCCACTCTGCACATCCCCGTAGAACCGGCCCTGCGGCTCGCAAAGGCAAAGCACCAGCTGCCCTGGCTCTGGCCCTGCAGCTGGCCCCCCCAGCCACCCCCCAGTACCACTGCCCACCCTGCGCATCCCCGTAGAGCCGGCCCCGCAGCTCGCAAAGCACCAGCCATGCTGGCTCCGGCCCTGCAGCCACTCCCCAGCCGTCCCCCAGCACCACTGCCTACCCTATGCATCCCTGTGTAGAACCGAACAGGGAAGATCAAGAGAAACTTACCGCTCCATTCTCCTCCAGCTATATGCAGAACTAAGTAGGAGATGGTATAGTTGGGTAGCAGTGAGAGGTGCAAAGTTCCTGCAACTTGCACGTGCAAAGTTTGCCGCCTGGGTGTTTTGGCGCACTCAGCAGCAATTCCTATTGGCTTTTGAAAGCCAATGGGGGAGTAGCACAGCTCAGGCAAAAGTTGAAAAAAAAATCAAAAAATGGTTCCGGAATGCCTTCTGAGTGTTCTATGAGGAAAAGAAAGCCCTGCAGATAAGTCTTCAAATATAGAAAAAGAGGACATTTAGGGGGACATTTTCGAGGGAGGACAGAACTCACAAAAGGAGGACTGTCCTCCCAAAAGGAGGACGGTATATGGAAAAGGAGGACATTTAGAAGGACACTTTTTGAGGGAGAACAGAACTCAAAAAAGGAGGACTGTCCTCCCAAAAGGAGGACGGTTGGTCACCTTATTTATAAGAAACAAATAGCAAGAATACTTTTAAATGGAGATTATACAGATGAATTTAAGATCAAAAAAGGCACTAGACAGGGATGCCCACTGTCTCCCCTGTTATTTATTCTTACATTAGAGGTACTGGCAAGAAATATTAGACAAGATACAGAAATTAAAGGTTTGGAAATTAAAGACCAAAAATATAAACTACAGGCCTTTACGGATGACTTGGTTTTTATTTTAGAGGAACTATTGGAAACAGCTGATAAATTCTTGCAGAAAATTGAGAAATTTGGAGAAGTGGCTGGTCTGAAAATAAATAAGGAAAAGACTAAAGTATTAACAAAAAACCTAACAGATAACCAGAAAATTCAACTTGCTAAAATGACAAACCTTCAAATAGTTAAAAAAAGTCAAATATTTGAGCATTTATTTAACTGCAAAATATACCACATTAAAAGAAGATAATTATGAGATATTAATGAAAGAAATAAAAATAGAGCTGGAAAGATGGGAAAATCCTCAATTATCACTCCTAGGAAGAATAGTGACAGCTAAGATGAAAATTTTACCAAAGCTAATTTTCTTATTCCAAACAGTTCCTATTAAACTTACTAAACTTACTTGAACGCCTTGCAGTCCAAGGGACTCGCAGGAGTCTTCTCCAGCACCATAGTTCAAAGGCCTCAATTCTTTGGCGCTCAGCCTTTCTTATGGTCCAACTTTCACAGCCATACATTGCAACTGGGAAAACCATGGCCTGGACTATACGCGCTTTTGTTGGCAGGGTGATGTCTCTGCTTTTTAGTATGCTGTCTAGATTTGCCATAGCTTTCCTCCCCAGGAGCAAGCGTCTTTTAATTTCTTGGCTGCAGTCCCATCTGAGGTGATCTTGGAGCCCAGAAAAATAAAATCTGTCACTACCTCCATTTCTTCCCCATCTATTTGCCAGGAATTGAGAGGGCCGGATGCCATGATTTTGGTTTTCTTAATGTTGAGTTTCAAGCCAACTTTTGCACTCTCCTTCTTCACCCGCATCAAGAGGCTCTTTGGTTCCTCTTCACTTTCTGCCATTAGCGTGGTATCATCTGCATATCTTAGGTTGTTGATATTTCTTCCGGCAATCTTAATTCCAACTTTTGTTTCATCTAGCCCTGCCTTTCTCATTTATGTGCTCTGCATATAGGTTAAATAGGCAGGGTGACAGTATACAGCCTTGCCGGACTCCTTTTCCAATTTTGAACCAATCAGTGGTTCCGTGTCCAGTTCTCACTGTTGCTTCTTGACCCGCATATAGGTTTCTCAAGAGACAAATAAGATGGTCTGGTATTCCCATCTCTTTAAGAACTTGCCACAATTTGTTGTGATCCACACAATCAAAAGCTTTAGCATAGTCAATGAAGCGGAAGTAGATGTTTTTCTGGAACTCCCTAGCTTTCTCCATGATCCAGCGTATGTTGGCAATTTGATCTCTAGTTCCTCTGCCTCTTCGATTGGTGGTACTCAGATATTGCCATATCCTAAAAGTGGTACAATGGGTAAAAAGGTTGAAAAGCCCTGACATAGTTGATTGCCCTGATAAAGCTAAATTAGTCAGGATTAGTGAATTTCACAACTGGGAAACCAACATAGCTCTTGACAGATTATTTACCTTTGTTTTGAGGTGCAAAGCATGTTTTGAATTCAAAGCTTGAGAAAAAATTCAAGAAACTGGGAATGTTTGTCTATTTCTTGCTCTCAATGCCTTTTTGTAATCCAGGAGAATCAAAATGCCTTTTTAATGAAGTAGACTTTCTCATGAGTAGATTTGTTGCTTCATCTGAGAGTTTATAATTTCTACTGTGGGTTGTTCCAGTATATAGAGATTGCTGGCTGCTTTTTTATAAAAATCATTACAGGTTGATGGAGTACTAGAATGATTGCTTGAGTCAAGACTCAAGGAAATAATTACAAAGGTAATTATGAAAATAAAAATGAAAGTGAATAGACAGATGTCCAGCAAAATCACTATCAGTAACAATGGTGTATTGGAAATAAACAATCTGCAACTGGCACTACTAGTTCAATAAAAATCAGTAAAGGAATTTTCTGCAATTTTTTATTTTAAGGATAAACTTAATAATTTTCTGTTAAATTCTCTCTTACAATCTTCTACACGATTTCTGTTCCTTACACACATTTCATCACAGTCACTTTTAAAAAGACAAGACACTTTCCAGTTGTTTTAATTCTAAGCAGGGGTTCCCAACCAGAGGTGCGAGATGATATTCCAGGGGATGCAATACTTGGATTTTCAAAATTATAGTGTATATGCATAATTTGTTGCCATTATTTTGAACTTTTGTAAGGGGTGCAAGAATATATTAGAAGGATTCTAGGTGTGCTGGGTATAGAAAAGGTTGGAAGCCGCTGTTCTAAGGTGATCGTATCTACTCAAGTGAATTGCAAACAAATTACAAGAGAAATGAGTAGAAATATTTCACTGAAAGAATTACTGTAAAAGTTTAATGTACATGCGAATAGGATTTCTCCCTAGATATCCTCCATATGTTATACAGAAAAGCTTCTGTCTTAATTTGCTCGTCTCTTATTCCTTCACATGCAATGGGGCAATACTTCTCCCTATTTCTTTGATGTCCAATTGGAACTCTCTTTAAAGTTCAAAAACAGTGAATGATGGCTGGCTGGGGCAGTCTGCTGACTATAGAAAAGAATCATGGTGATAAACCAATCGCTATAATTTTTATCAAAATACTATAAGCTGTATCACTGATGCATTATCACAGGTAATTTGGAAGAAACATAGCCTGCTATGCTGAACAAAAAACCTGCCTAAAGCATCACAACATTACATGTGTGAATTAGTATATTATCCTAAAATCTGTACAGAACTTAAACCTTTACTAGAATGAGAACTAATTAATTATTATTTGTGAATGTTATATTTATATACCCCTCTACAGGGCTGTTGCAATGTTTCAAAGTGTAGGAGATTTCTGAAGGTCTTATATAAATAATTCATAAGCAATTAATTCTCTGAATATTGGTCGGTGCCAAGAATAATTTTTCTCAACAAACTCCGTAATCAGAAGGACATTCATCATTCACATTTCACATAGATTATTTTAACCTAATTACAAACATAGCAAGAACTGTCCTCCTTTCACATCAAAGACTTTCTGCTTCTGTTTCTTAAAAATATCTGATCCACAAGATCAATTTTGGAGATTAAATCCTACATTTATCTCTGGAGGCTGGAATTTAAATATTAAAATAAGTACAATCAAAATATTATGGACCATCATACTCTTCTCACAGTAAAGTGCTGCAGCTTTATTTATTCTTCTAACTATAATTGAAGATTAAAGATAAAATTTTCCCAATGTAATGATATTGTTACACAGTGGATTTTTAAGATTGTCTTGAGAAATTTATATTATTTTATTTCCCAAGGGATTTTTTTTCACGTTTGGGGGAATGAACAGTTTATACTGAAAAGTTATGCACATTTTTGACTTTGCATTTAGAATTTCTAAGTAGAGAAAAACTTGAAAAAGATTGATTAGGATGTCACCAAAGTTTGTTTTTATTAAGGGCATATTAATAATAGTCAAAATATTATTCTACTTTTTCCCTTCTACTGCAGCATTTTGCCCAATAAAAAATGCCTGCCTTAAGCAATTCCCCCCAAAACAATGTTACCTTATTACCATCACAATCTTTCTTCTTTTTGTTTAAACAAATAATGGATTATATGGATGTTCTGCTTCTATATGCCAACAGTGGTTAGATAGCATTGCAAAAACATAAGATATTTTGCATAACTATGGTGTATATGTTATTATGTACTATATAGTAGCACATAGGAAAAGTTATTATATATTGAATGGTAAATATTGAGTGATTGTAAGAACTGTAGAGAATGAGTATTCCAGGCATCACCAAGAACCACACCTAAAGTGCCATGTAAGGATTCCTCCTCCGATCACTCATTGAATGTTTGGTGTGAATTGGTATGACTGGTAAAATGGCAATTATAGTTTTTATTAAATTACAATTAAATTTAAGCTCTTTTCATTTGGCCAATTAAAAAAAAGGTTGGATATTTATGTGTTTGATTGGAAATTTTAGCAAGAATAACATAATGAGCAAGGAAAAAGGTCCAAGCTTTCCCTTCTATTCATTATGTTACATCCTCCGCCCTATATCTTATATCAAGGAACTGTGGTGATCCATTGGTAGTAGATAGTAGAACAGCCTGCAGCTATGCAGATTAGCTATAAGCAAAATATAATAAAACCAAAAAGCTGCTGTAGGCCATAAGCAATAGTGTCAGAAGGATGTAATGAACTGTGGGGAGAATGCAGTTCTACAAAATGACACAGAAATTCAAAAATAGTGTTGGAATATTCATGAACAGAAAGAGTCATGTGGTAACTCAGTCAGCCAATGGGAAGAAAGTGCTACTGAGTCTGTACAAAAGAATATTGAGTTAGGAGCTGGATCTCCAGTCTCTAGTTTTGTCTCAGGTTTGTCTCTGTAAGAAGTCTTCAATTAAGCTATGTTGCTATAAAGAAGAATGTATGGTAATGTAAATATTTTGATATAAAGAAGTTATTTTGAATCAGCTAAATGCAGTCAACTGTGAGAGCTTCTGATTAATTTTTTTACCAATAGAGAAATTAAAATTCTCTAACAGGTTATGGGCCCAGAGCTTACTAAGGACTGCATTGTAATTTAAAGCTGGAAGAAATTGCCTGTGTTTAGAAAGTATAAAAACAAGGCAGAATTAGCAGAATGGCTGCAATGGAATTTGAGGAAAACTCTGTGCCTCGTTTGGGCCAGAAGAATTACATTGTGTGGGCTGCAAAAATGGAATGTTTGCTGAAAGCAAAAGAGCTGTGGTATATTGTTGAAAATCCACCACAAGTGTTTGCAGCAGTTGATCAGAAAAATCATGATAGAGCAATGGCTTTTCTCATCTTGAATTTAGATGATGAACAATTTCTAAATGTTGCAAATTTAAAGACTGCAAAGGAAATTTGGTTGAAATTGAGAGCTGTGCACGTGAATGTTTCTGCATGCAATATAGTGCAATTGTCAAGAAAACTTTACAGGGCCTGTTTGCAACCAGGTGAATCTGTGGAACAGCATTTAAATAAAATGCAAAGTTTATTTTTGGACTTAGAACAACATGGGATTAAATTCCCTGAGTCCCAAAAGGTTTTATTGGTGTTGAACAGTTAAGATAAAACCTGGGACACAGTTTCTGCAATATTTGAATGCAAAGAAGAGCAAGACTTAAATTTTGAGGCTTTAAAGGCATGTTTACTTAATGAAGAGGAAAAAACACCATTTTAGAAGTAGCCACGAGGAGGAGAAATTCCTGAGGAGGGGGTCCAGACTGCAAATCTCCAGAGGAGAAGAAACAAGCAGATCAGACCTGGACCAAATTGCAACAAAAGAGAGACTTTGCAAGCAAAGAGCTTTACAAGTAAAGAATTGCTACATTTGTGGAGCCAGCACACATTTGCAAAGGAACTGTTTGCAGCAAAGGACATTTGTGCATGCAAAAAGGACTGCTTTGCAAAAGGAACATTTTGGTGTTGCAAAAGTTTGCTATAGCAATAACAGAGACAATTGGCTAATAGATAGTGGGGCAAGTCAAACAATTGTTAATGACTCTGAATTATTTTGCAGGTTTGTTCCAGTAGCACAAGAAGCTGTGGCTTTGGCAAATGGCCAGAAAACAAAAGTCATTGGAAACGGCGATGTAAAAATTCCATATTTGGAATCAAAGTTTACCAAAGTGCTTTGTGTACCTGAGATGGAACATAATTTGTTAAGTCTAATTTAGACAAACAAGGTTTTGAGGCTATTTTTGTAAATGGGAAATGTCTCATCAAAAGGAATGGGAATATTTGTGCAGAAGGCATAAAGGAAGATAATCTATATGTATTGCAGGGACAAAAGGTTCAATGTTCCCATATATCTAAGAATGTTGCAGAGCATGATTCATGTGTTCATCTTCTGCATAGAAGACTTGGCCATGCAAGCTTTAAAGTTTTGCAGCAAATGCAAGGTTTTGCAGAAGGGCTAAATTTGAAGGGATGCAAAACATATTTGGACTGTGCAGTATGCAAAGCATCAAAGTCAAAGTCATTCCCAGTTAGTAAATATAGCACAAGACAAACAAAAAGAGTTCTAGAGCTGGTCCATGCAGATCTGGTGGGACCTATGCAAGCCAGTTGGGAGGAGCAAAATATGCACTGGTAATTGTTGATGATTATAGCAGGTATTCATTTTGCTATTTGCTTAGAGCAAAGACAGGTGCTACAACAATTCAAACAGTGGGTAAGTTTTGTAGAGAGAAGGTACAGACAACAAGTGTGTCAGTTGCAAACTGACAGAGGTACTGAATTTATGTCAACTAAATTCCAACAATGGTTGGGGCAGTTGGGGATAAGACACAGACGTACAAATCCAGCAGCAGAGAACGGTGTAGCTGAAAGAAGGAATGGTGTTTTGCAAACAATGAAAGATTCATTATTGAAGGATTCTGGTTTGAGCAGATCATGTTGGGGAGAAGCCATATTGACTGCCAATTATATAGTTAACAGGCTGTGGAGTTCCTCCATTAATAACACTCCATATGCCATTCTATATGGGAGAAAGCCATCACTGGCACATTTGAGAATTTTTGGAAGTACTGCATGGGTACATATTCCAAAAGCAATCAGAAGAAAGGGACAGCAAAAGGCAAGAAAGCTCAGGTTTGTGGGCTATGAGCCAGGGTCAAAAGGATATCGCTTTAGCGATGGAAGTAAAAGAATTATAATTTCAAGGTCTGCTAATTTTGCAGAACAAAATTGGGACAGAATTAATGCAAATTCTGGGTATGTCTCACTTAATGACGGTGATCTGTTTAGTGACAATAACTCATCTAATGATAAAAAAATGATGATTGAAGATGTCCATGTTCAGGGAGGAGATGCTGAACAAGACATGAAACCAGAAAACTTGAGTCACAGAAGCAGTTAATACCACGTAGGTCAGAGCGATGTAATAAAGGAATTCCGCCTGACAGGTGTTCTGCCAGCAAGGTAAAGGTTTGCAATGTGTGGTATGAGCCAAGAAGTTATAAAGAAGTGTTGAACAAGCTGAACAAGAAAAATGGAAGGAGGCCATGGATAAAGAGATGAAATCCATGGGAGACCATGAAGTATTTAAATCAGTGACTTTGCCTCAGGGAACCAAAGCTGTGGGTTGTAAGTGGGTATATAAGAAAAAGGTATTGCCAAATAATGATATACAGTATAAGGCCAGGTTAGTGGCACAAGGTTTTTCACAATTAAAGAATGTGCACTACGATGAAGTATTTGCGCCAACTGTGAAAAGTGAGAGTATAAGATTAGCACTGGCGTTGGCAGCGGCATATAAGCATAAAATCTGGCACTTTGATATCACAACTGCATTCCTCAATGCTGAGTTAGAGGAAGAAATTTATATGATCCAAGCACCAGGATATGAAATTGCAAAACCTGACATCGTATATAAATTAAACAAGGCTATTTATGGGCTGAAGCAGTCAGCCAGAAACTGGAATATCTGTTTAGATACTGCTTTAAAGGATCTTGGATTTAAAAGTTGCAAAGTTGATAACTATATATACTGGACAGTTACAAGGAGGGAATTGTCTACATTTGTGGATGATCTTTGCTTCATCGCAAAGGATGCATCACAAGTCAAAGAATTTGCTGATAAATTAGGAAAGAAATTTGAATTAAAGAAGAGAGAAATAAAAAATTATCTTGGTGTAGAGGTACAGAAAAATGAAAGAGGTGGTTATATTCTCAGTCAAAGGAGAAAAATTGAGCAGTTATTGGAGAAATATAATATGAAGGATTGCAATACTGCTCCCACACCCATGAGTGCAGATTTTTATAATAGTTTAAGTGCGGACAAAGGTGAGACCTGTGATCAAGAGATATATCACTCAGCAATAGGGAGTTTGTTATATCTATCACAGTGGTCCAGACCAGACATAGCTTGCGCAGTAAGCATTTTGAGTTGTTTTACTGCTGCACCTACAAAGTTACATTGGATGGGTGTAAAAAGGGTTCTCAGATATTTAAAGGGAACTATAAATTTGGGTCTTCAAATACAGATTACTGAGGAATTGAAATTAAAGTGTTATGTCGATAGTGACTATGCAAATGACATAAACACAAGGAAATCAAATTCAGGGATTATAATATTGTTTGGAGGGACTCTGATTGGATGGAAGTCCAGAAACAAACAACTGTTGCTATTTCAACAGCGGAAGCAGAGTTTATTGCTTTATCTGAATTGTGTTCTGAAGTTACATGGTATGTACAGTTGTTGCAAGATTTAAATATTAATGTAAAAGAATCTGTAAAGATATTTGAAGACAATGCTGCCTGTATAAAAATGGCAACTGGTGACAGAGTGAAGAACAGAAATAAACATGTAGACATTAAGTATTGTAATGTCAGGGAAGCTGTAAAAGGAAAATTGATTAGTTTACATCATTGTTCTTGTGAGGATAATTTGACAGACATGATGACTAAACCACTGGGTAATGTTCACTATGGAAAATGTGTAAAGTCAATAGGTCTGATGTCTCTTCCTGTCATGAAGGGAGGAGTGTTGGAATATTAATGAACAGGAAGAGTCATGTGGTAACTCAGTCAGCCAATGGGAAGAAAGTGCTACTGAGTCTGTGCAAAAAAGTATTGAGTTAGGAGCTGGATTTCCAGTCTCTAGTTTTGTCTCAGGTTTGTCTCTGTAAGAAGTCTTCAATTAAGCTACGTTCCTATAAAGAAGAATGTATGGTAATGTAAATATTTTGATATAAAGAAGTTATTTTGAATCAGCAAAATGCAGTCAACTATGAGAGCTTCTGATTAATTTTTTTACCAATAGAGAAATTAAAATTCTCTAACAAATAGCATGATGAGAGGGCGAATATGAACTACCTTAAAACCAGACCCATCTCCCTGGTTATAGGCAGTGATGCAGCCAGTAGAGGTGTGTTGGACCAAGATCAAATAGAGCAATTGTACTCATGAGCAGGAAGCCACAGGTAAGGCAGCTGCAACATTATTGGCTGAGGCTGAGGAAGAACACAGTGACAAGTTACTTCTCTGCATGTGCCAGGAAAACACATGGAAAGAAGCTCAACATGAAAGAATGTTCTGTTACCAAAAGATGATACCATCAAATCTGAAGATAATTATCTGCTTACTGGAGAACAGAAGAGAACTCTAGCAAGTAAGTTTAAGCACTATGACATGACTGGATCAGCATTATTGTTAAAGTGAGAGCACTATGGACTAGGATAGAAATTCTAGGATTAAATTAAATACATTAATTTAAATACATGGATAGGAATGCATTCAGAAAGTATTCAGACCCCCTTCACTTTTGGCAATTTTGTTATGCTGCAGCCTGATTCTACGGTTGTTGAAATTCATTTTTTCCTCATTACTCTACACTCAGTGAAAAGAACTTTAGTGTTCCTTTCCCATATATTAATTTAATTTAATTACTGGTGGTTGGAGATTATGGCATCTCTATACCCTAATTCACCTGGAGATCATCAATTTAGGGGTTAAGTTTAACCTTTAAAATATCCCTGTAAGTTAAGGAAGAGCAATTCCAGAGTCAAGCCCCAGCCTTATTTTTATGTAACTGCAGAAGAGATGTATTAACAATCTGAGTTCTTAAAATAAATTAAACTTAGGTTTTTGCCCTGTTTTCTACCAATTCTTCTGTTGCCTTGACCTATTAAAAGAAAAAAAGCATTGGAGGTATAAAGGATGATTTAGCCTATATTGATTGTCAACATGGTGGAGGAGAAAAGGTATTTGAGCTGTTTTCCCCCTTAGATCAAAATTTAACCTCTTAACTGCAAAGCTAAGCTTAAAAACTGAAGGAAAGAAGGCAGACCAGCATATGGCAGTCATTTACTGTAATTATTCTGTTCAGAGACCAGTCTTTCAGTTTATTCTTTTAAGATATAGATCATACAGGTGTATGACAATCATATATCTTGAAGACAAATTATACTCCATAATGTCATCGCTGCAATATATTAGAACCCCTCAGGAAAAAAGAAAGATACCCAATTTGTCTTTTTTTCTCAAGAAAGATGATCTTTCCAGTAACTTCAGCAACCCTAAGTGATTATAGGATCTGCCTGCAAATCACTATATGTAATTCTAATGCTAATTTCAAGGCAGGTGGGGCTAAGAGTTTCCTTCAGATACTTCAGTAAAAATTAAATTGCTTCCACAACAAGGAATGGCCTATGATGGGTGATCTAACCTTGTTGGCCATGGGCATTTATAACGAGCTACTGTTGGAATAAATTAAAGATAATCACTGCTTTTTATATCTGAGCTCTTAAGGTTTGGACTATGGCAAATTTATACCTATATTGTGAATTAAAACCTGTTTCTGCCTCCAGAGAATTAACTGAGTGGTGCCTGGCTGAACCACAGCTATTCATCTTGCTATAATGACACAAACTTCATTAGACAGAGCTGTCACATTGCTTCCATCCTGATTAGGGGTATGGCTGAAACAAAAGCATGGACTGCATTGGCTCTATACCAGTGGTTCTCAACCTTCCTAATGCCGCGACCCTTTAATACAGTTCCTCATGTTGTGGTGACACCCAACTATAAAATTATTTTTGTTGCTACTTCATAACTGTAATTTTGCTACTGTTATGAATCATAATGTAAATATCTGATATGCAGGATGTATTTTCATAGTTACAAATTAAACATAATTAAATTCTATTCTATTCTTCTACTCTATTCTATTCTATTCTATTCTACTCTACTCTACTTTGGTCTATATTCTATTCTACTCTACTCTACTCTACTCTGGTCTATATTCTATTCTACTCTGCTCTGCTCTGCTCTATATTCTGTTCTGTTCTACTCTACTCTGGTCTATATTCTATTCTATTCTATTCTATTCTATTCTATTCTATTCTATTCTATTCTATTCTATTCTATTCTATTATAAGACAATTTAGGATTGTCTTCTTCCTGGTTATTCAAAAAAGATTCAGTTATAGAAATGACAACCTTCCGATCATTCTCTACATCTCCCAGCTTTGCATTTGGAGTGAAATATATCTCAAATTGCCCTTAGTATATTTTATTATTTTATTTCAAAAAGGTCAGAGAGGAGGGTAATTTCCCTAAGAACCGCCCACCGTGGCGCTCAAGAAGCTCCTGTCTCTCAGCCCCGCCCCTTTCGAGGAGGAGAGTTTGGGTGGGGGGGAGCAGAGGGAAAGCGTTCTCTTCTCACGGAGGAAATTGGCCTCGGTGGCTCGCCGTACGTGAAGCCTTAAGCAGCGTGAGAGTTGGAAGAGCGAGGGGTTCCCCTTTCCATTCCTGCTGCGGTGCTTGCAGCTTTGTGGGTTGGTACTTTCCCGCTAGCGGGATTCGAAACGTCACAATGGCTCAGAACGTTCAGTGTTACATTGTCTCTCACGCTGCCCATCACTTGCCACATTTGCCTAGGGGACCGTGCGGAGTGAAACGTGTTCGGCGCCGACGCCTCACTCCCTTGCAAAATGCGTGTGGGACGCAGGAAAAAGCCCCCTCAGTGGGGGAGAGGAGAAGCGCTTTTAATTCCACACGTTCTTCTTTTTCTCCCGCCCCTCCACCCATTTCTTGTGTGGCTTTAAATGGGCGATTATTTCTGAATTCTAGCTTTGTCCCTAGCTTTGGAAACGGCTCGCCAAAAACTTTATAAATGGTGTGTCAAGCCCCTGGGCTTGACATGAACCGGTGGGGGACAGGGAAGGAGCAGCCAGCAGCCAGCCGACGTCCGTCTGCCACCCCGGGGTGCCGCCGAACTTCCGAGGACCAGCTGGGAGTTGGCAAGGCTGCCATGCACCGCGGCTGCCTCCCTCCATTGACACAGATGCCGGGGAAGTCCCTACCGCCAGTTGGCATCAGAGGCATGCCAGCCGGACGCCGGAGGGACCGCCTCTTGCTTCAGCCGCCCCTCGCGGCAATCGCGAAGCAAGATGCCCGTTCGGTGCGGCAGTAGGCAGGCCCAGGTGCTCCTGGGCGGCCATGGCAAGCGGCAGCGATGGCGCAGGCCAACCACCAGCTGGGCCACCAGCTGGCCCAGCCCAAGGGAGATAAGCCACCCGCCGGGCCCCACGCGCACCAGCTATACCCTCCCAGCGCCCGCCGCTGCCCCGCTAGCCTTACCATGGCCACCACCCATTCGGTGTGGTGGCAGGCAGGACCAGGCATTCCTGGGCGACCCTCCCACCCCTGGCCCTATTTTACTTACATTTAGTAGTTGCTCAGCAGGGAGGGATGGAAACTTCCAGAAAGCTCGCCTTAGCTGCAGACAACTTGTAGCAACGTTTGCCGACTGGGACTTTTGGCAGGCTTAGCAGGGCAGAGACAGCCTGGTGCCAGTGGGATGCGCAGGGCAGGGTGGTGTTAGTGCCAGCAAGATGCTCGGGG
Organism: Crotalus tigris; assembly: GCF_016545835.1. Lineage (NCBI taxonomy): Eukaryota > Metazoa > Chordata > Lepidosauria > Squamata > Viperidae > Crotalus > Crotalus tigris. The sequence goes on along the minus strand of NW_024096551.1, from coordinate 5,003,449 downwards.
AGGCACTAGCATGAGTGTGGGGTGTGTGTGAGTGCACGCACATGTGCACTGGCCATCCCTTCATGCAGCCCGGTGGCTAAGCGGCCACAGCCTGGTAGTGGGTCATGGCCCACAGGTTGGAGATCCCTCAATTAAGGCATTGGACTAAAAGCCAGGTGTCCACAAGTTCTAATCCTGCCTAGGCACGAAGCCAGCTGGATGACCTTGGGCCACTTTTTTTCTCCCAATCCCAGGAAGAAGACAATGGCAAAAGTCTTTTGAAAACCAAGATAACTGCAGGAACTTGTCCAGTCTCTGAGAAATCAGTAGCAACTATAAGATGTATGAACTTCAACTCCCAGAATTCTCCAGCATGAGAATAGGGAATTTGTCGGTGAAGAAATGTTTAATCAGGAATCCTCATGGAGATAGGAAGCTTACTGTCATCTTTCTTCAAAGCCTCAATAGCCTCCCATGCTTCTGTTTCTCAGCCTAACCCAGCTTAAATCATGCCTTTGCTGTTATGGGGAAATTAGGATGCAAGTATCTATCGGCTGTGGCCAGGGGGACCTTTGCCCAGGTTCGCCTGGTGCACCAGTTGCGGCCTTATTTGGACCGGGAGGCTTTACTCACGGTCACTCATGCCCTTGTCACCTCAAGACTGGATTACTGTAACACGCTCTACATGGGGCTACCCTTGAAGAGCGTTCGGAGGCTGCAGTTGGTTCAGAATGCAGCCGCGAGAGTGATTGTGGGCACACCAAGGTACGCCCACGTGTCACCTATCCTCCGCGAGCTGCACTGGCTTCCTGTGGGTCTCCGGATGCAATTCAAGGTGTTGGTTATCACCTTTAAAGCCCTTCATGGCATAGGGCCAGGTTACTTACAGGATCGCATACTGCCGCACAGTTCCCACAGTTCGGCTAGCGGGTCCTCGGGGAAGGGCCTGGATAGACCATAAAAATAATGACAATGAATCATGCCCTTCATCCTTGCAGTGAAGTTGATAGACTCTACTTATCAAGGAAAATAGGTGGGTATGGAATATTGCAAGGTCACCAGATGGCTGAAGAAGAAAAAAGAATGTTGGAAGACGATCTGAAGGATAGTGAAGAAGATGCACTGAAGCTAGTATACTGGGAAGACTTACTGACTATGTACAGACCAAATTGGCTTGCAGGAAACATCAAATGAAGAACAGAAAAGAGATACAAAAAAGAGGTACAAAAGGAAGCTTTATTCAGCAATGCTTATATTCTGCAGCCACGCCTTTAACCTATCCACGTCTGCCTATTCCAAGTCCTTGGGAAGGGTCTAGGTCTGAGAACTCACCCCAGTCAACTTGCCACAGTCAACCCAGCCAGGCCAATTTGCTGCAGCCAACTTGCTGCAGCCAACTCTCTGTGGCCAACTCGCCATAAGATACCTCACCATAGCCAACTCGCCACAATACAACTCGCTGCAGGACAAGAGTTACACTAATATAGAAGAAATAGTGGAATAGAAAGGATGCCAAAGAAGGGACAAAATGAAATGTAAATGACAAAAATTAGAATATTTTAAAAATTATTTTAAATAATTAAATTGAATTATTGACTTGTCCTGTGATGAGTTATCCTGCAGTGAGTTGGCCGTGTCAAGTTGGTTATAGTGAGTTGGCCATGGTGAATTGTCCCATTCCACCTTGGGAAGGACTCAATAGATGAACAAAAGTATCAAATCAAATCAAATCTGAACATCTGGCTGACTGTTTGATAAAACATAAAGAAGTAGAAGAATTGAAACAAAAAATAACTGAACATCTAGAAATGCACAAAACAAGAATAAGATTGTTTGCATTGAGGTTTGTTCCAAAGAAACAGCAGCACAAACATTAAAAGATTCCAATACTATAGTATCAAATATAAGCATGAGGTCATTGCAAGAAACAAAGCAATTAATGTATAGCACAACTGCAGTTTTAACTGAACACCTGGGATGCTATGTGTAAAACATTGCACAACCAAAATCGAAGATCAGGTTGGAAAATAAAACCAGCAAGCTGAGATCAAATACAAGCAAGCTCGAACACATGAAAGAAAAGAAGCCGAAGAACAAGAACACCGAAGAGTTCTGATCAAGAAATATCACCTAGAAACAAGGACGACCAAGGAAGTATTGGAAATAGTAATGCAGCAAATAACATCTATAGCCAAGAAAATCAGTAGGTATGAAGCTTGAATTGCAGATTATAGGCAGAATATCTAATTTCAATCCTATCAGAAATATTTCTATCAATCCATCAATAAAGAAATTGCACTGAATCAGTTGACACCTGCCAAGGAAAAAAACAATGAAGTTCTGGGTGCAGACATGGAATAACCCAAAGAAATACAAGAATACAGCTTGGTTAAAGGGGGTAGACAAGAATAAAAAAAGAAGCTGGAATGAAAATACTTGTAGTAATAGCAGAAATGGTGCAGAACAGGGCAAGGAAGATCAAGAATTGGTCAGCACTAGGTGAAGATGAACTGCATGGTTTCTGGTTGAAATATTTGAGTAGTCTACCCCCATTCATTGTTAGCTGTTTAACAATATACTGAAAGGAGGTGAAATTGAAGAGTGGCTAACATTTGGTAAAGCCTACCTGATAATAAAAAATCCAACAAAAGGGACAACACCAGATAACTACAGGCCAATTACCTGCATACCAACAACTTTCAAATTACTAAGTAATATGGTAGCTGATGCAGTCAAACTTGAATATCAACTTTTTTTACTGAGCAGAAAGAAAATTGCCCAAACAGCAGAGAAACAAAAGATCAACTCCTAACAAGATGATTCTGGAAAACTGTAAGAGAAGGAAGACCAACGTGAATGCAAGCTGTTCCAACAATCAACCAATGGAAGAACTTGCCTTCAGAAGTTGTGGGTACTTCATCACTGGAGGCTTTCAAGAAGAGATTGGACAGTCAAAAATGGTATAGGGTCTCCTGCTTGAGTAGGGAGTTGGACTAGATGACCTACAAGGTCCCTTTCAACTCTGTTATTCTTTTTTTTTAAAGATTTTTATTGATTTTTTTCCATACATTCAACAGTATTTATTCAATAAACGTGCTGTCTGAGTTTACATTTGCTAATATATATTTAGTTCCTAATCCTTTATTCTTTCCTCTAGCTATCGATAAAATAAGTCCCAAGTTTGATAATATTTTGTTTTTTCTTTTTCTTTTAGCCTCAGTCTATCCATCTCTGCACATTCTAATTTTTTTTAATTATTTCTTCATCTGATGGTATTTCTTCATTTTTCCAATACTGCTCAAATATAATTCTTGCCGCTGTTGTAACATGCAAAGTCAAATATATGCTGTTTATCAGTCTTTTCTGGCATTATAACTAATAAAAAAAGTTCAGGTTTAAAATCTACATATTCTCCCAATATCTTTTCTAGCCAAGCATGTATCTCAGTGGTTCTCAACCTTTCTAATGCCGCGACCCCATAATACAGTCCCCCATGTTGTGGTGACCCCCAACCACTTATACATCACCGGGTGCCAGGAGCGTGGCCAAAGAAAAGGGGAAAAAAATGGCGGACAGCCTTGTTTGGCGACCCCCGTGAAATGGTTGTTCGACCCCAAATGGGGTCCCGACCCACAGGTTGAGAACCACTGATGTATCTTTTCCCAATAGCTCTTTGCTTTGGCACACGTCCACCAAACATGGTAATAAGTGCTGACTTATGTTTGTATTTCCAACATCTATCTGATATGTTTTAAAACATTTTTCCTAGTTTTGCTGGTGGCAAGTGCCATCTATAAAACATTTTATATAAATTTTCTTTATAAGAGGTTGACATTGTCAGTTTATAATTTCTTTCCCACAAATTTTGCCATTTTTCTAATTCTATATTGTATCCAATTTTTTTTGCCCATCTTTTTTTTTAATTGAAAGTTTTTTAAATTTTACAAAACAAATCTCCTCCCCCACCCCCCCACCCTCCCATACCCTCTCCCACCTCCCCAAGCCTCCCAAACCCTCCCCCAACCTTCCCAGAGCTGAGTACAGGCTTAATTAAAATTTTTCAGAAAAAGAAAAGAAAAACTTAAAACACATATAAATCCTAAACAAATCTAAATACATTAAATTAAATAGGTTATCTTCTCTAAAAAATAATAATTGCAATCATTAAACACATTATAATATACTCTAAACATTTTCTAGTATCATACTTATATTATTATCCATCATTCTGTATAAACTCCCTCCAAAACACAAATTTAAACATTACTTTCTTTGAATATCTATACCTACAATATAAAATCTAATCTCTCCCTCTTTCTTTATCCTAGAACACAAAAATAAACATATAAACCTTCATTATACCATTAAAACTAAATACTCTTTGAATACTTAAAACTTAAAACTTCTTATCTAAGATTTTCATTCAATCTCCATAATCTTCTCTCCTATCAAAAAAAAACTTAAAAAAACATATAAATCCTAAACAAATCTAGGTACATTTAATTAAACAAGTTATCTTCTCTTAATAATAATAATAATAATAACAATAATAAAAAAACCAATCATTAAACACATTATAATATACTCTGAACCTTTTCATATCATACTTATGTTATTATCCATCATTCTTTATAAACTCCCTCCAAAACACAAATTTGAACATTACTTAAAACATTAGAATTCCCTTATACACATTTAAATCTTTACCAGTAACAAATTCCATCCACAATAAACACATTCCTTATCAGTCTCTCTTGTCCATAAACCATTAAAATTCCTTTATACACATTTAAATCTTTACCAATAACAAATTCCATCCACAATAAATACATTCCTTATCAGTCACTCTTGTCCATAACCTCAAAAGAAGTACTTTGAAAACTGCCCTTAAAGCTAACTCCAAAAAGTTTGTAAATCTTGCTTCTCCCACAGACTCAGTACTCTTTTGAATACTTAAACTAAGTACTTAAACTTAAACTTCTTATCTAGAATTTTCATTCGATCTCCATCCTTGTCAGTCTCTCTTATCCATAAATCTCGAAAGAAGTGCTTTGAAATCTGCCCTTAAAGGTAGCTCCAAAAAATTTATAAATCCTGCTTCTCCCACAGACTCAGGAGCCAATACTTGTGAGGCTTCCTTAAGCTCCTTCTTCTGTTGCTCTTTTTCTTTACGATTATATGTTGTACGAGTTGTCCTCTGCTCCTTCATCTCGACTTGTTGAGGCCCCTCAAACTGAGATTTCCCATTTTTCATTAATACAGGCTCTTCAGACTGCAATTCTACCCTTAAAGGTTGCTCCAAAAAATTTATAAATCCTACTTCTCCCGCAGATTCAGAAACCAATAGTTGTGAGGCTTCCTTAACCTTCTTCTGTTGCTCCTTTTCTTTACAGTTATATGTTGCACAGGTTATCCTCTGCTCCTCCATCTCAACTTGTTGAGGCCCCTCAAACTGAGGTTTCCCAATTTTCATAAGTATAGGCTCTTCAGACTGCAATTCTACCTTCTTTTCTTCCAAAGCTTTAAACTTAATAGATGGCGATGAACATACCCCCAGGACCGAAGTATAAAAGTCTTTTGCTTGAGAAACAGTATTAAGTCTATAACATATCCCCAGGTAATTCACCACCATTCCAATCGGAACATCCCATCTGAACAAGATTCGTCTCTTTTTAAGTTCATCTGCTAAAAAAGCAAACTCCTTTCTTCTTCTTAAAATTTTAGATGGGATCTCCTTTAGAATTATAACATCTTGTGAAGCAATTTGAAATCTCTTCTTATAAAAAGCTTGTATAATTTCGTTGCGCAGGGATCTTTTCCCAAAGTAAATTACCACATCTCTTGGCAAATTCTTTTGCACTGCCACCACAGAGTTAACTCTAAATAATTTTTCAATTTCACTAAGTATTTCCTCTTTTTCTTTATTCAAAATCACAGCAAAGTCCTTTGCAACCATCTCTCTCAGATCTCCTTGCACAGACTCTCCCAAACCTCTGATTCTTAAGGCATATTCCATTTGTCTATATTGAAGCATAAGAATCTCATTTTCCATTTCTTTTTCCATGCTTTCAAATTTTCCCTCCATCAATTCCACTTTTTCTTCTACGCGAGAGTTCAGCTTTTCAAGAACAGAGGCAACTCCTTTTAGACCCAAAACTATCTCTTGCCTCAAAATCTTATTATTTTCCTCTAAAATCTCTTTCATTTCTGCCCTAATTTGAGATATAACATTTCCCATCATATCTTGCAAATCCTTCACAATTATTGGCTGTACCAAGGAAGAGGGTGAAGCTATTGATTTAGGTTGTTGCACTGATGATAACACCGAAGAAGAAACCACCTTAGGAGCTGTAGGAATTACTGGACGCTTTGGAGCCATCTTAAAAAAAATCTTTACTCCTTTCTTAAAAATTACAAAAATTAAGCAAAAGAAAAAGAGAGATTAAGTCCAAAAAAATTCAAAAAATCCTTCAAAAGGAGATCATTATAACAAAAAAATACTGAACGCTTTGGAGCCATCTTAGAAAAATCTTTACTCCTTCTTAAAAGTTACAAAAATTAAACAAAAGAAAAAGAGAGATTAACTCCAAAAAATCAAAAAATCCTTCAAAAGGAGATCATTATAATAAAAAGAAAGGAGTTAAAAAAAGAAAAGGGAAGAAGAAAAAAATAATTAAATAGAAAAAATCCATTCCATTTTTTTAAAAGTACAAAAAGCAAAACAAAGAAGTTAAACAAAAATAATAATGCTTCTAAAATCCAAACCCAACATCAAAATCAAATCCACATTCCGTTCCAATCATTAAAAAAAGGAAAAGGATAAAAAAAAACACCAAAAAGCCTGCCGATCGCCATTCTACCTTCCACCCCCCAAAAAACCCCGAAAGGCTTGCCGATCGCCATTTTACTTTCCCTTTCAACAAAAGGAAAAAAATAAAAAGAGGGAATATAAAAGTAAAAGTAAATCTTTAAACTTAAAATCCAAATAAAATCAAAGAAAGCAAAAGCTAAATCCTCTACTCAGCTCTGTCCGCCTCTAAAAAAAACCTCACCAGATCACTTTAATCGCGGAGGTGGTTGCAGCGGCTTGTTTTGTCCCTAGGGACAAAAGCAGCTGGGAAGCGGAGACAGTCTGAACTCCGTGGGAGCACTCTTCTCACCCCCCCAAAAAACCTTGGGGGTGCATGAGAGTGGCTCTACCACTATTCAGAAAACCCTCTTCCCCCCCCTTTGCCCGGGAGGGGATTTTGAACCGCTGAACAGCTGATGGCCGCTGTTCATAGCGATTCAAACACTTACCCAGGAGGACGGCTACAAAGTAGCCGCCATCGCGCGCGCAGATCCACCGGAATTTTTTTTGCCCATCTTATCATTGTTTCTTTAACTTGTTCGCTTTCCATTTTCAAAGTTAATAGAAAATTATAAATTTTCTTAATTAGTTTCTCATCAGAAGTTAATAATATCTTATCAAAGTTTGCTCCTTGAAAAACCATACAGTTTAACATCTTTATCATACCTATCTTGCATTTGTAAATGTGCCCACTATGATAAATTGATACCCTGATTTTCCATTTCTTGTTTAGATTTTAAATTCCCTTCAGAGTTTAGAATATCTCTGTATGTCCGGATTTTTTCAAAATCAACTTAATTTGGGTGTACAAGTGCTTCCATTGTTGAAAGCCACCCTGGAATTTTCAGATGTATTTTACATTTTATTTTTTCCCATGTTGCTAATAATGCACTTCTTATATAGTGATTTTGAAAGTACTTATGAATTTTATTTTTCCCGTACCATAAGAAAATGTGCCATCCCAATTGTAAATCATGCCCCTCCAAATATAACAACCTTTTGTTTCTAAGAATTACCCATTCTTTTACCTATGTTAATATAGATGCTTGATAATATAAAACCCACTCTGGTAAACTAAAACCTCCATTTTCCTTGGCATCTTGTAACATTTTCATCTTATTTCTAGCTTTCTTTCCTTGCCAAATACATTTCAAAATTAATGAATTTAAATCTTCAAAGAATTTTTTCTCAAGTTTTACAGGTATTGTTTGAAATAGAAATAAAATTTTCGGTAATACATTCATTTTGACTGTGGCAATTCTTCCTAATACTGACAATTGCAAGCTTTTCCATTTTTCCAAATCCACTCTTATTATACTTTTGTATAATTATTTTCTTTTATCGTTTAACATCTTGCTATTAAGTATATTCCCAGGTATTTAACCTTTTTAACTATTTGTAGTTCTATTTTTTTCTGACATTTGTTTTTTTGTTTATCTGAAAGATTTTTAACTATTACTTTAGTTTTTTCTCTGTTTATTTTCAGTCCTGCTCTTTCTCCATACTGTTCTATCTTTCCCAGTAGTTGAGGAATCATCTCCAAGGGTTCTTCTAAAATAAATACCAAATCATCTGCAAATGCTTGTAATTTGTATGTTTCACCTTTTATTTCTAGTCCTTTAATTTTTGTATCTTCTCTAATATTTGTTTAGAACTTCCAAGGTTAAAATAAATAACAATGGAGATAATGGACATCCTTGCCTTGTACCTTTTCTTATCCCAAAGTTTTCTGTATAATCTCTATTCACAATCACTTTCACTGTTTGCTTATTGTATATTGCAAACATGTCAAACTTGCGACGTCACGTGACATCACATGACGTATCAGAGCTTTTTCCCCATTGCTGGCAAAGGGGTCGGTGTGGTTTCCTTGTGATGCATCCGGCCCATGAGCCGGCAGTTTGACACCCCTGGTATGCTGTTTTAATCGTATTTATAAAGTTTTGTCCAAAGTCCATTATTTTTAATTGCTGAATCATAAATTGACAGGAAATATTATCAAATGCCTTTTGGGTATCTAAAAATATTAGTGCCAATTGTTTCCCTGGATTTAATTCATAATATTCCAATATATCCACTATCGCTCTTAAATTATTTTTAATTTGTCTCTTTGGTAAAAAACCATTTTGGTCTGAATGTATAAATTCAGTTAAAAATCTTTTCAGTCGCTCTGCTATTATTGAAGTGAAATTTTATAATCTACATTTAATAATGATATCGGTCTTTAATTTTTTGTCTGAATCTTCTTTGATATTAAGGTAATATTTGCTTCTATCCATGTATTTGGGAGTTTAGCCTCCAACAAAAGTTCATTGCATACATCCTTCAATGGTTCACTTAATGTATCTTGTAAAGATTTATATAGCTCCACCAGTAGTCCATCTGGCCCCAGTGTTTTCTCATTTTTTTTGTCTTCTTATAGCCTCTGTTATTTCCATCATTGTTATTTTTTCCTGTAGCATAGTTTTAAAAGTTTCTGAAATTTTTGGAAGATTATTTCCTTCCAGTTATTGAATCATTTTTTTCTGTTATTCTGAATGTAGCATGGAATATAGCATTCGGCTCCCTGCCACATGTTTGGATAATCAAATGTGTAGAAATAACAAGAGTCAATAGAAACATTAGAGGTTTTGTGCAAAAATTGATAGCACAATGGTGATTGACTGAGAGGGTTTAATATCAAGAGAGAAATTTTACAAGAAGACTTTTTAACCACCACTGTTTGTCATTGCACTGATTCTTCTGTCAATAATATTGAATAACTCAGGCCATGGCTATCAAATATCAAAAACATCAGCCAGGCTATTCTATTTCCTTTACTTGGGCAATTAGAAGCTGTATGGAAAAACACCATCTGAAATACAATTGTCCCTCAACCTTCCTATATATTATATAGTCAAGATATTGCAATGGAGTTAGGACTAAAGTGCCACACTTACCATCAAATAAAGAAAATTAATGAAAACTGAAGGAACTGAGATGTCCTATGCAAATAACATAAAGACTCTGGATGAAAATTATCACTAAAAATACCTGGACACCTTTTCAAGCTGACAACATCAAGCACATTGGAGTCAAGAAAAGGGTTAGAAACTGCACACTGCCCAAAGTCATGTTCTGTGAGATTGATGTATAAATTTGTTATATAAATAAATAATTTAATGTTGATTTTAGAGATATAATAAAACCATTCCCAGCATAAATAGAATTTTATTAACTGAGTATATGCAATATCAAATGGAAAGTTGATCATTAATTCCACTGAAATGTTGTAGTAGAGCAACAACTTCTTGCAGCTTATAACTTTTGCAAAACATTGGAGACAGTGGAATATGATAATAAATACACCATTGATTATAAAATAGGTCAGACAATTCTTGACAGGGCTGATTTGTACCTCTTTTGCAACAGCTTAAAAAATTCAACTTAGAACTAAATTGAAGTTAACTGAAAAGCAGTTCCAGTGTGTGGTCAATTCTGGTGTGACATGGTAATCTCTCCACATAGCTGCAGCTTCCAACTGTACAGAGAACAAAGAGAGCAGCACATTATGCTACATAAAAAGTATTAATTCTGTGCTACAGCGACCTAGTCCCTTATTTATCACCATATCTTGGCAAAAATTAATTTTAAGTCTGATATAAAATCAGAATTGCCTATAAAAATAAAAACAAACCTCTCTCAGATTTCTATGGGAGTAGCCTTACAAGATGTTCCATTGCAAGCTCTACTACAGCACAGATCACAGCAGAAAACATTATTTACTTAGTATTTGTTGTAGTCAATTAAAAATCCAGACAAAGCTTTATTTGTTCATCCAAGATGCATTTTGAAAGCTGACTAAAAGAGTGTTTATTAAAAAGATTCTGGTTCTTTAAAAAAAAGATGTTAGAAATACTAAGTTTTCAAAAATAGCCAGTATTGGAAAATGCATGTTAGAGAAATGTGCATTAGAAAGATAATTTGAGGAAGTATATACTTAAAAGAATGCATAATAAGGGTAAATTCTCCATTGAGTCAAACTCCACTTTTTAAAATATTTCTTTTATTTTTTCCTGAAGAAAAAATTCAAAATATGAGTAAGAAAAAAAACCCAAACAAAACAAGAATTACAAACAAAACACAAAAAGAGAAAAGAAAAAAGTGTATATAAACTAATATAAAATTAACAGTAAACATAGAACCTCACCCTGGCTGAACACTGATACCCATATCTCGAAACAGATCTAATAGGTTTCCCACCCCTTGCATTACAGGTCTACAAATAGTTATATATTTTCCAGCAATACTTGTTAAATTATTGTTTTACATCACATTCTCTTAACAAATATCCCAACTATACAAATCTATTATCTGTCAATCAAGTTGATCCAATACCTGTTCACGAGTCAAACTGTACTCTTGATGATTTATGGGACACATTTATGAAATTTGCTTCACAACAATGCAGACATTTCTTGGAGGGGTACTTTTTCCTGCTTTCCAGTCTAGACTAAAATCCTCTTTACCGGTATTTCCTAGAGGTATCCCATTATGAGTATTAAACAGCAGATCTGATCCTACTTAGCTTTTTGGAATTACCCAAACTGACCAAGTGCTGCCACCTAGCTGGACTTTTAGATATGGTATAAAATATAAAATTAAAAATAAATATATCCAAATATTAAGCAACATTTCAAAGAATTGATGAAGACTTTAATAGTTTTTTTTAATAAAATTCATAAAAACCTCTATTGCCAATGGATTGGTCAATTGCCTTATCAACACAGATAGCCAAATATTATACTGCTTTGCAAAATTCTAGCTACATATAAATATTCTGAATAAATTAACAGTATTTTTAAATTATGCTGCTGAATTATTTATTTATTTGTGTTCTTTCCAATATCCTTCAGTCACTGAAAACTACCAATGCCTTCAGCACAAACAACAGTACTGTCACTATGCATGAATAATTAAATAAAATCTCTTAATAGCCACAGACAGGCTGGCTGGCACCTACTTCTACACTTCCAGCCCATGCTTCCTGGACAGCTATCTTAGTTCCATTTCACTTGCATTAAAAGACAAGCAGGATCCAGATACTACTGACAATGTTATCACGGTGCTCCTGATTTATTAGAAAAATATCCTGTCTGCATTGGAGGTATGAATGTGAAAAAAAATTCTGCAGAAACCTCAAGGATACTTCCGACATGACTTCTACAGAACAAAAAAACTTATTTGCCAGTTTTTTAAATGGCTACCAATTTATTTCCAGAAAAAGGTAGACCATACAGATTGAATTCTGAAAAGCTGACTTATATTCTTGAAGAAAAGTATGATTCCCAGACATTATTTGAAAGGGCTGCATGTTGTATGCATATCCATATGATCATGCCTCAAGTTGCATAATCAATATTCCTAAAATCTGGCTAGTTTACAATTCAGTTATCATTCTGACTAGACTCCTTTTTAGCATTAAATACTCATAAACATATTAAGACAAATAAGCTCTTGCCAAGTTCTTTCTACCTATATTTCAAAAATTCTTTACTAATCCAGCAGCAGTATCAAATAACTTGTCACTGTTTAAAAAGGAAATAACAAATTTAATGTAAAAAAAAAATCTGAATTAAGAGCAAAAGAAGGAACGTACTAGTAAACCAGGCAATTTACCTACCTCAGAACCTCCTAGTAAATTGGGCAATCTTGTATCCTCAAATAGTTTAAACTATTGATCACCTCTGAAAACTAGACGTGGCGCCTAAGGTGTTTGGAAGTTGAAAGATCTGAAAATTCCTATATTATCTACTTCTCTGTAATCATAGAAATAATTATCCAGGTTTTCAGACTTTTCTAATCCTACTTAGAGAGGTCAGGCTCTGGAAAAAAGAACATCTGGAATGCAAAACATACTTTCATCAATGAGCTACAATTCACATCACCAGATTGATTTGTAATTGACTGACAAACCGTACTCAACGAGTAGTCCTTAATGGTACTACATCTACATGGAGGGAAGTAAGCAGTGAGTGCCACAAAGTTCTGTCTTAGGCCCAGTACTCTTCAATATCTTTATAAATGACTTAGATGAGGGAATAGAAAGGGAACTCATCAAATTTGCAGATGAGACTAAGCTGGCAGGAATAGCCAATGCCTCAGAAGACAAGCTCAGGATCCAAAAAGATCTTGACAGACTTGAATAATGGGCCCTATCCAACAAAATGAAATTTAATTGTTTTACACCTAGTCAGGAAAAAAATCAAAGGTACAAGTACAGATTAGGTGAAACCTGGCTCAAAAACAGAACTGTGAGAGAGTCCTTGGAGTCTAGTGGATGATTACTTCAACATGAGCCGGAAGTGTGCAGCAGCAGCCAAAAAGGCTAATTTAATCTTTAGTTATATAAATAGGGGCACAGAATCAAAATCACGTGAAGTATTTATTAGTACTGCTTTATAAATCCTTAGTAATATCACACTTCAAATACTGCATCCAGTTTTGGTACCACATTACAAAAATGATGTTGAGACTTTGGAAAAAGTGCAAAGAGTAACTAAGATGATTTAGGGCTTGGAGACAAAGACATATGAAGAACGATTGCAAGGAATTGGGTATGGCCAGTCTAGAGAAAAGGAGGACTGGGGTTACACGATAGCGGTATTTCAGTATTTGAGGGGCTGCCACAAAGAAGAGGGGGGTCAACTTATTTTCCAAAGCACCAAAAGGCAAGAGAAGAAACAATGGATGGAAACTAATCAAGGAGAGAAGCAACCTGGAATTAAGGAGAAACTTCCTAAGGACAATTAACCAGTGGAACAGCTTGCATTCAGAAGTTGTAGGTGCTTCATCACTGGAGGTTTCTAAGAAAAGACTGGGTCTCTGTTTGAGCAGAGGGTTGGATAAGAGGACCCCCAAAGTCCCTTCCAGCTCTATTCTGATTGTCATTCACAATGGTCCATGCTTATATGGCAAATGTTTTAAATTGTACAAAAGCTGCAATCGGCATCATTTGTATAACATTATAAAAATGACATGAATCAGCACAAATTATGTAAGATCAAGGTAAATTCTATATAATTTTAATAGTCTTGTTGGATTGATTTAAATACAAATCAGATTAGGACTAATGCACAGGTTCCATTAAACAGAGACTTCACTACAGGAAATATTTTGCTTAATACTACACTTGTGGATCTTCTTCCTAAAGTCTGACATATTAAATTCTCCATCTTTCCCCTTTTTCAAAGAAGGCATAATATAATTATATATTATTCATTTCTACATTCATTTCTATTATTGAGGGGTTGTTGGTGCTCTCTGAGATTGGTTACCCAAACCAAGCAATATCATCAGTGCTAGCTAGTTTGTATGTAATGTGTATATAATGTCTGGTTTGTTTATCAAATTTATTTGCCATCCATCTCACAATTCAGGCAACTCTGAGTGGTTGTTAAAAATTGATTCAATTTATGGAGACATAAAATTTAAATAGTTTCCAAAACAATGCTGATAATAAAATATATACTGGTGCTGGAGAAATGGTGAAGATGACATTTCAGCTTTTCATTTTTGGAGAAATCACATCTCTATTTGTTGGTTCCTCGTTTGAATAAATAGCTGTACACCTCACTTGCAATGAAAATCTGGAGGGAAGATCTAGAAAAATAAAAAGTAATATACTTAGAACTGTATGGGTCTATCATAATGGGCTCCTGCTCTCCTTTCTCTTGGTACTCAGTAAGATTCCAAGATGATGTCTCTCCCTCCATCCTTCACAATATTGATTTGTTTAAACCTCTGGAATTCCTTGTAATCAATAATGAGCTGCAAGATTGGAAGGGAACATAAACTTCTATAGTATGCAGGAAACTCAAACTGTTCTCAAGAGGGTTTATCTATCCTTTTCCTAACATCTGCAGAGATTGAGAACCTCAATCTTTTTAAGCAAAGAGTCTTCCATTATTGTGCAGGAAGATTTTCCTTGTATTCAGACAAATTTTATCTAGCTATAGTTTACAAGCTTTATTTCTGGTCTTAATTTCTGTGGCAATATAAAATCATGGATAAAAAATCATGCAGACCATTACACCTTTACAATGGAGAGAAAATATGATGGAAAGAAGAAGAAAGTTAGTTTGATTTCCTGTTTTTTTCAGTGTAGGTCTCAGCCAATAAAAGTATCCAGTACCTATTTCTAGGAAGTTATTCCATTTGCTTTCTTTCAGCTCTTTGTGTGCGTTTCAGTGCCAGACATCAGTATGCGTGTCAGTAGATGTAGATTTTCTTCCATCTGTTAAATGAGTTTTCTTGTACTAAGAACAATTTTATAATTTTCTAAACAATAAAAAAGGTGTTATCACAAGATGAAAGAATGTGTGACAAATTGGGAAATATCTGTCCCTCCTGACATCCTGTGACAGCAGAGTTTGGAAGATACAAAGAAAGCATGTGGCTATACAAAAAATCAACAGTAATTTACAAGTCTATTTAAAGAAATCCTCCCCCCAGACACAACATCACATACTTCACTGCATTTCTCTGAAAACATCAATGTGAAAATATGGCATATATATGAGATTATCAAATGATATTGCTGTTACCCCATTAATCATATTTAATGCAGAAGTCCAATAATGCTATCATTGTTTCCAGGTTTACCAGTTCATAATTTAACATGATTTGCTCTTTTCAGGAGGCATCAGGTAATGGTTCAAAGTTCAAAGTTCAAAATTTTCCTAAACTGGAAAATTAAATGCCATTTTCTTCAGGATTAAATATGGTCAAGATCCCTGAAAAAGAACAATTAAGTTTCCACACATAGCCACACAGAAATACAGCTCTTCAAAAAGTGGGTAAGGGAGCCTGTAATTATTACATCAAGAGGATGGCTGAAAAAAAAAACTCTCTAAAAGTGAAAATACATAAAAAAGGTCCAAAAGCAATTGTCAATTAAACATGGGGAAATGATCCCTAAATATATGTTTTAATACAGGTAGTTCTTGACTTACAACAGTTCATTTAGTTACAACAGCATTGAAAAAAGTGAGTTATGACCATTTTTTCACACTTATGACCGTTACAGCATCCCTGTGGTCATGTGATCAAAATTCAGAGACTTGGCAACTGACTTGTATTTACAGTGGCTACAGTGTCCCAGGTCATGTGATTCCCCTTGAGATTTTTCTGATAAAAAAAGTCAATGGGGAAACTAGGTTCATTTAACAACTGTGCTACTGATTGAACTTTGTGGTCATGTGACTGTCATCTGCAACCTCCTGCCAGCTTTCCCACTGATTTTGCTTTTTGGAAGCTGGTAGTGAAGGTTGCAAATGGCAATCATGTGACTGCCGGCCACAGCATTATCATAATTGTGAGCAAATTGAAACACAGCCAAATTGCGATGATGTGACTGCAAGGACGTTGTGAAGGCTGTAATTACGAGGACAGTTGTTAAGTCCTTGTTCAGCAGTGTTGCAACTTTGAACAATCACTGAATGAGTGGTTGTTCAGTGAGAACTACCTATATTTAATTTTTGATCATGTCCTATTCATTACCTCTTTGGAAGAGGACTCTATTCAAAAGCCAACGCATCCTTCATTGTTGCCATCCATGTCTTGAGCATTCTTGAGAAAATCCAAGATAAACTTTTGGATGAGCACCTTCATTTCAATAGCCCCTTGTCAGCCCTTGGGCAAACTTTTAAGCTAGTGAACTCCCTTGATAGCTTGAAGTAACAAAGATATGCTTCAGAAAGGATAGGTTTGACTTTCAAAACAGGTAATTTATCCTATCCTTCAAACAAGTATCCTTTGAATTCTGAATCTACATGCTTCATAGCAAATGAAGGCGAAGAGAGATGTGTTGCAGTTCAGACTGCCAGTTCCAGGTACTTTCCATCATCAAAGTCTTAATTCATTTTTGAGCTTCTGTAATGTGATCACTGGATTCTTTCCCCAACTTTTCCAGATTATAGTCTTCAATTAACCAAAGTAAAAAGAGTGGCTGTCATATGGGATACTATAAAGTTTAAAGATGATTTTGCTGGAGATAAGTAGGAACATTACCTAGACAAAAATGCTGTAGAGAACTTCTTAAGTCCAGAAATGTAAGATAATATTTCCTGTTCTGGTCTGTCTAGTGGGCTGCTTACAAGTATGGCTTTCATAGGCCTGTCCCTGGAATTGAATAGCCTCTCAAGGGATCCCTCTTTGATTCTTTTAAAAGAGAGTTTTGTGGAGAGGGTCTGACTGAATATCTGTAATGTTACTCTAAGCCTCCTTCAGTGGTCCCTCCTGCAGCGCCAATTCTTGTGTTTAACTTTTTTTTCCACCTGAACATATCTGAAACTAAACTGATTTTTAAAAAGATGATTGTTGGCTGCTTTGGGCCTTTTTAAAAAGATGACCTGCAAGGCTTTTAATTAATGAAATTAATAATGTATGATTCTTGCCACGAGAGTTTGATGGACCTTGTTGAAAAGCTCAACATCCTGGAATTTACAGGCCTGAGCAACCATGTAAATATTCTCTTCAAAAGCTTGCTGGAAGGAATGTCTGCTATTGTTATACCCAGATTGCTGTGCCCTATTCGGATACTGAAACAGAAGAGATGCTTCTAGCATGGTGACAGATGGTCCTTCAGAGAATCTCTCTCTAGAGTCTAGGCTATACAAGTCTCTTAAGCTCAGAATTTCAAAACTTACAGTTGTGTTGCAAAATAGAAATTGAGGACATTTTGTAGAATATATTTATTTTAGTAGAAGGCAAAAGATTTATACAATCTGAAGAGAAACCAGGGTTTTTAGAATTCTGTAACTCCAGATATGAAAAACTGGACTTCATAGAAGGGCGAGTAAACAATTTTGAGAAAATTTCTGTCAGTCAAAAAATGTCAATGTGTTTGACTGAACATTAAAAGCTTAGTTTCCATTTATATAATGACATGAACCTGGAACATATTGCTTTGGTAGTGATTTTAAGTTTTTGGAGAAGGCCACAAAATGAATGTACTATATCTATGGTACTTAATTTGTGTATATCTGAATAGATTTGGAATTTGCTATGTCCCAAAGTTAATATATATTCTGCAGGCAAACCTGACTTTTTCTATTTATCTTGTTCATAATGTTAAGTAATCAGAAGTATCTAGAGTACCTTGACTTGCAGAGCAAATGAAAAATAATAGTGGATCTCAAAGAGCTCAGCAGGATTGACCAAATTAATATTAGAATAGGATGTCACTTGAACATACCAGGGTTATCCCTCTCAGACTGGGAAGGAAACAAACAGGAAACAGTTTTAATTCCATGATAGTAGAGCTTCTTCCTCCCAAATAAAAGATCCCAAATACAATCCTGATATCTCCAAGCAAGGCTACAAAATTTTGATCAGTTAATGTAGATATTTCAAGCAAGAGAGAACACTAATTTGACTTGTTAGAGATCAGTTCCTAATATAGAGCTTCTTATGCTCTTTTAAAGATTTTTCAATTAAAATATTTTTAATATGTGTTTGTACAGTAAATAGCTAGCAATCCTAGGAATAAATATTGGCCATCAGTCTTCATCATGTGCACATAAAATGGAATATGTATATATGTTTAATAATGTCCTATCAGGGTAGCTCATATCTTTCATTCTCCGTTCCTTATTCATCAGATAGCATGGATGAGCAATGGAAGAATACAATAAAAGATGAGAAGTTGTGGCTGCAATCATCCATATATATGAATCCCCACGCTGTGTCTTTAAAAAAAAATATGGGGTTAACACCAAAAGCAGAAGACAAGAAGGGCCCTTAGAAATACTGTACAATCAAATTCTGTAGACTGCACAAAATTCTTATCTAAACTTTTAACTTATTGACTCTTGAGATTTCTAAAAGTGACTTTGCAAGTCACTTTCATTTCACCTCCCAATCTTTATGCTTGAGAAAAGTAGTGCAGTCTTTGTAAGAATCATATCAAATCCTTTGTTGAATGCCATCCGAATTTTAACTTTTTGCTTGTTCTGCACTGTATAGTATAGGTATGTAGATTACTATATAATTATGCAACAAGAAAAAAGAATTTAGAGTTATAGAAACCATTTCTGAACTGCCTAGTTATTGTTTAATTTATTAAATTTTTATCCTGCCTTTATTAAATAATTCAAGATAGCAAACATACATAATATTCCTTCCTTCTCCCAACCTAGATCTTAATACTATACTGTTTCCTATATAAAAAAAACAGCATGAAAAGACTTGAGCAAATTCTTCAAAAGGCATTTTGCCAAGGTGTATTAGTGTTTTCTTGGCTTTATTATGTTTAGAATGTAGGCATATTTTCAACAGAAGTGCTAGCATATTGCTTTCCATTAGCAGGAATGAAGCTTGATTCTTACTCTTGGGTTTAGTTTTCACTGACCATGCTTTTTGTTTCAGGCTATGAGGTTACTGATTTCAGTTACAATTTCCTCTCTTGGGAGTGCATCCTACTTTTAAGCTGATTAAAACTCATCTGATTTCTCACATATTGCCTCTTATTAATCACCTTCATTCTCAGTAGTCTATCCATATAATTATTAGCAGCTATTATCTTCGAAGAAGGTCATACATGTCATCATTGTGCTTGCTCCTAAACTTTCTCTTAATTCATTGGAATCTTCTTTTTTCCTCTTTTTCTTTTAAAGTAAAAAAATGAAATTTTATCCTACGGTAGTTTTACTGTTCAGCTGTATAAGTGGGATCTAGCATCTATCTGGTGCAGCAGATTGAGATTTAGAGCAATTGCAATAATGAGCAGCTACATAAACTAAAGCTTAAATAATGAACACTTCGCACAAGCTTTTCTGTGGTTTTCACAGACCCAAACAGTTTCCAGTACTGCAATACAATTTTTGATGTTTAGATGCATCTGTTTTGCAACACTCTTATCCTTAAGCACAAAGAAAGGCTGAAAGGTTTCAAACATGTATAGACATTATGATTTCACTGTAAGTTTAGTCATATCTCCTGCCAACTCAGCATCTGAGAAAAATCAAGAAACTACCTCCTTTAATGCTAAATCTAAACCATTTAAGCTCCCTGCTCTCACTCTGCTGGTTTCTGATTTTCTGAAGTTGTTGGGAGTGATTTTGTCCTATCCCTCAGCCTCCTACATAATAGGATTGTTCTTGCAGAGATTAAAAAATGAAAATATCAATCATATAATTTTCTTATACAAAACAAAATCAAATATGAGAAAGGGCAGAATTGGGACTGGTAACTCTGTCACTAAGCCACATTAAGCAAGACATCATGTGTCCACGACTTGTGAAGCCCGCAAATGACAGTAACATGACCACAGATTGCTGTGATATCATAAATGCAAAGATTGGTTGTAAAGTTACTTTTTTAGCACTGCTCTAATTCTGAATGGTCATTTAAGAGATTTAGAGAAAATCAAGAGCTGAATTTGTTTCTCATACTTGATTCTGTTTTGTATAAGAAAGCCTTATATATGGGTAAATTGGGATACAGAAAAACTTGGCAAGTTTCAAGATTCTATGATAATTCCTGGGACCCCCATGGTATTGTTTCCTTGACCTTGCATACCTTATGGATAATATACTGCATGCTATCCCAGGGCAATTATACAGCTTGTATCTAAGTAAAAACAATATACTGTATTATAACTCTGAAAGACAAACACCATCTCTTACCAGTTCTAAACTGCAGATCTATGACTTGTGGCAGTGGTGGTGAAATGCATACAGGAATAAACAAGAGTCTGAACCACCATGGGAATCCATTACTCAGTGTGTATCAGTGTTTCTCAACCTTGACAATTTTAAGGCATGTGGACTTCAACTCCCAGAATTCCACAGCCAGCAATGCTGGCTGTGGAATTCTGGGAGTTGAAGTCCACATGCCTTAAAATTGTCAAGGTTGAGAAACACTGGTGTATATCAAGGGAAGCAACTTCCCATGTTTTGTTTTGCTTGAAAAAAAGGATGGTTTGTATTTCTAATTTCTGTGCAGCATTCTTACTTCAGAGTTAGAGTTAATCACATTTCCAATAGAAAGCAAAATAAGCATAATTGTCTTCTTATCTGGCATAATCAAAAGCATTATTTTCCTCAGTGCAAACCTGTGCATTCCTAAGTAAATCATACTGTTTTCCATGCAATTCATTTGTACAGTATGCATTTAGCAATAATCCAACCTGCATTTTTCTACTACAAGATTGATGCTGCATCTAAATAGTTTGTAAATACAGCTTGATTGCAATATCCTATTATTCTTTTTGCTTTCAGAGAAGCCTGGCCCTCAGTATACGACAATAACAGCTAGCAGCCATGCCAACATCATTATCCACTCTACCTGTTTCTATTTATGACTGGAAATCTACTGTGCACACTGTCTCTGAATTAAGATTTAGACACCAGAATAATTTCTGTCCATTGTATTTTCCACATAATTAAGTCAAATGTGTTCATACCATTTTTTTCCCTAAAAAAAAGACTTTTCTTTCTCAAGCCACTTGATGATTTTCTTACTTTTTCTATATTGCAAATGCATTATTTTTTGTGGACTGAAAAATGATCTAGATTGCTTTTATAGGAATGTACTCCTTCATTTCTGCAGTAAAATAACAACAAAGTTAATTCTAAATTGTAAAGAATCTTGATTTTAGAATACCTAGTGATTAAGTGTTCAGGCGGGTCCTGTTGGAATGTTACACTTGGATGTGGATATCTAATATCACCAATATGTCTCTGACCCTGAAAGAACTTTCTAGAAAATAATTTGAAGGCAGCTTTCCTTTGATTTTTCACTGAGAGATGCTTATGTCTGTCAATGAAATGCCTCTGTACTTATAGCACGAATTAAATTGGCAAGGACAAGAATTGAAGAAAGGCAGCTGTTCCTCTTTCTGAAGAGGACACCAGCCTGCAGGATTTCAGTTCTGCTTTTGAAGTTTCCTCCCCTCCTTTGTTTTTGTTTAAAAAAACTCTTGCACACCAACTATTATGCATCTATACTAGGACAGAATAGTCCCAAATGCTTTATTGCCCCGATAGATGCCAAGATTAAATTTATTGTCAAAGGACTTTTCCTTTTTATTTAATAACACTGATTAATCTTTTAAAAGATGCCATTTAATTAAGGGAAAGGGATGGTGAAAAAGACAACAGGATAAAATACTACATCCACAACATACTATGTTAATAATATGGAATGCCACAAAGAGGTCTATAATTCAACCATTTTCATAGATTATTGTTCCAAAAGTATCAGACCATAGAAAACGTTTGTGTATTAATAATTAATAAATCATTCTAATAAAATTAATTAGAACCGCTAACAGTTTTTATAACAATCTTAGGTAATTATTGTCGGATTTTTAAATTAAAAATCTGCATACACATGCATATTAATAACTAAAGCTATACATTTGTGTTATAAAGCAGTATTTAAAACTGAAGATTTCAAAAGTACTTTTAAAAATAATTGATATTGTTTTTTCAAGAAATACTCATTTATCCCATAGCTCCTGAACTGTTTGTGATTCATTTAATGACAATGTGATTCCTTTAATGACAATTATGGCTTCCTTTACATTTGTTGTAAAAGAACAGGTGAAAAATCAAATCAGGTCATGTAACCATTGGCTTAATGACTGTTTAATGACCACAAAGACCAAACTCCTAAGGTCGATGTGATCATTAACTGTCACACATACATCAGCTAAAGTCATGCAAACTAAACTGTTTTGTGATTTCTTTGGGTTTGGTTTAATGTCACATGTGAACCTATTATACTGAGTTTTTATTCAACAAATCATAATTTAAAGAAACTATGGCACACAATGATACATGAACCCAATTCTGACTTCTGTAACTTCTGGATTTTTTTGGATCCAGGTTAAAATCTCCTAATGAGTTTTGAAAGCTAGGTTGAAATAGCTTAGCCTTAGGGCTAAGATAGCACACTTCTTAAAATAACATGGATAATATTCCTGAATTCATAGAGCCAGAGATATAGTTAAACAACTGAAATGAATCCAAAATATTTTAGCTGTGAAAATTTTAAAAAATACAAAATAATTTTTAGAAGTTGCAGGATTCAGCTTTTCTTCTTTTGTCACTAAATTTCAACCTTTAACACACAGACTGGCTTCTAAGTGCCCAAGAGTAACAAAGATACAATATTGTGCTGGTACCAGTTCAGCTGATACAACAATCAGGCATTTTGACCTCCAACTGATAGCACAATGAGCATTTTTCAGAAAGGCACATTATCTTCTTTGTATTTAAAATGCTGAATGATTTTTGGTGCATGATAACTTAACTGCTGTAATAGGAGTATAAGTAATATCCAATAAAGCAAACAAAGGGAAAAGCAATTTTAAACACAGTTTCTCAAAGCCTGAAAAAAATAGACATTTAATAAAATGACAAGATAGATCAATGGCTATGACAAATGACAAGATAACACACTGGCTATGCCTCTATAGTCTGGAATTCTAAGTATAAATTATCTTACATGAGTCAAGAGCATCTTTATTTTATAATCTTATTGTATCACCTTATTTTTTTATTTTTTGTGTGTTCGATTTTTATGGCTGCCCATCTCATTCAATGATTCTGGATAGCTTATCGCTCAGTGACTATATTGACGATATAAGAGGAAACCATAAAACTTTAACCAATGTGTATAAGTTAATAAAGATAGAAACATCTAGTTCAAATCTTCCTCACCATGGAATAGTGCTGGTTGATTTTAGACCAGACATGTCAAACTCACGACATCACATGACATTGCACAACATATCGGGACGCTTTTGCCATTGCCGGCAATGGGGTGGGTGTGGCTTCCACATGACGTATCTGGCCCATGGGCCGACAGTTTGACACCCGTTTTAGACCAACTAATTTTTCAGCTCAATCTAATTTACAGGAAATTTTTTGTAGACATACAGTACAAAGAAATATAATATAATCTATTTCGACTTCTTAGAAAGAAGGCAGGGAGATCTAATAAAGAAATAATTCTTTATGGTTCAAATGGTCATAATAAAGAAGACTGGGAAGGCAAGTGTTTGATCTCTAATAAAAGTCAATTAATCCTATACCAAGCTCTAAATTTATCTCTTAATAAAAACTAATTTATGAATTCTATTTTTTAGAGAGAGCAAAAAATAGAATTTAGTTTCAGATAGAAATTTTCTGGTTTATTTTCTATCTGGTGAGAGGAATGGATTGCAACTGTATAAGCTGTCTGACCATTACCTATTTTAAACACAGTGAAAGTTTCTACGGATAAAAACATTGCTGCACCATGGGCTCACCTGTGTCCCCCACTGTGACCAATCTCTACATGGAAGAGGTAGAAACCAAAGCCTTAAACTCTTTCACAGGAATTCCACCCACTCACTGGTATAGGTATATGGAAGAAACATAGATCAAGATCAAAACAGAGCAATTGGAAGCATTCACCAAGCCTATAAATTCTGTGAACAGATACATCAAATTCACATGTGAAGATGTTAAGAAAAATAATCTAGTCTTCCTGGACTGTGCAGTATAGGGGAGACAGAAGCTTTAACACTGAAGTTTACAGATCCACACACAGAGATCAATATTTACATTTTGATTCTCACCACCTACTGGAAAACAAAATTGGAGTATCAGAACCTTATACCACTGAGCTCAAGGCCTGCCTACCAGCAAAGATGGAAAAGAAAAAGAACTAAAACACATCAAGGAAGCCCCCAGAACTTGTGCCTATCCCAAGTGGGCCTCAATCAAATCCCTAAAAAAGACTTTTTATGGAGTTGCTCTTCCATAAAAGAAAAAGACAACAATAAGCAAAGCTACGTAGTCATTCCATACACTGCAGAAATATCAAAAAAGCTCAGGAGGATCTTCAGCCAACACAACATACATGCACACTTCAAACCTAAGAATACACTAAGGCAGAAGCTTGTCTACCCCAAGGATAAAACACCCAGTAACAAACTGAGCAATGTGGTCTATGCAGTACAATGCAGTGAGCCATGTATAGATCTGTACATTAGGGAAACAAAATAACCATTTCATAAACATATGGCACAACAGAGGAGAACATACCCATCAGGCCAAGATTCAGCACTCCATCTGTATTTAAAAGACAATGTCCACATTTTGGACAGAGAGGACTGCTGGTTTAAAAGAGTATGTCAAAACTGAACAGCCTTCTCTCAACAGAGGGGGAGGGATACAACATCATCTATCCTCAATCTACAACACAATCCTTTCAACTGTTCCAAGAAGGCTCCACACCCATTTACAGCTAGCATCAATGACCCACTAAAAGAATGCAAATGGCCTGCTGTTTGCAAGGAGTATAAATCCTTCCATTCCCCACCACCCAGTCAGAGCTGAAGAAGCTTCTTGGATGAGAAGCGAAACTTCTTCAAAGAGAAAAAAGAAAGTCCAGTTGCCTCGTGAAAAAGCACTTTTGGGACAATGTAACAGGAATCCTTCTAAATAAGTAACAGCCATTGTGAAGTGCTGGAAGTTATTGTTTGGATCCATATATTATTGCCAATCTCTTATAATAGGCCCCCGTACACCTTCTAAAGATATGAACTTTCCTGGAATGCCCCCTCTGGAATAACCAGAAATAAAAATATGGGAGAGAAAATACACATCCTTAGAGTGTTGGAGAAAACTGTTTATTCTTTGACTCTCAATTCTTATATCATTGCCTATTCGGTTCAACACCCACATGGAATTCTAAATAACCCTTCTGTGGGTTCATATAATGTCTAAGAAGATCCTTACTGGTGACTTCATTACCATTTCATATATCCCTATACTTTTTTTGATGGTGATATCTTTTAAAAATAAGAGGAAATATTCCTCCATACTGCTTTAATTCTGCATCAGCTAGACACACAAACTTACTTTGATCTTTATGGCTATGTTGGAGTCAGATTAAGATAGCCGTAATTTTGAGGCTACACTCTTATAATGCGTAATGATCCTAGTGATCTGTGTTTACTGTTTTAGTTGTGCTACTATATTATGAAAAATTACTTTTTTATATCATTATTCTGCATGACTAAGCATGTAATAAGGGACATTTATCAGAATGATGTTTATTTTATAAACCTATTATTTGGCTAGGTATATTTTTAAGATGGCTTTTTATGGTCCCACAAAAATGTGGGGTATACTACTCACTGGCCTTGTAATATTGTCACTTTAATATCAAAGAAAAATAGGTTATTATTACTTGGGAATTAATCATTTTGTTTTCAATTAATATAAATTTACATTTTAATTAAGTGCAAATTAAATTTAAATCTAAAATCTTAGGTTTCTCCAATTTTTATTTTTTTCTTGTCTGTCTATTTCTTAAAGTATGGGCTCCAACATGTCAATTTAAAGACAACCACAGCAGAAAATAATTATGACTGAATTAAAAGTATTGAATTTTTGCTATTTGTGACCCATGTTATTTCTGTAATATTATTACTATTATAAAATTTTAAAATGCTTTAGGCTTCATCTGAATAAACATGGAATAAAATATTTTAAAATATACAAAGTCTAACTTGCCTAGAAAATGTTTTAAAGTTGAAAGCTGACTAGCAGAACAATTAGTCTTGCGGCTTCACCCAGGTAGTATATATTCACTGACTGCTACAATTTCTAGAAATAATTGTTACAGAATAATCCAGGAGCCCTGATGGAGCAGTGGTTAGAATGCAGTATTGCAGGCTGGCTCTGCCCATAGCCAGGAGTTCAATTCTGATTGGTTCAAGATTGACTCAGCCTTCCATCCTTCCAAGTCAGTAAAATAAGGACCCAGATTTTGGGGGGCAACATGCTAAAGTTGTAAACCACCCAGAGAGTGCTATAAAGCACTAAGGAGAGATATATAACTAAATGCTATTGCTGTTAGAGAAGACTGCACAAAACAATGGCAACAAAGGCCAATGGCTGTTGCATGTCAGTGGAGAGATTTTGGCCAATGGTATCTTCTTTTTCACTTCCTTCCTTTCAGGACATACTAGATCAGACATGTCAAACACAAGGCCCGGGTGCCAGATGCAGCCCACGAAGTGGTTTCATGTGGCCCGCGAAGCCATCCTGGAAACAGTGAGGGAACGGCCCCCGCTGTCTTGGCCCTGGCCCAGGCCAGCTGGAAACCAATGTAGAATTTTGTGGTGGCCATCTTGGCACTTACCCCAGTGGACCATGCCTTGGCACTTGTCCCGGTCCCACCCCCTTCTGCCAGAGACCCTCAGATCTGTCCCACTCCTGCCCAGGCCCCCACAGGCACGTTTGACGCAAATGATGTAGAACTGGCCATGCCCACCCAGTAGGCCACACCCACTCCATCCATGCCCACCCAGTAGGCTGCACCCACTCTGGCCACACCTACCCAGCCCCCCAAGGGCAACTGCAATGCTGATGTGGCCCTCAGTGAAATTGAGTTTGACACCCCTGTACTAGATTATTTTGATATACGAGAATAGACCAAGCAGCAGAGGCACCCACAGCAATGGATATTGATTCCAAAATGCAAACAAACCCTCTACCTCTTTCTGTATTCAAGTAGTGTTAAAAAGGAGAGAGGCTTTGATTGCTTGGTTATGCCTGCTTTTTTTTTTTTTTGAAGCCAGTCATCATTGCTGTGGCTACCTCAAATGATTGTCTTATTTCTTACACCCCAGTTTACAACCAGTCTCAAAATCATGTAATTCTATAGGGTGGGTTTTTTTGGAAAGTCAGAATGGATCAAGAGAAGTTGAATTCCTATCCCTGCAGTACAAGAAAATTGAGTTTCCCTCTCATTGTCTTCATGGTGTACTGTAAGATACTTTCAAATAAATTTCAGGTTTCTCAGTGCGCCTATGCAAAAGGAGATGAATTGCCTTTAATCTTACTAGGGGCATAAGGAAAAATGAACCCCCTTTTTCTGGCCACCCTACTTACCTGTAAATGAAGTGAAGTGAAAATTAAATTAGAGTTCTAAGACACATTCTGAAAAAATTCCAGTAAAGAAACCAGGATTTATTTTGGTAGGGCCAGCCCAGGGGTAGGCAACCTTGGCTCTTTTATGACTCGTGGACTTAAACTCCCAGAATTCCTCAGCCAGCTCCCAGAATTCCTCAGCCAAGTGAAAAATAACTTGGTATGGCCCTACCTTTGAGGGGGCAATTTAGTTGGGAGAGCAAGGGCAAACCGTAAATGCACATCCTGAGTCACTTTCCACAGATGAGAGCAGCTGGCTAATTCATCAGAACAGCCAGGAGAAACTCACACTTGTTTGATAAAACTGTAAACTGAAAACTGCTGCTTCACTGTTTAACGGCTCAGTTGGTTACAATAAAACTACTCCAAAGTTTTCCTATGTACCTAACAGTTACAGTTTTTTTTCCCCCCCAATACATAAAACCAATTCTACTTATACCACATTACTGGGCAGTATAAGCATTTATCTAGAGAAAACAAATAAAAACATCACAGTGACAAGCAAAGAATATGAGTGTGCAAGATGAACATGACTTTAAACACACCTAATGATTTTGCATAGATATACTGCCATGAGATTTCATTTTACATATTTTTTGGATGAAAAGCAGGAAAGATTTTATTTCATCAGCCTTCAAAAATGGATATAGAAAGCATATTCCTTGTAGTCAAAACTATGAAGTTGTCCAAAAAAACCTGAAAATCACCAACTGAAAAATAAGTCACTCTTTATAGAGAGAGACTGAATTCTGAATAGTATGCTACAATAATTTATTTCTTTTAACACTCTCAACAGAAGAGCTAATTCAAATTTTATAGTATCATAGTTATGCAGATTCTTATCTTGGTGACAACACAATATACTTTAATGCACTTTTTTCTACTGGCAAATTAAATATGTATGCACAGCATATACAAGGACTCAATCTTTATGGCACAAGAATGCACTGTAAAAAAATATCACAGAGTTGGTAATCCTCTTTGCTGTGTAAAACTGGATCCATGCTAAAATTTTTGTATATTCCAAATTTAAATGTATGGAGATAATTAAAAACATTTTCGCATCAAGTAATATTGTCAGCAGCTAATGAAAAAAGTTGATAAATATTAACAAAGGAAAGCACTTATTCCCTTTGTTTCCTATAAAGCATAACCTAGCAATAGGTGTGTTACATACACATAAAATAAAATCACATATTTATTTACGTTTATGTTCTATTTTAAAAAGTCACCTATGATAAGACATCAACAGGTACAATCATTACTACTCACTATATTTCAGTACTAAATTTATAACATTTTCTTTAAATCTTAAGATGTGGGTATATAGTACCTACTTTCACTTTTATATTTGCTTAAATAAAAAGTATCCTCATTATTAGAAAAGTACACAGAATTCTATTCTTGCTATCAACAAAACAGAAATTGCTATAAAATGCAACAACAAAAAGCAGCATTAAATGTGTTAATAATTTTGATCTTCTTTCAAAACCAGAATAATCAGTCTGGAGTATTTTTTACCTATCTTGTCTATAATTGCAGAGGGGTGCAAAATATATATATTTTTTTTGCATCAAATAAAACCAATGTTTTAAATTGCTATATGCATTCTTTACTTGATACCTGAATCTTTATGGTATCAAACTGGATTTTCCAAACAATAGAATAATTTTAGAGGCAAAGTTATAAAGAGCTAATATTTTCTATTTTCTATGAAAATCTATAGAAATGAGTAAGAAAGTTTCATTACCACTTATATTATACTACTTTCTATTATTTTTTGTTGCCTAAATTCTCATTTTTCATAACTGTTCTTTCATATTTAGTCTAGTGTAAGAAAGCTTTTCTACCAGTAGGCATAGGTTTGATCTGATGTCTTGATATTAATTTAGCCACCAGTGAAACTCAAAATAAAATAGAACTGACATAACAATTTAAAACAGTTTAAAAATACATATAAGTATTTTCTTGCTTGTTCATGTTACTAATAGTACTTGTCAGTAAATCATACTTATCACTTGTCAGTCAGAATTGCATTTATGTTCCAAAGATTCTTAGTGTTTCATGTTTCTATGACATACACGTATTCTTTATTATTATGTTACAGATAAAAACTGTAAAAATATGCACAAAGCTATAGAGAGCAAAATATTCAATATGTAAAACAATTACAACATTTAAAAGGAAAAAACTTGACTCTATAATGAAACAGATTTTTTTAAATCTTATACAGAAACAATTTTAACATATGGATTCAAGAGGAAAAGGGAGGTACAATCAGAATAAATAGAAAATTATATCAATTCCTTATTCTCTGGCTACTATGCCTTTAATTATACATTAGTCCTTTTTAAAAAAAAAAACGATAATATAATGCAAATATTTTATGCATCATCTTAATAGAAAGAAATCCAAGCCATGTCCCTTTCATTTTTCATTATTTGACATCCAATATATTTCCCTATAGTTGCATGCCAAATATAGTGAGCTTTAAGACAAAAGATGTGAACACAATAGCGTGTACAGATATTGAAATTGCTCTGCTCCTTTAAAGAAGTTGTTTCACTGAACTCTCGAACTTTCAGTATGATTTTCCTGCTGCCTGGGATCAAATGAGTCATGGCGACTGGAGCAAGGTTTTTAAAATATGCCTCTTGATAATATCTCCGGAAATGCATTCCACTGCATTATACTGTGAAGACATTAAACAATGCTACCATCCAGCTGTGTCCAACCATAGACATTTACATCTGTTAAACCACACACCTCCATTGCCGAATCATGCAAATAATGGCTGTTATATGCAGTCTATTAAAAATTAGCGCTCAGAACAAAAGCCTTTGTAGCTGCACTCATGACCGAGGCTCCTAAGTGCAAATTGAATTTTAAAGAAAGCCCAGTGAAGCTATTTTTCTTTTCTTTTTCATAAAATCCAGTCCTACACTACTATTCACCCTGAAGTAGTTAGAAAATATGCCTGCACACATATGTGCACACACAATCAGGCACACATTTACACACACACACACACACACACACACACACAGAATGAGTTTGCCATGCATTGTTGTCTATCTAGACAGCTCTCAGGGCAAAACAAACTGATCTAAACTGCAATATTGGACCTTGTGGAAAGAAAGAAAAGGCTATTTCCCTGCAGGCTTCTTCGGACTGCCAATGTGTCAAATGAGCCAGCCTGGATGGGACCAGCTTCTTTACATTATCTCCGGTCTGCAGCAGTGTTTCTTAGGCAGAAAGAGGCAGGCACTTACCTTTCTGTGACAGCAACAAAAGGAGAAACCATTATGTCGCCTGCCTTGACAAACGTCTCTATAAAAAAAATGGAAAGAGTGAAAGAGTCAGTTAGAGGTGCTCGAGATGAAAGTCTGCACCCTTTTTAAGGCATGGGGCGCAGTACCAGCATGCCACCATCATATTGCTCTAGCATATACACACACCCCTCCTCACAGCAGGCTCACTGTAGCCAGGAGACAGAGGCATTAAATTAAAAAATCACAGCCAGAGGAAATAAACAGGAACCACAGCGATCCCCTCGACCCCAGCAGCCATCAAATCCGGGAAGATACACTACACATCTGTTTCATGCAATCCCTTGGGAGTGCCAACTCCAGTTACTTACCCTGTCTGCATTATTAATAGATGTTAATGGCTCCATTATAACAAGGAAAAGCCTTTCCCTTTCCTAAAATACAGAAATTCAGACCGACCGCCACATCTCCTTTTAATCACAAAGCAGCAGTCACTTCCTTGATTCTTCTCCTGCCAATGAAGTCACATTCTACTTCCAGCATCTCAGCTTTCCATATAGCCATCTGATAAGCAATTTATAGCAAACAAGTGCAATATAGGAAAAAAGCAAAGAGGGATATCCTGGTGGAGGGTTTCCAAGACGTAAAGATATTTGATTGGGTTTATACAATCCCATTTTAGCCTGTAGCATATTTAACTTATTTTCTTAGAGGCTTAAAATAATTGGCTTTGTTGGATGTTACCTAAACGAAAAAGATTTGTACTTTATAGGGCAGAAATTAGAAATTATTTAGATTAACTCAGTACCAAAGCTAAGCTTTCAGGCCTTCCCATCCTGTTAATATGCAAGAGAAACAGACCTTGAAGTGTCTGTAAGGAATGTCTTCATTCCTGACCTGACTTGTCTCCTTAAGGTAAATGCAGAGCAAAACATTTCTGAAAGCATGCAGACATCCCTACACACAAAAATATTGACCTATTTTAACTCAGATCTTCCTAAGTATGTTAAGAAGATACTCCAGGGAACAAAATGAATTAACAAATTTCCAAATGGCCTTTTGATAGCAATACATAAAGGAGACTGCCTTTGTCCCTTTTCACTTCTACATATTTATGGCTTTTTTTCAGGTAAACATCTTGGGGTCTACAAGAAATGGCTCCTGTAAAATGTATTTCACCATACAATCTTTTCATTCAAATGCTGCACAAGAGATTATTTTTATGTATCTTTATTGGATTCCAACTCAATTTACAAGAGTTTTGCCTAAAGGTAGCATCTTATTACCCAAGTGACAATAAAAAGACAACTTCAATTTTAGTTGATTGCTTTTTTTTATTTAAAAAAAAAGTTCTATGTTTTCATGAAGTCAAAAATCAAGCATTGTACAATACTCTGTTTCGAATGTAAGATGAAGCTGTTTGCTTACTTTTAACGAACATATGAGACATGCCATTCATTCTTTCAAGAAACATAAAGCCATGGGTTCTGTTGTTCTTTGACTCTATGGATTTTAGAGAACACCATTGCAAGAATTCCACTGAAATAAAAGCAGAGCAGGACAGGACAGGAGAGGACATCACAAAGTTTGTATTAGAGATTTGTGCTTCAATTATTTATTCAGATAAACTCTGCTGAAAACTTAGCTCTTGACATGCCAATTTATTTGAGGGGGAAGAGGAAGAGAGGAAATGGCTCAGAAATTATGAGCCATTGGGACTACAGTACTGAGGCCAATGAGTCACAGTATGGACCAGTTTCAGACTGAAATGAAAATGGAAGCATGGTGGCTTAGGATAATGAGGAGATGCTATATTCAAGAAAGTTAGAAGCAGAGAATTTGGCTATTTAAAGAGGATTTAGCACAACAGGATAGAAATATCCTCAGTTCATTTCTGATTTGTAATTATTTATAGGTGCATTACAATTTACTTTGTGCAAACAAAAAGAATTTATAATCCTGATTTACACAGTAACTTTTTTTACAGTATTAATTCCATTGTGAATGTTTATCTTTTTTGTTACTTAAGACTTCTTTCATTTTCATTTCCTGAAAAAGGTGGATTTGTGAGGATAAGAGTATATCTGTAAGGATAGGTGAGAGAGAATATATGTTTTCTATGTGCCTAAAACTTTAATTCAACACATGTCTATTTTCTGAACTGATCTTTGACAAAAGTATGGAAAAAGTATTCATTTTCTCAATATTTTGGATTCATGTGATTTTTTTTCCCATTTTGTCTCATCCCTGTTGTTTAAGAATGGATGACACATGATATTGATTTTATGTTACATGACACAAACATGACAATACTTGAACCAGATATAAAAGTACAGATTTTATGTCAATTTGATTTTCTTTTTGCTTAGCGAGAAAACAAAACAAATGCCAACCAATATAAAACAAAATCAATAACTATAATGCAGTAGAATAACAAAGGAAAGTAACTGGTTATAAGGAAAATAAGGATTTTTTTTTTAAAAAAATTAAAATAAAACCCTAGAGATTAGTTTACCAGTTTATTTCTGTAAATAACTATCTTAGCAATCCTTAAATTTTCCAGGATGACATATTTCTTACCTTTATGGGTAACTACATTGCTCCTACATTTTGAATAGCAAATAAGGCTAATTAGCAAAAGCACCTGCATTACTTATCTAAGGAACAAAGAGCATTTTCTTCTTCCATCATTTGGTTCCTAAGCCACACCCTTTTTCCATACAAAGCACAGACTCTTTTCAATGCTGCCATTCCCCACCCCTATCATTAGGAATGAGCATTTTCACAGCAACATTGAAATAGTAACATCACACATATCCAGGAAGGCGGAAGGCTACAGATAAAATTGTATGCAAGAGCATTGGGTAAGTATGTTAGGGTGTCACTACTTATTCATATTTACAGAAGCTTGTGGTACTTGTAACTAACAGACAACCAAATGCTGCATATGCAAATATCTTATTTAAATGGCTTAAACGCATACTATTCCCAGGCACATCAATTTTCTGGGTATTGAAAATCTGCTTTAGAGCCATTATTCATTCCATTCAAGTTAAGATTGTCATAGGATGGATGGTTATCTAAGACAACTTCAAGGACCACTGGGCAAACACAATGCATAAACTTCATTATAATTAAGCATAAATGATATAACTTGTCTACACAAGTTGATTTGCTTACTTATGGTTGGCTGACAGTCACAAATTGCCAGCTTATATATATGAATGAACTTAAAAAGTAGGAAAAGTCTTGTCCATACAGCTGATTCTTGACATAAAACAGTACAAGAGCTTGCCCATTATGGTCATGTCATAACATTCATAATACCAGTTGGTCACATGACTGACCCAATTTTACCTTTTTTGTGATGGTTGTTAAGTGACTCAACATGGTTATTAAACAAATCTGCAGGTGAATACCAAAATCATTAAGTGATTCAATCGTTTATAAGGGGTGCAATTTTGCTGTAAAATGTGGACAAATTATGGCAGGACACTGCAAATGTGGCTATGTTGTTGAGCATCCAAAGTTTGGTCAGATAACTCTGGAGGGGATCTGACAGTCAGAACTTAAAATCCAAGTAATCCTTTTTTCAGAGTCAAGATTAAGATAAAAAATATCTCTGATTCAACTATATTTTTAAACAGCCTTTTTAAATCCTTATAACTTTAACTCAACAACTGTAGAGAGTGCAAAGGTGAAATGAAAAGAAAAAAAACCTGTCTATTTCATTTCTTTCCAAATTCATATTATGTTTTGTTGGAATATTCATGAACAGGAAGAGTCATGTGGTAACTCAGTCAGCCAATGTGAAGAAAGTGCTACTGAGTCTGTGCAAAAAGAGTATTGAGTTAGGAGCTGGATTTCCAGTCTCATGTCTGTCTCTGGTCTGTCTCTGTAAGAAGTCTTTGTTAAGCTATGTTGCTGTAAAGAAGAATGGTATTGTAAATATTTTTATATAAATATAGTTATTTGAATCAGCTAAATGCAATCAACTGTGAGAGCTTCTGATTTATTTTTCACCAATTAGAGAAATTAAAATTCTCTAACAGGTTATGGGCCCAGAGCTTACTAAGGACTGCATTGTAATTTAAAGCTGGAAGAAATTGCCTGTGTTTAGAAAGTATAAGAACAAGGCAGAATTAGCAGAATGGCTGCAATGGAATTTAAGGAAAGCTGTGTGCCTCATTTGGGCCAAAAGAATTATATTGTGTGGGCTGCAAAAATGGAATGTTTGCTGAAAGCTAAAGAGCTGTGGTATATTGTAGAAAATCCACCACAAGTGTTTGCAGCAAGTGATCAGAAAAGTCATGATAGAGCAATGGCTTTTCTCATCTTGAATTTAGATGATGAACAATTTCTAAATGTTGCAAATTTAAAGACTGCAAAGGAGATTTGGTTGAAATTGAGAGCTGTGCACGTGAATGTTTCTGCTTGCAACATAGTGCAATTATCAAGAAAACTTTACAGGGCCTGTTTGCAACCAGGTGAATCTGTGGAACAGCATTTAAATAAAATGCAAAGTTTACTTTTGGACTTAGAACAATGTGGGATTAAATTCCCTGAGTCCCAAAAGGTTTTACTGGTGTTGAATAGTTTAGATAAAACCTGGGACACAGTTTCTGCAATATTTGAATGCAAAGAAGAGCAAGACTTAAATTTTGAGGCTTTAAAGCAGCGGTTCTCAACGTTTGTGTGACGGCGACCCCCGTCACACAAACGTTATGCGCATGCACAGCATGCATGCGTGGCACCGCCCCATGCGCGGTGCGCATGCGCGGCACCGCCCCCATGCGCAGCGCGCATGCGCGGCACCGCCCCCATGCGCGGCACGCATGCGCGGCACCGCCCCCATGCGCAGCGCGCATGCGCGGCACCGCCCCCATGCGCAGCGCGCATGCGCGGCACCGCCCCCATGTGCAGCGCGCATGCATGGCGCCGCCCCCGGAGGGGAGAAAATGGCGGATCACCGCCTTTGGCGACCCCCGAAAAATGGTCGATCGACCCCAAATGGGGTCGCGACCCATAGGTTGAGAATCGCTGCTTTAAAGGCATGTTTGCTTAATGAAGAAGAAAAACGCAATTTTAGAAGCAGCCACGAGGAGGAGAAATTCCTAAGGAGGGGGTCCAGACTGCAAGTCTCCAGAGGAGAAGAAACAAGCAGATCGGACCGACCAAATTGCAACAAAAGAGAGATTTTGCAAACAGAGAGCTACATTTGTGGAGGGAAGACACATTTGCAAAGAAACTGTTTGCAGAGGAATTGTTTGCAGAAAAAGACATTTGTGCAAAGAAAAAGGACTGCTTTGCAAAAGGAACATTTTGGTATTGCAAAAGTTTGCAATAGCAACAACAGAGACAAGTGGCTAATAGATAGTGGGGCAAGTCAAACAATTGTTAATGACTCTAAATTATTTTGCAGGTTTGTTACAGTAGCACAAGAAGCTGTGGCTTTGGCAAATGGCCAGAAAGCAAAAGTCATTGGAAACGGCGATGTAAAAATTCCATATTTGGAATCAAAGTTTACCAATGTGCTTTGTGTACCTGAGATGAAACATAATTTGTTAACTGTGTCTAATTTAGACAAACAAGATTTTGAGGTCATTTTTGTAAATGGGAAATGTCTCATCAAAAGGAATGGGAACATTTGTGCAGAAGGCATAAAGGAAGATAATCTATATGTATTGCAGGGACAAAAGGTTCAATGTTCCCATATATTTAAGAATGTTGCAGAGCATGATTCATGTGTTCATCTTCTGCATAGAAGACTTGGCCATGCAAGCTTTAAAGTTTTGCAGCAAATGCAAGGTTTTGCAGAAGGGCTAAATTTGAAGGGATGCAAAACATATTTGGACTGTGCAGTATGCAAAGCATCAAAGTCAAAGGCATTCCCAGTTAGTAAATATAGCACAAGACAAACAAAAAGAGTTCTAGAGCTGGTCCATGCAGATCTGGTGGGACCTATGCAAGCCAGTTGGGAGGAGCAAAATATGCACTGGTAATTGTTGGTGATTATAGCAGGTATTCATTTTGCTATTTGCTTAGAGCAAAGACAGGTGCTACAACAATTCAAACAGTAGAGAGAAGGTACAGACAACAAGTGTGTCAGTTGCAAACTGATAGAAGTACTGAATTTATGTCAACTAAATTCCAACAATGGTTGGGGCAGTTGGGGATAAGACACAGACGTACAAATCCTTACACAGCAGCAGAGAACGGTGTAGCTGAAAGAAGGAATGGTGTTTTGCAAACAATGAAAGATTCATTATTGGAGGATTCTGGTTTGAGCAGGTCATATTGGGGAGAAGCCA
The DNA here is from genome assembly GCF_016545835.1 of Crotalus tigris. NCBI lineage: Eukaryota > Metazoa > Chordata > Lepidosauria > Squamata > Viperidae > Crotalus > Crotalus tigris. The sequence goes on along the minus strand of NW_024096551.1, from coordinate 4,966,062 downwards.
TATTGACTGCTGTGGAGTTCCTCCATTAATAATACTCCATATGCCATTCTATATGGGAGAAAGCCATCACTGGCACATTTGAGAATTTTTGGAAGTACTGCATGGGTACATATTCCAAAAACAATCAGAAGAAAGGGACAGCAAAAGGCAAGAAAGCTCAGGTTTGTGGGCTATGAGCCAGGGTCAAAAGGATATCGCTTTAGCGATGGAAGTAAGAGAATTATAATTTCAAGGTCTGCTAATTTTGCAGAACAAAATTGGGGCAGAATTAATGCAAATTCTGGGTATGTCTCATTTAATGAGGGTGATCTGTTTAGTGACAATAACTCATCTAATGATGAAAAAATCATTATTGAAGATGTCCATGTTCAGGGAGGAGAGGCTGAACAAGACATGAAGCCAGAAAGACTTGAGACACAGGAGCAGTTAATACCACGTAGGTCAAAGCAATGTAATAAAGGAATTCCGCCTGACAGGTATTCTGCCAGCAAAGTAAAGGTTTGCAATGTGTAGTATGAGCCAAGAAGTTATAAAGAAGTGTTGGCATTACCAAAAGCTGAAGAAGAAAAATGGAAGGAGGTCATGGATAAAGAGATGAAGTATTTAAATCAGTGACTGTGCCACAGGGTACCAAAGCTGTGGGTTGTAAGTGGGTATATAAGAAAAAGGTATTGCCAAATAATGATATACAGTATAAGACCAGGTTAGTGGCACAAGGTTTTTCACAATTAAAGAATGTATTAAGTTAATAGGTCTGATGTCTCTTCCTGTCATGAAGGGAGGAGTGTTGGAATATTCATGAACAGGAAGAGTCATGTGGTAACTCAGTCAGCCAATGGGAAGAAAGTGCTACTGAGTCTGTGCAAAAAGAGTATTGATTTCTAGTCTCATGTCTGTCTCTGTAAGAAGTCTTCGTTAAGCTATGTTGCTGTAAAGAAGAATGGTATTGTAAATATTTTTATATAAATATAAAATTATTTGAATCAGCTAAATGCAGTCAACTGTGAGAGCTTCTGATTTATTTTTCACCAGTTAGAGAAATTAAAATTCTCTAACATGTTTTCATAATAATTTCAATTACCAAGAAGAATGAAGTACCTTTTACAGTACTCTTGGACTGGAATAAGGGAGGGCAACTGAACAATTAGTATTCTTAGATTTCTTTTTCAAAATAGCATAATTTTCATCTACTACAGATATGTCATATGGATTGTTGGGGTACAGAATGCAAGAAGCCCCACAACAGAAATTTTAGTCATTTGATATGATCATACACCAAAGTTCCTTCTTTTGGCTTTTAGTTGTTCAGGATAGAAAATTTTTATGTCATTGCATTTAGAATAATTCTTAACACATCACACAGAAAAAAACATACAATATTAAGCATAACTACCATGTGCTACAGATATAAAGTAGTATTATGGTAAGCAGTCTCAAATAATAGCTAAGATTCAGGAATTATGGGAATTATGGTTTGGCAATATCTGGAAAGCCACAGGTAGAGTATTCCTGCCTTATAAATATGGAAGACTATGATTTAAATGCAAGATGCATTTTTGCTCATTTTTTTTTCATTTTTCAATACATTTGATACATTCAATACATTATAAAAAAATACCTTTGAAATAAATTCATACATAAAACCTTAGGTGTCGCTCGTCCATCTCCCCCCCCCACTGTATCCGCCCTCTCTACCTTTCTTCCTTACTTCCCTCCTCCCTCTCTCCTCCTCTCTCCCCTCATCCCTTCCTTCCATCCCTTCCTCCTCCCCTCTCATCCCTCTTCGGATACAGTTCAGGGGAGATACCCAAGCGGCATCTCTCTCTAAATTCCTCTACCTATTTTATACATTAACATTTCTGTTTATCTAACCTACTTAATCCCACCTATCCCCCACCTATCCCCCCCACTTCCTGGAGCAGAATACAGGGTTATTGTAAACTAAACAAACACAATCTATAACTTTTAAAACAAAAAATTTATACAATAATCAAATTCATACTTAACCCTTAACTCCCTCTAAACTTTAACTTCATAATAATATAAACAAATCTATTATAAATAATTTATTATAAAATTCTATAAATAATAATAATTATTTCTTTCAAGAAAAAATTTAATCATAAAATAAATGGAACTTTAAAGTTCCATATTTATTCTGAATATAATCTATCCATCTTCTCCATATCCTAATATATTTTTCTTGTGTATGATCCTTTAAATAAGCAGAAATCTTTGCCATTTCTGCTAAATTAGAAACCTTGAATACCCATTCTTCTAAAGTAATCAACGAATCCTTCTTCCAGTATAAACCTACAAGTAACCTTGCTGCGGTTATTAAATTCAACATTAAAATAGTTTCATTAACATCTAAATCTATAAAAATACCCAACAAAAATAATTGAGGAGTAAACTTTATCTTCTTTTTAAAAATCTTTTGAATGTTCCACCAATCCAAAAAGCTTTAACTTTCTTACAGGTCCACCAAACATGAAAATAAGTTGCATCAGTACTACCACACCTCCAACATTTGGGTTGTAAGTTAGGATACATACAAGACAGTTTTTTAGGATCCAAATGCCACCTATAAAACATTTTGTAAAAATTTTCCCTTAAATTTTGTGTCTGTGTAAATTTAACATTTCTAATCCAAATAGTCTCCCATAAATCCAATAAAATCGGTTCCTGGATATTCTGGGCCCATTTAATCATAAAATCTTTTACCAACTCTGTTTCCGAGTCCAGTTTTATTAACTCATCATAAATTCTTTTAATATGAGCATGATTCTGATCTTTAATCTGAATTACCAAATTTTCATCTCCTAATGTTATTCCAACTTTCTTATCTACAGTCCACCTATCCACAATTTGTATATATTGAAACCATGACTGTAAGATATTTTCTTGTCTTAGTATATCTAAAGATTTTAACTGCCAATCAGTACCTGACCAAATTAATAATTCCTTATATGAAATTTTATCAAAATTCATCCCCTTAGAAACTCCCTCAATTACATGTCCAGGAATCCCCCAAATAGGTATTTTATAATTTAACCTATAATAATACTTCTTCCAAACTCGAAGAAAAGCATTCCTTAAAATATGTGATTTAAAAGCCCGATCTACTTTCTTGTTAAAAATCAAATATGCATGCCAACCATACAATAAATCCCACCCTTCAAGAGAAAGGATATTTTTATTTGTTAAATTAAGCCAATCGCTTATCAAAGTTAAGGTGGCTGCATCATAATATAATTTCAAATTAGGTGCTTTAAGCCCACCTCTTTCTCGGGCATCTTGCAAAATCTTAAACTTTACCCTTGGTTTTTTCCCAGCCCAAATAAATTTATTGATACCCTTTTGTCACTCATCCAGGTTTGCATCTTTTTTTAAAATAGGTAGCATTTCAAACAAAAAGAGAAACTTTGGTAGAACATTCATTTTTATCACTGATATTCTCCGCAACAACGACAATTGCAACTTTTTCCAATCATTTAAATCCTTTTGTACTTTTGCCCAGAATAATTCATAATTATTCTTATATAATTTTCCATTAGAAGCTGTTATATATACTCCCAAATATTTAACCTTTTTCACCATCTGAAAACCTGTAAGTTTAACTAAAATTTCATTTTCCTTATTAGACATATTTTTTAGATAGCATTTTAGTTTTATTATTATTTATTTTAAAACCAGAAACTTTCCCATACTGGGATATGAGTTCCAACAAATGACCAGCTACTTGAGTCGGTTGTACTAAAGTTAAAACCAAATCATCTGCAAAAGCTCTCAATTTATACTCATTCCTATTTACTTTTATTCCCTTAATTACCGTTGACTCTCGAATCTGAATTAATAAAATCTCCATTGTTAAAACAAATAATAATGGGGATAATGGATATCCTTGTCTTGTTCCCTTTTCAATATTAAAAGTCTCTGTCAATCCCCCATTAATAATAATTTGAGCAGACTGTTGCTGATATATAGCCTTGATAGCATGTAAAAACTTATCTCCAAAATTCATTTTCTCTATCAATGAAAATAGAAATTTCCAATCTAATTGATCAAAAGCTTTCTCAGCATCTAAAAATATAAAGGCCACAGGAATCTGATTATTCTTATCCAAATACTCTATTAAATTAAGAATTTGTCTTACATTATATTTCATATATCTTCTTGTTATAAATCCTGATTGGTCACAATGAATCAAATCCTTCATTACCTGCAGCATTTTTGCTCATTTTTGTAACTTTTAGAGTATTTTTTTCACATATTTACAATAAGCAAATTTCATTTACCAACTGTTAGTTCTATAAAATGGGACACTTGATGAAAAATTCAGCACTGCAAACTGGGTTCTATCATCAGCCTTCTTTCAAGGATTGGAATGGAAAACACACAGAAACTAAAAGAGCTCAGATGGTGAGCTGAAAACATATGCAATATTGCCAGTATATTGCCCATAGTACTGCTGCAGAGAAACAGCAGATACCTCAGGTCACACAAGATAGCAAATGCAATAGTGATGGCAATCTCCCCCTACTATATCGATAGCCTTGGTTAAAAACTGCTCGTTCAGCAACTGTTCAAATTGTGACAGCACTGAATAAGTGGTACTTATGACTGGCCCTTGAATTTATGCCCTTACCCACATCCCTGTGGATACACGAGCACAATCTGGGGACTTGGCAACTGTCTCACACATATGAAAGTTGCAGCATCCAAAAGCCATATTATATATTCTGTGTTTAATGATAGGAATCTTCCAGTAGATGTGTTTAGACACAAACTTTGCTTTAATCTTGAAAGCCAGATTCCAATCCTTTGGGACCTTTAATGTTAAAAAAGCAGGTCCATTTCACAAATTTTTGATAAAAGTCTGATAAGCAAAAAAATAAATAAAGTGAAGTAAATAAAAATATCACTGTATAGAAAGCAACATTCCTTTGTATTTTGCCACTAACACTTTTTCAAGAAAGAACTTTTTCTTAATCTATCCAAAATAAAAGACATTTTGCAGAGGGGACAAATTGTTTCTTAGAACTTAGAGTAGAACTGCCTTTGAACATATGAAATAATATGATATAAAGGCAGACTATGCATTGCTTCACTGAGCTCTATTCATTTTGGTTACTAGTAGCTCTCCAAGGTCCTTTACTAGAAAATAGACTAAGATTTCATGAAGAAAGCAGCTGCAAGGAACATGTGCTCCCCCAAAGACTTATGACTCTCCATTTAATGGAACTATTTGTACTAAGAAATAGCTGCAATTAGGAGAAATGTTTTAAATCATATTACTGCATGAAAATTAACAATATAAATAGCTGTTCAAAAAGTGGCTTCAGATATCTATTTTATCATGTAGCCTTTGCTGGTTTAACATATGCAAAAAAATAAACTGTTTCTGTTTCAGGTGGAATACAGCATGTTGTTAATACCTGTGCAAGTAAAACATATGATACATTTTGGTTCCACTGGGAACTGTACAGAGGACATCCATGCAAATTACAGCTAGAAATTTTGTCAGACGTAAACATTTACTTGCTAGCTGTTTATTTTACTTAATTTCTGCTGATTTCATGGACTGATAATGATGATGATGATGTTGGAAGGGACCTTGGAGCTCATCTCGTCCAACCCCCTGCTCAGGCAGGAAACCCTGTATCAGTGGTGGCGAACCTATGGCACGGGTGCCAGAGGCAGCACTCAGAGCCCTCTCTGTGGGCACATGTGCTGTTGCCCCAGCCTTGCCTCCCCCCGCAATCCCCTTCTCTCCAGCAGCCCTCCTGAAGGAGACTCACCCTCGAGCGTGGCCCACACAGAGCAGCGCAGCCAAGGACATGGCAGCCAGGCAGCGTAGACAAGACTCTGCCCTCACACCCCATCATGCAGTTGATGCTGCAGGGCGCGGGCAGAGGTGTGACCGCCATAGCACTGCTGGGCTGCCTGGGCGATCTGCAATGGGCCCTAGAGGTAGTAAGTGGTCCTGTGCAGGTGGGGGTGGGCAGGGGGGGAGTGGGGGTGGGGCCAGTTTTTGGGCACTCGGTCTCTAAAAGATTCGCCATCACTGCCTAGAACTTTTCCAGCTGATCTTCGCAGTTGCTGTTTTTTTTTAAAAAAAGTTTTTATTTTCCATTTATTCATCATACAAAATACAATTTACAAAATGAAATAAATTCATGACCATTGGTACCTCCTGCCCATTCCTCCCAGGCTGCGTCCACTCTCTCTAAACTTTCCCTACTTCCCTCCTGTTTTTCTCCTCCCCTCCTACTCTCTCCCCTCCCCTTCTCTTACCATCCTACTTCCTCCCTACACCTTCCTCCCCTCTCATCCCTCTCAGACACATTGACGCAGCATAGGGGAAATGCCCAAGCAGCACCTCTCCCATAAACTACCATATCTATATTATCCTTACCCACCCACCCTCAACCCTCCCCCCCTCACTTCTCAGAGCAGAGTACAGGGTTATTAATAACAAAGTTAACAATAAAAAGAAAAAAAGAAAAAAGAAAAAAAGAAAGAGAAATATATATATATATATATATATATATATAATACTTAACCTTTAACTCCTAAATTACATCATAAGCAAATCTCTACAACATTTACTAAAAAATTTACTCATAAAATAAATGAAACTTTGTAGTCTCGTACTTTTCTGAATATAATCTATCCATCTTCTCCATACAATAATATATCTTTCTTGTGTATGATCCTTCAAATAAGCAGAAATTTTTGCCATTTCTGCAAAACTAGAAACTTTAAATATCCATTCTTCTAAAGTAGGCAACGAATCTTTCTTCCAGTATGAGCCTACTAGTAACCTTGCTGCAGTTAATGAATTCAACATTAAAATAGTTTCTTTGTCATTTAAGTCCACAAAAATACCTAATAAAAATAATTGAGGAGTAAACTTTATCTTCCTTCTAAAAATCTTTTGAATGTTCCACCAAATCATAATCCAAAAAGCCTTTACCTTTTTACAATTCCACCAAATGTGAAAATATATTGCATCCATATTACCACATCTCCAACATTTGGGTTGTAAATTAGAATACATACAAGATAATTTTTTTAGGATCTAAATGCCATCTATAAAACATTTTATAAAAATTTTCCCTAAAATTTTGAGCTTGTGTAAATTTAACATTTCTGATCCAAATTATCTCCCATAAGTCCAATGGGATCGGTTCCTGGATATTCTGAGCCCATTTAATCATACAATCTTTGACCAATTCTGTTTCCGAGTCTAATCCTATTAAAGCATTATAAATTCTTTTTATATGGGCCTGACTCTGATCTTTAATCTGAATAACCAAATTTTCATCTTCTAATGTTATCTACAGTCCACCTGTCCACTATTTGTAAATATTGAAACCATGACTGTAGAATATTTTCTTGCCTTAATATATCTAGGGATTTTAAATGCCAGTCCAAACCTGACCAAATTAATAATTCTTTATACGAAATTTTGTCAAAATTCATCCCCTTAGAAATTCCCTCAATTGCATGTCTGGGAATCCCCCAGATAGGTATTTTATAATTTAACCTATGATAATACTTTTTCCAAACTCGAAGTAAGGCATTCCTCAAAATGTGTGATTTGAAGGTCCGATCCACTTTCTTACTAAAAATTAAATATGCATGCCAACCATACATTAAATCCCACCCTTCAAGAGAAAGAATATCCTTGTTTGTTAAATTGAGCCAATCACTTGTCCAAGTTAAGGTGGCTGCATCATAATATAACTTCAAATTAGGTGCTGTTTTGAGCGCTGCATGGCAATCGGTTTCTCTTCATTTTTGGCAGTTTCCTTCTACAGGGAAAGGACAGAGGCTTTCATTAAGAGACAGAGAGATCAAACAGGCAGCCTTCGTTTCCTGGATCGCTCTGCATCAGAAATTGCATTTAAAGGGAAAAACCCAGAAAGCTGCTTCTTCTGGAGTAAGAAAAAGCAAGCCAAATACTTCTTTTTAGCCAACCGTTAAGTAGTTGCCGCATAGAAAGAATGTGCACAATTTTCTGAACAGCCAGCAATTTTGTTAGCTATGCCTCCAAACAATGGGAAAAGGACATGCCAGGGTAGCAATTTAGAATGTGGTGCACCTTCCCAAGGATGTAGGGAAGAGTCTTAAGGAAAACAGGAAGGATGCAACAGATTTGAATAAAGGCAGTCTGATTTTGTGGAGTAGCATTAATGCAAGAAGTAAAAGTACAGGTTTAGTTATGACTGAAAAGACAAATTAATCTCTCAACAGAATGAAGAGTAAATGGACATAAGGAAAAAATACAGTTAGTCCTCAACTCACAACAGTTCATTTAATGACCAGTTACAAGGTTATTGAAAAAAGTGATTTATGACTATTTTTCACACTTAAAGACAGTTGCAGCATCCTCATTGTCCCTTGATCAAAATTCAGATGCTTGGCAACTGGTTCATATTTATGATGGTTTCAGTGTCTCAGAATCATGTAATTACCTTTTGCAACCTTCTGACAAGCAAAGTCAATGGGGGAGTCAGATTCACTTAACAGTATTACTAATTTAACAACTGCAGTTCCCAAAGCAGTGGTGGCACATGAGGGATCACAATGTGTCCACTGCTGCAGGTGCCACTGCTACTGAAGCTTCCAAAGTCTCTATGTAGTGCACATTTCAACAATGCAATATGGAGATGACTATAGCACAAGCGAGCAGTGTTTTGTGATCGAAGAATGGTGCAACTGTCACACAGAATGTAATTATGCCAAGGTTCTTCTGGCCATTATTGCCATCTGCTCACAATGATGGAATTGATAAAATTCTCAAAAAATGCCACCCATCCCCCAAGGGGAAATGCCTCATGAGGCATCATGGAGACCTCAGGGAATATCCAGCAACTGTCTTGGGCAGGGGCATCTCAGCAGCAGCAGGAGGAAGATGATATGGAACATCAGCTGGGGGAATGGGAGGCAACAGGGTAGGCAGTGGCAGAGTGCAGGGCAGCCAAAAAGGCAGAAATGGGAGAAAGGTAGATGGGGGAGGGTTTAAAACACACACTGTGGTCATAAATATGGGTGGGCCACCAAGTACCTGAATATTGATCACATGACCATGGCTATAATTTCAAGGACCGCTGGTAATTATCATTCATTCAGCATAATTGTAATTATGATCACTGACATAATTGCTTTTAAGTAAGGGCTACCTATAGATGGAAATGATGGAAACAAGAGGGTCAGTTTGATCTAGTAGTTGAATTAGCAGATTAGAAACCATAACACCCTGAGTTCCAATCCTCTCTTAGGCATGACAACTGGTTGAGTGACTGTGGGACAGTCGCTGCTTTTCAGTTCAAACAATCTCACAGGGTTGTTGTAGGGAGCCTAGCAGAAGGAACAATATGTACACTGACTTGAATTGTACAAGGTAAAGTTGGTACATAAATGTAATAATAAATAAGGATGATTTGGAGGGACAGAAAGGAGAGAGTAATGAATGTTACTGATATAATTTATGTTTCCCTTTCTTATTTCAAGCTTTTAATTCCTTTGGATTAGTATTTCTTACTTTTTTCTACATTCTGCATAATGACCCCAAAAGTGAATAGCATGATGGGCATATATATATAATTTGAAGCTGACTGGAAGAGGATGAAAACATAACTCCTAGTTTATAAAATATTTCAGCATCTAAAAGAAATGGTATGTTATTTTATCAACATGATAGTATCAACTTCAGAATTGTTTTTAAAAAATTATGCCCTAAGATTATATTCCCCTTATTTTGTTTTAAAATTATTTTTAATATAAAAAATGAGAAACTAAAATGGTGTAAAATAAAACACCAAGTTCCAGCATCATCTTTGTTTTTTGTTTCTGTGGCCCACATTTATTTATTTATTTATGAATGAGACTTATATACCGCTTTAAGTGCAAGCACTCTCTAAGCGGTGTACACCAGTAAGCAATGTACATATACATATATATTTACATTGCCCCCAACAATCTGGGTCCTCATTTTACCTACCTCAGAAGGATGGAAGGCTGAGTCAACCTTGAGCCGGTGAGATTTGAACCGCTGACCTGCTGAACACAGTCAGCTAAAGTGGCCTGCAGTACTGCACTCTAACTACTGCGCCACCTCGGCTCATTCACATAGATCCCACATGCTTTTTAATGAAATAAAAATGCTAAGTTCCTGCAACTGAACGCTTTGTAAACATGCTATATCACTCACCATGGAAATCTGGCATTATCTGGGGTGGAAGAACAATAAAGGAATATCAAGAATCAATTTCACCAGTATGTAGTCTTGTAAATGGAACTTTTCTGATGGCCTACACATACTGGGTAGCCATTTTGTGACAGCAGCCATTATATGTTCTGTAAAAATAAAAATGGGCTTATTACCATAGTATTGTAAACACACAATGTGATTCATTGGGGATGTTATGAGCATTATAAAACCTCCACATGTTTGTGTGTTCATAAGGCAAGCTTCTAAATCTTAGGATTGAAGGACAGAAGTAAATTAGAATATTTATAGAGTAGAAGCAGCTAGGCCATCTTATTCTAAACACCGAAAGGAATATTGGCTAGAAGAAGCTAAAACACATGGAGTAACTGTGTGCAATGATATACGGAAATGACCAAGGGAAGAGATGCTACTTTGGGAAAGGTCAGATAAGAGAAAGCTTAGCTCAGAACCACTTAGTAGGCAGGCACAAAAAGCTCAGAAGGCACCATCTCTAAGTTATTAGACTGTAAAGATGCCCATTCCTTTGCTGTCATCTATTGCTGTCTGAATTCTTGCAGTCCAAATTTGGTAATCCTAGAACAAAAGGCCTGGTGATATCGTAAAAGACGATCTGGAGGGGTTCAGTAATATTTCTCTGGGTAGATAGCTGGGTATTATAGTGAACATAAGAATAATAATGACTGATATAATTTAGAATATATATAAATTGCATCACTTCCATTTAACTTGATATATAATTTAGCAAATGTAAAAGAAGGGCGTTGTCTTACCTGAATGCCTTTTCTCAGTATGACAATGGAGAATGGTGTATACAAAACATGTTGTTGCAATTTTTAAATACCCAAATCTGTTTTCATCATGTATTTTATAAAATGCAGGAAATTTATACTTCTCATAATTACATTTTGTCAGTACAGAATTTTGTTTTTGTCTTGGATGAGCCATCAAGGAGCAGATTCTATTACTACTTCATGTCTTCTCTAAGTAATACTCAAGATTGCAGTCAATGTGCTAAAAGGAATTCTAGAATAGAACAGAGCTGAAAGAGACCTTGGAGGTCTTCCAGTCCAGCCTCCTGTTCAAGCAGGAGAACCTGTATCATTTCAGACAAGTGACAGCATAGTCTCTTCTTTAAAATTTCCAGTGATGGAGTGCCCATGATTTCTGAAGGCAAGCTTTTCCACTGGTTAATTGTCCTCACTGTTAGGAAGTTTCTGCTTAATTCCAGGTTGCTTCTCTCTTTGGTCAGTTTCCAACCATTGTTTCTTGTCCTGCCCTCTGGTGCTTCAGAGAATAGTTTGACCCCCTCTTCTTTGTGGCAGCCCCTCAAATACTGGAATAATGCTATCATGTCACCCTTATTTCTTCTTTTCTTTAGACTAGCCAAACCCAAATCCTGCAGCCATTCTTCATATGTTTTAGTCTCCAGGCCTTTGATCATTTTAGCTGCTCTTCTCTGAACTTTTTCCAAGGTCTCAACATCTTTTATGTAGTATGGTGACCAAAATTGGTTGCAGTATTCCAGGTGTGGTCTTACTGGAGTTTTATAAAGCGGTACTAATACTTTGCGTGATCTTGATTCTATGCCTCTGTTTATATAACCCAGGATTGTATTAGCTTTTTTGGCTGCTGCTGCACACTGCTGGCTCATAGTCAAGTGATTGTCCACTAGGACTCCAACCAGAGCGCTATAATTCAGTGTAGAAAAAATGGAGCAATATAATTCATTGCTAGCGAAAGCAATGCTATATATGCATCTATCAGTGTCATTCTGAAAGGAAATATTTATTATGTTCTATAGACCTATGAATTAGGCCAATCCCAAAAAAAATCCAATAAAAGCAAAGATTATTAGGCTTTGTTGTACAGGTAGTTCATGACAAAGGATTGTAAAGCGAGACTGCCCATTAGTCATATGTCATGATGGTTGTAAAACAAATCAATCATGTGACAGACCTGATTTTACTATCTTCATTAAGCAAATAACCACGGATATCAAGTGAACACTGGTCATTAAGCAGTTTTGCCAAAAACTGGAAGTGAGTCCCAGTTTTTGGCAAAACGCTCATGAATGCGATTATATAAATATGAGATGCTTCAAACACCTGTAAATACAGCCACGTTGCTGAGTGCACGAAGTTCAATCATGTAATTGCAAGAGGGGACCAATTATGAAACTTCAAATCCAGGTCATAAGTTGCCCTTTTTGAGTTTGTCGTAACCCTGAATAGTTACTAAGTGACTAACTGTAAGTCGAGGACTATATATAGTTATTTTAAACATCATTACACTGGGAGAGCCAATCTAGGCAGTCAATTTGAAAAAATTAAACCAGAGAGAAATATCATAAATATTATGCTTGCAAGTTTATTTTAACTCCTAAGCAATTTAAGAAAAACAAAAAGACTAAAAATTTATTACAGTAGACAGATTTAATTCTGAAATATTAGCAAATAATACATAATGTTTTTAAAATGTTTTTAAGAACGGTATAGCTTCTCTGTAACTTTTTGATAATACACAATATTCTTAAGTATTCCAAACACCAATATTCACATATTTTCTTCAGTTTGCATTTGAAAATATTGCTTATTCATGACAGTCTATGAAGACACAATATTTACAAATGAACCCTTTTATAAATGAAATCCCCTCATCCTGGATTTTAAGCAATTGGGTTAACATTCCCTTAATTAAATTGTTTTATTTAACCTTAACAAGCCATAATGGGAGAGGAATTCCAGAAGGAAAAGCCAAGGCAAATATTGTAGCACATTGCAAGACCATAATAATACACCATTAACTGGCTTCTCTGCCTTTTAAAAGTCATGCAAATGATGATCGGTAGACAAGAACTTTATCTAAGCCATTTTACCAGACAAAAAGTAGAGCATTCAATACTGCAATGTGCCCCACCCAAGCTTGGTGTTAAGATCAACCAGGTTCTGCATCTTTAATATTATTACATTGCAACTTATTCTTCATTTTTGGGGGCGTCTTCAGCACATCTATACACATACATGTCATTCGAATCCCAATCAAGCACAAGAACAAATGTTGAAATTAAAAGAGAATTCTGCTACTTATTTTTCATTAAAATATAGTATCAATTATGATAAATTGATACTCTTAAAGCATTGCCTTAAATAATTAAGAGTTACCTTGAACTTTATTTAAGTATTAAGATTTAAATTTTATACAGATTTTTTTGGTTGCCCAGTAATAGTCAGATCATGAATAAACTTAAAGACTGCATTAAACTTGAAATAGTGAAAAGAATCAACTACCAAACTATTCTATATTGAAATGCATACCACACACAACAAACAACAATGCCACATAATTGACCACAAGTGAATAATATCAAGATTAGTATACTTGCACTTTTTACTATTCTAAAACTCATTTTTTAAAAAGTAGGCAAAGTTGAAAAGACTACCCCATAAGCAATAAAAAGACATATGTTATATAGATGCAAAACAAAAATCAAATCATTCTTTGTGAACACAGAAATCTCCACCTGGAAGAAAAATGGTCTTGGGAAGATTTTCCAGGTTGTTTTATTAATTAAAATAAAATGTTCACAGATGTAAACTGAAAACTGCAGACAACCACATAATAGGTGTAAAATTATCACAATAGTACAAGTTTATTAAATTAGGATTTTCAAATTCTGTTCTCTGAGCCTTATAGGGTTCCCTAAGAATTGGATGGGATGAGAGATTAAGGGGAAAGAAAGTTCACCTGAGGGCAGCCAGGAGCATCCATAGCAATTTTTCTAAGATATAAGGATTGTCTTCTTCTGAAAATTGCCACAACTACTATTGGAGGATCAAACCTTCAGGAGTTATACGCATACACTGACAAGCAGAACACAAATTTGTGGCTCTCCTAAAGTATTTTTCGCTCAACGTCTGCTATTTTTATGATAATCTTACTTTTAGAATAAAACAATATATTCATATTTATACTGGATTAATGACTAGTAATCAGAATGCAAGCATTCTATTCTACAAGGGTCAATCAGGAAATATTCAGTGCTGCATCTCACGTTATTTTTTAGCGCCTGTTTGGTAATTTGCCACAACAATATGATGTTATGCCCATTTTTCAGCTTAAATTCCCGCTTTTACTTTTGTCATAGCTCAAGCATTAAGTTGCTTTATGATGGCTTTGCACATTATGATAAACACATTTAACATCCAAATTGAACTAACCTGAAAAAACAGTCTTGATGCCATTGTAGTTTTACACAAAACTCTGGATATTTTAATTTTAGTATTTATGATGGAATTAGTTTTAATTTATTTTAAGATTCTTCACTTCCCAGAGCTACTTGCTGAGATGGGCAGCCATACAGCTACGGTTTTTTGATTAATAAACAAAGAATAAAATAAAACTCAAGATGTCTGTCCAAAAACTCTAAACCTCTCCCTAAAGCACAATTTTCAAAGTTCTTGAGAAAAGTCAGAATAGATAACCTTGGTATAAACCTAACTGGCAGATGCAGTGCAACTATTTACTCTGCAATTCCACTGAAGAAAAACATCATTGCTAACTTCTGACTCATGTATAAATAAGAATCTAGAAATAGATAAGAGAATAAAAATCTCCAGCACAATCATACTGCATTTATTTGCCTTAGTAAAACTGCAAAAAATGGAGAGCTGTTTGTAGGCCTTAATTAAAGACATTGATATTTGGCTATCTTTTTATTTAAAAAAATGAACCAGTTCACTGGGCACCAAAATACTGAGTAAATCAAAGGGTTCTTCTCAAAGAATGCCTACCTGCTCACTACATCAGAGCAAGTAGCTCTTGAAAACAGATGTTTTTTAGTTTGTGATATGACAAGGAAGTCTATTATTTAAAACAAAAAACAAAATCACTGGTTAAAGGCTACTCAAAATGCATGTAGAACCAACCAATCTCTCATACATGAAACAAAGATTGATTGCTCCCTCAAAGCAGTGATCAGTAAACAGAAACTCACAAATTTTGGAATGTGATGTGAATAGATAAAGGACTCAAAACAAAACATTGGCATCCAATCAAGATTAGTAAGGTTGAAGGATGTACAAGGAAAAGGCAATGGAACAAATGGCAAAGGAACAGGAGCAAGGAGATCATGAAGAGGTACAGTACCAATTATTACCAGATTCAAGTGGTACCTGAAGAGCTACAGATTATTATCAGGTTAAATAAAATAGCATGTGTCCATATAGTTGCCAGGAATTGGACTGAATTTAAAGACATAAGTAAAAAACTACGGTCTTTAAAAAAAATCTTCAGAATCTATTAGTCTATCAAAAATATGTTGAATTTATTAGACACACAGACAAGAAAATCCCAAACAGCTTCACTATTATTCCAATTTGGAATGCCTAGAGCCATGGTGGCAAACCTATGGCATGCGTGCCACAGATGGCATGCAGAGCCCTCTCTATGGGCACGCATGCCGTCGCCCCAGTCCTAGGCATTCAGCTGGGTATTATAAAACCTTTTCGCTTTAGGCCTCTGCCGCCATGTGCAAAAAAAAAAAAAAAAAGGTTCAATCCATTTCAACTTCTCACAGAAAAAAAAAAGATCTCGCAAAGTTGGAATTGATTGAACTTTTTAGTCCCACCCAGTCTGCCCTTTCCACTGCAGCCACACCCACCCAACTGGCCACATCCACCCAATGGGCCATGCCCACCGAGCACCCAACGATACATAAGTGGGTTTTGGGTTGCAGTTTGGGCGGTCTCTAAAAGGTTCGCCATCACTGGCCTAGAGAAAGCGCCTTATTCATCTATCAGGAATGTAAAGGAAGATTCAAAAAAGGTGCCACCCCCGCCAAGCCTTCCCTATGCCAAAGTCCCCCAGCAGAAATGTTGAGCCCCTGCTGTTATAACCTTGTTTATCTTAGTATATTTTGCTGGAACAAGGACTATTAGTATTACAATGCAATTTCTAAGATAATGAGCAGTATCTAATCTGCCATCACTTTATCATTTAAAATCAAATCATAGAATTCCAAAAGTTCTAAAGCTAATTGTAATCAATCCTAATACAGAATTCACTATTTTGCCACTCCTTATGAAATGTTTTGATATCAGCGCTTTATAATTTCTTTATTTTAAGAGAAGGGGAGATGAAAAAAATAAGAAATTGGGGCTATTGTTTCATTGTTCATTATGTTGTTATTATCTATCAACACATTATCTGCAGTAGTTGTAGGTTACGGCAAAGTTAGCATAGTTTATCACTGCTTTAAAGCTAGTTCTCAACTTACAACCATTTGGTTAGTGACAGTTCAAAGTTACAACAGTGCTGAAGTGACCTATGACTGTTTTTCACATTTACGACAGTTGTAATATCCTCATGGTCACTTGACCAAAATTCAGATGCTTGGTTCAACTGGTTCATATTTATGATGGTTCCTGTGTCCTGGGGTCATGTGATCACCCTTTGCAACTTTCTGACAAGCAAAGTCAATGGGGGACCCAGATTCACTGAACAACCGTTTTACTAACTTAACAATTGCAGTGAATCCCTTAACAAGGCAAAAAAGCTCATAAAATGTGGCAAAACTCACTTAACAGCTGGGTTGCTTAGCAACAGAAACTGTGGGCTCAATAGTGGTCGTAAGTCGAGGACTACAGTACTTATAATGCTGCCAAATATTATCAGCATGTAGCTAAATCTAAACATTGAACGCTTAGTTAATCAAATATAACAGGAGTTCTATTTCTGTATTGCTACAATCTGTAACTTCAGTCTTTTGGATCTGCTGTGTCAGTTTGAAAATCTAATTGTTTATTCAGCTTTAATGACCACTTAGCAATAGGTGAATGTACTGCAATGCTCCAATCTATACCTCCATGCATGTATTCACCAAGGCAACATAGGAGCCATTTTGTTCCAGAAGATTGTAATATAGCAATTATAGGGCAAGCATACAAATCCACAGCACTACTCAGTTAAAAATGCAACAGAATAAGGTTTTCAAAAGAGAAATTGTTTCCATGCCATATTTCTTCAAGCATTTTCACACACATGTTGGCAAACATCTTGAATCAATCAAACTTCTAATTATACCTGGTAGCTGACATCCCCTCTCCAACTAACTGTATTCCATTTTATATCACCACAGATACGTTCATGTCTGTGAAGTATGCAGATGCTGCAAGCAATGACATCTTCAATAATGTATTTATCAGAGAATTTTACTATGAACTGAAATTAAAATTCTGAAAAAATAAGATCAGGAAAAAAGCCTCCAATCTCTGTCTTCACATGACAGACTCATGTTAGCTTTGTACAACTTTTCAACTTAAAGAAAAACCAGAATGTTTGCTAAAACAAACTGGATGCAGGCTCCATCTGCTTTCTTTTCTACTGGCATCCAATCTGTTCAATGCCTCCAAGATATGCTTATACCTATTTTTCTAGAACAGGTTCCAGAGCAGAAATGAGCAAGCTTTTAAGAGACAAGGACTGCAGATAACGTTCATCTTTTGGGGGGGGGGGGATGCGAGGCTGAGCAGGTGCATCCATGATGAAGAGTGCGCATGCCCAAGATTTTGGGTGTTTCTTTCATTTCAAAAATCAGATTGAGTTTCTTCGTCATTACTATACTAAATCTATTTTAGAGTTTAAGCTATTATTCCTTTAGTATTTTCCACCTCAAAATGATAAGAAATTATACTATTAATTTTCAGTAACTGGGTCAAAAACACCTCAGGATGATGCAAAAAAGTTGTGAACCACCCGAAATTATCCCCACTTTACCAACCATTAAACATTTTCTATGTAAGTGAGATCAAAGCACTTTGATCTTACTTATATCTTTCTAGTTTTTCCGAGACTGGGTCATCCTGATGGTGTAAATACATTAAGCAGACCCATCAACAAAATATATTTTATCAGTTATGACCTCAGTAAAATACCCTTTTCCTAGCATTGTTTTAATCTAGACTGTTCATCATCATGAACACTGATCATCTGAGTAATATTTCACATTTTATTCTTCATGATTACATAGATTTAAAAAATATTAGGTAGTATCACTGAAACTAAAAAAACTTAGATTAAATGGTCTTTCTGGGTCTCCAAGTTCTTATATACTTCCTAAAGATAAAGACATGTGAATAATTTAACATTATTTAGAATCCAATAATAATGATTTATTTAATAGATTTATAAGACCACACACTCATCAAATAACTCTGATCTTAAAGAATTAACATTTTCCTTATAAAACAGATTATTTTCTCTTAACCAAGAGCAAACATGGCTCTCTGAGAGATATCCACAGTGACTATTAACTTATTAAACTGGTTTCTCTAGTCTACCAGTATTTTGTAATCCATATTAAACCTCTGGATATCTTTAACTTCATTCAGTAAGTGTATAGTCCAGACAAGGCTGATTCTTGGCAAAAAGTCTCACTGACACACCCATTCTTGTATATTCTTGGATTTTCTCCATCCTTGCTTCTTGCAAATATACCTCTTTCAATAAATCAAACTGTCTACATTTGAAAATGTATAGATCATATGCTCTAAAATTTATTTATTTAGCATGTGGTTAATTCTACAATACAGAACTAATAATTTACTATCTGGTCCTCTTAATTTGTATAGACCCTATTGGCTGTCTAAGATCTACATAGCCCTCTAAATGTCTAAATGTGAATATGACCAAATTCAATAAAGCTTTTTCTCAAGGAGTAAATGTTTCCAGTCTGTTTTGGCAACATAGTTTTCCTGAGAATAAACTCACTGAAATTAGTGGAATTCATATTTGCGTAGACATATAAGCTTGCACTATTTAATAACCTCTACTGAATGGATGGGCAGAGCTTGTGGAATCTCCTTTGTGTCTCTTCCCCAGCCAGATATCAGCATTAGCCTGTTAGAGGCAAGTGCATAATTGTAGGATTTTTTTTCTTTTAAAGGGTGGTGGTGATAGGCACAGGGATAGAATTAGAAGAACAGGAAACATCACAATGCATCTCCATCTAGATACTTATCTCCATACTAGAACTAAACTTAAAAACATTCACACAAAATATCCATTCTTGTTAACTTTATTTTAATACCCTTTTTTTTCCAAAATGTGGTTGCATCTGTTGATTTTGTGAACAGAAAATCAGAAATTCTCGATATTGATATCTTAAATCACTAGGAACTGTACCAGGCAATATTGATTTACTTTAATTAATTAATTACTTATGCATTGAAAATGCTTTTTATTTTTGCCTACTTGTAGTAAACGTCTATGGCTTTTGACAAATCCAAAGAGAATGATCACTGGTCATCCAGATACCTTCTATCTCCCCGAATGGAAGTGAACACAGATACCTATACTGTACCCTTTTGCTTCTCTTTTCTACCCGAAAATAAAAATGAAGCATTCAAAAGGAGACAAGTATAAAAACATATATTTAGGTAACAGGCAAGATTTTACAGTTCCATATTAAATTTTGGAAGATTTCTACCACACGAACGGCCCGATTTACTTATTAAATGATTTCCGTACATTTTGTAAAACTTTCGGGTTTTCCAGACAACGAAACTACCAACCGCTTGGGTTTTTCTTTACTTAAATCTTACATTACCTATAGCTTAAACCTATTACAGGACCAGCACAATATTCGGTTTAAAATCTAGGTATACCGCGCCGACTTTCCAAGGCAGACTATTAAGCGACCTCGTTCCCCCCCCCCCCCGCACAGACGCCCCCCCCCAAAAAAAATCCGGCAAAAAAAGCCACAAGCACAACTCTGCAGACTTGTAATCGCCGAAGCAGCATTTATCATCCGCCCCCCCCCCCCCGGTCGGGAAAAGCATGCCTCGATGCCTTTCTAATTCAAGAGCTGGCGAACTGGCTCACCTGTCTAGATCCGTGCCGCGGTGGGCGGTGGGTGGATGGCGGCAGCTGCAGACCCCGGGAATCCCTCTCAGACGGCGACACCCGGCTCTTGTGAGACTGGCCATCCGAGATCATCCAAGGGGAGGGGCTGCGGTGTCATATTCCAGACCCTACCATTCCATCCTTCCTTATGGCGGAAGGGAGAGATGGTGTGCTCGGCAATCAGGTGACAGCACTGCGGCCTACACTGCAGAACCGGGTGGTTCCCAGCGGGGAGGGGGAACAGCTCGAAGGAAGAACCCTTATTCCCCCGAACGCTCCGATTTGGAACTCCCCGCCTTATTAGCATTCGAGAATGGAATGGGCGTCGGCGGCTCGCTGCACGTGACTAAGCGGCTAACCGCTTGGCTGATCCTTCGTTTTCACTGTGCGAACGGCGGACCTTCCTCTCCTTTCCCCCGGTATTCTTCCACCCCCCCCCCCCAAGAAGAAAGCCTGGGATCCGGATGCTATTTTACTATAGGCAGAGGGTGGCGATTATCTCCCCGGGATGTCCATGCGTGTACCACCCCGATGCGGCATGCAGACAAATGGAGAGAGGCCCAGCGATCCCGAGAGGGAAGCATAATAGGGGCGTGCTGAGGAAAGATGCCACACGCGTGTTAGGGTCTTCTCTCCTTTTCAGCCGAATAATTTTCAGGATAATGCAAACTTGCTTTTTCTTTTCTCTGTCAACGGAGCATTGCACGCACCTCCTCCCCAAAGGGTCATATCTGAAAGTTAAATTACACGGGGAAAGAAAGCAATGCTTAATAGAAGGCCGGTGTTCTGTTCCATGAGCGGTATGGAAATGGGGCGTGGTCGTGATGCTTCTGTGTTCAGAATTCATTGAGCTGTAGCCTGGGTTTCGAACGTCTTAAGCACGTGTCATTTAAAAGCAAGCCTAATTGATGATCTAGCTATCCCTCTTTCATAGATGACTACTCTGCAGCAACATTTCCAAAGCGTGCGGTATTGCTCTCCTCGGACGAAATGGAAAACGTATTGGGTATATAACTGATATGTCCATATGCATGCCTTGTGTATTTTATGCACTGCTTGTTCCACAGTTTCCTGGAAACAAAGCAATCTGCCTTCCATCCATCAATTTTCTGGCATTGGCTTGAATTCATAACTAGGTTTAAAAATAATTCCGATTTCCCCTTAGGACAAATTTTTGCCCACAAATCACAATAAAGCATGTTAGTCTCCCCCTGCCAAAGAAAGTGGAAATGTAAAGAGCAAATCCCGCCATAGCTAATAAATAAGGAAACTGCGGATCTGTTGCAGTCTCTCACTCAAAAACTGAATTGAAGACTTGCACATTACAAGCCTAAAACTGAATCCAAATACCTATTCAAGTTGAAAGTGGGACGTTAATTATTAGTTATCGCTATGCTTAAGGGATTCCTGTAGTGATTTTTAATACACTAAATTTAATCCTGGGTAGGGATTACTTCAAATTAAATCGGAAACTACTCGGAGGCTCCTTTCATACTTGGAATGGTAAGTGGGGAACAGAAGAAATTATATACATTTTGTCCCAAGTAAGGTTTAAATCGAGCAATTGATTTAAGTATAATTGCACTGAAGAACCAGATTTGGAGGGTATCTATAGGTATCTCATCCTATAAAAATTTATTGCTCCTGGCAGTGGGTGTCATAAAGGGGAGAAAAAAAACTGGATATATGGTACCTGATAATTCCAACATATTCAGATACTAGGCACTGTACATCAGTTGAATTTCCACAATACTCTACATTAAAATGTGATCTGGTGGTTTGGAGTGCATTGTCTTTGTGCTCATCCAGCCTGCATAAGGTTACTTTATGAGGCAGTGTGTTTTGCGAACCCAGGCAGCTGGTTAATTCGGTCACCACGGTTCAGTTAACCATGTTGTGTAAACACAGCCGCTGACTGCCAACGAACCTTACCTTCAGGCCTATAATTTATCATTTTCCCACTTCGTAATTTGCAAACTAACGTAGAGAAAAATTCTAGAGAGTTTGTGCTGACTGACCCTAAACTTGACCAGTGAGATTACATAAAGTATTGGAGTTAAGACGTGTGATCTTGTCGACATAAGGAACCCAAAGGGGTTTTGAATTATGAAAATTCCTGGGCGAAGAGTGACATTGAAGCTAAGATGCCACGGAGGCCTCATCAGCTAACAGAGCTGCGAAAACGTCCAGCGAACCAAAGGGACTTGAGCGGCGACGATCGCTGAAATCTAGACAATCCCCCTCCTTTCTTAGTATCTTACCTAGAAGGAGGAAGTAGGAACAAAGGGCTGACATTTGTAAGCGTTGTATAGGTTGCGATCTTGAGTCCCACTGGTTAGCTATTCTTCTGCCATTGCCCTCCTTTTCCCTGAGCAGATATGTCGCTTGTAATCACCAAATGAGGAACTGCTCCGTCGAGCTTATTTGCGGCTGGTGAGGTCTCTGTGTTGAGGCTGACTTCTAAAAGCGAGTATAACGCGACGGGGCGACTTGAGAGGAACCAGCAGTTCTTCTCAAGCGGGGAAGAGAAGGGAAGAGTGCGCGGGTCTGTTGGGATCCGGACTAAAGGACGAATCGGGGACAAAGGTCAACATGAAAACCTTTCAAGCAACTGGCGCGAGAAAGAACTCGTCGAAGTCGTGAACTGGGAGAGGGGGAAGAGATAGATTTGACTATTAAGCACCCATAAAAGTAGAGGGTTCCTGTATGAAGAAAATCGACTTTCGATCGTTCGCTGCCTCTCCCCCTCCCTACCCTCCGTTCCGGGAGATAAAACTATCCCGAAATTTGTCTCCCATCCACATCCCTCCGAATTTAATAGTTATTATAGCATGCACCTCTCCAATTGAAGATATTTCCTACATATTGCACAAAGAGACGATTTTGATATCACAAAGGATTGCGATAAAGATTGATACAGGTATAAATCCGTTTTAAGAACAATTAAACAATTATTGGGTGCAGATACCTGATGTTGAAGAATCAATATTTAACATTGCTTCTTAAAAGAATAAAATCCTAAGCGCATAGCCAGGAATTATAATGGCTTTTCCAGGCAGCTGATATTTTCTCTTTTTTAGAAAATGGAAGTATAATTTTTGTTATGACTGTTAAAAGATCAAACAGTACAAAGAAAACTCACTGAGCACAATATTCGAAGTCCGCTTGAAATCATCTCCTACATCGAAGCAGCGTATTTTATTTCATTTGGGCGACTTCAAAAGAACTTCCTATTGCGAAATCCCAAAAATTTGACATTTAGATCATTGCATAAAATAAAAAACTGGTGATATGATTTTTTTAAACAATTTGAGACCTTAATACTATCAAAAAGAGAAGGGGAAGAAGATGGGGAAGTCAAGATTTCATTTAAAAGTACTGAAATAGCTCATGGAAGTAGGCGGCTTAACATTTAAACGAATTTCTGTGGAATTGATTGGACGTGCTTCCGTTTCGAATGAAATCAGGAATCGACGACGACAATTAATAATATTGATGATTGAAGCAAAATACGAGAATATTGGACTGTCTGACCGTTAAGTTGAAGAGCCTTTGCAGCATAGTAAAGCCTCGTCAATTTTTACTAGAATTTATGGGGAAAGTAGCGATTTTTAAAACTATGAACTTTCTTTTTTTTTGTTTGTGCATGACAAACTGTGAAAATCAACTTGTTGAATAAAATATTGAAGAGGAAGATTGGTATAATTTACTTTAAATATCGGGACCTAGCAGTCTCTAAAAGCTTTAAACAGCAGAAATTCGTAGTCCGTTCCTACCAACCCGATCAAAACAATCCGTTAGGCAGGGGTCTTCAAACTTGGCCCTTTTATGACTTGTGGACTTCAACTCCCAGAATTCCATCAGCCGTGGAAACCTTTATGAGTGAATTTTGACCAGTCACCCCCTCTCAACCCAACCTACCTTACAGGGTTGGGGGGGATAAACCCCTCTATTCATAAAACAAAGATCCCTAGATTGCAAATCAAAACCTAGAATTTAATTTTGTCCTCTGTGGAAATTTTGCCCCATCTCTTATTTGAATAACAACAGAGATTAGTTTTGACCATGTACCTTATGAACTTGCACTACCCACGTCCAATAGCCCAGAGAAAGAGAGATTTTCCTTATATCTCACAAAATGAGAAAAGTATCATCAGAAACAAGCATTCAAAAGCATCGGTTTTAAACAATATGACCCACAAAGTGCTGTGCCCTGGTTTCAGACGTTATAATAAGAGTATGTTCAAATGCTGACGTTGTGACACAGTGGTTATGCAGATTGCCCTACTGTTTTCCGTGAAACAATTCATTTCGGAATACTGTGAGAGAGAAATAGTTATAAAACCAACCTACAAACCTTAAAAGCAGTCTTGTCTCAAATTGACAGTTCCAAAAAAGAAAAAGAAAAAAAAGAGTAAGAAAGTACAGTATGCAATCATTCGAGTAGTTCTGAAGGTTGGTTTCTTTTTTAAATTTTAATTTATAACCTCTGCACCTGCATTAGTTTTCCTACTTCATCCACCCTTTTTTTATGGCGGTGCCAAAGTGTTATATTTAAAGGTTCTTCTCCCACCGGCACTTGGCATCGGCAAGCCTCTTCTTTTCTTTGGGCAAATGTATACAGGACCAGAGTCGGTTTGCTTTAAAAGTATAGGAGGGATCAATAATCGTTGCCCTCCTGGAGAACCGTCGCGAAAATTCCCTCGCGCTGATCTTGGGAAGGGTCAAAGCTTGTAACGTCAATTCGGTAAACAAAAGGAAGCGCTAATCAAAGCAACCCATCAGCGGCAGAGGTGAAGGAGAAAGAGGCCCCACCTCGACCAGTCCCGTTTATTACAAGTGGCCGCCTTCGTATCAAGCCCTTGCAGCTTCATCAGGTAATGGGACATTCACCTCCGGGCCGCATCGAGCAACGAATGGGGCGAGGCCAGGGCAGAAGTTTTGGGAAACGTAGCCGGAAATGCTGCCGGATCGCGGTGGAGTTAGAATTCCTCTGCAACAGGTGGAAGAAGACTAGGCAAGCCATGTGAAAAAGGAGGAGGAGGAGGAATAATGTGTATATGTGCAGGTTTTAAAGACAGAAGATCAAAATATTCCTCCTGAAAGGATTTTGGGGGAAAAGAAAAAAAAGTAGAAAGAAATGCTGGAAGATATAAAGGGCAGTTATTCAAAGGACCTCTGCACTAACAGTCTACACCAGGAGTTCTCAACCTTGGCAACTTTAAGACTTGTGGACTTCAACTCCCAGAATTCCTCAGCCAGCAAAGCTGGGAGTTGAAGTCCACAATCTTAAAGTTGCCAAGGTTGAGAACCCCTGGTCTACACTTTATTCAGCCAATATAAAGTCTGTGTGCATTAAACGTTTTTGTAGTGATTGGCTCTAAAATTCAGAGAAAATAACAAAGTGACTGGGCTAACCAAATATTGTCAAGATGCCAACCCCCATTGGTCCCCGTTAGATTCCAGCCAGATTGGCAGCTACAAATTGATTCATTACTGATACTGCTAGTTACTATCTAGTGCTAGAAAATAGTAAGTTATCTTAGATGGAACAAGGAGGAGCACTAGGCTAGATCAGGGAACACACTTCTACTACTTGTAATGCACTGTTCCCCAATTCAGTCTAATAGTAAGGTTGCCTTTTATGTGTATGAGTGTGTGTCATAGAGAGAGAGAGAGAGAGAGAAGAAGAAGAAGGAGAAGGAGAAGGAGAAGAAGAAGAAGAAGAAGAAGAAGAAGAAGAAGAAGAAGAAGAAGAAGAAGAAGAAGAAGAAGAAGAAGAAGAAGAAGAAGGGGGGAGGGAAGGAGAGAAAGGGGGAGAGGGGGGGGAGAGAGGGAGAATTTATTATTTATTATTTTTATGTAACTTAAGGCAGCGAACATAATACTTCTTCCTCCTTCAATTTTCCCCAAAACAATAACTCTGTGAGGTAGGCTGGGTTGAGACAGAGTTATTGGACTAAAGTCAATCAGCCGGCTTCCATGCCTAAGGCAGAACTTAGCCTGCTGGTTCCATGCTGCAGACTATAATAAGAAAAGAGTATCCCATCCCTGCTACATATTAATTCAACGACTCATTTTCAGAATACCAATCTTTATGTAGCCACAAAGGTACCTGTAATATACATATAAACCCAAGGTATATATAAACCCAAGGAAATCATTATGGCCAGACAGTTCTGAAAGTCTGCTGAAAAATTGTAGAAGAGAGGAATGAAATAGTGTGTCCTGGGAAACCCTCCCCTCTCCACAGGTGACTGGCTGACACTTTGAACAGTGCAACTGTCATATCAATATTTGATTGCAACTCTCACATCTTTGTCCCATGGCCCATTGTCAGTCTTCCAGATATTGCTGAACTATAACTCCCAGAAAGATCAGCCGGCATGGTTAATAATTAGGGATGCTGGGGGATGTTGTCCAACCAATTCTGGAAGCCCATAGATCTCATCATCAAAGTACTGTGAGACACCAGCAGTTGTTCTAGCTGAATACAGAAATTAATCATCTCATTACTTGAATTGTGCCCTATTAATATTATTTTGGGTCATCTCTTAGCTTCCTTCTCTATTCCCATCAATTTGCTACATAAATCAATTATCTCTGGTCCACTACATAATCTTACCTTGAGGATGGTTGTCATTATAATTCTATATACTGTGGTTACTGATCTTTTTTTCATGACTAATCAAAAAAGATGTTTTCATCAGCAAATAAGTGCTAAGGCAAAAAGAGGATTCCAAGACTGATGAAGAGACAGATTATTTCATCGGTTTTTTTGATGTTGGTAAATATACAATGCCTCTCTTTGCCAGCAATGAAAAGAGTGATGAGAGCCAAACAATTAAAAAGAATAAAAGCCTTAAAAATAAAGATGCATACATTAAAAAGAATAACATGAATTCAAAAAACTTTTAACCCAATATTCTTGGTTCCTAGAAATAAAAGCAATTATCTGGCATCAAACTGGAAAAGAAGCCTCCACGTGGATTTATGCTTAGTTTGGTACAATTCATAATCGCAGTTAATAGGGAAGGTCCCAATTACATCATAAGGGTAAGGACTAATTTTATCATGTATTACTTACTAAAGAAAGGAACAATAAGAAGGGCTGGAAAAGCACCCAGGACCAGATGTCGCCATTCCCCCTCCACTGCTTTAAAGCAATTGGCCTTATTATAAGACAACTATGCAATGGTGCAGCTGAGATAGCATGTTCAAGATTTGTATAAATGTTCTTATTTTTGTAAATGAAAAATATTCCATCATGCAAGTTGTGACCTGCATACTAAATGGTAAAATTCAGATACTTGATTGCTTGCTTTCTCTTTCTTTCTCTACTTTTCTCCTTCCCTCTGTTTTATGTGCTGTACACCACAGTTCTCCAAAGATGATATGTTCAGTGAAGCCACAAGATACAGTACATTAATAAAAGTAAACAACATAGGTGAACAAAACAAACTGCACTTATGGAATCATGGAAGAATAATAAAAGGAGGCTTAATCTGAAAACAGCCTAGCCAAACCTTTGGAAGAATATTCCATAACTGGAGGTTCTCCTATTAAAATGACCCCCCCCCCAAATCTCTGTAACATAAAACTCTCAGCTATAAACCATTAATGAGCCCCCTCAACTTTTCTCCTGCCTGAGCAGGATTGTGAGGTTTCCCATCCTTGTTTGTGAGAATCACATTCAAACAGGGCCACAAATTTTATTTTTATTTTTCTTGTCACTCGTCTTTTTGCTGGCAAATCCAAAAGTTACTCTTGCAGTCAAGAGAATATTCACCATGGATGTAGGCTGTATACTAATTTGGATTATTTGTTCTTAGCAGCTCAAGACCATTTTCTAATATGTTCCTTTTCACATATTTTCTTTGGTATCTGGGATGGAAGATTTGCTCTCTGGATTCCCAGAGGAAAACCTCTTTTGAGTCTTGCCCATGGAGAAAGAACTCAGCCCCCAGCTTTCCTGGGCTGCAGTAGGAGGGTATGCAGGAGACAAGGAAGAGAAGGCTAACACAGGTGCCTTTGTTAGTTGTAGCATCAGCAAGCCTGAGTCCCCAAGAAGGGTCCCTTACCAGCTGCTCAAAGCATCTTGCCCTCCACCTGCACAATCAGCAGTCTCATGCTTTACACAAGACAGTGATCACTAGCAAGTTTGCTTGCATCTCTTTGCTGCCAGCCAGTGGCAGTTTGCAGTTTTGCAGCCCAGAGACAGTTTATCTCAGTGGTTCTCAACATGTGGGTTGGGACCCCATTTGGGGTCGAACGACCATTTCACAGGGGTCACCAAACAACACAGTCTGCCATTTTTTCCCCTTTTCCTTAGCTGTGCGACTCCCTTTTATTCTATTGGCTTTTAAATAGAGTCTCTTGAATAGAGTCTAATTCTATTGGCTTTCAAAAGCCAATAGGAATTGTCCAGGCTGTCTCTGCTCTGCTGAGCCCGCCAAAAGTCCCATTCTGCAAACGGTGCTGCAAGTTGTCTGCAGCGAAGGCGAGCTGTCTGGAAGTTTCCACCCCTCCCTGCTGAGCAACTACTAAAAATGTAAGTAAAAGGGGGCTGGGGGGGAGACTGGCGGGCACAGGGAAGGTTGCTGGCATGCGTGGGGCCCGCCGGGTGCCTTACTTCCCTTGGGCTGGGCCAGCTGGTGGCCCAGCCGGTGATTGGCCTGCACCGTCTCTGCCGCTTGCCAGCTATGCCTCAGCCGGCGCAGGGGGCGGCACCACGCATGCGTGGCACTCCCAGGCAGGGAAAGTCCTCAACTTACAACCGGTTGGGTAGTCCTCGACTTACGACCGGTTGGGGGTCGCGGCATTAAAAAGGTTGAGAACCACTGGTTTATCTATTCTTAATTCCCTATAAGCTGATAGGAGAAGAAGTAAGAAATCAAAGAGAAAAACAGTAGGGACTAGCACCTCACTTCAGTGCTTCTGAGGCAAGGCTGATTCAGACTGGGCTACAATGGGAAGAATTGGGTACAGGAGTAGTGGAAACCCTTCCCTCATTCTGTTGAGTAGTCTTCTGGATACTTGCATTGAAGAACCCTGTCCTGTAGGACTAGATAGGCTGAATGCACGGAGTGGGTGTCTTCCCTGCTTTTGCTATCTTTGTGCTATTGGGCAACATATAAAGTTTTTTTTACTAGATTCCATAGCTAAACATTATTTATTGATTGATTTAGATCATTGCCTTTCAAACTTGGCAACTATAAGATTGTGATTTCGACTTCCGGTGGTCAAAGCGGTGGAGATGGCGGCTACTTTGTAGCCGTCCTCCTGAGAAGGTGTCAGATCCGCGGAGCACAGCGTTTATCAGCTGGCCCGCGGCTCGCAATCCCCTTCCCGGGCGAAGGGAAGGGGTAGAGATCGCATGAATAGAGGTAGAACCTCTTAACTCTCCCTGGATTTTTATTTTTAGGGGGGTAGAAAGAGGGTTCCCTCGGAGTTCATTGCCTTCTCCGCCTCTCAGCTGTCTTTGTTTCTTCGGAAACAAAGCGAGACGCCGCTACCATCTCCGTACTTAAAGAAACCGTGAGTAATCTTAAACCGGACAGAACTGTTTAAAGGATTTTATTTATAGTTTAGCTTTATTTTATTTTTTTTAGTTTATTTAGTTTATTTAGTATCTGCTGATTTTTTTTTTATTTTTTTGAGCTTTCTCTTTTTTTTTTGGGCGGAAAAGTGAGAGTGAAAGTAAAATGGCGTTTTGAAAGTTTTTTTTTCCTTTAAAAGACGGATCGGCTGAATTGTTGTTTAATATTGCTTTTTTTTTACTTTTTTTACTTTTTTATTCTTGGGGACTTTTAGATTGATCTTATCTTATTCTATTTTATCTTATTTTTAATTTTTTTTTTTGGATCATTTATTTTTATTGGTATTTTTAAGAAGAAAGGAAGATAAATTAAAATGGCTTCAAAACGACAACCAGCTACTGCAGCTTCTAAAGTAACTTCTTCTCCTGCTACTTCTACTGTGCAACAACAACTTAAAATAATACCCTCAGTGCAGCAACCTAAATCTACTCCACCTTCACCTCCCCCATCTGGCACATCAGCACAAGACATTAAAGAAATAATGGTAAGTGCTGTCTCACAGTTTAGGGAGGAAATGAAACAACTTTTGGATCAGAATAAATCTGAAACTAAGGAGGAAATGAAGAAAGAGATGAAGGAGCTTTTAGAACAGAATAATGCTATTTTGAGGGATGATATACTTCTAGCTCTATCTGGAATGGCCTCAGTGGTTGTGAAGCTGGACTCCAGAGTAGAGGAAATTGAAGAAACAGTTGAACTTTTGGATTATAAATTTCAAGATATGGAGAAAAAAGTGGAGACTTCACAAGATGATATTCTTATGTTCCAGTATAGACAGATGGAATATGCTTTGAGAATAAGGGGTCTGAAAGAAGATAAAACTCAAGATTTGATGGAAATGGTGATTAATGACTTGGCTGTTATTTTGAATATTGATAAAGAAGAGTTACGTGGGGATGTGGAAAGAATTTATAGAGTTAATTCTTGGATTGCAAAACAGAGGAATTTGCCTAGAGATGTGGTGATATATTTTGCTAAGAAGTCTTTGCGAAATCAGATTCTACAAATTTTTTATAATAAAAGATTTCAGATTGCTGCCCAAGATATTATTATTTTAAAGGAAATTCCACCTAAAATTTTAAGAAGCAGAAAAGATTTTGCTTTTTTAGTAAATGAACTTAAAGCAAGACAAATGCCATTTAGATGGGAGATTCCGATGGGCATTGTTTTGAGCCATGCGGGGACACGTTATAGACTTAATACAGTTGCTAAAGCTAAGGAATTTTATAAAACGGTCCTGGGAGCAGGCTCTCCTTTGCCCATGATGCATAAAGTCTTGAGTGACAAAGAGATGGAACAGAAATCTGAAGGTACAGGGATGATGACTGCTGGACAGGTGGTATGGATGTCTCAACCAGAGGTTAAAGAACAGAGAATGACCCGTGCAGCACATAAACGTAAAGAAAAAGAACAACAGAAAAAAGAAAAAGAAAAAGAAATTGAAGAATCTACTCAGCAAATTGCTTCAGTGCCGGTGGGAGGAGCAAGACCCAAAAGCTCTGCTACATATTCATCAGCAGCAGAATTTGAGCGGATCTTCTCCAGGCTGAAGGCCAAGGGAGATGGCAAAGCTCCTGTCCTGGAATGTTAATGGATTAAACATTCCTCAAAAGAGAAAAAAAATTTACCACTATTTGAAACAACACAACAATGATATTATTTGCTTGCAAGAAACTCATATTACAGCTAAAGATCAAAAATATTTAAATAATCCTCGCTTGGGATCTCATTTTGTATCTCCCGCCCCTGGGAAGAAAGGGGGTGTGGTAATCTATGTTAAACAGAATTTATCTGCTACCTTGTTAGAATCAGATCCTTATGGAAGATATGTTATGCTTGAACTTGGTTTATATGGCAAGAAAATTCTTATTGTGGGGTTGTATGCACCAAACCAGCAACAGGAGCAATTTTATAGGTTACTACATCAGAAAATAACTTTGTTGGACTATAGATCCGTGATTTTAATGGGAGACTGGAATGGTGTCTTAGATATACAAATGGACAAAAAAGGCTCTTCTACCTTTTTTAAACAGGCTAAATTACCTAAAGCCTTTTTTGACATGAAAGAAGATTGGGAATTGAGAGACTATTGGCGTGAACGTAATCAAGAAGAAAAGGATTTTACGTTTTTCTCAGATAGACACCAATCTTTCTCAAGAATTGATTTCTTTTTGATCACAACAGATTTATACAACAGGGTGAAGAATGTAAAAATTTTTCCTAGGACATTGTCCGATCATAGTCCAGTTTGGATGGAACTGTTTGTAGAGAAGGAAGATAGGAGATCCTGGAGGGTGAATGAGAATTTATTTAAACAAGAAAAAAATGTTCATAAATTAAAGGAATGTTTAAAGGAATATTTTACTTTAAATATGAACAAGGGAACATCAATGTCAATGGTCTGGGATGCAAGTAAAGCTTTTATGCGTGGTATTTTGATAAAAATGAATAATTTGCATAGACAGAAACAGATTCAGAAACGGAAAGACTTGGAAGAGGAGATTAAATTAAAAGAGAAACTTTTAATTTCAAATCCCTTAGATGAAAAGATTAAAGGAGCTTTAAAATTGTTAAAAACACAATTTAACATGCTGATGGCTGATCAAGCTGCAACTAATTTGTTATTTATGAAACAAAATACATTTTGTAATGCTAATAAACCAGGGAGATGGTTGGCTTATCAGTTAAGAAAAAAACAGAAACAGAGGAATATAGATAAAATAAATTATAATGGTAAATTGGTTTATCAGAAAGAATTGATTAAGAAATCTTTTTTAGAATACTATCAAAAATTATATAAGGGTACCAATATTCAAATTACAGATATAAATAATTATTTAGGCAAAGTCAACTTTCCTAAATTAACAGAAGATCAGGAAAAAAAGATTAACGGTTTAATTACTAAGGAAGAAATTGTTACAGCTATTAAACAATTGAAATTGGGCAAAGCGCCGGGTACGGATGGGTTGACATCTATTTATTATAAAGCTTTAGTAGAAGAGATGATCCAACCGTTGTGTGAACTGTTTAATAATTTATTACAGGGGTTAGAGATCCCTCCATCCTGGCGTAATGCATTTATATCATTGATTCCAAAAGATAGTCAAGATCTTACTTTGCCTAAAAATTATAGGCCTATATCTCTTTTAAATGTGGATTATAAAATTTTTGCAAAAATTTTAGCTAACAGGCTTATGGGGATCTTGCAGCAGTTTATACATAGGGATCAATCGGGTTTTATAACTGGAAGGTATATGAAGAATAACGTTAGACAAATTATTAATTTATTAGAGTATTTAGAAAAGAATAACCAAGTCTCTGCAGGCTTGATATTTTTGGATGCTGAAAAAGCCTTTGATCAAGTGAATTGGCAGTTTATGCTGTGTTTAATCAAGGAGATGAATTTTGGACAAAATATATTACAAGTATTATCCAATATATATCAAAAACAGACTGCTCAAATTATTGTAAATGGGGGTTTGTCAGAGGCTTTTGTAATAGAAAAAGGAACAAGACAGGGATGCCCGTTGTCTCCGTTATTGTTTGTTTTAACACTGGAAATTTTGTTGATTAAAATTCGGGAGTCTCAAGAAATAAAAGGAATAGAAATTAATAAAAAAGAATATAAATTAAGAGCCTTTGCAGATGACTTGGTTGTTACTTTGTCTCAACCTGTTTCTTCGGTGGTGAAATTATTACAATTGATTCAACAATATGGACGTGTTTCTGGCTTTAAAATTAATAATAATAAGACCAAAATATTAGCTAAAAACATGACTAATGGTGATAAACAGGCTCTAGTTAACTTAACAGACTTTGAAATTGTTGATAAGGTAAAATATTTGGGGGTTACATTATCTGCTTCTAATGTAAAATTGTATAAAAATAATTATGAAAAGCTGTGGATGGAGGTACAGAAGGATTTAAAAAACTGGAATAATTTACAGTTATCCCTTATGGGCAGAATTGCAGTTATTAAAATGAATGTCCTGCCAAAGTTTATTTTTTTGTTTCAAATGTTACCTATCTTAAAGAACGAACGTAATTTAGATGAATGGCAAAAAGGTATTAATAAATTTGTTTGGGCAGGGAAAAAACCAAGGGTGAAACTTAAAATAATGCAAGATTTTCGTGAGAGAGGTGGACTCAAGGTACCAAATATGAAATTGTATTATGATGCTGTAGTATTGACATTGATTAGCGATTGGGTGAATTTAACAAATACAGAAATACTTCATTTGGAAGGCTGGGACCTATTTTTTGGATGGCATGCCTATTTAATATTTAATAAAAAAGTGGATTGGGTTTTTAAGTCTCATATTATAAGAAACTCTTTGCTAAGAGTGTGGAGAAAGTATTATAAAAGTGACTTCAAAATACCATTATGGGCTATACCTCGGCATGCCATAGAAGGTATAAGGAAAGGGGTAAATATGGACAAGGTCTCTTACGTACAGTTATTAAGATGGGATGGCCAAGACTGGCAGTTAAAATCTTTGGAAGAATTAACACATGAAAACTTAACTTATTCATGGTTCCAATATAGACAAATAGTGGATAGATGGAAGATGGATTGTAAAATGGGCTGGCTTAGAGAAGATGGAATTTTTTTAAAACAAGTAAGAGATCAAAGGCCAACCCATATTAAGAGAGTTTATGGGGTTTTAGTGGAATTAGATTCAGAACTTGAACTAGTTAAAGATTGTATGATTAAATGGGCACAGAATATTGGTGAAACGATTTCAATGGATACTTGGGAACTTATTTGGATAAGAAATGTTAAATTCACACAAGCGCAAAATTTAAGAGAGAATTTTTATAAGATGTTTTATAGATGGCACCTTGACCCAAAGAAAATGTCCATTATGTACCCTAATCTACAGCCGAAATGCTGGAGATGTGGATATTTGGATGCTACCTATTACCATATTTGGTGGACGTGTAAGCATATAAAAGCTTTTTGGATTAAGATATGGTGGAATATTCAAAGAATTTTTAAAAGAAGGGTAAAATTTACTCCGCAATTATTTTTACTAGGTATTGTTATTGACTGTGATGCTAAGGAGGTTATATTGATGTTAAATTTGATTACAGCCGCTAGGTTGTTAATAGGACAATATTGGAAGAAGGAATCTTTGCCTACTTTACAAGAATGGTTTCATAAAGTTTCGTATTTGGCAGAAATGGCAAAGATTTCGGCTTTCTTAAAGGAGCAATCTCAAGAAAAATTTTTTGCGGTATGGGAAAAATGGATAAATTTTATACAACATAATTTGGATATGGAAAAATATTATTTAGCCTTTTTATAATTTGTAATGATTGTTTTTTCTTTCTTTCTTTCTTCTTTTTCTTTTTTATATATATACATTTTTAATGTATTATTATTCATATATTTTTTTTTTTTTATATATATATATGCTTTATTTTTCGTCTACTTTCTTCTTTCTTCTTTCTCTCTCTCTCTTCTCTTTTTATTTTTTATTTTTTTCTTTTTTAGTATATATTATTCATTTTAAAGTTTATGTTATGTATATTATTTCTATATATATTATTACTGTGATTTTTATTATTATTATTAATTATTTTATAAATTGCAAATGTTATTTTTAAAATATTTGTTAAATAATCCTATATTCAGTTCTGGGAAGTCGGGGGGGGGGGGGGGTGGTTGGGGAGGGGGGGGTGGATTTTTATTTGTAAAACTTTTGAAAAATTTCAATAAAAAAAAAAAAAAAAAAAGATTGTGATTTCAACTCTCAGAATTTCCATCCAATATGCTGGTTGTGGAATTCTGGAAGTTGAAGAACACACATCTTAAAATTGTAGGTTTAGATTTGATTTAGATTATTTTCTTACAATTGACCTACTTTATATATTTTCTCCTTCACATTTGCACAGTTAATAATTGTATGTATTATACTCCTGTTTTTTATTCTATAAGCCATGTCTAATGCATATGCAGAAGAGATTTGATATGGATTTTTCAATATAAATAACAAAAAATAAAATTTATTTCAGTGGTATAAAACAAACTACTGGAGGATAGTATCTAAGCTGACAATATCTGCCATTTATGGCCTTCACTGAGAACTGTTTAAAACATTATTTTTGAAAAGATACACTCTTATTTTTTAATTTTTTTAATTCTGACTGAAAAATGTCAAAAGGTATTGCAACAGACATATGCATCATGCAGGTAACCAGAGCAAAATATAAGATTTAGAAGGAGGCTGTTATTTATACCTCTCTTCCATCTGCATTAACAAGCATTCAAGGCAGCTAATGAAATTTAACAACAGAAACAATATGAAAAAACAACAGAAAAAAGTGAAAAGGACAAGTAAAAAAAATTGCTCAATCCAGGGGCATCTACAGGGAGATGTGGGATCAGAGTGGAAGCACACATACACACACACACAACACACACACACACAAATAAAAAAAGTGGACTTGTGGCATGATTACAATGCTGTGTTCATCATTTCTTCCACTCTGGAGGAAATTCATGGTTCTCCCCCCGCCCCCCCCAGTCTCTAAATCATCCAATAATGAAAAACCTTGTGAATTAGATGATTTTATAACTTTTAAGAGACTAAGAGCCAAACACAAGACTAAAAAGAGCAACATATGACTTCTGCAGGCCCCAAAGTGGCAGGAGGGACATCTTTAAAGAGATCTATTTTGCAAATTTTATAAACCACAAAGGTTCATAATGGGAGATATGGTCCTTTAGTCAAATTATAACCCTTTTAAAATTCAATATTAATACTTGAAAATGGCAGCCAGTGCAAATAATTCACTTGGGATATCATGGTATTCTGGTACCATGTGCCAGTGGCAGCTGTTGCATTTTGTAGCAGCTGCAACTTCAAAAAACTTTTCAAGTTAGCCCCTTGCAATAATCAAGATGAAATATATCCACACTTGCATAACTATTCCATATCTGATCAGCTCACAATAGGGAAGATAAGAAAGGAGATTGTTCAGATAAGTGAAGGAATATTGTTTTCAATGCCACTCCAAGGAAATACTAAACAAATAGAACCTCATCACATCTAATAAAGGGTCCAGTCCAGCATAGTCTTCTGGAGTTATTTACTTGACATGAGTACATTTCTTTTTATTATAGAGTGAAGTAGGGCCGCTTTGTCACTCTAGATCAGTGTTTCTCAACCTTGACAATTTTAAGGCATGTGGACTTCAATTCCCAGAATTCCACAGCCAGCATTGGGAGTTGAAGTCCACATGCCTTAAAATTGTCAAGTTTGAGCAACACTGATCTAGATCTCTACCTAGATCCCTATATGGTTGCAGCAGTGAAAAAGTTAGACAAGAAATAAGAAAATTTGAATAAATTCTCATCTTTGAAATTTACTGCATGACTTTGGAGCAATGTCAGAGTCTAAGTGTAAGCAGGAGATCCCAATTTGAAGTGCCATGAGAATAAGGAACCCCTACCCTCCCTGCCAAAATCCTTGGATGTAGCCTTGGATGTAGTCCTCAGAAGGATTCCTTCAAAAGCATTTACCAAATGCTTAATATGACAGAAAAGGAAATTATGTAATGTATGTATGCGTGCATGCATGCATGCATCTGTGCATGTGTGTTTATGTGTGTAATGGTATGTGAGAATGACTTTGGGAGGCAGGAAAAAGAGCTACAGACTAGGTAATGGTCAGATAAGAGGATCTGAATCCACAGAAACAATGGGGGCATGGAAACCAGCAAGACTGATGTCAGCCTTGCAAGGTAATTGTTGGGAAATTCCCAGACAGGCAAGAAGGAAGGATCAAGAGGAGATTTAGCCTTGAATCATTGCACAACTGCAAAAGATCTGGGACTGAATTCACACCACCACCACTACACCCCCCCCAAGTTCAATGGAAGCTTCTCTGTTTGTTTCCAAGGAAAGATGAATAGTTTTGTACTATAGGTAGAACATAATAAAGTAGTCTATTTTGAACTTTTCATGTGTCAATCTGGTTGCCTAGGTCTAACGTTAATCCAGACAAGAAACAGATCATAAGTACCAGTTTTAATTTTATAGTAAAATTACATTAACAGAGTCTTGCAAGACTAAAGGTACATCTCTCCTCCATTTTCACTACAACTCAAGAAACTAGAGATGGCCCTTTCTGAGACATTTTCCATACCCCTATCGTATCTGAAAACTCAGCTATCTCTAATCATTATCTAGTCTGCCGTTCTTCCTCTCTGTCTCCCAAAATCATTCTCATATAGCATTACAATAGGAGAAAATTATAAACAAGCTCTTGAGACTTAATGATTCTGGACGCAGTCATAGTTTTATTGGCAACAGAACAGAAGTGGACTTGCCGTTCTTCTCTTCTTAGAAAATTTCAATTGCATAATATAACTTCCTGGTGGCCTCTCATCCAAATATTAAAGAGTTTAATCCTACTTAGTCTTTGAGCACAGACAAAGCCCACTGGATGCTATCATCTGATGAAACCAGCCATTTTGAGTACAATTATTTCAATTGTCTATGGAGATTCTCAGTCATCCAGGTCATGGTTGTCCCAAAAGTGCTTTTTCAAGAGGCAACTGAACTTTCTTTTTTTTTTTTTCTTTAAAGACGTTTCACTTCTCAACCAAGAAGCTTCTTCAGCTCTTCTTCAGAGCTGAAGAAACTTCTTGGATGAGAAGCAGAAGTCTTCAAAGAAATATAAGAAAGTCCAGTTGCCTCTTGAAAAAGCACCTTTGGACACTTATTTCAATTACATTTAACTTCAATCAACTTTATCTTCTGTTGGAATCAAACCCATTTATTTCTCCTGGCCCAAACCACTAGTTAGAGGACAGCTCCTGGCGTGTTACCTAGAGATCCAGTGGAGTCATTGCACTAAAATGTATCTCTCCTGGATGATTAGGATTGTTAAAGGGAGAAGGGGATGTGAGTATTTTGGAAAAAAGTGGCGTATAAGCACAAAAAAAAAACCATGTATAGGAATTGATCACACTTCTACAAAAGAGTTGTTCTATCAGTATTTTTCCCACCCATAGTTTATTTCTAAAGTGTCATTCAGTAGGTGGGGATTGCACGCTTTTCATATAGAAAGTCCAAGATTCAGCCATACATGTCTTGAGATGAAATGATCAGGCAATAAGGAAGGGGAAATCCTTCTGACTTAAGAGCTTGATGCAGATCTGGGACAAGACATACTGCACCTGAAATAGGGCAGAAAATGGTGATTCCTCCTTCACTTCAAGGGACAGTGCACCTAATGCCAATCAATGAGCTGAATTATTTGGCACATGAGGCAGAAAATCCTACACATGCTATTTCTGCTCCTTGATAGGTAAAACACAACTGATAAATATATAATTATTTGCTATTATTTACTTGTTTACCGAAAAACACCTATACCAGGTAAATACTTCAATCTGCTTTACAGTAGGACTGGTCCCTCACACTTCTGAATTATGATTCTCAGTGCCTGTTTGCATTGGCTATGCTGGCCGGGATGCTGGAACTATGCTTCCCCTGGCAGTTCACAAGTTCTCTATGCCTTCAGTAGATAAATACAAAGGTAGAATGATAAATTGTTCAAACTGGTAATTTTCTCTATTCTATAGGAATTAACTCAGAGGTTTACACTGCAGCATATTTTAAACGTGGCTAACTAATGATCCCTTTACATCTGGCAAGATTTTGTTAAGATCTTGTTGAGATAGAAAAACCTTTTTAGATCTTTCTGCAGTGAGATATCCATCATTCTTTACCACCTTTGTGGCAGAGGCTGTTGGAATCTGGAATACAACAACATCTGAAATATACATCCATACTGCTGGGAATGATATGCAGAAACAGTGGTGGCTGTTCTTCCAAGATTGCAACCTATTTTTCAGCCTAAGCATAAGGTACTTACCCTTACAGATGCTACCCCTGTCTCCTCTAGGCTTTTCCAGTAGTGTGCCATCTGGCAAATGCCAAGTGCTTAAGGGTTAACTGGATCTGAAAAGAAACCATCCACACCCAGCTCTAGACCTTCCAGCTTACTAGGCAGTTTTAATTGTAATCTATGCCGGGGAATGTAGGATTCTTCCATCCCACATTAACACACACACACATATATATACATAAGCACACACACCAAAACATCTATATATAGTACCTATCTTTGCATTTTTCTTTCTGATCGGCACTTTGATTGTCAGCTGGAAGGCTGTGCCTCATTTATTTTCCTCTGGCTTCTACCGGCAGATGCATGTAGCTCATTCACTGAGTGCTGCTATAAAAAGCATTGGGGGAGATGTAGTTTACCCAGCACATTTTTTCTGTAGCTTAAAGACAGTTATTTAATCTTTCCAATCTCAGAGCTGCTTCTGTCACTATTAAATGAAATTTGCTTCAAGAATAGACTATATTCTCACAAGTGGGGCTTTTTATTTCATTTCATTTCATTTTAATTTTTTTGCTTACTGAAACAAAGAGATGGAACCAGGAAATAAAAGGCAGTGTGTGTCTTGCAAGTGTAAGCTCACTGCCTGCTACCCCCTTAAAAATCTGCATTCTATCCAAGTTTAGATTTGATAGTAACTGAAGAGAAATGATCCTCTGCCTTTGCAGTACTGGATGAAGATTAGATACCTGGACAGAAATTGAAATTCCTGCTACCTGCCTCCCATGGAACAATGTCAGTTTGTCCAGTTTCAGCACCTGGGCTGGATATCTGCTGATGACCAGGGAGGAGATGCTGCTTATTTTGAAGCATCCTTTATTTACTTATCATGTTTAAAAGTATAGTCTCAGTCAAGGCTGCCTGTGTATATTAATATAGCTGCTTGCGTATCTATCTATGTATGAATTGGTTTTTAATCCCAAATTACGTAGGACCATTAAGTCCAACATCCAAAATGTTGCACAAATCTAAATTATGGCTACTTTGTAGTTTCCCTGCTCTGGTGAAATAGGAAAAGAAGTCTGAGCTTCATTTAACTGTGCAGTTCAAAGAAACAGATAGAGGAAAAGCTGCTTTGAGTTTGCTATTTAGGGGGCAGGCATTAAGACAGAGATAAAACATGGGGTAAACAGTACACTTTCATAAAGGAATTGGGTGGCAATATTTAATTTCTAAAAAAATATATAAAACATAATGAGAGGAAGAAACTGCAATCTTCCATAATTCTTGGCTCTCATATTGGACCTTCTGCATATATGAGTGGGCATGAGAGTCACAGTGAGCAAGGAATGAGTGACTGAATATTATATGTTCAGTAGAAACCAATCAACAGAGAAGCTGGAAAAAAACCCACTGAAACTTTTCCTAGCAAGAGGGAAAAAAACATGCTGGAGGATTTGTTCTACATCTTTCTCAGCTTGTACGATGGTTGAAGTTAGTGTATGTTACACCTGTGACCTGAAGGTGGCTCAAAGCAATTATAGTCACTATGCCAACTTTTTTTTGGACCTCACCTGGATCTGACTGCCCCAGAATAGTTCTATCTTTCTTACTGCTTTTTCCTATCCTGGAGGGAGGGCCTAAGAAAATAAGAGACACAACATCAAAAGGAACTTCCACCCCATCGAAAATTCAAATATAATCGCATACAAATCTACTAAAACAAGTTGATACGTTACTCCTAAATTCAGTTTATGCACTGTATTACTTGTTCAGGTATTCTCAGTATTGTTGTCAAGGGAGAAAATAGAAACAAATCTGGGTATGTGTTGTTTTGCTGGGGATGTCCCAATGGGAATAGGTGGTGATTTTGTGGCATAAGGAATGGCTCTCACAGTCTGAACATTAGAAGCAAGAGGGAAAGATGGCCTTTACCTGCCACATGAGAACAAGAGACTTTTGGTTTTATGCAGGTAAAAGAACTGTGCAAATTGCTCCATCAATAGTTGTCTCCCCCCTACCCTCCCACAAGTGTTGAATTGTATCTTCTGGCTACTCAGATGAATAGGGAAGGCAGACAGCAGACAACTGAAACTGTCTCAATGGAGGGAATAGCATCCCCTCCATAACGCAAAGAGTCTTCCTGAGGAAATTTATACTTTTCTTGCACTGAATTCAGATTTTGTGTTTTCAACTGAAGACTCATACAATACACTTTTGCTTTCTTTATCCTTTGAAATCCTTTGTAATGTTCATCTTGGTCTATGGGCAATTCAGTGATACTGTTTTCTCATGTACTCACAACACAAATGGCCAGAAAGGAATCAATATAGTTATCACACCATAGAATAAAAATGGGAGCGCAGACAACTGAAGTTAGGCATAGTTTTGATCGTCTTGATCACTTGTCTCAGCACCCCAAGAATTAGCCTTGTAGAAGCCTGCAAAGACTTACTGCCTTTCATGGACTCCATGTCATTAAATACACTGACACCCACACATGAAGTCCTCACCCTGACGACAACAGTAGCAGCCCTCTTCAGTACTCCACCGGTGGCTCCAGACCCTTCGGTTCTTGAGTATCCTGAGTCTTCTGCTCAAGCTGCTGTTCCTGATTCTTCACTTCCAGCTGCTGTTCCTGACCCTTCAGTTCCAGCTGTTGTTCCTGATTCTTCAGCTCCAGCTGTTCCTGAGTTTCCAGATGTTCCTGATCCTGAGTTTCCAGCTCCGGCTGTTCCTGAGTTTCCAGATGTTCCTAATCCTGAGTTTCCAGCTCCAGCTGTTCCTGAGTTTCCTGATATTCCTGATCTTGATTCTTCAGCCCCAGCTGTTCCTGAGTTTCCAGATCCAGCTGTTTATGTCTTTCCAGGTTTTTCAGTTCCTGAGTATCCTGTGAATCCAGTTCCCCTCATTCCTGAGAAGCTTGGGTTCCAGGTTTTTCCTCTTCCAGATTTGGTTCCAACTTCCTTCACAGGAAGAAGAAGACCTTGTCTCACTGGGAGACAAGACTGCATACCAGAACTATTGGCCCAAGGGACTTGCGCACTGGGCCCACCCACTTGATGAACTAGTTTACCCAGCTGAGATCCAGATCGTGAAGCCACGTGAGTCAGGTTGTGACTCAAAGACACTTGTACCAGGCTGATCACCGATTTGGTCCATCGCTGATGAAGACTGAACCAGAAGATTAAACCTCAAATTATGTATTGTCTTATGCATTGTTTGATGTAACACTTGCCTTTTTCATAATTGTGCATGTTTTATGTTTACCTTATAGTTATGCATGTTTGATACCAAGTTTTTACCTATTTAGTCACAAGTTAACCACAATGAGTATTGCATGCCTTGATGCTACGTTTTTACTATTTTAGTAGTGGAAATATAAATTTCCAAGCGGGGAGTGTTCTGGCCCATATAGCTCTATGGCCCATATAGCTCTATGGCCCAGCTCTATGTTGGAAGGTCTGGCAGTTATTGGGTTAAATGCTAGGTATGTGGATGGGTCAGTGGGAGGAGTTCCAAAGGTCTTTGGGAGACTTCCTGGACACAAGCCAGATGGGAAGCTCTTTGTCTGTAAGAAGCATGGGCCATGGAAGGTCTCCCTATAAGCATAAAGATGGTATAAAGAGCAATATCTTCTTACCTAAAGGAAAGATCTAAAAGATGAACAAACATGTATTCCCAGCAGCACCAATCTCAACGTGAACGCAAGTAATCTTTCTCATTAAAATATATTTGTTTATTATAAGATCGTTTCTTTTGAGCTAACTATCTGACTGGATTTGAAATATAACACTTTTAAATTTGGGTCAGAATAACAAGCAAGTAACAATTAGAAGATATATTGAATGTAACATAAATTAAGCAGTATATTAAA
Organism: Crotalus tigris; assembly: GCF_016545835.1. Taxonomy (NCBI): domain Eukaryota; kingdom Metazoa; phylum Chordata; class Lepidosauria; order Squamata; family Viperidae; genus Crotalus; species Crotalus tigris. The sequence continues at coordinate 4,922,580 of NW_024096551.1, read as the reverse complement.
GCAAGAGATATTTTCCTAATACATTTCCTTTATGAACAGCTTTTAGACAAATTAACCAGATTTATAAAATTGTATTGGTTTGGTAACTAGCAATTGTAAATATTAATGAAAGTCATAAATATGGTTTGAAGATAAATAAAATGGAATGTTTTCAATAAAGAAGTTTAATTTTAAGGCATTAATATCTTTACTTAGGTATTAACATAGGTTTTATATGAACACCAGTTATAAGGATTCTGTAACATAGCACCCACAAAAATGTACTGCAAAATGTGCATTTTAAATAATTAATGTAACAATTGGTTTTTATTTTTCAAATTAAAGATTCAGTTTCTCTGTTCTGCTTCTTAGACCCTTCATTGTAGTTATTTGGTATACAATTTTAGAAGCAGCTGATGAATATTAATTATATAATTTATATTTTAACCTTAATATTAATGAACCTTCCTACTATGGAATGCAGGCTTGGGATTCCTAATTACCATCTAAACATATTGCATTTTTCTATAGTTTAGCATTTTAAAATATGGAAGTATAGGGAATTTGGATAAATGTTTTAATTGGTTTTGCTGGCATAGGGTTTGGGTTATGATGCTATAACATTGTGGACATTACTCTGATTTTCCTTGTCCCCTACTATATATCCGTACTTCCAAACTGCTTTCAAAAATACTATGTGAACTAGCCCATATATCCACCGTATCATTTTTATATTTAAAGCTCATTTTTTTACACTGATGATTCCAGTCAATACTGTAGCTCATTTTTTTTCTGTATTAGTTAGCACCTGGATGATACAAATATCACAAAACTAGCATCTCTCCTAATTTTGTTGGACCACATGGCTGTTTCATATTGTTTCATGTTGAAGTTAAATCTATTGGCCATCCTATGTGTAATCCAAGACTCTGGTCAACTTACCAAAAGAATTTCTTGGTATTGTTGATGACTTTGCCAGCTTTCAGACATAGAATACAAAACAGCTTGCTTGCTATTTTATTTTGAAGAAGAAAAATAATTCTCTAATTATAAAGCTTGTATAATTCTGTGATGAGAAGTGAAATGTTAGCTTATCTGGAAGACATCAAGGAACATAAGGCAGATAGTTTTGTTTAGCAAGGAAAAACTGATCCTAATAAAGGCAGTTTATAGCATTCCAGTGAATCTACAATTATCCCATAAATTTGAATATTATTTTCTTTACAAAATAGCCATAAAGTATCTATATATTCAAATGTAATTTCTTTTAACTTGCCAACTGATGGATCAATTGATTAAATTCAGGGATAATTCAGTGTGCATTTAATCAGATGAGAGATGGTGTATATGGAACTCAAATGAGTCCAGATACTACAGCTTGAAAATATAAGATTTGGCAATTGAAGAGCCTTTTCAGAAAATATTATCCAAGATGGAATTTCTGTATTATGATATGTGCTAATGTGATATTTTATGCCTATAATACTTTCTTTAATAGCCCACATTACTTAGTGTGACAGTTAATCATTCTTTTGCAACTATGGGAAATCTCTTGCTTAAATTTCCCCAGTCCATACCCCCTCTTCCTCCAGTTATTCCTTACACACATAAAATATATTTTCACACATAAGATACAATATGAACTTAGTATTATTTATATTTGTCATACACCCTGGAAATATCTCCCTGAGAGCTTGTGGAACTAGAAACCATCTTTTGATACAGATAAACACACAACCTGCCTCCATAGCAACACAACAGATAGCAAGGCAATAGCAGTTGCCACACAATAAAGGGGGACTTGAAGAAATGCAATCCTGACTTCTGGTTCTGGATCGCGGCACCTCTAGCCATACGAAGAGACTCATTTCCTCATCACCTAGCTTCCCTTTGCCGGTAGACCCTTAGGCGGGTCGAAAGTCGCCCTGGAGGGTGCGACTACTGTCGAGGAGGCTGTGCTCGGCTGAGGAGGAGTGGCAGCTCCTCCAGCTGTCCGAGCTAACTCTGAGGGCCAACAAAGAAGAAGATCGGCCAGTAAAATGGCCGATCACCCAGCCACACCAACCGCAAGTCAAAAGAACAACTAAGCATGAAGAACCACTGTGATGAATCCGGGTGAAACCTTTCCTTCTTTCGCTATTCTGACTTTTTCTGTAAAGAGTTTCTGACTATTTCCCTTTTCTAAGAAAGTGGCGGCTGCCTATACGGGAAAGAGAGCTAAAAATAAAAAGATTAATATTTTTTATGGTTGTTTTTTCTACTATTGGACTTTTGGGGGGGGGATTTTAGGGGAAAAAAGAAGTCCACTGAGGACATCTGGTGGCGAAAAGCAAAATTGTAACTGTATTTCTCCCTGTTATTTGAAGAGGGATTGGATTTTCATATGATAATAAAAGAGAAAAGATAACTTGACAGCTGTGGTGAAGCTGGCTATTAGACCTTTGGAGGCAGACATTTGTGGATCTTTTTCAAATACAGTCTCTAATAAAGGAATAGGCTAGTCTACCACCAAAATGGATGAAAGTTATCCACATCTTGACTATGATTTAATACTGGAAAAATATTAGAACTTACAGAAGACTTCAAAACTTATTGGAAACCTTGGAGAAAACTTAAAGAGGCTCACATCAACTCTCACATCAACTCTCCAATAATGAATCAAGTTATGGAACAAGGAATAATAGAAGATAAACTGAATAATCCTGAACAGGCCTTTACACATCAAGACATACAATTCAAAGAGACAGAGACACTATGCTTACAACCCAGTTGTGAATCTATACTGGGAGAAAATGTGGAAACCACTGAGCCAACTAATTCCACACAACATTACCTACAACTGATGGAAAATTTTGATGACCAAGAAGTAACTGTAATTGACTCAATTACTAAAAATAACAAAGATTGATATTCAGACACAACCCTCTGGAAAATACAATAAAGCGGATAATTTACTTATAATCATAACATCGAGTAAAAGTCAATATAATACTCAGATGATATTGGCAGAAAGGGAAAGAAATTTTATTTAGTTTGAATTGATTAGAAATTTTTGTAATCAAATCATGAGGTTTGATAATTGAAAAGCTTTAATATGGGAACCAAGTTGGTATAGAAAGAAAGCTAGAGTCAGGTTTAAACGTGACATAGCATGTTACTTGAGGGGTAAAAAGGCTTTAGAGATTTTCTCTGATTTAATAACGAATGAAGGATGTGGATTTACTGTTATTATAATTGATAAGTATTTGAGGGAGTAAATGTTTTCAGGGGATAAAAAAACTTTATAGATGTAGATTGATGAAATGATAGAATATATTTTTAAAAATAGAAATGTATTTTTGGACTTACATTATTATTATAAATATGATAATTATGTTGTAATAGATAGAGTTTGTTTGATTTAATTATGAATGAAGGATGGGAATTTCCTGATATTATAGTTGATAAGTATTTGAAGGTGTAAACTTTATCAAGGGCTTAAAAAGATTTTTATAGAAGTAGATTGATGAAATGATAGAATATATTTTTAAAAATAGAACTGTATCTGTTGGACTTATATTATTATTTTAAATATGATAACGATGTTGTAATAGAGAGAGAGGAAGAGCTATTTGGGAAAAAATCAGTCTCAATGAATGACCTATTATTAGGGATACCTGAAATCCCTATTATATGTCTACTAAAATGTAATTGGAGTATGACAACTGTAATTAGTAAAGCTTAAAAACAGGATATAGATTAATATAATCGTATGTGATTGATGATTTCTGTTTGATTGAATTTTACCTAAAACTGTATTAATTTTAATAAGCAATATTATATTTAGGAAACAGAGAGGAAATTTTTGATAATTAATTTGAGTTATACTTATATGATTTTGTCTTTGAATGACTTGATACTCTGACCACCACGTTGTGTCCTAAGCTGAAAAAAAATGGAAAAAACCAATAAAACTTTTTATATATACAAAAAGAAATGCAATCCTTATGAAAAATAACCCTGCTATTCAAGATGATAAAATTTGTATGTATTGTATATTTTAATTCACATGCAAAACACAATTTTGCAATACATTTCTCACCATTATTAACTTACCATATGTACCGTGGATGTCTTTGGGGTTTAAGAAAATGGACTTTGTCTTGTAATTGATGATGATGAGGATGCATGGAGAGAAATAATATACAGAAGTTTGCCCATCGTAATTTCTTATCCTTTTTTCTTACATTGAGGATAGTGTTTGAAGGTTTAAATTTATACTAAATGTGCAAAGCTATTAAAAAAAGCACTTGCAAGGTGTATAGGCTCTATATTAAAGTTTCTAATTTTCATTGTGAGTCAGATTATGTTGAACATGCTGTAAATTTTTGGGGCAAGCAACATGTACTCATTATCCACATCTGATCTAAAGGCATGAGGTACATATTTGTCATTGCAGATCTTTTTACTTTTGGTCAGCACATTGAGTTTCTCATTTTGAACAACTAAGGGATATGTACTTCCTTGGACTGAAGAAAAGCAATCAGATTTCATTTTTAAACTGGACCAGTAGAAAAGGTTATGCTCTTTTCAAATTCACATTATTTTCTTTAAAAATCATCATCAACATAAAAATGTATATTGACTAATTCTTTACTCAGCTGAGTAAGCCAGGAAATGACTAGAATTACAAGGGCTAGCACCAGAAAGTAATATCCCTGAGAAATTGCATAGGCCCATATTACAAGAGGACCCTGTCCTGCCAGTCTTTGAAGCCCTCTTCCCTACCTCTCCTTCCTGTTATTTTATCTGCTCACCCATTCTCATTAAATATAGGAATAATGACTGGATTTCAGTATTATGCTAAGTCACAATTTGATGGATTCCTTCAACATATTAATCCATAAAGTATGGTTTACAAACTATAGTAGTTAGATTCCCTCAATATGCTAAAAAGTTAAGCACATTAACACCAAATTACCAAATTAGGTGTGGGTTTCAGAGTTTGCCTTCCACTCTTGATACTTGTTCAGCCTGAAGCCAAGGAAGAAGGCAAGGAGGTGAGCAGTGGTGGAGAAAATATAATAAACCACTGTGGAAAAACCACTTAAGGTCTCTGGCTTAAGATCCCACCAAATCTGGAGTCAGGAGAGTATTTCAGGTTGATTTGGACTGAAAAAAAAACCCTTTCTTTTCTGATGTACTCAACCATCAGACAATTTTCATCTGCATCAGTATCATTTTTATCCTGGAAAATGATGGGTGCATTTCAGCCTTTCCTACCCTGTGGTTGACCATCACATACTGTATATTCACAGATCAGAGTTCAGGGGGATTGCCCATCAGGGAATTGTACAACATTTTTGTTTAAATGTAATGTTAAAATAGGATGTTCCTGTTAGGAATTCCCAGTAGCAATCTAACTGCTACAGTTTTATATTGTAATGGCTTCTTCTTTTGCCCCATTATTGAATTAGGAGAAATGTCTTATCTATTTTCAAGGGTAGAATTACTGGTTGAGCCAAATATGGGGCAATGTGATAAAATTAATTTTCAGACTTTTTTTCCCTTTTGTTTTCAAATTTCAAGATACAAGTGACAAAGCAAATGTGCAAAGGACAAAAATATATTGCTGGGCATTTGTCCAGTGTTTCTCAAAGTTTTGTGACAAAAATCAAATTCTAGGGGCTCCCCTAGATGTTTCAGGGTCCATTGTACAAAGACTCCAAGTTCATTCCAAGTCCATCTTTCTGAAGAAAAAAAAATATCAGGTTTTATTTTTCCCCTACTTCCTAATAATTTGTTACTTTCTTAATTTCTGTATTATCCTTTTGAAAGCATTATCTTGGGACTACCTTCTTGTAACATTCAAATCTATTATAGTTATTACCATGGCTCCAGATGGTTGCTATCATCCAAACCATCTGAACGGTACCTCTCTTGGGAAAGGTTGGTCTATGAGATATTAAAAACAACACAACCAAACCAACAAGAAAAGCCCATTTAATTGCAGTGTGTAAAATGTGATGCCATTCATGCTCCCATTGCCCTAGGAATGATAAAAACAGACCTGGGCAACATCTTTTTTTCTGCCGGGTTTCCAATATCCCCTCTATCTCCTCCCAAAGTTAAGAGTGGTTAAAAACATCCTTCCTGCATCAGGATTAAAAGAGTATTTTTCAGTACCATCTGAGTGCAGGCTTAAGATGTGTCAGATTTTACTTCCTCTTATTTTAGAGGCAATTAGATGAATAACAATGATTGGGAATGAGGCAGCAAAGTTAGGATTTCAGTTTTCAGTCAAGAATAGATAACACTGTGACTCAGCAGGCAGAAAAATTCCATACAGAAAAAGGAATATTGCTACTGTTTCTGTTGTTTCTTCCATAGCTGTTCTGAAACCAAGGTTATATTCTTACATAGACTGAGAGCCAGTTGGAAGCTTTCAAACAATACAGTGATACTGCAGAATTATGGAGAAACAACAGATTTAATCAAAGTGATGACTCAGAATTTGGCTTTTTTCACATACTTGATTTTAACCATTATCTGAAAGTCATAAACTTTGGACTTTCTTCCTAATGCAGGGAAGCTAAATTCAGTATCTTGTTATAATAATAATCATAATAATCATAATCACAATCATAATCATAAAGTTGGAAGGGACCTTGGAGGTCATCTAGTCCAGTGGTTTTTAACCTTTTTGAATGAATCGCCCCCTTGAGCCAATGAGGAAGTTGTCATCGCCCCCCTCCCCTAACATAACCTCTCAATCACAACATAGGAAATAATTCTTCAATTTATGCAAACACTTTTTTTTGTTTTCTTTAAAATTGTCATCAGGATATATCGATGCAAATAGTTTATTTCCAGTCTTTTTCCCATATCTCAACTGTGTGAAAAATTTTGGTGCCACCCAGCACTTTATTCCCAAACTTCATGATACATGTATTTCATTATTATCTTATTTATTCAAGACACTTAAATGTAATGACCACTGAAAACTAAATTCAATTGCAAGAAAGTGAAATGCCCGAAAAGAAAAACAGTAACATTTAATGATTGAATTACAAATGAATTTTAAGACTTAAAAAGAAATATAAAAAGGGCATAAGAACAAACCACAGTGCAGGAACTAAGAATTTCAAGACAAAAACTCTGAAACTAAATTAAGATTTGAGGAAAGTATATATAGTCACACACACTGTAAAAAGGATTAAAAAGACACAAAGAAAATATAATATCAAACTGGAGTGCACGCTAAAAAAGTACAATACAAAGAGATACACAAAATGTTTTACAGAGCACAACAAAAATTCGAAAACAAAACTGAAAACTCAAACTGTGATGTCAACATTACAGCTGACATCACAGGGGACAGCCACTCAGCATGCGATGTTTCGAAAGAAGCGCTCCCCCCTCCATCACTGCCCATTCTAGCCAATGGCGTGCCACTGTATGGGTAGAGGCTGCTGCGCAACTCGCATGAAGATAAGCGATGCGTATTCACATATCTATGGAATTCTGTACTGAAGCTAGCTGGAGGAACATTTGAAAACACAATTCAATCCACTAATAGCGAGCGATCTGATGTTTTTGTACGACAGATATACAGCGATTCACTGTACGAAAAAGTCTCAAAAGTGTTTCCAGAACTTCTCGCTCCATCGCCCCCATATCGCCCCCTTTTCTTTCTTTGCCCCCGTGTCGCCCCTTTTCATTCTATCGCCCCACCTGAAAAACAAAATCACCCCCTGGGGGGCAATATCGCCCAGGTTAAGAACCACTGATCTAGTCCAACCCCCTGCTCAGGCAGGAAACCCTATACCATTTCAGACAAATGGCTGTCCAGTCTCTTCTTAAAAACTTCCAGTGTTGGAGCATTCACTACTTCTGGAGGCAGGTTGTTCCACTGGTTAATTGTTCTAACTGTCAGGAAGTTTCTCCTTAGTTCTAGGTTGCTTCTCTCCTTGATTAGTTTCCATCTGTTGCTTCTTGTCCTGCCTTCAGGCGCTTTGGAAAATAGCTTGACTCCCTCTTTTTTGTGGCAGCCCCTGAGATATTGGAACACTGCTATCATGTCCCACTCATCCTTCTCTTTATTAAACTAGACGTACCCAATTCTAGCAACCGTTCCTTATATATTTTAGCCTCCAGTCCCCTAATTATCTTTGTTGCTCTTCTCTGTACTCTTTCTAGAGTCTCAACGTCTTTTTTACATCGTGGTGACCAAAACTGGATGCAGTATTCCAAGTGTGGCCTTACCAAGTCATTGTAAAATGGTATTAATACTTCACGTGATCTTGATTCTATCCCTCTGTTAATGCAGCCCAGCACTGTGTTGGCTTTTTTTGGCAGCTACAGCACACTGCTGGCTCATATTTAAGTGATTGTCCACTAGGACTCCGAGATCCTTCTCATAGTTACTACTATTGAGCAAGGTATCCCCTATACTATACCTGTACATTTGGTTTTTCTTGCCTAAATGTAGAACCTTATTTTTTTCACCATTGAATTTCATTTTGTTAGATAGTGCCCAGTGTTCAAGTCTGTCCAGATCCTCCTGTATCTTAAGCCTGTCTTCTGGAGTGTTGGCTATTTCTGCCAGCTTGGTGTCATCTGCAAATTTGATGATTTCCCCATCTATCCCCTCGTCCAAATCGTTGATGAAGACATTGAAGAGCACTGGGCCCAGAACAGAGCCCTGGGGCACCCCACTACACACTTCCCTCCATGTAGATGCCATTCCATTGAGGACCACATGCTGAGTACGGCTGGTCAGCCAGCTACGGATCCATCTGGTGGTGATGCTGTCTAACCCACATTTTTCTATCTTATTGAATAGTAGGTTATGATCTATTTTATCAAATGCTTTACTGAAGTCTAAGTAAATGATATCCACAGCATTTCTCTGATCCACTAATTTTGTCACTTGGTTAAAGAATGCAATAAGATTTGTCTGGCATGATCTGTTTTTTGACAAGTTGGCTTTTAGTACTGACTTTGTTTGCCTCTGGGTGTTCGCTGATTTGTTGTTTGATTATCTTTTCCAAAATCTTCCCAAGTATTGAGGTCAGGCTGATAGGTCTGTAATTTTTTCCTTTTTTGAAGATGGGAACTACATCAGCTTTTTTCCAATCCTCTGGTAGTTTCCCAGTGCTCCAGGATCTTTGAAAAATATAGTTCAGTGGTTCTGAGATCACATCTGTCAGTTCCTTGAGAACCTTGGGGTGTAATCTATATGGTTCTGGTGATTTGAACTTGTTGAAAGCAATGCAGGATTGATATTATAATTCCTGGTTGAATACAGATATTCTTTTAAAAAAACAAAACAAAACTAATTCTTGAATAGTCAAAACTTAAAAGAAGTTGAACATGGTTTGGTATTTGCATGTACATCATCACTGAGTAGGGTGTGGCCTTGCTCTCATGCAAAGTGTTAGGTGATTTTAATTTACAATACATTTATAGACTTATAAATAAATGTTATTTATAAAATAAGGTATTAAGGAAAAAGCAAATCTGGATATTTGTATATAACACTTTCAGCATCTGTCAAAAGTTTGCTTGCAAATGACAAGTTAATTTATTAGGAAGGAAGAGCTTGGTTAGAGTGAGTGCTGCCTTGTTGAAAAATTAACGACTTTATGAATCTCCATCTTGCTTTTTAAAGCATTAAATCCTATTTATATTTGTATTGCTCTCCACTTTAATGATTATATCTATATAGATGAACTGTATATAAACAATTGCTCCAAAAATGGCCATTTGATCCATATGTGAAAATTTAATTCCTCCCAGGGTTATAGGATGCTAATTTGGCAAACAATGCAGGGTTGTTTTTACTCCACGTTTGTGCACTGTGCAATTAGATTTAGGAAAAAAAAATCATAGTAATTATCTGTCTTCTGTGAAACTTAATAGAGCTTTCCCAGTTCATATGGGCTGGCAAGAAATTTAATTTACCTAATGTGTCAGAAACCAGGGAAGCGTGAAATATATTGTACAGGGAAATTACCTATTCTGAAAGATTCTAGCTTAGAAGACATTTCTTTCTGTTAGCTTAAAAAAAGGTAGGAGGCAGTGGATTATATTTGTGCTGAAATTTATAATCTCAGGTTTACTATAGGTTAATATGTGTAGCAATTTTAAAAATTTAAAATAATAAAATAAGAATTTCTTATACATAAATAAAGATCTGTCATACATCCATGTTGAAACATAATAAATTTAAATGTCAATGCTTAAAAATAAAAATAGAACAAAAAATGTTCAGGTTTTTAACTGAAAGTTTTTGAAAACAAGGGAGGTTATGCCAATTTAGGTAATGTGGATTTTCATTCTAAATAGAAGCCTGACAACAGTAGAAAGAAAGAAAAAAAGAAACAAGTACAGGATATTTTTATAGTCCTTCATTAGATATTGCTATTTATTTTGTTAAAGTAGAAAATGCTTCCTACTTCCTTTTAACAGAGAATTGGATTATTTGTTTGTTTGTTTGTGAATATTTATATAGCCACCTACTTAACCATGGAGACTCTGATTTTGAGAATATTGTGAACCAATTCATTGAGGATTTTGAATTGGCTCTCAACATTCTCAAAATATAATCCCATTGCATCTTATATTTTCAATTTTAAAATTAAGAATAAAAATAATGAAGACCATAATGACAATATTGAAAGTGACAGAAAGCAGCAAGCTCATGCATTCACAGACACTTCTTTCCGAATACATTTCATGCTGCATGTTCTTTCACTCAATATCTCTCTCTCAGCACTTGGCAAGGCAATCCATTTTGCAGTTCCTGAGTACCATGTATTTGCAAGGTAGCAAGGGTGTTCTTGTGGGGGAGGGCTGTCAAAAAAGTTAAGGTGCACAGAGAATAGAATGGTGATTTGTTTGCATGGTTGTGGCTTCCATCTTGTCTTTTCTCACACCTTTGTAAGGTACTATTGATTTTGTGTCCTGACGGGTCTCTTTGCTGTCCTTTTTCACAGGCAATTGTACTCTGAGGAACTGGATCTGATTATCTTCAGGTTACAAAATGGGAACAAGACAGAACCATCATGCATCCAAACCGATTTCTGCAACACAGTTTAAATGAGAATTAGAATGACAACAATTGCACAGGTATTCATATGCTAATAATATGAATTCTTAATGACACAATGTGTATCTTGTAGACCAGTTGCCTAGGGGTGCAAATGAAATATAAAATAGTATGTGTTAAGTCCTTCATGAAATGGCAATGACACGAGAAGCAATTGTAGTTCTCAGGAACCTCTTTATTTCTGTTCAGCATACTGGTTACAAGATGCTGACAACGCCCAAATCTCCCTGCCCTTTTTATAGGCGATTCCCGGACCAAACTGCAACATTTGGCGCGCTTGCACTCGTGAATGCGCACGAGTGCTAGCGACAGCCAGTCTGGTCCCGGGCAGCTTGCACCTGCCGGGACCATTGCAATGCCCAGAGCCTGCTTTCACAGGCTCAGGACATAACACCCCTCCCCCCTGGCTAAGATTATGATCATACAAATAATAATATACAACCCAATACGAGTGTGGAACCCATACTAGCTTTGTACCAGTTATTCCTTTTGCTTCTATTGTTCCCCAGTGTTCTATTTTCCTATGTGTACAGGAATACTCTCTGTTAACTCTGTTTTGCCAGTAGGGTTACAAAATCTTCTAAATACTTAGGAGATCTTTTAGCTCTCTGTGACCTCCTGACTTCTGGCTTCCTTCCAAGTACCCCTTGACTGAGGGGTGATGTATGCTTGTCCCCCTTGCTAGGCCCTGGTGATCCCCAAGGACTGTGCTCCAATGCCTGGCCTGCTTGCTTGCCCACCGGGCTCGTCAGGCCAGGGCTTCTTTCTCTGTTTGACCTGGTTGTCCTGCCTGGCTGCAGGCTCTCTGGCCTTCTTAAGTGACTGTCACTGTTGGGCAACTCTGTAGAACCTCCCAGGTCTGTCCTAGTTCTGTCCCGTTCTGTACCCGAGTTTGCTGGGGTTTCAGTACTGTCCCAAAACTCAGTTGTCCCCTGAGTGATGCCAGAGGTGTTGTAGTCGGGATTTGGTTCCTCGACTACCTCCCTGTGTGCTTGCCCCCTTCTAGGGACAGGGGCAGTGTTGGGTCAACTAGACGGACTGTGTGCCAGCTCTCTTGCAGGGTGTGGGTTGTTTGGACGCTCCTGGGTATCCTCCCTGACTGGAGTACTGAGTGATGCGGGTGAGTAGTGATTATGCCCCCGAGGTGACTCCCTGGCTGGAGTAGGCACTGGTGCCTGAGTTCTAGTTGGGCTCCATGAATTCCTGTTTGGAGCACTCGCGGAATCTTGGAATGAGCTGTCTGTAGTTCCCTCGTTAATGATAGGTGACAGCCCGCACTCTTCCCTTTGCCCAAAGGGGTCCCCCTCCCTCCCTGGAAAAGAACCAGGAGTCTCAGTGGGAAGGTCCCGTCTAGTGCGGAGCTGGTCGATGTGTCGTCGCAGGACACGACCGTTGTCCAGGGAAACCTCGTAGGACAAAGGACCTGTGACCCTGGATACAGTGGCAGGGACCCATGAATGACCAGGCCCGTAGTTAGGAGTCCAAACCGGGGCACCCACAAGCAGTTGTCTAGGTGCCCTGGGGTGCGTGATTGTGGAAGGTAGTCTGTCCGGCTGCAACCGGTCAAGCTTGGTAGTCAGTTTGCGCCCCCAACGAAGTTCAGCTGGGCTCCTCCCGGTAGAGGTGAAAGGTGTAGTGCAATAAGAAAGGAGGAAGTCAGCCAACCTGTGATGCCAGTCTCCATAGGTAATTTTCTTCAAAGCGTCCTTGGTGATGCGAACCATGCGTTCAGCCATACCGTTGGTGGACGGGTGGAAAGGTGCAGAGGTGGCATGACGAATCATGTTGGCCTGTAAGAAAGCTTGGAATTTGGAAGAAGTGAATTGAGGGCCATTGTCAGATACGAGGACATCAGGAAGCCCGTGTGCAGCAAAAATCCCCCTCAGTACTTGAATAGTCTTTGCAGTGGTGGTGGAAGAGACAGGTACAACCTCAAGCCATTTTGAATGGCTGTCAACTAGGACCAAGAAGAATTGACCCTGAAAGGGCCCAGCGTAGTCAATGTGCACCCTAGACCATGGAGACTGTGTTTCCTCCCATCTATGTACAGGAGCTTGGGGCATTTCAGGGCGTGAGCGCTGACAAAGGTGGCATGCATGCACCTTAGCCTCAATGTCTCTGTCTAACCCAGGCCACCACAAATGGCTGCGCGCAAGCGCCTTCATACATACAATGCCAGGATGACCCTCGTGGAGGGAACCTAAGACCCTAGTCCTCATTGAGGCAGGAATGACAACTCTGCTCCCCCAAAGCAGACAACCCTGGAAAGTGGATAACTCATTCCTTTTGGACCAGAAACTCTGAAACTCAGTGCCTGGACAGCTCTCTGGCCATCCAGATAAAACCCAAGATAGGACACGAGAAAGTGTGAGATCTGTGGCTGATTCAGCAACCACATCCCTGGCATCTAAAGGGGACTCAGGCAAGGCCTGAATGGAGAGGATATTGATTGTTGGTGCAGGGTCAGCCTCTATTACTGGCAGGGGTAATCTACTGAGGCCGTCAGCATGGCCCATTTCTTTCCCAGGTTTGTGAAGTAAGGAAAAATCATAGGCAGACAGAAAGATAGACCATCTCAGCATTCTGGGGGAGATGATTTGGTGAGTTTGTTTATGTGTGGTAAACAGCCCCAACAAAGGCTTATGGTCAGTGAAGACCGTGAAATGCCTGCCATATAGGAAATCATGGAACTTTTTGATTCCAGCAACAACAACTAAAGCCTCCCTGTCAATTTGAGCATAATTTCGCTTTGCAGAAGACAAGGTTCTGGAGTAATATGCAACAGGAACCTGAGTTCCATCTGGTCTGAGGTGGCTTAGTACGGCTCCCACCCCATAAGGAGAAGCATCACAAGCGATGCACACAGGAAGGGATTCATTGAAATGTGTGAGCACACTGTTAGAAGTGAGTAAGGCCTTAACCTCATTGAAACTTGCTTCATGTTTTTGTGACCACTGCCACACTGCCTGTTTGTCCAGGAGCCTAGGAAGAGGCTCGGCTATACTAGCCTTGTTTGGAAGGAAGGAGTTGTAAAAGTTCAGAAGGCCCAGAAAGGCCTGTAGTTTGGCCTTGGACTTTGGCCTAGAAGCATGCATAATAGCTTTCAATTTGGATTCAGCAGGGTGAATCCCGGTAGCATCAATTTTGAATCCCAGAAAATCTGTAGAAGACACTCCAATTTTACATTTGTCCTTCTTAAGTTTGAGGCCCGTTTTCCTGAACCTCAGCAGGACAGCCCTTAATCTCTCAGCTAAGTTGTGTGTAGCAATTAAGACATCATCAAAATAGGGGCAAACCCCCTGGTATACCCCGTAGTGTGTTTTCCATTATGCTTTGGAAAATTCCAGGAGCAACATTTACTCCAAATTGTAACCTCTTTACCTTGAATGCCCCCCTGTGGGTCACAATGGTTTGAGCTACAGCAGCAGCATCATCAACAGGCAACTGTTGATACGCCTGAGCTAGGTCAAGCTTTGCAAAAACACGCCCCCCCTTGAGGGAGGCCAGAATATGACTGACCACGGGAACAGGATAAGCATGTTGCTGCAATGCCTTATTCAGAGTGCATTTGTAATCTGCACAGATGTGAATGTCCCCATTTGCCTTAAGAGGCGTGACAATGGGGGTCTCCCAAGGACTGGAGTCGACAGGTTCTAAAACTCCTTGCTGAATCAATTTGTCCAATTCGGTGTCATTTTACCTTTCAAGGCAAAAGGAACCCTTCTTGCTTTAATTCTAATAGGGTTGACAGTGGGGTCTAATTTCAGTGACACAGGGGGTCCTTTGTACGTGCCCAGCTGTGGGCTGAAAACATCTGCAAATTGTAGGTCTGTGACTTGTATTCCCAAGGCCTCAAACCAATCGAGTCCTATGAGACTCGTTCGCTCACCCCCTACTACTATTACATCTAGTGGACATTCAAAATCCTTATACTGTATGTTAAGGGTGGCCTCCCCCTTAACACACACTCTGGAGTTTTGAAAGTCTGTTAACATGATGTCGGAAGGCCTCAGCTTGGCCTGAAATCTGCTGCCAGAACAAATCTTCCTAAACGTGTGCATGGAAATGATTGAAAGTACAGACCCCGTATCCAGTTTCATAGCCAATGGAACCCCTTGTAGCTTCACTTTAAGTGACAGCTTTTTCTTAATGGGCTTGTGTGTGCCTGTCCTATAAATGCTTCTTCGCGAAGCACAGAAACCCACCCTGTTTTGGCTGGGGACCCTGGTATCTTTCAGGCGCAATTCTTCCCGAGGTTGTACCTTCTGACGGCCCAGACACACAGCTGCAATGTGTCCCTGTTTTCCGCATGCCCTACAGATAGCGGAGCGGAATCTACAGTCGGTCCTCTTGTGGCAACCTCCACAACCGAGGCACATGGGGAGAGCTGAAGAGCTTTCCTTCTGTTCCCTTCTTTCGTGGGGTAGAGACGGTTTACTTCATCGTCAGGATCCTCCTCTGGGTTCCTTTGGACTCCTTCCTGGTGCACGGATACAGCTTCTGGAGTGCTTCTGATTGGTCTCATGTTCTTGATGACCCCGCCCGCTGCCTCTTCTGCAGTAACCTCTCTCAAGGCATCTTGGAATGATAACTCTTCTTTAGTGAAAAGTCTCTGCTGCAATTCTCTATGCCTCAGTCCGCATACAAATCTGTCTCTCAGCCGTTCTTCTAGATCCTTGAACTCACAGTGTTTAGCGGCTTTTCTCAGCGCAGCAATGTATTCTTTGGCTGATTCTCCGGGTCGCTGATCCCTCTGTTTGAAGGTGTGGCGCCAAGCGATGACGGACAACTTGGGCTGGAAGTGTTCCTTTAGTAGTTTTTTGAGATCTGTGTAGTTAACAGATTCTAGAGGTACAGGTGCTGCTATGTTTTCAGCGATTTTGAATGCGTCTTGACCGCAAACGCACAGCAGGGTGGTGGCTTTTAAACTATCTTCTCTTACTTGATTGGCTTTAAGATAGTTCTCCACCCTGGCTACGTAGGACTCCCATCTTTCCGGATGCGAGACGTCGAATTCTGAAAGTCTTCCAACTTTTGCCATTTTTGTAGAAAAGGAAGGGTCTATCAGCCAGCTTACCCCCGATGTTCGCTGGATTGGCGGGCAGCTGCTGAGTTAACGCCGTTCCTACTGCTCAGGACTCTAGGGTAAGCTTACACCTGTCTTCAGTCGATGTAAGGCAATCCCACCTTCGTTGCCAGTGTTAAGTCCTTCACAAAATGGCAATGACACGAGAAGCAGTTGTAGTTCTCAGGAACCTCTTTATTTCTGTTCAGCATACTGGTTACAAGACGCCGACAACGCCCAAATCTCCCTGCCCTTTTTATAGGCGATTCCCGGGCCAAACTGCAACATTTGGTGCGCTTGCACTCGTGAATGCGCGGAGTGCTAGCGACAGCCAGTCTGGTCCCGGGCAGCTTGCACCTTCCTGGGACCGTTGCCTGCTTTCACAGCCTCAGGACATAACAGTATGTACAATATGGAACATAAGGATTATAATGTTGACATCCTCTATTTCAGAGCATTAGGAATTCAGTAAATCCCCAGGATAGAGAAAAACCAAAGGGAGCTAAGCTAAATCAACTCTGCATATTTTTGTATTTTCCTCACAAATCTTCACTCGCCTCTTTCATGAATACACATTAATATTTGTTGTTATTATGCAGTTTTTATTCACACTCAGCTCAGACTGGCATATATGTATGTCTGTTCTAAACTGATTGGAATCTATTGTGCTTTTTAGTATTCTGAATTAAAGTATTCAAAATTCTTTTCATCTAACTTTACCAGAGAATGCATAAGGCAGATCCTGTCCTGTCTAAGCTGACTTCACTTTCAGGAATGGAATCTGAAGAATTAAGGCAAATAGTGGTGATAAAAAAGGGTAGTGCTTTAGGATTTGTTAGAAAAAGAAAGATAAGAAAATATTGTCTTTAGGTACTATTCTCTAGGTGTCACCTTCTATCTAAGGACAATGAAAGAAATTAGATCCAGTTTTTAAAAAGACCTAAGCCCATTAATATAATGATTACTTTTAGTAAATTGATGAAAAGCACAAGACAAAATTATGATGCATGTAAAAATAATTCTCACTGAAGAATAATCAATATAGTTTATTCAGAGACCTCTTAAAAGTCCGTCATCCTATTTTTTTGAAACTGGGATAACATATAGCATTAAATCATAATTAAAATGCTTTATTGACATAAACCATAGTGGTTTGATTTGCAAATAATGCTAACTCATTAAAAATCTAATGGTAAACTACATAACAACAACAACAACAACAATAATATTATAATGATGTTGGGAGAGGTTAATATCAAGAGAGGAATCTTTCAAGAAAACTCACTATCACCTCTACTATTTGTCATTCCTCTATCAACAATGCTGAACAAGTCAGGCCATAGCTATCAAACACTAAAAACAACTGCCAAGCTATCATACCTCCTACACCTCCTTTTACATAGACAATCTAAAACTGTATAGAAAATCACAATCTGAAATAAAATCTTTAGCCAACATTGTTCATATATACAGCCAAAATATTGCAATGGTGTTTGGATTGTTAATGGCACCCACAAGATGTATAGTGGCTATAGATTTAAAATGGATGAGGGGTGAGATTAAACTCAAAGGATGTGACTTTGTGCAATATATGCATCCATGTTTAATCCAACTATAATTTTGGTTATAGAACCATTGAACAATAGGTAAACCAGATTGGCTAGGTTTGCACAAAATGCTAAACTAAAATGTAGTTAGCTGGCTAGTATTCAGGATGTCATTTGGACATACCCAACATATTTTTAGATCTACAGTTAAAATATATTATAAAGCAAACTGCATCAGTTAGGTATAGTGAAAATTCCTGCAATTCAGGAGGTGGTTCTCTTCATTCATATCCTAAATAAATTCAATCTTTCCCAGTCTTGTGCTGCCAGTAGTGTTAAATCACCACCATATTCGGAATTTGTGCAAATTATATTCTCGGCACATATGGAAGTAGTGCTGATTGGGAAGTATGTAATAACTTTCACACCTCCTCTGGACAGTTCCTCACTCATGGAACCATTATGAAAAATCAATTTTAAAAAGATTAAGATTCAATTTAATTTCTCAATATTTGATTTAAGTGTGCAAACTTGTCCTCAGAGCTACCAGATAGTTTAAGTTTATATATTAAAATTAACATATAATTTAAATATATTTAAAATACTGTGAAGAACACTAATAATTAAATGTTACCAAAGAAGGGAGAAATGTACAATATATACAGTTACAAAAACCTATTCGTGTGAAATATATAGAAATACACCAGCCTCCAGATCATTACAAAATAACATGCTAAATGTAAAACTAACTGTAATACTACATCATTATTTGTACTAATAGTGATTTCTATTTTCTGAATGCTGGTCCTTGTGTAGATGAAAGAAAGCACAAGCTATGAGCATCATTCTTAGGAAGCACTGTGCATTATTCAGAGGAAAATGCCTTCCTTTGCTGTCCAGCATCCAAATAAGAATTAAGCATGCTGAATAGATCATTGATGAAATATTGATAATGAGGGAGGTCACAAAGAATTTTGGAGACAATGAAACATAATAAAATATCCTGAAAGTGAGCTGTGTTCAAGCCAGCTAGCTAAGAATAACCTTAACACTTCTTCTTCTTGTGCCATATCCGTTATCGGACGTTGGCGATCATGTTGGTGATCCTATTTTTATCAGCAGCCGCACGAAAAAGTGCTGCTGAGTTTTGTCCAAACCAGTCCCTTAGATTTTGAAGCCACGATGTTCTTCTTCTGCCTGGACTTCATTTGCCTTCAATCCTTTCCTGGAGGATTAAATGGAGTATGCCGTATTTTTCTGGGTGTCACATCACATGTCCAAAATATTCTAATTTTCATTTTTTAATTGTTTTGATGATTTCCCTTGGCTTTCCCAGGGGGCTAATCACCTCCTCATTTCTGATTTTGTCAACCCAGCTTATACGTAACAGTCACCTGTAAATCCACATTTCAAATGCTTCTAGTCTCTTCAGGTGGCCTTCTGTCAGAGACCAACTCTCTACTTCATAGAGCAGGATAAAAAAAAATATAGCATCTGACAAGCCTGATTTTCAGTCTTAGGCTTATGTCGTGACTGCAGAAGACCTTTTTCATTTTGAAGAATGCTGTTTGGGCTTTGTCTATCCTTGTCTTTACTTCAACGGTCATATCCCAGCTTTCATGTAAGAACCAAGGTGTGTGATCCTTTCAACTTTTTCTAGTGATATTCCTTCTGAATTTATTGGTGGTAAATTAATGGATTGTTTGCTGATGACTATGATCTTGGTTTTTGAGGTGTTAAGCTTCAAGCCGTATTTTTCAGATATTTCTGTGACTCTGTTGATGAGGAGCTGAAGGTCTTCATGCTTACTGGCAAGCAGAACTGTATCGTCAGCATATCTTAAGTTGTTGATCCAAACACTCTTTACTTTGATGCCAGCATCGATGTTCTCCAGTGCCTCATTGAAGATTGACTCAGAGTAGATATTGAACAACAGTGGAGACAGAATACATCCCTGTCTGACCCCTCTTCTTATTTCTGCATCAGCTGAGTATTTTTGGCCTAGTCTCACATTTGCTACCTGACGCCAATACAGATTCTTTATTATTTGGATGTCTTTGTCATCTAGTCCCCTTGTTTCAGGATTTCTAATAGTTTGCTGTGTCTTATTTTATCAAATGCTTTTTCAAAATCAATGAAGCATATGTAAACACTGTGATTGACATCTCTACAATGCTATACAAGAACCTGAATGCTGAACAATGCACTGCTTTATTGTAATCCTCTGGCATAGACTATTATTAATGATATCTTATTGATAATAGTAACTTTTGGCCAACTTGTCCTGAACAAGCATTCCTTTCTGCTTTCTACATTGTCCCTCTAATCTGCATTCACAGTTGGGTTTGGAAAGTGGGCAAGAAAAAGGGCAGAATACAAATGTCATGTTTTAGACAACCATTGTAATTATACATAGGAATATCAGAATTAGAAGAATTTTCCTTTTCGGGATTGCAAGGAGTGACTGGGGGGGGGGAGTAAAAATCAATCCTGATTCCAGTTAGAGGTGCAATGAAGCTTGCGAACAACCTCACTGACTTTTAACTATTTCTTGCTAAACACAGTCACAAACAAGGCACCCCTCAGGAGTCCCACGAAGCCATGTACTGGTGAGAGTGGCTTTTCCTGGCAGTAGAACAGAAGAATACAGTAAACAACAAAACAAAAATCCATTATGCTCACTTATTTCACATTGCATAGGACACATCAAATCTCTTTCCATTTGATTTCTGTCACAGATCATCTGAGCCATGATCTAAAATGGCTCACAGGAATGACACAGTTCTTTCCCCCTTGTTTATTGTTGAGACAATTTAAGTTTGAATATCAACACTAGTCATACATCCTTTCAAGTCTGAGATTCCTATTCAGAGTTTTAATCGCTAATTCCCTCCCCCCAATTGGTTTTTCTTAGTGAAGGGACTCTGCACGCTTTTTCTGGGCTAAGGCTATGGTTTGCCTTACACTGGCCTTCTGGGTAGCTGTTCAATAAGTAGCATAGAGAGCCAAGACAAAACTAATAAAATAAAACCAAATATTTCTTAAATTTAATTAAAATTAAATATCAAAACATTTCATTCCAGCTTCATTTTTTCCCCTTTCACAGTATTGAAAGAAAAATCTTCATCAGGGTCTGGTCCAAGTCAGAAATAAACAAAATGGAGACTGCTTTAGAAAGAAGGTTGTAGTTTATTGAAGAGCCAGGCAGAAGCGTGGCTCTGGGAAAGCTGACCACATGTTGCTGGGAGTTGTGAGTTTTTATACCTTCTTGGGCTTTTGAGGTCGTTTCCTGTTCCTGTTTGAGGCTTTGTACTTCCTGTGTCATGTACTTTGATCTGAATCTGAGTGTGCCCTTTTGGTATTGGTGGGTTAATCCTATTATGTCCTAAAGGTCATTAGAGTTTGGGTGGAGTATGTAGATTTTTGGGGTCTTTGTCTTTCTAATCTCATCAGCATCGAGCTTCCTGGCTCCAACCTTCCTGAATAGGATTATCACATCTGCATTTCTAAAATCTGGCCTCTGCCTAGTTTCTGCTTGGGACTATTAAGAAAAACTGAGCTTGCTTTTCTGCCTTTAAGATCCTTTGGGGAAATGTATTCTGCCTTTTTAATATTCTCAAAAATATTTCTTTCTCTGGATTTGTCCCACAATAGCCATGACTCCATCCAAAATTTTGCCAACCTTTGTGCATTTTTAGTGCTCAGGTTGAATAGTTCTGCTTAATTTATCTAGCTGTTCAACTAATTGTTACAACTACTCTACTTGGGACTGGCTTGAAGACCAGTCAAAAGCTATAGCTGACTCAAAGGACAACGCCTAAGTAATGGATTCTGCATAATTTGCCCATGTGATTCCTCTCCTTTGAGAGTTAAACTGGCCATCAGCTGATTTCTGGGTGCAATGCAAAGTGCTGCCATCATGAAGCTCTCTATAGCTCAGTACCTGGGTGTCCAATAAGGTAGGAAGAGAAAGTTACACTCAGTTCTCTACTCAGAAGGTGTTCTTCTGTAAAGGACTTTTCCTGTCCCTTTCTCCTCTCCAGCATAGCATGCTGCAGTAATCAAACTACAAGTTTTCAAGAAACCTGGAAAACTTTACGGTTTCAGAAGGCTTTTGGGATTTTATTTGAACTTATTCTCTTCTGCTATGGGAACATTTAGTTTTATTGATAGTTTTCCTTATTGTTTTGTTATCATTGTTGCTATATTGTTTTATCATTTTGATTATGTTATTGAACTCAGGATATTATTTGCCC
Source organism: Crotalus tigris (assembly GCF_016545835.1). Classification (NCBI taxonomy): domain Eukaryota; kingdom Metazoa; phylum Chordata; class Lepidosauria; order Squamata; family Viperidae; genus Crotalus; species Crotalus tigris. The sequence continues at coordinate 4,900,641 of NW_024096551.1, read as the reverse complement.
AGAGATAAACATAAATAAAACCTTACATCAAACAGCTTTTACATGAACTGACATAATTGCACCAAAGTATTTAAGAGAGCAAGGTAGACATAATGTTTAACCTTGCTGCTCACTATCATACATGCCTATAATCTGAGCCATGGCACAGAAATCAAGGGCGTTTATTAACTTTTTCTTTCTGCATCATTTCCTCAATTTAAAACCTTCCTAGGAAGCTACTATTAGCCACAGCAAGGACAAAAATTGACTATAAGAAACAATTTCGTTGTTTTCCATGGCTAATTTTTTAATGGATTTAAGTCAAAGAAATGAATCTTCCTGGAACAGGGGATCCCTGACTACTCCCCTGCTTTCAAGACAATTCAGAAGGACAAAAATACTTCAGGATATATAATAAAAAAATCTTCTATCATGATCCATTAGCATTATTAAAAATTAGCATTCATAGAGTTTCAACTAAAGACCAAACCATCAGGTCTGGTCTTTAGTTACAACTCTATGAATGCTAATTTTGTAGTCAGTCTTATAAACTCCACTGGAATGCACTTTTCTATGCGTCTTTCTTACTCAGATTTGCTAGTTTATTATACAGTTTTTTTTACTTCAGATGCAAGGCTTTTTTCTTGAATAAAAGAATCTGAGAGATGCATCTGGCTTGCTGAATCCATTTTCCATCTGTCTGAATGCTACCCACCAAAGTTGACTTCCAAAATTTGGAAATGTTGTGTTCTTATATCCTGCAGTTCATTAAACTACCATTTTATCTATACAGAGATTAATCACTCTGTCTTTTCCTTATCATTTCAAAATAATGAAATCATCTATCAAATAATGACAAGTGGTGTTCTAACTCCACCCCCAAAAGTTGAACACCCGGTCATTTTTTACTGTGAAACTATATGACCAGATTGCCAAAAGAAAATACATTTTCTCTTACCTCCATCGATTTTGGCTGCTCCTTTGCACAGCAGAAGAGAAAGATGTCTCAGACTGATTCATACTATTTTATCACTAGGCATTTTGTCTCCAAGAATAAAACTGCCCTTAAAAGAAAAAAAAATATCTTCAAAAATAAATGAAGAGCTGCTGGAACACAGCTCTTAATAAACATGTGATCAAGAAATGTAAGTACGCTTCTAAAGCAAAGAAACATGACCACAGAATAAGCCAGAAATAGACTTTACACCCAATGTCCTTGGGAACAGGCAAGTACTTCATTCTGTCTAGGACTCTTCCTTATGTTCAGATATCGTTCTCTTTTTCAGAACTTAATGTTGTCTATTTTGCATTCTCTTTCTTTTCTTCATTACTGTCTCTGTAGTGGCTATACATTTAAACCTTCTTAATATTGGAAAACCTGATGATAGTGGGATCAATTTATGATCCATTGCTATAAAGCACCTTTCCTCATCCTGGTGCCATTTGAATGGGTTGTACCCCAACTGTCAACCCAAATCCCAAACTTGGTTATAAGTCATGCTGTTGTAAAGAATATGAATTGTAGTCCATCATATTTGGAAGCTGCAGGTGAGTTGGTTAGTATATATCTCAGTGTCTGTTATTCCACTGCGTACTGATCACATTAGACTGGCAGGGTTTGGAAATATTTTAATTGCACATGTCATAGGTAACTATATTTCTATATAATATCTGCTTCAAATCTCAGAGGTAAATATGATTTCTCCAGCCAATATGTGAAAAATGCTATTAACAATATTTTTGAAGTTATTAATATTTCTTCCAGAAAGTTTAATTCCAATCTATGATTCTTGTAGTTAGGCATTTCTTATAATATTCTGCATGTGACTTAAAAAGATAGAGTAACAGTATACATCTCTGATGAATTTATTTATTTATTATATTTTTATCCTCCCTTTATTAGCTTATAAATAACTTGAAGTGGCAAACATACCTAATACCTCTTCTTCCTCCTATTTTCCCTTCAATACCAACCCTGTTAGGTGGGTTGAAATAAGAGACAGTGGCCCAAGGAATGAGAAAGGGATCACCCAAGATGACCCAGCTGGCTTTCAGGCTTAAGATGGGAGTAGAACTGACAATTTCCTGGTTTCTAGGCAGTACTTTAACCATTACTGCCTTTCCTTTCCTTTCCTTTCCTTTCCTTTCCTTTCCTTTCCTTTCCTTTCCTTTCCTTTCCTTTCCTTTCCTTTCCTTCCCTTCCCTTATTTCATTTCATTTCTTTTCATTTCCCCTTTCCTTTCCATTTCATTGTTCCATATTTTGTTTTAATGTATTTTCCAAATCAGCATGCAAATTTTTCAATATACAAATAAGTTGGCCCAATGCAACCTGGTTTTTAAGAACCACCCACAATTTCAGCAAACTGTGACAAAAATCTTAGAAAGCAAAAATAAATATAGTTTTAGAATGCTCTTGTCTCCTCCAATATCTATCAGTTATTTGCAAATGATCTTGGGCAATTGTGCCTCTTCTAAAACCAGGGTCTACCACTGGCAGATCTCAATCCATGCATTATTGAAGTCTGGATTGCATAATATTGAGAATGGGAGAGAAGTGTGATTGTTCAATAATTTGAACACTTTTTTAGTATTTTTGATAATGAAACATGGATACATAATTTTCAGCCTTGTTGCTGCTGTTTTCCATATCCATTTATAAACCATGAGCAACCCCTTTGTCTTGCATGATCTTAAATAATTCTGCTGTATTTTATCAATACCTACAGCTGTGTTATTAGTGATATTTTCTAGTATTATCCTTGCTCTAGTTCAGTTGCCATATCTTTGGATGTATCAATGATATAGGGGTCTTTTTTTGGCTAGTTATTTTTATTTATTCATACTAATTCTTATTTACATCTTTTTTATTAGATCTTTATCTTTTTATCTCTGTATAAAATATTCCTTTGATTTCTCTAATTTTCTTAAATATCTTTCTGCTGATGTTTTCCATTTCTTTGTGTTGTTTATTTGGATATATTTGATTGTCTCTTCTTTTTGTTCTCTGAAATTTGATATTTAGTTGTGTAAATTTGCTTCTGTTGCCTTTTTTGTTTTTTGTTTCCTGAACTATTTTTGCCACATCAATAGACAATCATTTCATTAAGCATTAAGCAGAAAGAATTATAGCTATACATTGGAACTAAAACCTTTTGAAGATTCCAAGCATTAGGAAAGACTGGTGTATTGCTTTAAATAATAAGCAGTATGACTCTAATTCTGGATTAGCTAAATTGGCTTAATATCTTTATGCCAACCAAAAGAATTCTTTATCTTTGCAATATATAAAATGTTATTTTTTATAAAATATGCTCTCTGCCAGGTCAAGGTATCTCTCTGTATTACCTACTACATCATGACACTCTGGAACTAATAGCTGGTGACGGCACTGTTTTTGTTTGTCCCTGAAGATTGCATATAATCTAGTATCAAAAACACATTATGTTGACTCTTCATTCAGTCCACAGTTGCTTATCTTGAACATGATTTTGAATGGCAGTTGTCCGAGATTTAAACTTGAGAGCTTTTTCCCCTTATTTGCTTCCTCTCAATTCCAATCCTTTTTTAGTAACACAGTATAATCAATTGTATGCCTGTTTTTAATTTGTTTGGTCCCAAGTTATTGGAACAATCCAAAATGTAGAGAAAGTGAGGCATAAACAGCTAACTATATCACATAATTATCTAGCTTATTCAGCATATTAAGTGATGGGATCTCCATTATAAAAAGTGTGTTTTATGATAAGTTGGCTTATAACACAGAAAAAGATGCCACACTTTATAAGATCTTGGTAATTAATGTTAACAAAAAGCCCCTTGTGTTTGTTGGAATTACACTATGTTGATAAGGATAAAGGATTTCTTTTCAATATAAAGCTAGCCTAAGTGACATGGCTAATGGACTCACTAGCCCTTGATACTAGAGGCATATAACACTGACTTTGCCAATCAGTTTCTGGATACAATTTGAGATGCTGGTATATAACTTTTCATGGCTTGGCACCCTAGTATTTACAGGGCTGCCTGTTTCAACTGGAACCTAGCAGAATCTTCACAAAGAAAGTACTTTTGGTCCGGCACTTTAGCAAGGTGAGCAGTGCCATCTTTAGCAAGGTGAGCAGTGCTTTTTCATAGTGGTGTGATTCTTTGGAGTGACCTCAAGATCTGAACAGTCCTTGTTGATCTCCAAAATTTATTTGTTTTCAAGGGCATGCTCCTAATTTAAGAAGTGTACCATCTTTTATTTTTTTGTTTTTGTTTTCTCATTTTTGTTTTTATTTTAATTTCAAGAGTTTGCCATATCATGTATTTTTTTTATTGATGTTGTTGTTATATGCTATGAAAGCCATCAAGAATTGTGGTAGGGTATAAATCTAATAAATAAATAAAAGCTAAAAGAGGCATGCCAAAAAAAGCAAAAATAATCATTGCAGCTGGCAAAAAGTTAGACAGGTACGTATATTTCTTTAAAAAATCAGCATTAAAAAATTGCTAAACAGCAATGTTAATTACAATAAATGCACAAATTTAACAATTCTTCTAGAGAGAAGTTGTCATGAACATTGGTTAAGAAGGGCCTTATGAGATTGACTTATTACACCATATAGGGAAAAAAAAGGAGTTTCTATATCATTTAACAAGCAGGGGCAAAGTCTTTTTTCACCAGTATGTTTTCAAACCTTTCTTCCAATCACAAAGAGGGCAAAACATTGTGCTGGGTGAAGATAAAACTTTTCTATGGGTTGGATAGGAGATTTTTACAAAATACTTAGCACCAGAAATGGCCTCTCAAACAGAGCCACTCCATAATTCATGAGGATGAACTGATGTTGTAGCATTGGATTAGCAGAAGAGAGTAAAATATCTTGAAGTGAGTGGCCTACAGCAAAGAACTGAATTCTCCAGAGCAAACGCTAAAATGATATAATTTAAATTAAAATTAGTTTATTGTTGTTTATACAATTAGTTCCTGCTAAAAAGGTCTTCACACCATGTACCAACTCTGCATTCATAACCCTACTTATGAAATGTTCAGAAGCAAATTCAAACAAACCAATATGTATTTCCTTTTAAAATAAAAGGATCAAAATGGCAACCAGACAAATCATTTTGTCAAATCAAAAACCTGTTCGAGAAACTGAATATTTACATGTAGTCTTTGGTTAACAACCATTTATTCAGCGACTGTTCAAAGTTATACAGTGGTGGTTACCTTATTCTTGAAGTTCCAGCCACCTCAGCACCTCGTAGCCACAGTCTGGGTGCTTAGCAATCTGCTTGCACTTATGAAATTTGCAGCGTTCTGCAGTTACATGATCACAATTTGTGACTTATACTGCCAGCTTTCTAAAAGTAAAATCAATGGGGAAAATAGCAGGGAGACTCACAAGTTGCTTAAGAAAATGCTTCACATCTCCTCCCTGAACCTCCCTAAGCTCACGTTATACTTCCCCAGCCAATAAAGGAGAATATTTGTAGCTCACAGTTAAAATGAGAGGTAATTGGTGCCCTCTAAGCTCGGTTGTTTTCTTGCAGACATTTCATTACCCAAACTAAATAACATCATCAGTGCTACTTGCCAACCACTAGCAACCTCCCCATTCAACCTGCCCCACCCATCAGCAGCCACTCCAAATCCTGTTGCGCTCACACTCTACTTCCTCCATCACCTGCGCACCCTTGTGCATCCTTCCTAAGCCTCATTGCATTCACACTCTGCCTCCCCAGCCACTCACACACCTTCCCCAGCCACACAAGCACACTTTTGCTCACTCTCCCACCTGGCAGCAGTCATTTATCTGCCTGCCAGCCTGTTTATAAACCGCTCGGGGGACTTGCAACTTCCTGTCAACTTTCTAACTTACTATGACTATTGTAAACTGGCAGGAAGTTGCAAAGAGGTGCTTTCTTAATGACCCATAATCCCTGCATAATGATGACAATGGTTTTGCAGGGATTGCTAAGGCTAAGCAATGTGATCTTTGTGCTTTATGACTGCATTGCTTGACAGGAATTCTAGTCCCAAGTGCCTTTATAACTTGGGGACTACCTGTACTTCCCATTAGGAAGCCATCTGCAACATTGTAACAACTGCTAAAGCACCTGATGCTCTTCATGTTGGCTATGAATGATGAGGATTACAGTCAAACACATGTAGAATTCCCCAGGAAGGGGAAGACTGATTTGAAATCTAACTGCTATAACCTCATAACTTTCCAGGCTGAGAGAATAACCTTGGAAGACAGGGGAAAGAGTTGGAACCTGGACAACACTCTTTTAAAATCTGATTTCAAAGGAATGTGGGGTGGGTGAGTGGGTGGAGAAAGTGTCTCAGGAGGGACCCTCCCTTGTTTTCTGGAAAGTAAAGGGAGGGATGAAGAAGTGACTTGCAGGATTCTGTTCTCTACAATAAAGGTCAACTTAGTATTCATGGTTTTGGTTTCCTATCTGGGCTATCCTGAAAAGGTGATAACTAGTAATCTCCAGCACCACTAAAAAGAAAATCTTACATTTCTTGACTGTTAATTTTCCCATATTGTCAACTGGTTTGGAGGTCTGTCATCAGACAAATTGGTAAAATATGAAAATTTTTAAGAATGAGTATGGAGCAAGCCAGCCTTTCCTGAAAAGGGAGTTCCACATTCTGTGCATCCAAAAATTGTTGGAAACTGTTTCTTATATCTCCACAAATGAACTTTTTGGGCTTCTCTTGACAATTTTAAAATCTGTATGTGTAGGCATAAGTGCATGTGTATTTCTATGTGAATATGTATTATTTAATGTCATTGATCATGAGTTTAATATTAATATATTTAATGTAGTATTATTTGAAAAATCCAATATGGTTGCTTTTTAAAACGATTGCACCAGTCAGAGAATTAATTACTTTGTCAACTATTTCTTTATTGACTGAGAGACAGAGATCCTTCCTTCCTTCCTTCCTTCCTTCCTTCCTTCCTTCCTTCCTTCCTTCCTTCCTTCCTTCCTTCCTTCCTTCCTTCCTTCCTTCCTTCCTTCCCTTCCTCCCTCCCTCCTTCCTTCCTTCCTTCCCTCCCTCTCTCCCTCCCCCCCTCCCTCCCGCCCTGTATTAGGGCTGATTCTTGGTTTTTTTGAAGTAGATACAAACTGGAGAGTTGAAACAGAAAACATTATGAATTTTCTTTTTTTTAAACTCACCTCACTTGTAAATCAGCATTCTTTTTTATGCAGGAACAGAAACAGATACTCCAGGGCAGCTCGATTCAGGTTTAATAGCAGTAAACTATTGGTTTACTGCTAAGTAAACTAAGTAGGCTTAAGCAATGTTTCAGCCATCCTCATTTATCAGATCTTGTCCTTAGCACCCTTCTCATTCATTGCACATGATTGCTTGGAATTAATGGAGCTGTTGTCCAACACATTCAGAGAGCATCAGGGTTGAAGAAACTTATTTAGAGACTATGTGTCTAATCAAGTCATCAGGATCCCAATGACCATTTTAATTCAGTAAATTTCTTTTATTTCATTCACCATTATATTTATTTCTGAATCCCTATTCTCTCCCCCCCATCCCATATCAGGTTTCAAGACAGCTAAAACTGAAATAGAGTAACTCAGCACAACATTCCAGCATTAAAAATAAGAATCGAATCAATAAAAGAAAACAACCCAGGAGCCAGTTAAAACCTGATCTCATAAGAAGAGAAATATATTTGAAAAGTCAGTGAAATACTGGAAAAATCTGAGGGAACAGGTTTGTCTGGTGCCTAAAAGAGAGCAGTGGTAATGCTTAATATATGCTATAAAATGTACTTTTCTCCAGATACCACCCTTAGCTTAATGTACAAACCTTGTTTGTCTGAATGAATAGCAACATCACTAAGTTGCTATTATTATTGCTATTGTTGTGGTTGTTTTAAATCTTGTTATTTTCACCTTTTGTACAAGTTCTCCTTCAGATTAGATATTTGTATCCAAGATGAATACCAGAATACCAAAATAACAAAGGTCTTCTAGTCCAACTCCCTGCTCAGGTAGAAAACCTATACCATTTCAGATAAATAGTTGTCCAATCTCTTCTTTAAAACCTCCAATGTTGGAGCACCCATAATTTCTGAAGGCAAGTTGTTCCACTGGTTAATGTTCTGACTGTCATGAAATTTTGCCTTAGTTCTAGTTTGGTTCTCTCCTTGATTAGTTTTCATCCATTGCTTCTTGTCCTGCCTTCAGATGGACTTGGAGAATAGGTTGACTCCCTCTTCTTTGTGGCAACCCCTTAGATATTGGAACACTGCTATCAGATGGTTAATTTCCTCATCATCACATTTAGGGGCTTGTCTGCAATGAGAAATAAGGAAGCACAAATGCACATCAGGAATGGTGGAAAGACTGCCAGAATTGGCCACCAGGCAACAAGATAAATGATATGAGGAAGAACAAAAGGGAAGGTTGGGAAATAATTCAAGTAGTACAAATATTCAATATTAAGGAGGCAGGCAGAGAAACAAGAGTGAAAATAAGGAGGAGAAATAAAATTGAGGTTGAATTTATGTTTTGTTTGAATGCTACTGCTGAATCTTCTGCTGAATATCATCATTCCTGAAAGTAATTATTTGCCATTATATTTTTCTGATTTTAAAGGGATTTATTCACTCATATGTAGTCTTGGCAATGCAGCCTTAGAAATATATATATCGTAAAATAATTACATCCTTGAGTTGATATTGATTTGACTGTATGAAGACTCATTCCTCAGTGATCTAGGAATTTAGCCTTTAGAAACATGAATCTTTAAAAAAATGGAATATGTTTCTTGTCCATACAGTTGTAAAGAAAATACTGAAATCAGCCATGATCTTTTCAAGGTCTGCATAAAATAAACTGCATTTTAAAAACAAGCAAGAAGGGATATACTGTTCCAGCAAATCTAATTCCTGTTATCCTGTAGTTTCCTTGTTAGTAGTTCTGTTGTCAGAGCTCATGGCTGAAAAATAGTTATTTTAGGCCTGCCGTTAGTACAATTAGTTTCTTGTAAAGAGCATGGGAGGAGGGGGGGGGAGGAGAAATAATACTTGAGTGAGCCCAGAGACTATGCAACAGAAAACTGTCATCTGGGATGCCCTTAGAGAATCCATGCTTTATTATTCCAATATCTGTCAGAGGAAAAGATGGCCAGGTCCACATATTTCACCCTTACAACACTGATAGATGGAACAGACCAAGAATAGCCAGAATGTTATTAATACTGTCTGACGTGTAGCCTTACACTTCTTTTCAACTGCTTGTTTCCAGCAGTCAGAAGCTAGACTGTGGCTCACTCTGTGGAATTCCTTCGGGAACCTTGAGTTCTCCTCTGACAAATTCTGAGCAGTTATGGCTACAATACTGTACAATAAAATCTCTTTAAAGTTTAATTTAGACTTAATTATATTAGATAGATAGATAACCTTTATTGTCATTTTTTACTGTGGGCACAATGACACACATTAAAAATGAAATTTAGTTGCTTGCTCTCAAAGTGTACACATACATAACAGACATTTAGACATACTATATACAACATACAGTATGTATAGACCTATACCCTTACATATAAATAACATATGAATATTAATCGCTGTCCACTTGAATATATAACGGAAGGAGGAAGCTTGAGAGTTCACAAGGTTAATGCTGTATGGAATAAAACTATGGCTGAATCTGGATGTTATGCTTCGGATACCACGAAGCCTCCTCCCAGAAAGTAACAAGGAAAAGTCGTGAAGAGGATGTGTAATGTCCCGGATAATCTTATGGACCTTGCTCAAGCAACACTTCTGTGCTATGTCCTGGATGGAAGGGAGGGAGCTGCCAATGATCTTTTCGGCCATTCTCACCACTCTCTGCACCGCCTTCCTGTCTGAAGCAGTGATGCTTCCAAACCAGATTGTGATGCTGTATGACAGGATGCTCTTGATCGTCCCTCTGCAGAAAGTGGTAAGGACAGGGGAAGGGAGATGTGCTTTTCTCATGTGATACAGAAAATGCAGATGCTGCTGTGCCCACTTCACCAGTGTCTTGCTGTTAAACGACCAAGGTAGCCTACTTGTTAACTGCACACCCAGAAATTTGATGCTGGTAACCATCTCCACAGGTGAATCATTAATGCACAGAGGAATGTAGCTGTGCCTGCCTTTTCTGAAATCAACAATGATCTCTTTGGTTTTTATGGTTTTTTATTATGGACCTTTCTAAAATAAAAGTTAATATTAAATACTAAGAGAGGGCAAAGACAATTCGGGATTGGCCCCATTGGGAGGAAGAATGAGATGACCTACTTTTTTGAATGACTGTGTGCCATCAAGTTGCTATCAGTGCTAAGTAATCACACCTCTAGAATGATCTGTTCCTTAGGTAGAAGTTCTAGAGAGATATCATTAAGGAGCATTTCAGTCTTGATTATTTCTCTAATTACATGTTTATTATCATGGGATTTCCATTGGATTTACCTCTTTAATCATTAAAAAAAATGTGGACCTCCTCTAGATGAATTGCCACTTAAATCTCTTATCTACTTCTTATCAAGCACAGCATTTTAACTCTTTTCAAATTTTCACTCTAGGAATTAATGGGAATATTGATTCAAAACTTTGATTTGTTCAAAGGAGAAAAGGCCTTTATGCTGAAAATTAAATTCATTTCAGAATTTTGTTGCTTAAAAATTGGTAGAAAATACCAGGGCTTTTTTTCTCATAGAACGCCCAGAACGGAGTTCCAGCACCTTTTTTGGATGGAACCTTGTAGGGTAGGCGAGGTGGGTTGTATGACATCTGTGAGTTCCGGCACCTTTTTTTTTTTTTTTAGAAAAAAAGCACTGGAAAATTCTAAACATAGGTGCCTACAAACTGCTGCAGATTCTCGTCTTACAGAAGCCATCTTGTCTCCTTCCCTATGATTAGAGTCTGGAAAGGACAGAGTGGCAACTGTTTTGGAACCAATTAAACCCACTATGCAGATGCCACCTGGTGGGTGAATTATTGATGGTTAGTGAAGTTAGGTTTTGAATGGGGGGGGGGGTTCCCCCTGGTCAGAATTGACTACCCTCCTGGGAGAAAATTGGGAAGTGCATAAATGGGGTGGTTTGTATAATGATTGTGACTGGGAGGCCATCACTAACCAGCCTGGTGAGAGCAGCTAGTGGAGGAGAAGAATTAATTGATGATTGTAGAGGTCTGGATCTCAGAATTAATCTGAAGCACTAAGAGCTTAACTTTAGTGCCCAGGGGATTCTGCTTTTCTGTCACTTTGGAGTGTGCATTGATCCTCTATTTTGGGTGACAGGCAAGGGAGAGAGTCTGTGATTGTGTGAAGCAGCCTTTAAGGAACTGGAGGCAGGTGAAGACACCATGTTGGTGACAGGTGTGAGAAATATGGCAGGAGCAGGAGGATGGCCATTTGGAGGGAAAGCAGGGCTGGTGTCTTGTATTGGTACTACATTCCAATCTGGGACCTGTCACCATTTCCTCATCAGCAGACCTTCAGAAGCTCTTGTTTTTGACTTCTGCTGCCAGATTAGTCTGTTATAAGACCTGTCTCATCTGTGATTTGGCAATTTTAATCTGAAAATATCTTACAGCTTTCAAGGATGCTGCTCCACCCATTGCTGAATGTGAGACCCTATTTTTAAAGCTGGATTCTAGAGATCAGTTGACATTGTTGTTTCTGTGCTAGCCTCCCTGCTGTGCAGCAATCTCCCTGCCTGAGCTTCTTGACTTGGGAGTGGAGTCTGAGGTGGCTCAATAGTTCAGAGGTCATTATGACAGCCAGATTATCCAGGACTTGACACAGAGCAGTGATTATACTCCTGGTTTGGAGAAGTTCTTTGGGTCCCACTTGTCATGATTAGATCATGCCTTGGTGACATGAGATTGCCTGGCACTGCCCCCAATACAGGCAGGACCTATTATATATGTCTGCCCCCAGCAACTGATGAACCCTGATGGGTTTCAGAGGAAGATGGGGAATTATTTCTAAAACTCTGCTGCACAGCCTAGCTGAAGCCCTAGATCTTGCTTAAAGTGAGAAAGCAGCTAAGGCCTTGCATGGAATTATGCCCATGAGATCTCTCTCTCCTCTTGTGGATCCTACTACGCTCCATAGTTTAGGGGAGCCGAGAGAAATAAAATAAGAGAAGAGACATCTAGAGCACTGCAGGAGCACAAGGGATGAATTGAGGTAAAAGCTACTATTAAGGCTTTATCTTGTGGTGATAAGGATGGCAAATCAACAATACTTATTATTGTGTCTGCAGGTAGGTCACCTTAAATAAGACTACCATTTTGGGAAGGGGGACAAGGAAATCTACCTAGAAGAGCATGCAGAAGAATTTGCAAAGCTTCTGTTGGACAAAATCATTTAGATTCTTCGCAAGTTGCATGACAGTTTTTGTACAGGTACAGGGGAGATAATTTGGATATAGTCTTGCCCAGTTATCTGGGAATACTTTGATTCTGTTGGGTCTGATAAAATAGGCAAGATCCTTATGACTGTGAGCTCAGCCACTTGTTCCTTAGCTTCATATACTTCTTGGCTAATTTAAGGCTGACAATTTGTTCTTCTATGGTTAGATCCTAAGGGTAGTTAATTCTTCTTAAGAAGGCATTGATTTCCTTTCTTCTCAACGGTACAGTATCCATCCATCCATGTTATACTGGACCACATTCCACAGCATTGAACCTCCCTTCTTTTAGGAAAGATTGTGGAAAAGGTGGTTGTGCAGCAACCAGAGTGAGACAGAGTTAATAACATCTGTCCTTGCTCTTCTTGACCTCTCAATGGCTTTTGATACTATCAACCATGGTATCCTTCTGGAATGGCTCTGTGGGTGGCACAATTTTGCACTGGTTCACTCTCATTCTGCAGGGCCACTATAAGCTGATATTCATGAGATTGACAGATCCCATCCTCAATCCTTATTATATGGGTTCCAGAGTTTTCAGTACTCTTTCCACTCCTATTTTATATCTACATGGTAAGATCATCCATAACCATTGGATGAAATATCATCATTATGCTGATGATACTCAGTTATATATCTCCACCTCTGGTGAACTAAGATGTGGTTGACATCCCAATGCCTGAGTCTGAAGAGGTTTAGATGGGGAACAACAGGCTTTAGCCTTGGTTTTTGATCCTTCTGATTCTATGACTTTACCATCTTTGGCACTGTATAGGGTAGCACAATGTGGGAATTCTAGATTTGTGACTCCTGTTTGAAAAGCAGGTGGCAGTTGGGCTAAGAGGGCCTTTGTGTAACTTCATGTTGTGTACCAGTTGTACTCCTTCCTGAACTGTGATGCTCTACTCACAGCCACTCATTCCCTAGTATCACTCCAGAATGGATTACCTTAACACGCTCATTACAGGGCTGCTCCTAAAGAGCACCCAGAAGCATCAGTGGACGCAGAATGTGGCTTTGCAGAATGTTTATGTGACACGTAGGAGAGTACATGTTATACCTTTGTTCTGAGAGCTACATTTATTGTCAGTTTGCTTCTGGATAGATCAAGTGATGTTTGTTTTCCCAATTTCTTGGATTTTATTTATTTTATATTTTTACTTTATATATTTAGTTTGTTTTGAAATTGTTTTTATTTATTTATTTATTATTTAATTGTTTTTTTATTTATTTATTTTTAATTGTTTTTAGATTATAAGGATTTTTTAACTATTGTTAAAAATAGTTTTTAGCTATTGTTAAAAACACACATGCTGCCCAGCGTCATGTGTTTGTGAGATGGGTGGCTGTACAAGTAATTCTCAAATTATGACAACAATTGAGCCCAAAATGTATGTTGCTAAGTAAAACATTTGTTAAGTGAGTTTTGCCCCATTTTACGACTTTTCTTGCCATAGTCGTTAAGTGAATCATTGCACTTGTTAAATTAGCAACATGGTTGTTAAATGAATCTGGCTTCCCCATTGACTTCATTTGTTAAAAGCTCGCAAAAGGGGATTACCTAACTCCAGGACATTGCAACTGTCATAAACATGAACCAAGGATCTGAAGGAGCCAAGGATCTAAATTTTGATCATGTGACCATGGGGATGATACAATGGTCATAAGTGTGAAAAACGGTCATAAGTCACATTTTTCAGTGCCATTGTAACTTTGAATGGTCACTAAATGAACTGCTGTAAGTTGAGGACTACCTGTATAAATACGTCAAATAAGTAAATGTGCTAAATAAATAATAAAATATAATACCACAAACCTATACATACAGTGGAGTGGATTGGCCCATTCATATGTACAGGCCAAGAGGAGGTGGGTACAGTCATAGCATCATCACTCTTGGGTAGTGGTTTCTCATGAACCAGCAGAGCAAGAATAGTATGCAAGACAAATTAACATTTTAAAAATGAATGTACTACAGAGGAGTAGCCACAGCCCTTATCAAAGTTTGGAAGTGGCCATTAATTAAAAGTGATATATAATTAAAGGGAAGCAATTAACTGTTCTGTAATTAAATATCCAAATAATTACACTGAAAATAAACATGATAACATCCCGGTGTTTATATATATAAACTGCAAAAACTGCGAAGGCAACTATGTGGGGGAAACGGCCAAACGCTTGAAAACCCGCTTCCACAAACACAAACTGGCCATAAAACGAGGCGAGCCACATTCACAACTTTGGATGCATATAGCACAACAAGGCCATCAGTTTGATTTTAATAACACCCTTATCATAGCCAGTGATGCCACAAAGGGAGGCCGGCTACTAAAGGAAGCCTGGTTCTCGAATGACAACTCAATTAATCGTCACATTGATTTGCACCCAGCACAACAAGCGCTACGGAAATGGAACTCAAACCATCACCCTTTATACCACAAATGTTACAATCAACATCCACAACGTTATAGACCAGGAGCTATACCTCCTCCCTATCAGGAACAATCACACATGAATATATACGACCATCGTCATCCCGTCGACGGTTCCCCACCACACGACCAACACTGACTTACACAACGAGAAAATCCCCCACCGCAGCACACCAATGCAGGCACTCTGACAATGAGTCTTCCACCCATGAAAAGAAAAAAGGATATAACTCTCTGTATAGACGAACCAGGCACCCCCCAACAACATCAAGGGAAACCCGCACCCCCTTTGTTTGGAGGAAATAACAATAATGACCTTGGAGCATTTAGGAGGTTTGATGATAGAACCCCTAAATTTAGCACTACTCATGATAATAAAGGGGAATATCCCATACGGAGAGGGGAGAGAAAACATGTGATGACGACCCGCTCGCTTGATAAAAGGGAAAGTAACATGAGTGGAGAGTATGCCCAAACACCATCAGACTTTTGCTCGCAGAGACAGGGGGGGGGATTTAACTTGAATAATAATCGATGAGGGAAGATGAACATGGAGGACACCATGATGGAGGGGAATGATTTGGACGTTGGAGCATACTATGCCCAGATGATAATTGCACATGCAAACAAGAATGGGGATGAGAGCACATGGCGGAGGAGGGATGTTGGATTGCTACCGATGGAGCCCCGCCCCCATGGTGGGATAGGTGATGACATCGAGCTGGGTCCCCCATTGCGACGAGAACCGGTGCCGCCAGGGGAGAAAGGAACATGGGTTTACCAATAACCCCGGAAGTCAACAGAAGAGCTCGAGAGAGCGACGAGTGAAAACATTGTGCCGTTTGCTTCTCCCACCTATCAGCTGATCAGCATGACAAAGATACAAGGAATGCTCTTCATTGTTGTAGAATAGCATAGCAGAATCTTGAAAGTCTGTTTGAATGTCTCCATGTTGTACCCAACAGAATAAAGGTTGGGTTATTTTGAATGTCTTTATCAGGTTTTCCTCCTTCTCAAGACTGAGTAATCTTTTCTGAAGCCTCATCCCCTTTTAATTTCATTTTTTTTCTATTTCCATGCCAAGGACTCCATTTATTGAAAATATATGATCACTGAAGAGTCAGAGTGTGACTCCTTCCCACTTCCTGGGCTGATTGCTACTTCTCAATCCTTCTTTGATGGCCTCAGAGACTCCTTAAATTGACAGTGAAATTTCTTACTGTACTGTAGCAGGAAAGTGAGGAAAACAAGGGGGAGGGATGCCACTCCCCACATATGTCTAAAAAGAGCGTATCCATTATCCCCTTCACATTATATCTATAGAAAAAAAGGGCAGATCCCATTCATAAAAAGATGGTCTACTCTTGGACTCCTCAGATCTTTGACAGAGATTACAGCCCTTTTATCATGAAGTCTCTCAGCTGATTAATAATTCATACAGATCCAAAAAGTTATGGGACTTATCTATTCGGTTTTCATCATGCTCATCTCCCATTATGATAAATTGTAATGATCATTTCAATTAATATATATTCCTTTTTTCCCACATAAAGCAGCAGGTATAGTTCTTCTACCCCTATTTAATCTTAACAATAATCTGAAGTGAAGTAGCCTGATTCTATCCTATCTTTATGCTGTGTGTAGATTTAAATGTGGGACTGATATTAAACATTTTCTATGATTCCAGCATACATTGCCAACTTTTCTAACTCACGTAATTTGAGATGGGTTATGTTAAGAGGCATTCATTGATTTTCCCAGCAAAGATATTACAAAGCAATTCAAATCTGTGTATAATATTTGCAATATTTACGGTATCTTTCTATATACGCACACACACACACACATACTCATGCAATTTGTCGGCACACAGCTATTTAGAATGATCGCTTTCTTTACTGCTATTACTAGCAAATATCCAAACTAATTGGAATCAACAGGATGGTTTTTCTGTCAACTTCTCTTTAAAGGTACAAAATGAACCACTAACTGCAGCAACTGCAGATATTTTTTATATGATTATTATACTACATGGTGTGAGGAAGATTGACTAGGAACAAGATTAACTGCTTTTAGTACCTTGTGCAAGTGTGATTTTAAGAACCAGCTCCTTTTGCAATCAATTTGATTGGTGGCCTGGATCCTGTCATTCCTCCACGCCTACCGCACTGCAGTTCTGCATTTAGTGGCATTTATATTCTAATGCTGCAAACTGTGATGCAGTGGTTTGCACGAGCTGAGTCATATTATACAGTGAGCTTCTTCAGTGTCACAGCAATATGCAGACCTCCTACATTTCCTAATGGGAAATGGGTTTTGTTAATTACATTCCATTCTTTTCTCTTAACCGGGGCTTGCAGGCATTCTAAGTAGAGATTAGGATCTCTTAGTGATTATACTTTGTCATCCCTGGATGAATACCGGATGCCAATCTCTTGCACTGAGCAACAGAAGTGTCCATTTTCCTCTCTAAAAATCCAATATCTGTCTAAATGGGACAGATATCTATTACAGTAGAACTTCAGGATAAATGTCTGTACTGAGGAGAAAGATGACATAAAACCAAACAATATCTGACTTAAAACCAAACACTATCTCTCTTTCTAGGTCTAAATCAGAGACATTTGATTGCTGCCTGAAAGCCACACTTGACATTTTGGTGTTCAAAGAGCACCAAATGCAATTGCCATCTGTGCCTGAGTTTTGAGTGGCGAAAAACTGCTGTCAGATTTTAAGAACTATAGAGAAAGAATATTCAGAGCATCACAAAGAAGAACATGGTTTGCCTAAAGTTTGCCCCAGAGGGACAAAATTACTTAATTCTTCTGAATCTTCTAAAGGAGATATTACTATCCCCTTGCAATCTATACATTTCCAATAGAAGAAAATTTCTAGGGCTCAGGGTTAAATTGTGACGGTCTTGGTGCTTTGTAGAGTTGGTGGTATACTTCCAGACACTCCATTTTTCCTACTCTTTTGCCTTTGCAGTTAGCTCTGTATTAGAATCTAATTCCCTTTACATCATAAATACAAGCCACAATAAAAGACTTAAACTTGATACTATTTAGAATTGTTTCTTCACTCATTTATACTCTTTCATTTTGATTGTCTACTTGACTTTCAGAAAACTGGAATTGTAATGGTGTAATTGCTTTTGTTTTCTAAACAGATTATTAACTAATGACGCTGATGTTTTTCAACTGGGAATGAATGATGGCTTATTGGTAAGGCCAATTTATTGATCTTATATAAGAAAACTATTCTTGCCATTTAAATATTGATAGAGGAAAGATCAAAATTGGCACATATCAATTTAAGAGAATAGTTTTTCTTAGAAGAACATTCTCCTACAGAAGAATGTATAATAGTTTTTACATGTACAGACAAACAGACAAAATAATTCAAACCAAAATTATAGTAAAATACTAAATAAAATTAGAAAAGCTTATTTTCATTCATTAAGAATGTTCATTATCTCCTCTATAATGTAATATATTTACTAAGGCAAAATCAGCAAAATCAAAATATCTACTGGGATCAAATGAGAATATAATGAATATGCTTCAAAAATGTATTTAAAAGAATGTAAGTTGGAAGCTACATATTAAAGACATTCTGCTGATAAAGTTGCTCACATTTGCCAAAGTCTTGATTCTTTATGGGTGGCATGATTGGGGTGACCTGTCAGGTTAACTAGTAGACTTTGCTGAAGTTGAGAGGGAGGAGCTTTTCAGCTTGAATTCCACCATCTGTGGGCTAGAACCATTCTCCCCTGGGTTCTTTCAAGAGGCAAGTGGAACATGATTGGTTGGATTCATTATTCTCAATACCTTTTTTGTTGGAGGAGCTGACTTAAAAGACACTGTGGTGTTCCCCCCCCCTTCCTTAAGAGATATTCTTTGATTTTGCTATATTTGGCAAATGTTACCCGATCTTTAAATTTCCTTTCGTTAGAAGATCACTGAGAAAATTATAGAAATATTCAGTCAGAATTGATGCCATACATTTGCCCCAAAGAAGCTCTTCATTGTTGCCCATTTTCATTAAGTGGGGGGAGGGGTTAAGGCTGGGAGGCAGGGTTTTTCTGTTATAGCCCTTACCTTAGAAATGAGAGTTATCTATCTAGCAAAGATAGAGCAATTCTGATAGTGTGTACTAATTAACGTGTTGTTGCCATCAATTATTACTTTTTTATTATTCAGTTGCTAAATCATGTCTTCTTGTTGTTGTTGTTAGTTGTGAAGCCGTGTCTGACCCATCGTGACCCCCTGGACCAGTGCTTCTCAACGTTTGTGTGACGGCGACCCCCGTCACACAAACGTGCCGCGCATGCGCAGCGCCGCCCCATGTGTGCTGCCCCCATGCGCAGCGCCGCATGCATGCGTGGCGCCCCCATGCGCAGCACGCATGCGCGGCGGCGCCCCCCCGAGGGGGAAAAATGGCGGATCGCCTTGTTTGGCGACCCCCGAGAAATGGTCGATCGACCCCAAATGGGGTCGCGACCCATAGGTTGAGAACCGCTGCCCTGGACAATGTTCCTCCAGGCCTTCCTATCCTCTACCATCTTCTGGAGTCCATTTAAGTTCACGCCTACTGCTTCAGTGACTCCATCCAGCCACCTCATTCTCTGTTATTCCATTCTTCTATTGCCCTCAATCATTCCCAGCATTAGGCCCTTCTCCAGTGAGTCCTTCCTTCTCATCATGTCTGGCTCTCCATAACTCCTTGGATCATAGCAAGTCAGGCTCTTCTGTCCTCCACTGTCTCCCTGCCCAAATTCATGCCCACTGTTTCGCTGACACAATCTAATAATCTCATCCTTTGCCACCCCTTCTCCTTTTGCCTTCAATCATTCCCAACATCGGGGTCTTTTTCAATGAATCCCCTCTTCTCATTTGTGGCCAAAGTGTTTGAATTTTAGCTACAGTATCTGTTCTTCTACAGGACAGTCAGGACTGATTTCCTTTAGGATAGACTGACTTGATTTCATTGCCATCCAAGGGACTGTCAAGAGTCTTCTCTAGCACCACAATTCAAAAGCATCAGTTCTTTGGTGCTCAGTCTTCCTTTTGGTCCAACTTTCACAGCCATACATTATACATTGGGGAAACCTTGGCTTTTGACTATTTGGACCTTTGTTGTCTCTGCTTTTTAATATACTGTATAGGTTTACCATAACTTTCCTCCCAAGGAGCAAGTGTCTTTTGATTTCATTGCTGCAGTTGTTGTGTGCAGTGATCTTGAAGCACAAGAAAATCTGTCACTGCTTCCATTTCTTTCCCTTCTATTTGCCAGAAAGTGATGGGACCAGATGCTATTATCTTAATTTTTTTAATGTTGATTTTTCAAGCCAACTTTTGCACTCTAGTCTTTAATTTTCATTGAGACACTCTTTAGTTTCTCTTCACTTTCTCTCAGTAGAATGGTATTGCCTGCATATTTGAGGTTCTTGATATTTCTCCTAGCAGTTTTAATGCCTGCTTGTTATTCATCCAGCCCAGAATTTTGCATGATGTACTCTGCATATAAGTTGAATACGTAGGATGACAATATACAACCTTGTCGTACTCCTTTCCCTATTTTGAAACAAACAGCTGTTCCATGTGCAGTTCTAACTGTTGCTTCTTGACCCACATACAGATTTCTCAGGAAATAGGTAAGCTGGTCTGATACTCCTGTTTCCTTAATAACTTGCCAGAATTTGTTGTGATCTACATAGTCAACGATGCAGAAATAGATGCTTTTTTGGAACTCCCTTGCTTCTATCAAGCCCCTGGGCTTGATACTAACTGGTGGGGGGGGAAGGGAAAGAGCAGTCAGCAGCCAGCCGATGTCGGTGCGCCAAGCCCACATGTTGCCTGACCGCCGAGTACCAACTGGGCATTCGCACGGCTGCCATCTACTGCGGCCGCCTCCCCCTACAACCGGGTGCCAAGGGAGTCCTGAGAGTTAGGAAATCCCGAAACCCGGTTGGGCGTTGACAGCGAGTCAGCCGGACGCCAGAAGGGCCGCCTCGCGCTGTGGCCACCTCTCCCTTCTCACCAGAGTTCCAAGAAGCCAGCTGGGAGGCAGAGGCGATCAGCTGGGCGTCAGGGGAGGCCGTCTCTCACCATGGCCACCTTTCCTGTGTTGCCGGTGAATGGGGGGAGGAGCTGCCTCCCAGAGGAACTGCCTGCCAAGGGAGAACTCCGGTTGCCATGCAGACATGCTTCCTGGGGGGAGCTGTCTGCTCTGGAGCCATGCTGGTGGCAGGGGAGGAGTAGGACAATGACCGGCTGCTGATGCTGCTGATCCTGCGGAGGCCACGTGGCTGCACTGATGCCTTCGGAGGGAAGGGGCCGGACCTTGGGCTATGGCTTTTACCTGTGCAGACCAGATGCTGGTTTGCTGATTGGGGTAGGGTTGGAGGGCGGGGCACATCTATGTGAAGCACTGGGAGCAAACCACTCTCAGTGCTGACTTTCTTTTAGCAGGCATTAAATTCTTGTTGTCACGTTGTTCCTATGTTTTGAAGTTTGTTGGCAGCAGACAGAGGACAAAAGACAGTAAGTCAGCACTCACTTTATTGCCTATCGCCTTTGTGCTCTTACGGTAATGGCGGAGGGTACACAGGAGGCTTCTCCAGTGGCAGATGAGGCCGACATGGCTGGAGCAACAGGGCCTGAACCTGAGGTCCAGGAGGCGCAGCCAGTGGTCAGGCCCAAGGTGGTAGAGCCACGGCCTGCAACCCCTGCAGGTGAGACCCAGGAGGCTAGGGTTCTTGCAACGTCGGGGGAATGGTGGCACAGCCTGGCACTGGCCAATCTGGAGCCCGGACATGCATATACCCTGGGGCTCAGGGCCCCTTTGATGGAATGGAGGGAGAGGCACTTGACGGAGGAGGATGACGAGGAGTGGAGCTATTCCACCGCTCCTGGACAATATACCATGGAGGTTTTGAGGGACCGGTTTGGGGAGGCTGGGCACCAAGACACTTCCTCATGGCCAAGACGGATAGCAACTAGAGAGGACGCCTCATGGCATAGGACAGAGGCACCAGCTAGACATCCCAAGTCAGGCTGGTTCTGTCTGGCTAGCCCACAACTGTGAGGCCCTCCCGCTCCAGACATCTCTACTGTAGGATGGTCTAGTCTGGGTGCACCACAGGCACAGGCCCAGCCTGTGTGGACAGGCAGATAGGCACCTGATCCATGGGGGTTGCCTGTTGGGAGGAGTTCCGACCAGCAAGGCGTGGGTCCTGGTACCCAGGGGTTACTGCCAACGGCCAACGCAACACAAGGACTGGGTCAGCCTATGGGACCCTGGGGTCGGGATGGTGTGGGGTCCACCACCTATACCTGTCACCTTCGATGGACACCCGGACTGCCTGGCAATGTTCTTGAGCCATGTATTAAATCACCTGGATCGGTATGCCCATCTCTACCCATCCCAGTGGGCCATGGTGGTGGCGGTTACGACGGGATTGCAAGGCGAGGCAGCAGCGTGGGCAGTGGATTTGTACAGCGACCATGCCCGGGAGCTGGCCGATGCTGGGCTGTTTCTGGACGCATTACGCTCCCACTTTGAAGACGCCTCCCGGGTCCAGTGGGCTGAGGCGGAGATGCTGGTGCTGCGACAGCATGGCTGGCTTGCTACTGATTACATCTGTGACTTTCGATGGGTGGCTGGGCGGCTGCACTCCTGGCCAGAACGCCTCCGTGTGCATCATTTCTGGGTGGGGCTGGACCGGGAGTTGCTCCAAGCCTGGGTGTTTTGGGGGGTTCCCTGCTGTCTTCAGGAGTGGTTTCAGGTGGTCATAGACCTAATCACCGGTCTGCAGGAGTTTCGGAGGAAGGGAAAGGACCCCGCCATACCAAGAAGGTCGGTGGAGAAGGCACGGGAGGAGGGGTGACGGGTCCAGCCAGCAGGCCTGGACTCCTCTGGCCCTCCTGCCAAGGTGCCCTTTTGCTGTTTCCGGTGTAGCCGGCCAGGGCACAGAGCAGCGGACTGTCCGGCTCCAAGCCCACAGGTTCCTTCCTTGACCCCTGGAAAGCCTACTCCCAATGCCAAAAGGACGCCCGATAAGTTAAGAGCGGCGCAGCAGCCAGAGGGGGTAGTTTCCCAACGGTTGTTCCCGGTGGAGGAGGAGGAGGCAACAGCGGCGACGAGATACCATCTGGCGGCTGATGACAGCAAGGACGAAGTAGCCAATGATCCCATGGTAAGTGAGTCCATAATGCCTTTCGTCCTATATGTCACACTGACCAACCAGACAGGGCAATGGAGGGGTTACCAGGCCCTCCACCCATGACAGCTTTCTCTATAACCCTGCAAACATTGGCAATTTGATCTTTAGTTCCTCTGCCTCTTTGAAACCCAGCTTGTACTTCTGGTAGTTATCAGTTCACATATTGTTGAAGCCTATCTGGTAGGATTTTCAACATGACCTTGCTTGCATGTAAAATGAGCACAATTGTACAGTAGTTTGAACCAGTTATTACTTATTTTGGTTGATTATCAATCCAATACCTTGTTTTTTCTATGGCAACTTTCATATTGTTATTTTTGTGCTAATTACTTGTTTTGTTGCTTCTTGTTGATTTAATCTGCCAAGAGGGTTTAGCTAAATGATTTGTGACTGGAAATCCCTGATGAATTTTATATACAAATGGAATAACTTATATGAAATAAGATAAGATGTAAGATAATATGGACTGAGATGTAGCTACTGCAGCAATATTTCTTTATAAATAAAACAATAATATGCATTATTTAAGGTTTACAGAAGGTTAGCCCTCCAGCCCCCAATGTCCCTTATACTTTTATAAAGTATCTTTCATACTACATGTTGGTGCCAATCCCTGTTTAGAATGCTTTCATACAAGTACCTTGTCTTCTCTCCCTCACTAACACAGATAAATACTATGGATAACTAATACTCTGTTGTCACAGGCAGGCTTTAATGCAAGCCAACCCACATTGGAAGCCTTACTTTTAGCAGTTTGACAGAAGAAACAATAGGAAGATTCCATACATATTGTAATAAAGCATCTCAAGGTCATTTGTGGTGACGCAACAGTTAGAGTGCAGTACTGCAGGCCACTTTAGCTGACTGTGTTCAGCAGGTCAGCGGTTCAAATCTCACCGGCTCAAGGTTGACTCAGCCTTCCATCCTTCCGGGGTAGGTAAAATGAGGACCCAGATTGTTGAGGGCAATGTAAATATATATATATACATTGCTTACTGGTGTACACCGCTTAGAGAGTGCTTGCACTTAAAGCGGTATATAAGTCTCATAAATAAATAAATAAATAAATTTATCAATCAGGTCCATTTAACTTGGATTTCCAGAATCTCTTGATGCAATTTGTTGTTTTATATACATAGGAAGTAGTTTAGGGTTGAGATAATCCCACTTCTCAAACTTTTCAAACATTTTTAATAACACTGACAAACTATGATCTTCTTTGCTTTGCTAGACACTATAAATATATATGCAGATAAGCACACCTGCTTTATATCAAACTCTTACTCCAATACTTGGGGAGGGAGCAATACTTTTAAACAGGTAAGAGTTACAATGGGGAAAGATGGCCTTGGAGAATTTGTCACTTTTTAATGTATTTGCACATATTCATCTTGATATTATTACATATTGCCTTACTATTAATTTATAAAGAGGAAGAACAAACAGAAAAACCAAGTGAAATTAAAAATAGAGTACACTGTCTGGCTAAGGGACTGGATCGATGTAAAAACTATCATAACTTAATGATCTCGAAGAGGACTATTAAGCTCTACATCCCAGGATAACTTTTGTATCACTTTATTTTCAGAAAGTTCAGTAATAGGCACTAGGGCATGACATCAACCTTATATCAAAAGGGAAGCTGATATAAAATGAATAGGAAGGAATACAAAGTTAACCAACTCTAAAACAGAAATTGAGCTCTGTGTCTATGGAGATTCTCAGTCATCCAGTTCGTGGTTGTCTCAAAGGTGCTTTTTAAAAAAGGTTTATCAGAACCAATCCTTCCATCCCCCCCCCCACACACGCCATCTAGCCAGAAGTGATGAAGCTTCTTGGATGAGAAGTGAAACATTTTCTTCTACCTCAAAGAAAAAATATAGTTCAGTTGCCTTTTGAAAAAAGCACCTGTGAAATTGAACTCATTGTTTCAGAGTCTGTGCCCTGTTTCCTTTGAAGGATTACCAGACAAAATTTACAAAAACCTGAAGACAGGGAGGGTGTCTCTGCTTCTTAAAGTCTGTTGAAAGCTTATTATGATGGGTTTATATGTATGTAATGGCATCCATCTATTTATCCATCCATGCATCCATCCATCCACTCACCATCTATCAATATTGAAAATATTGAAAATATTGCGCTTTTTCATACTTCTGGTTCCGGATCATGGCGCCTCTAGCCATACAAAGAGACTTGTCTCCTCGTCGGTTAGCTTCCCTTCGCCAGTAGACCCTTATGCGGGTCAAAAGTCGCCCTGGAGGGTGCGACTTTTGTTGAGGAGGCTTTGCTCAGCCGTGGAGGAGCGGCGGCTCCTCCAGCTGTCTGTGCTATCTCTGAGGGCTAACGGAGAAGAAGATCAGCCAGTAAAATGGCCGATCACCCTGCCGCTTCAAACTGCAAGTCAAAGAACATCTAAGCTGTAAGAACCACCGTGGTGAATCCAGGTGAGACTTTTCTTTGTTACTCTCTCTACTCTATCTTGTTTTTTGTGCCTGTAAGAGCCTTGTTGGAATTATTTTCCTGGCTTGAAAAAGCAGCTTCTACATGTTTGGGAAGAAAGGCGTTGTATAAAAATAGAACAAAATTTTAAAGACTATGTTCTATTTCCATATTTTTTGGGGTACAGAATTTTTTTTCTCTTCCTATGAACTGTATTATCATTTTATGCTAGAAGATTATTTCTTTTTTCACATTATATTTTAAAAGACAGAAAAAAGGAAATGGTGTCTGGAAAAGACCTTTTTTTAACCTACTGAGGACATCTAGTGGCGAAAACCTAATACTGCAACTTCTGGTTACTCTTTGAAGATGGAATAGACTTGACCTTCAAATTATTTTTGAAAAGATAAGCTGTGCAGCTGAGGGAATTGTGGGGGTGGATACTGTCTAACTTTTATTAAATATAGCCTCCACAAAAAAGAAAAAAGAGACTCTTTTTAATTACTATCAAAATGGAGAAACCTCAGTTACAATTAAACTGTAAACGTATATTGGAAAAGATTTGTGAGGCTACTGCAGAAATATGTGCTACCATGAAAGAGTTTACTACAGAATTAAGGTCCAGAAATCTCACTTCAAACATTCAAACTGATGTCCAGACTACATCTGACTATTCTATAAATCAAAACATACTAGAAGAGGAATCAACAGAGATAAAAGAAGAACTTATTCTATCTTATAAACTTTCCATCTGTAACTTTGAGGAACAGAAGAAGCAAAGACTGAGATTTGAAACTACAAAGCAACGATGCTTTAAGGATGAGAGAAATAGATGCCTAATGCAGAGGATTGGATTCCTATCCTTTCAAAGGCCACTGCAAGTAACAAAAATAGATCTTCTGGCTGAAAGGGAAGCTTGGTTATGAAAGCCTGCCTGGCACAGAAAAAAAGCCAGAATCAGACTGAAAAGAGAAATTTAAAATTGTGTAATGGATTAAAAGGCAATGTTGGATTTATGGACTGTTTTAAGGATTAAGATTTAGAGTTAGAAGTAAGAAAAAAATAGGGTGATTATTAGAATAGATATTTTAAATAGATTAAGAATGTACTTTTTGGAATAATAGGTTTATTTTGATGAAAATTATTATGCATTGGAATTGAAAAAATGTTGGCTTTTTATATTTGGATGGTTTCAATAATTAACTGAGTGTTTTAAATTAGTAAGATGACCTTTCTGTATGATAACATAGAAGTGATAAGGCATGATAATCAATTGGATGAAATTTGAATTTTGTTTAATGAATTGAAATGATTTAAGGTTTAACATTATTTTGTTATCTTAAAGAGATTGATCGATTGTGGGCTTATATATGTCTAGGGTAGATTAATATTTTATTCTAATTAGGATATCTATTGTGTAGTGGAAGAAGAAATAAATGAGATTGGTGATAAAATGAGGGATGTGAGAGATTAAGAATTAGAATATATCTGGAAGGGATACTGAATTGATAACTTGTTGATTTAAAGTTAAATTTGATTATGGTAATTGTAAACTGATGAAATTTTAAAACAGGTTTAGCAGTAATAGAAATTTAAATTAGAAATGGAATATTTTAAACGTATTATGCTATTTGAGGGAAATAGAGAGGGGACAGTGAATGTATTGAGTTGAGTTGTTTATATATGTTTTTACTTTTGAATGTTTGATTACACAAACACCACAGTGTGTCCTGTGTACTTTTTCTTAAGAATTAAAAAACCAATAAAATGTGTTTTTTTAAAAAAAAAAAAGAAAATATTGTGTTTTTTCAGAAGGTAACTGGACTGTTTTTTTCTCTGAGAAAGAAGAACACAATGTTTCATTTCTCATCCAAGAACTTCATCAGTCTTCATCAATCTTTTATCTCCTGTGATGGCAGGAGATAGAAGGATAGATAGATAGGAAGCACCTTTGAAACAACTATCATCTGGATGACTGGGAATCTCCAGAGACATAAATGAAAAGCTCTACTCTATGAGACTTTGTGTATGTGTCTGGGGGTGGGTGTGCACACATACACACTTTCAAATCAGTGACTGTCTGCAGTGTTCTTGGCAGAGTTTCAGCAGTGGTTTGCCATTGCTTCCTTCTTAGAGCTGAAAAAGATTGTCTGGCACAAGGTAACCCAGTTGTCTTCATGTCTTATGTACGTCTAGAACCCACACTCTCCTGGTTTATAGTCTGATGCATTAACCATTATTACACACCAAACCTGTTATCTCTTTGAAATTTCAATATCTATTTTTTTTCTTTCAGCATTTTTAAAATCCCCCTTTTCTATTATGAATTCTAGGAGCAGTTTCCAATGGAAAAAAGTCTTTTATGAGATGCAAGTAAATGATAAAACAAGATATTAAACATTAATAAAATGAAAATAAATGACAAAAAATGTGAAAACAAACCCTGAAAAGCAGCAGCAATGAGCAGTCAAGCTAAAAGTCCAAGGAAATAAGGCAACTTTCATCTGCATGCAGAGGAGAGCGACATGGATATCGCCACTTCTCATGAATGTTCCAAAGAAGTAGGATCATCACAGGAAAGGCTTGCCTTCCATTTGCTTTCCATTTAATCTCAGGAAATAGAAACCTTCCTTTGTCATTAAAGTCTATGTAGTTCTCTGGCATCTTCACTTTCCATTAAGAAATAGCATTCAAAGTGATCTTCCAAGATAGCTCTTTTTAGCTTAGGCACCATTTAAATTTAGTCTGGATGGAAAGGAAGGCAAATGGAAAGGGACCATATAGATAAGGAAGAATGAAAGCCTCCAGATGCAACTGTCTTGCATAGTGTTTCTTTTGTCTATCTGATTTGGTGGGGGGAGTCAGGAATATGCAATCTGCAAATATTTGTGGTGTCATTTTGCTGGATGGTCTCTGAACTGCTGCCAGGAAGGAACACCCTTGTGGAAATTAACTCCTGATTTATTTAAGGCTTTCTCCATTGATGTCACAGCCTTGAACATGCTCTGTATATACTTACCTATCCCATACAGAATCACTTTAAAATATCCCTTAACAATTAAATGATTATTTAGCATGTCTAGCAATCAGATAATTGATTATGTGCCATTCTTCATCGAAACAGTAATGTAGTTCTCTTTTGGCCTCCACATTAGAACTTCTGGAGGCTAGCTTGTTGCTTATTTGCGATAGAATATTGCTTACAGCAATAGAATTACATCATACATCACACAGCCCCTGCCCCAAGCATATGTCTCTTGCCCTGTCTATGCTGTGTATATATACCATATTTATTTAATAAATTTCTGCAATTTCCCACTCAGCATAAAACCTGATTCACTTCCCATGCAGTCATTTCTCAGTCTTTACAATGCACACACATATGCATATTTTTCCATCAGAGAATTGCACTCAGGGTGGCCTCTAACCCGGACTTGATTTTTACAATTGTGGAATTGTTCTAAATTATTATTTTCACTTTTCCTTACAAGCAGCAAATCATTTTAGAAACTGTGTGCAGAATGACCAACATTTGAAAGGCTAGGAATCCTGGAGGTCATATCTTTCACCAAATAATGTCTTTGTAGAAACTTTAAAGACTATATTCTGGGTGTTCCAATGATAAACATTTATATTCCATGAAGATTTAGGCTGGCCATTGTGGAAGAAAAAGATATATTACTCTAGGTCAGTGGTTCTCAACCTGTGGGTCGGGACCCCATTTGGGGTCGAACGACCATTTCGCGGGGGTCGCCAAACAAAGCTGTCTGCCATTTTTCCCCCTTTTCTTTGGCCACGCCCCTGGCACCCAGTGATGTATAAGTGGTTGGGGGTCACCACAACATGGGGAACTGTATTATGGGGTCGTGGCATTAGAAAGGTTGAGAACCACTGCTCTAGGTCTTGACCTCTTAAGCATCCAGATCATGTTGGAAAACAGAAAGGGTAATCTATGTCTCTATCTTCTGTGGGGAATACTTGTCAGTATTCAGTTTACATTGCCCTTTAACACTGAAATCATATATAATTTTGTAATGTCTGTATGTGAATGTAAGAGGAGAAGGGGGAAATGGAGGGCTGATGTTTTCTCTTAATGCATAGACCAGTGATGGCGAACCTTTTAGAGACCGAGTGCCCAAACTGAAACCCAAAACCCACTTATGTATTGTCGGGTGCCAAGTGGGCGTGGCCCATTGGGTGGGTGTGACCCATTGGCTGGGTGTGGCTACGGTGGTAATGGCAGACTGGGTGGGACTAAAAAGTTCAATCAATCAATTCCAACTTTGCGAGATCTTTTTTTTTCCACGAGAAACTGAAATTGATTGATTGAAACTTTTTTTTTTACACACAGCGCTGGAGGCCTAAAGCGAAAAGATTTTATAAAACCCTTCTTGCAGAACAAACAACTTCTATATTATTTCAGCAGCTATTTTGTTGCTGAGCTGAATATAATGAAATCAGTGCTCCTGATGCTCTTGTTTTTACACGCTGCTCTTTTGAAGTGTCTTGTTTGTTGTTTTATGTTTATAGTCATTTTGTAAGTTGTTTGATCATCACAGATGGACAAGTGGAACAAAAATTCTACAAAATGAGAAAAGAAGCATAGTTTTCCCTGATTAATTATGAATCAGATTCAAAGGAGGGAGATGTAGCAAAGCTGTCTTTAAAACAGTGGTTCTCAATCTTTTTAATGCCACGACCCCCAACCGGTCGTAAGTCGAGGACTACTCAACCGGTCGTAAGTCAAGGACTACTCAACTGGTGCAGCACCATTTGCAGAATGGGACTTTTGGCGGGCTCAGCAGGGCAGAGACAGTCTGGACAATTCCTATTGGCTTTTGAAAGCCAATAGAATTAGACTCTATTCAAGAGAGTCTCTTCTATTGGCTTTCAAAAGCCAATAGAATAAAAGGGAGTAGCACAGCTAAGGAAAAGGGGAAAAAATGGCGGACTGCGTTGTTTGGCGACCCCCGTGAAATGGTCGTTCGACCCCAAATGGGGTCCCGACCCACAGGTTGAGAACCACTGCTTTAAAATAATTCAAATGGTTGCCTTTTAGTCGTTGAATTTCTAAGCCACAAATTAATCTCTGAATGAGTGTCTGAAACAATTTTACCTTCTGAATAGCTCTGCCTGGAACCTGTGAGCAATTCTGCCTTTTACTGACCACTCCAGTAATTATTTTACATTAGCAAGGTAACCAACTGTCCTTCTTTAGGGAGGACAGTCCTCCTTTTTTAAGTTCTGTCCTCCCTCGAAAAGTGTTCTCCTACATGTCCCCCTTTTCGATATTTGAAGACTAATCTGCAGGGCTTTTTTTCTCATAGAACGCTCAGAACAGCATTCTGCCACCTTTTTTGATGTTTTTTTTTCAACTTTTGCATGAGCTGTGCTACTCCCCCTATTGGCTTTCGAAAGCCAATAGGAATTGCTGCTGAGTGCGCCAAAACACCCAGCTGGCAAACTTTGCACATGCAAGTTGTCTACAGAGAAGGCGAATTGGCAGGAACTTTGCACCCCTCCCTGCTACCCAACTACACCATCTCCTAGTTAGTCTCAAAGATACCTGGAGGAGACTAACTTCCATTTAGGGATGGAAAAATGAAAAAAGAGGAAATGCCATTTCAACGATAAATTGAATAAGGATTTTCCATTCATCACATCAAAGAAGGATAACATTGTTTTCTGCAATATTTGCAGCGGAGAATTTTGTATTGCAGTTGAGGGCAGAGCAGCTATTACAAAACACTTGACCATTAAGAAACATAAGCAATCATCAGATGCATCTGTTTCCAGTTGTAAAGTAACGAGTTTTTTTAAAACTTCAAAGTATTCTGAAGATGAAAAACAATTAGCTGCAATGGAGGGAACATTTGTATTCCATACCATATCATAATTCACAATCAAAGTTTTCGTAGTATGGATTGTACAACTAAATTATTGAAAAAGTTTCACAATGTTAAATTTTCATGTGCCAAGACAAAATGCGAGGCTATTATTAAATCAGTATTTTAAAATTACTGTGACAAAATACTTACAGAAGACTTGGAAACTGCAGCATTTGTAATGGTTTTATCTGCTGCATCCAATCATAATGAAGCTACATTGTATCCAATACTAGTAAGATATTTTAATGTTACCAAGGGCATTCAAGTAAAAATTTTAAATTTAGAATCCATTGAGGGCGAAACTGCTGAAATTTTGTCAAACCATCTAAACAGAGTAATAAATGAAAACAATTTGAAATCCAAAGTTGTTGCACTAACAGCTGATAATACAAACACAAATTTTGGTGGGTGAAGACGCAAAGGAGTGAATAATGTGTATATAAATTTACAAGATTTACTCCAAAAGAAAATACTAGGAATAAGTTGTAATGCACATATTTTGTCAAATGCAATCAATACGGCCTCATGTGCCATGCCAATTGATGTAGAACTAATAATAACTACAATTTATTTGTATTTTAGTTGTTTTACCATTCGTGTGGCTACTTTAAAACAATTTTGTGAAGAAGCGAATGTTCAATATAAAAAACGAATGTTCAATATAAAAAACGAATGTTCAATATAAAAAGCGAATGTTCAATATAAAAAGCTTTTAGGATATTCAAAAGTTAGATTGTTAGATGGAGCAATCAAAATCAGACAGCTGACACAAAAGCACAAATATCACTCCCAAGACATTTATGAGACTCAGGGTACCCAGGTGTACAAAATAATCCCAATCATGGGATGGATAACTTTTGGGGAGATGAATATCATGCTTGCCCTTTATTAGTCCTATGGTGTAGGCCAGATCAGGAAAGTCATTCCAAAGAAAGACTAAAACTATATCTGAGTGAGATAGACTACAGTAAGGGATAGATGACAAGTCTGATTGTGGTTTTTTCCCACTTCCTCTTACATGCTGTAGTGGCAGCCAGAGTCTCTTCCTAATAAAACCTCCATTCCCAGGTTCTACCTATCTTGTTTCTGTAAAAGCAGAATATGAGAATATTTGCCATAAACTGTTTCCGTGGTTCTCTACATCCTTTGAGTTTTCTGCTGAAAGTGAAGCAAAGCCTCAAACAAAATAGAGTTGGCACAATGCCTCCTTCCCCATGCATTTGGTAGCTACCTGACACATTTTGATCAGTTATTGAATGACAATGAGATGCGTCTAGGAACCAAATCCATTTGTTATTAATGTGTATGGGACCATATTTCTGGAGCAGTACTAGCTAAGTGAAAGACAGAAATAAAGTAATTGCACCTCTTGCAAGTAGCTTGCTCAGACTCTCATGTTACAATGCCTGAAAGCCACGCTGGCTTTTTTCCCACCACAGATCCTCTTTTCGGGGATTTTTGAAATCTGTAAATCACATCTCTCTCACCAAGCTTTATATTATTAGCTGGGTTAATGATAAGATTATTGACACTCTTAAATGATATTTTATTTTATATTTTCACAAGAGCATAAAAGCAGATTATTAATCAAACCAAAATAAATTTAAAAATTAATATAGCACACAGTTGCATGCCATAATCAAGGTTTACTAGCTTCTTAAGAAGCTAGTTCTAGGAGGCTCTAGAAGGGCAGCTTTACACATTATACTAAGCTTAGATAGTTGAAATAATTTCTTCACTCAGCTAAGCTGCCATGTTTCATATAACATGTAACCCTAAACAAGTAAGTCATATTACGACTTAGAGAGTTCTGCAGAGGCTGCCTTAGAGTTAAACTGGAAATTGATACTAGATCAGGCATCAGGGGCATACATGCGGGCAGTGGGGGGAGGGGGGAAAAGTGACGTTGCAAACATCATGAAATCATTGCACAGTTGAAATGAATTATATGCAAAGTACATAATTTGCATAATTTGTAATATAATGTCTTGAGATGCATAAGGTCGTCATGGTTCTACTGGGTAGCTACACTAGGAACAGATGTATGAA
Source organism: Crotalus tigris (assembly GCF_016545835.1). Lineage (NCBI taxonomy): Eukaryota > Metazoa > Chordata > Lepidosauria > Squamata > Viperidae > Crotalus > Crotalus tigris. The sequence goes on along the minus strand of NW_024096551.1, from coordinate 4,867,210 downwards.
ACCTTACCTACTACAGTGTACATGTCTGTGGGTTATAAATGAGAAATCCATGAGAAATAAACAACATTTGCCCAAGGATCAAAGTGTTCTTTTAAAAACAAATATGATTTGCCAACAAGACAGTGAAACCCTGAAAGAACGGCTTAGATTAGGGCTAATGTTTTTCCCCTCATTCCAATATTATGTTTAAAATGCTACTAAACACAACCTATGACTAACAAGATGGTTAATGGGAATCTTGATTACACTGATTACAACTCCAAACCAAAAGGAAATGTCAGCTTCCTAGCAGATGAAAAGGCAATCAGTCACATGCTTTTTATGAATAATTCAAAGAGCCACAGTGGTAAACAAATGTTTTCTCTTCATCAAAAAAAAAAATGAAAAAAGAAGCTTCTATTCTTGAGGTTTCCTTTTACAAAATGCAAATGAAGTTATACATGACAATAAAATCCACAGTGAAATACACCCCTACACACACACACACACACACACACACACACGAAGGGGATAAGGGAAGATTTTCTATATTAGGATATTATAGAATGGGAAAGTCAGTTACAATGAGAAGACTATTATAGCCGCCAAAATTTGTAAGAATACAAAATGAAATCATTATTCTAATTACATACCCAAAAATGTGAAATAACAGTTCTTTATCTAGTACTGGCCTTCATATGCATCGAGTTCTTCCCAACAACCTAAGATGTCATAATGTATCAGTGTAACCTATATGTGTGGATCCAAGCAGGGTGGTCTTTTGTAATTGTTACAAAGGAAATGTTAACCTGCAGATTTTCTAAATGCTGTTCAAAATGTTTAGTATAGCACCCAGTGTGCCAATAACCGTTGGGACTAGCACAGCTGGTTTATGTCACAATCTTTCAGCTTCAGTTTTCAGATCTTGATGCTTTATTATCTTCTCCAATTCTGTGTTTTCTACTATCCATACTTTCTTCTTTTCAACCTTCTTTTCAGTTAAATCTGCTGTGTTATGAACCCAGAGTTTATCTGTATGTGTTTGGAAACCCCAAAATATTTTGACCTCATTTTTTACTACTTTTTCAATTGTATGATCCCACTTTTTCATTACTGAGATATGATAACTTTTACAAGTTTTCCAGTGAATCTTGTGTAACAATTGTGTTATGTTGTTATTAATAACCAATTTATGCAATCTTTTAGCTTTAGCTGAGCATATGACCAACTGTTTCTTCTGCCACTTTGCACAATCTGCCCAAACTTTGAATCATTTGATGATTTTTTGATTCTGGTCTTGATTGTATTAGCTTGCTCTTGAATAAACAAAATGAAGCCTTCAGCTTCCCTTTTGAATATTCCAATTGTAAGTCGTTGCTAAGTTTTGCCCTTTTCACCTTTGTGGGATTAATTGCACAAATGCCCATGGACATCTCCCACAAGGGCCCCAGAGATAACAAACAGACCGCTCTAGACACAGGATGCATTCATCAACCATTTGGACAGATTCTGATAAGAACACCTGCTGTAGCCTTGCATCTGGAAAGTGTCTGTTATTTGATATATTGTAACCACCCCTATATACGTCTTTTGATCACGCTGTGTGATGTAAAAACCTTAGTAACAATAAAAGAGGGTGCTGGAGTCAGCTCTGGGCTCTCATCCCGAGATACCTGCGTGCGTGTCTCATTCTCCATGGGAGACCACCACATCTGGTGACCCCGACGTGATCCACTGAAGGATACGTCCCTGCCGACCCTTTACTTATCGCCTGGAATAGGCTTGGTGCACCCGACGAAGTTGCTGGCAACTGACTCCTCTTCGTAAGTATGGGGGGTGGAATGTCTCACGCTCAAAAGCAGCATGTGGAAGAGCTGAGGCTACTTGGCAGGAAAAAATATCTTACTGATCAGGAACAGAAATTAACCCGTCACCTTTCTAAATCTGGGGCTGTAAAATTGCTTGCTTACGTATGGGCTAACTGCTCATCCTATCCGGAGTCTGGATCTTTAAAAGTAGATACATGGAGGAAAATAGGCGCTGTTCTCCATCAGTCTCCGAGAGCCCCCCCAGAAATTTTGTGCCTTTGGAAAATTGCCTATACCTTGATTCAAACCCATGCTGAATCACCTCATCAGCCTTTATTAGATCCTCCACCGTATAAAAATCCGTCTGTTATGTTGGCCACTCCCTTGCCCCCTGGAGCAGGTTTTAACCCTCCCTCTGCCACTGCAAATTCTACAGCCTCTCCTGTTCCTGCCACATTGCCGCCTCTCTCCCAGCCCGGAATCATCTGTGGTGCTTTTCAAAAGGCTTTAAACAGTGGTGATTTAAGCGTTTCTGAACTATCCGAGACAGAGTTGTTCCCTGTTACTTACCAACAGACTGCAACAGGCTTAGTAGTTGATTGGGAGGCACTTCCCCTGGCTATGATCAGAGAATTGAAAAAGGCTACAAAAGATTATGGCATAACCAGTCCCTATACTAGAGGACTAATACATTCAATTGCTAGTGCATATCGAATGTTGCCTCAAGATTGGAAAGATCTGTTCCGCATGCTTCTTAACAGAACACAATACGTAGTCTTTGAATCTGAATATAAAAGAGAGGCACAAAAGAGAGCTAATCACCCAGGTTCACAATGGACAGCAGAACAACTCTTTGGAGAAGGCAATTTTGCTACCCTTAATGCTCAAGCTCAAACTTTTACTCCCTTTGCATTTCCTATCATTAATGCTTGTGTTCTTTCTGCCATGGCTCGTGTTGATGAGTCTGGCACCCCGATTCAATCTTTTTCTGCCATTCGCCAAACTGCAACTGAATCCTATGCAGACTTTGTGAATCGCTTGCAAGTTGCCATTGAGCGTCAAATTTCAAACAGAGATGCAGCAAATGAAATCCTCATAAAATTGGCTTATGAACATGCAAATGCAGACTGCCAGTCCATTCTTAAACCAATTGTTTCCAGTCCCACGGCCACTCTGGCAGACTTTCTTAAAGCCTGTCGCATTGTGGGAACCAATGCTTTTCAAATGGACACTCTTGCAGCTGCAATCCAAAAGGGGAATCAACCCCAAGGCACTTGCTTTAATTGTGGGAAATCTGGTCATTTTAAAAAACAATGCAGAGCTCCAGGAGGCGGCGCAGCTCGACCCGCTGCCATCCCCGGAGCCAAGCCCAAAACTGTGTGCCCAAAATGTAAAAAGGGTTTTCATTGGGCCAATCAGTGCCGTTCCTCTCAGTCTAATCGGGGAAACTAACAAAGGGGTCTGTAGCTAACCCCTCTCCAAAGGCTGCATCCTTTTCAGATCTTACTCCAGCTTCGCAATGTTTTTCTGGCATTGATTTAAAATTGGCTTCTGATCTTTCTGTTACTTTTCCTAACCTACTCACGGTTGCTGAAACCCTTTATTCTGGACCCTTGCCTCCAGAAACGGAGGCAATAATCCTTCCCACACCTGTTGCTCGGGAACAAGGAGTGTTTGTGCTTCCAGGTTTGATAGATCCCATGTATAGAGACACCCTAAAAGTCCAATTTTATACCAATCTCCCTGTCACAATGAACCGGGGGGGATACGGTGGCACGCTTGGTCTTATTACCACGTCCAGCACCACCCATCCCAGAGGCTGCATATGTACCTCACTCTGGGAATTCTTCCTTTGATTTATTGGCACTAACAAAGCAAATTACTCCCCAAAAACTGGTGATGCCTTTTTTAATCAATGGCATTCTTTTTTCTGGTCTTGTAGACTCTGGTGCGGATGTCTCAGTCATAAGAACAGCTGAATGGCCCTCTAACTGGTCCCTGGATTCCTCGCCAGCAATCAGGGGAGTGGGAGGTCTCCAACAGGCAAGCTCCAGTAAAAATTGGCTTACTGCACAACGAATCACAAAAGGCATTTCTGCTAAATTTAAACCTGTCATCCTCCCTCTTCACACAAATTTATGGGGCAGAGACTTACTCTCTCAATTTAATGCGAAGTTAACTCTGGAAGACTAACAATGCCTCCTTCACCCATGAAACTTACGCTCCTTTCTGACACCCCCGTGTGGGTGGACCAATGGCCACTCACTTTAGAAAAACAGGAAGCATTGCAGAAACTGGTATATCAGCAAATACAATCTGGCCATTTGGAACCAACTACCAGTCCTTATAACACCCCAGTATTTGTAGTCAAGAAAAAATCAGGCAACTGGAGAATTATTCATGATTTACGCCTCATTAACAAAATAATTAAACCCATGGGTCCGCTACAGTGCGGAATGCCCAACCCAAATATGATCCTCAAAGACTATGATTTGGCAATTATTGATTTAAAAGACTGTTTTTTTTACCATTCCTTTACACCCTGATGACAAACAACTTTTTTCCTTCTCTTTGCCTCAAACTAACATGTCCTGACCTACTCCTCGCTATCAATGGACTGTTCTTCCCCAAGGCATGCTTAACAGCCCCACCATATGTCAAGCTTTTGTGGACGCTGCCTTGATGCCTTTTCGCAAATCCTATCCTAACTTTTTGCTTTATCACTATATGGATGACATTCTCCTAGCTGCCCCGGGTCCTCCTGGCACAGTACAAACTGTCCTACCCCAACTCATTCAGCTTTTAGCTTCTTATGGCTTTATTGTTGCCCCAGAAAAAGTTCAGACCCAATCTCCCTTTTTATATCTGGGACACAAAGTCCTAGCCTCTCATTCTGTTCCAGTACTCCCTGCCCTCCACCTTCCTTCTCCTCTCACTTTAGTTGCTTTACAACAAATCTTGGGCACCATAAATTTTGTGCGTCCATTTCTTGCACTCACCACTGCCCAATTGGCATCTTTATTTCTGGCTTTGCGAGGCCACACTTCCCCCTCTTCTGTTGTTGTTCTTAACCCTACTCAAAAACATGTTTTTGCCTTAATCAATAGTGCCCTCTCCACCCGATGGGTGGACCGGGCCATTCCCAATGAGCCTTTGTCTTTGGCCATATTTAATACTCCTTCTATTCCTACAGCTGCCCTTCTCCAACATCAAAAGGGGAGCGTCTCCATTGTTGAATGGATTCACCTCCCCAATACCCCTCGCAAATCTATCAATCCACTGCCATATATGTTTGCTCTTTTAATTACAAAGGGCCGTTTTCGAGCAAAATGTTTAATTGGATTTGATATTGTTTTTTTATATGTCCCTATGTTTTTTTATATGTCCCCATGGGAACCTTTATTTGCTTCTTCAGATGTATTGCAACTTTCTCTTGCTGACTGGGCAGGATCTGTCCTGTCATATTCCCTCTGACCCTCACTTCCAACTCCTTAATAATGTTTCAATTTCTTTGCATTCTCCCATTTCCTCCTCTCCCATTCCTAACGCTGTCACCCTGTATGTTGATGGCAGCAAGACTTATGGTTCATGTGTATGGAAGGAGGGTGAACAATGGCACACAAAAATTACTCCTCCACAAACTTCTACTCAGCGTGCTGAACTTGCTGCTACAATATTGGCTTTACAAACTTTTTTTTCTGAACCTTTTAATCTTATTTTAGATAGTCTTTATGTATATAAAGTTCTCACTTCTTTATCTGATTCATATGTGTCACCCTCACTGGATGACTCTCTCCTCAGTCTATTTCTCACACTTCAATCCCTTCTTCATTCCCACTCTACTTGTTTTTTTCCTGCTCATATTAGAAGTCACCAACCTTTCCCTGGTATTATCTCCGAAGGCAATGCCAAGGCAGATGCTGTCGCTTCGGCCGCCTCCACTCACCAGGACGTTTCTGTCCTTGTTTTATCTCCCATAACTCCATGGGACAGCCATTCATATTTTCATCAAAATAAGAAGGCTTTAATGAAACAATTTTCTTTAACAGCTACGGAGGCTGCGGCTATCATACAACAATGTCCCACCTGCAGCCTCCAAGCACACTCTGTTCCTCAAGGGGTCAACCCAAGAGGGACGCAGAGCTGTCAACCTTGGCAAATGGATGTTACGCAATATTTGCCATTTGCCCCTTGGAAATATTTGCATGTTTCCATTGACACCTATTCAGGTTTTATTATGGCCACCCCTCAAAGGGGTGAGTCTGCTAAACATGTTATTAATCATTGTATTCGTACTTTTTCTACCCTGGGCAATCCAAAAGAAATTAAGACTGATAACTCTCCTGCTTATACCAGCACCTCCTTTGTGCAGTTTTGCTCTCGCTGGTCTATTGTTCATAAATTTGGCATTCCATATAACTCCACTGGTCAAGCGATCGTGGAACGAGCCAATCAGACCGTAAAAAGGGCTCTAGACATGCATGCAAAAAAGAAAGGGGAAAATACCCCCGGCTTGCCTGGGATACAAAACACTCTTAATCTTGTACTTTTTACCTTAAACTTTTTGAATGTTTCTGGCACCCCTGGCTCAACTGCCGCAAGCAGGCATTTTTCTGCTTCTCCCACAGATTCTTCACGCCCCCAGGTATACTATCGACATTTGCCTGATCCCACCTGGAAAGGGCCTGCCTCCCTCATTACTTGGGGTCAAGGCTATGCTGCAATAGACGACCATGGCGAGATCATTTGGACTCCAGCTCGTTGTGTTCATTCTTATATGGCTCAATGTATACCACCTCAGCCAGGCATATGAGGATCAGGGACTGTGGGCTTTTAATGCTTTTGTATGGGATGCCAGGTGCACTGCTCTTACACTTAACGTCACGAACTGTTGGATTTGCATGCAAATTCCTGGTGACAGTCGTGGTGGCCTTATTTTCCATGCCATCCCGTTCAATGAAACAGGATGGAAGCAGCTGTGGAGCATAACTACAGAGACATTGAATATGACATATGCTGTGGGCGCTCGTATAATGGAACCTGCCAGATTTTGTTTTTATAGCGCAGGACTATTCCGTACTGCCATTTATTTGGGAACTTATAGTAATTGTCAACAAGTTATTATATGGAATTCAGCAAAGAAATGCAAATCCATCAAAAGCAACCTTACTAAGATAAATGACACTTATCGAAGCAATCAATGGACAAACATCAGTACCTACATGGCTTGCCTTGACATGGAATCCATAATAACATTTGCTAATGAGTCTCACCAGGGTTATTATGAGTTACCCGATATGTGGCTACTATGTGGCCGTAGAGCCTATCGCCAGGTGCCTAAGGATTGGAAAGGCACCTGTACACTGGGCCTTTTGACTCCTGCTGTATATGCCTTGCCTCATCTCCCTGATGGACGCCTGCGGAACAAACGTGATACTGGTTCCTCGGATCCACCCCTAACATTGGGTGGTAGTTTAGAGACTCAAATCAGCAGAGGGATTCTACCCAATCTAGGAGTTGCCATGAACTATAGAGACCTTCATTTGCTTAACAATTGGACTGTTCATATGTTTAATGAAACAATTAACAGCATTAAAATGATTAATCAAGAAATGGGGGAAATAAGGGAAGTAGTTTTGCAAAATCGGTATGCTTTAGATATTATTTTAGCAGCAAAAGGCGGTGTGTGTGCTTTAATTCATTCTCATTGTTGTATGTATATACATGATTTTCAACCTAATATTTCTGCTACAGCCAGGAAAATGGAATTTCTGCTACAAAATAATCCCTTACGCAGCGATGGATCAGGCACTGTGGATATTTGGGGTGCCCTTTGGTCCTGGCTACCGGATGGATCCTGGCTACGATCTTTGATTTCTATTATAGTAACCATTTTGATATTATTTGTATTGCTATGTTGTTGCATTCAATGTATTCCCTCCCTCCTGCAAATGTGCAAAAATGTTACGCCCTCCACTAGGAAGGACGCCTTAATCAGTGAATCAAGATCCCTTCTGGAACTGGAAGTGAGTAACATTAAAGAAAAAACAGAAAAGGAGGAGATGTGGGATTAATTGCACAAATGCCCATGGACATCTCCCACAAGGGCCCCAGAGATAACAAACGGACCGCTCTAGACACAGGATGCATTCATCAACCATTTGGACAGACTCTGATAAGAACACCTGCTGTAGCCTTGCATCTGGAAAGTGTCTGTTATTTGATATATTGTAACCACCCCTATATACGTCTTTTGATTACGCTGTGTGATGTAAAAAACTTAGTAACAATAAAAGAGGGTGCTGGAGTCAGCTCTGGGCTCTCATCCCGAGATACCTGCGTGCGTGTCTCATTCTCCATGGGAGACCACCACACACCTTCCTTTCAATATTTGTAGAAATTGATCACGTAACGCTTTTCCTTGCCAGCATTCATATTTTATTTCATTATTTCAATATTTGTGTTTTGTTTCCTGTGCACGCCATATATTCTATTTTTTAATTTGTATCAATGTTTCTTCTTGGCTGTCTTATGCATAGTCAAGCAATGCATGCTTACCTGAGTTAAAATAAATCTCTGCCTCCATTTCTGTGGGATAGGTATAATCCATCAATATCACTATATAATATAACATATATTATATACAATGTAATATCACTATGTAATATAAGGTAATGCATAGTGACCCCATGGACAAGATTTCCTTTTTCATGCCTTGCTTACTTCTTCAGGCTATTAAAAGCTTCTCTCCTTCTCCTCCTCCTCCTTCTCTTTCTGTCCTCCCCCCCCACAGAGACATTTACCCCCCCCCACACACACATATAATCAAGCCTCAGCTTCCGAGTATCCTAATTGGCTAAGTTAATTCTCACTAAGTGGCATAGTGGCTGATGTTCCAGTGCCCCTGTGGAAGCATCACCCGGGATTTCTACCCATATATGTGAACTTCTGATGATCTCCATGTCTCTCTGTCACTCTCCCAAGTCAGTGAATAGCGAAGATTGAAGATTCGTTTGTCTTGATCTCAAAGGAGGTGCCTCATTAACTCTGATTCAAGCCGTCTTTGCTGTGTGGATACCCTGTTCCCATGGTGAGGCAATGAGAAGGAGCTGACCAAATGCTGAAGTCAGTTCCTGCTGTGCTCTTAATTGAAAATGCCTTTTCTTGTGCGAATTGAATTTTTAGAAAGAGCTACAGTTACAAGAGTCTCCCATTTCTGCATGTAAAACATGAATTCATGTGAATATTATAAATTTATGTTCTATGGCACATTTCTAAGGGGTAAGGGTTAGACAAATATAGTTTAGTATAGATAGCCCTCGTCCTACAACCATTAATTTAGTAATTGTTCAGAGTTACAACAGGATTGAAAAAAGGGGATGATTGTTTTTCACACTTATGACTACTGTAGCATCTGCATGGTCACATTATCAAAATTCAGATGTTTGACTATTGGCATGTATTTATGACATTTGCAGTGCCTTGGGATCATGTGATCGTCTTTTGTGACACATTGACAAGCAAAGTCAACAAGGAAACCAGATTCACTTAACAACCCTGTTACTAATTTAACAACTGCAGTGATTAACTTAACTGTAGCAAGAAAGATTGTAAAATGGGGCAAAACTCAACAATTGTCTTGCTTAGCAACAGGAAATTGGGTTTCAATTATGGTTATAAGTTGAGGACTGCTTGCATTTGTGATGCAATCATAATCCCAAGGGATAAAAAAGAGATGGATCTTATCCATTTCACATTGTAAAGAATGAACAGATGGAAAAGATAAAAATAATCTGAGTTTAGAAATTGAAGGAAAGAGAGAGAAAAAGGGAGAGGGAAAGGAAAAAGAACTGAGCATATTCAGCAGAGAATGCAGACTGATTATTCATGAAAGGATAAAATATAATGGAAAAGGATATGGTTAGCTGGCTCAAATTCTAGGTAGATACTTTCCACATTGCAACATTTTCCCCTGATCTCACTTATATCAGTAATTAAGCTTAATCCCTCCTGACTTCCCAGCCACATCAGCATCTTATTGGCAACATTTCAGAAATGTTTTGCCATTGCCTTATTCAGAGAAGTTTTTGATTCTGCCTAGTTCTGGGAATTGGTCTGATCCTGCTTATTTTTTAAGATTAGCTAAGGTTAGCCCGGTATTCCCACTTACAGATAGATAGATAGATAGATAACCATTATTGTCATTTTTACTGTGGGCACAATGGCACACATTAAAAATGAAATTTAATTGCTTGCTCTCAAAATGTACATATACATAACACACGTTTAAACATACTATATACAGCATATGTAATATATAAATATTAATCACTGACAGTAGGTGGATCCTGCTTGCATAGCCAAACTATAAATAAATATCCTATTGAAGAATGATCAGCTCATTTTCAAAATGTTTTCTTTAAGATCAGGATTCTAGCTCAGCCTTAACTGCAGACATTAGTTGTCCCTAACCACTTTAGGTGTGTACAACTTCACTTTCTAGAATTTCTAGCTAGTGTATGTACATCTAGCTAGGCTGTTAAAAACTAGCATAGGTTGAGAGAAGATTGGGAACTGGACCACTAATAGTATAGACAGAGGGTAGTGAATGCTTCTTGTTAGCAAGAAGTTACAGCTTGGAACCATTTGCCAGACATTTCAAAATAAAAGGTTTAATTCTAATCGATCGTACCTCTGATTTCTATTACAATTATAGTCCACACGATGTCTGAATCAGATCATGGCATTTTTTTAAGAAATAAAAGAAGCAAAAAGGCATGGTAATAAAAAAATAAGCACAAAAAAATAAAAGCTTATGTAAAAAGATGTTAGTGAAATCTGTGGCAAAAAACCAGTCAGCCCCATCTCATCCATAATAACTCTATATAATCAGCTCTCACTCCCTTTTTCGGTCAATTTTTCTCACCTTCCAAGACACTTGTTATCCCAGAGAAGTCACTCTTGACACTGTTTCTGACAAGAAAGATCAGAGCAATTTTTCAAAGGAGGCCATGAAAAAAATATTTTTTTTCTTTAAAAAATGTGTTTGTCATCGAAGTGTTAACAGATAAATAAGTCTTAGCAGAACCTTTTCAAAGATTTATTCTTCTGGCAGAAATAGAAGGGTCAGGAGTGGTCAGATCTGTAAGAGTTATGACTGGTGAGGAAATCTCTAAGTTCCAAAAATTCCAGAAATCCAGCAAAACTTAATTTCCTACTCTGCATTGCAAAAAAGGATAATGTATCAATTATCCATTGTCATTGAGAATATTGTGTTTACTTCTCTTCCACCACACTCACAGCTAACAGGAAGTAATGAACAGACACCATAAGCTAGGAGCAGCGGAATAAAGTATACTGAGGTTTGAATAAGCTTGCTACACTCTTTGCTTGATAGAGATTTTAAAAAGCAAAGTGAATAGGACCTTTGAACTGAGTGCATCACAAAAGTATGGGGGGTGGAATGGACTTAGTTGCTTTGTTGACCTAACAAAGCATCTGTGTATTTAAAATGATCTCTCCCATCTGGCAGCTATTGTGGCAGACCTTGAATATGGCTTCAGAATGGATGCTTAATCATAAATGGAAGGGGATGACCTTACTGTATGCAGTGAGCAGTTTTTGTCCTTGTTTTGTAAGGAAAAAGCTTTTGAAGCAATCTGCAGCATTCCACCAACTTACAGGAGAAGATCTAGTTTGCTGCAGATTTGTAACACATCTTTAATTCTATGTTTTAGATGGCAATGACATCTTCGCGAAATGGCAATGACACAAGAAGCAGTTGTAGTTCTCAGGAACTCTTTATTTCTGTTCAGCATACTGGTTACAAGACGCCGACAACACCCAAATCTCCCTGCCTCTTTTTATAGGCGATTCCCGGGCCAAACTGCAACATTTGGCGCGCTCGCACCCGCGCATGCGCGCAAGTGCTGGCGACAGCCAGTCTGGTCCCGGGCAGCTTGCACCTGCCCGGGACCGTTGCAATGCCTCGAGCCTGCTTCCACAGGCTCAGGACATAACACCCCTTCCCCCCAGCTAAGACTATGATCATACAATAATAATATGCAACCCAATACGAGTGTGGTACCCATACTACTTGTACCAATTGTCTCCTTTACTTCTATTGTTCCCCCAGTGTTCTATTTTCCTATGTGTACAGGAATACTCTCTGTTAACTCTGTTTTGCCAGTAGGGTTACAAAATCTTCTAAATACTTAGGAGATCTTCTAGCTCTCTGTGACCTCCTAACTTCTGGGTACCTTCCAAATACCCCTTGACTGAGGGGTGATGTATGCTTGTCCCCCTTGCTAAACCCTGGTGATTTCCAAGGACTGTGCTCCAATGCCTGGCCTGCTTGCTTGCCCACCGGGCTCGTCAGGCCAGGGCTTCTTTCTCTGTTTGACCTGGTTGTCCTGCCTAGCTGCAGGCTCTCTGGCCCTCTTAAGTGACTGTCACTGTTGGGCAATTCTGTAGAACCTCCAAGGTCTGTCCTAGACCTGTCAAGAGGTTGTCTTTCCCCATGTTCCTGTTCTGTCCCCGGGCTTGTTGGGGTTTCAGTGCTGTCCCAAAACTCAGTTGTCCCCTGAGTGATGTCAGAGGTGTTGTAGTCGGGATTTGGCTCCTCGACCACCTCCCTGTGTGCTTGCCCCCTTCTAGGGACAGAGGTAGTGTTGGGCCAACTAGACGGACTGTGTGCCAGCTCTCTTGCAGGGTGTGGATTGTTTGGACACTCCCGGATATCCTCCCTGAATGGAGTACTGAGTAATGCGGGTGAGTAGTGATTATGCCCCTGGGGTGGCTCCCTGGCTGGAGTAGGCACTGGTGCCTGAGTTCTAGGTGGGCTCCATGGATTCCTGTTTGGAGCACTTGCGGAATCTCGGAATGAGCTGTCTGTAGCTCCCTCGTTAATGATAGGCGGCAGCCCGCACTCTTCCCTTTGCCCAAAGGGTTCCCCCTCCCCCCCCTGGAAAAGACCCAGGAGTCTCAGTGGGAAGGTCCCGTCTAGTGTGGAGCTGGTCGATGTGTCGTCGCAGGACACGACCGTCGTCCAGGGACACCTCGTAGGACAAAGGACCTGTGACCCTGGATACAGTGGTGGGGACCCATGAATGACCAGGCCTGTAGTTACGAGTCCAAACCGGGGCACCCACAAGCAGTTGTCTAGGTGCCCTGGGGTGTGTGATTGTGGAAGGTAGTCTGTCCGGGTGCAACCGGTCAAGCTTGGTAGTCAGTTTGCGCCCCCAACGAAGTTCAGCTGGATTCTTCCCGGTAGAAGTGGAAGGTATAGTGCGATAAGAAAGGAGGAAGTCAGCCAACCTGTGATGCCAGTCTCCATAGGTAATTTTCTTCAAGGCGTCCTTGATGATGCGAACCATGCGTTCAGCCATACCGTTGGTGGACGGGTGGAAAGGTGCAGAGGTGGCATGACGAATCATGTTGGCCTGTAAGAAAGCTTGGAATTCGGAAGAAGTGAATTGAGAGCCATTGTCAGATACGAGGACATCAGGAAGCCCGTGTGCAGCAAAAATCCCCCTCAATACTTGAATAGTCTTTGCAGTGGTGATGGAAGAGACAGGTACAACCTCAAGCCATTTTGAATGGCTATCAACTAGGACCAAGAAGAATTGACCCTGAAAGGGCCCAGCGTAGTCAATGTGCACCCTAGACCATGGAGACTGTGTTTCCTCCCATCTATGTACAGGAGCTTGGGGCATTTCAGGGTGCGAGCATTGACAAAGGTGGCATGCATGCACCTTAGCTTCAATGTCTCTGTCTAACCCAAGCAACCACAAATGGCTGCGCGCAAGTGCCTTCATACGTACAATGCCAGGATGACCCTCATGCAGGGAACCTAAGACCCTAGTCCTCATTGAGGCAGGAATGACAACTCTGCTCCCCCAAAGCAGACAACCCTGGAAGGTGGACAACTCGTTCCTTTTGGACCAGAAACTCTGAAACTCAGTGCCTGGACAGCTCTCTGGCCATCCAGATAAAACCCAAGAAAGGACACGAGAAAGTGTGAGATCTTTGGCTGATTCAGCAGCCACATCCCTGGCATCTAAAGGGGACTCAGGCAAGGCCTGAATGGAGAGGATATTGATTGTTGGTGCAGGGTCAGCTTCTACTACTGGCAGGGGTAATCTACTGAGGCCGTCAGCATGGCCCATTTCTTTCCCAGGTTTGTGAAGTAAGGAAAAATCATAGGCAGACAGAAAGATAGACCATCTCAGCATCCTGGGGGAGATGATTTGGGGAGTTTGTTTATGTGTAGTAAACAGCCCCAACAAAGGCTTATGGTCAGTGAAGACCGTGAAATGCCTGCCATATAGGAAGTCATGGAATTTTTTGATTCCAGCAACAACAGCTAAAGCCTCCCTGTCAATTTGAGCATAATTTCGCTTTGCAGAAGACAAGGTTCTGGAGTAATATGCAACAGGAACCTGAGTTCTATCTGGTCTGAGGTGGCTCAGTACGGCTCCCACCCATAAGGAGAAGCATCACAAGCGATGCACACAGGAAGGGATTCATTGAAATGTGTGACCACACTGTTAGAAGTGAGTAAGGCCTTAACCTCATTGAAACTTGCTTCGTGTTTTTGTGACCACTGCCACACTGCCTGTTTGTCCAAGAGCCTATGAAGAAGCCCGGCTACACTAGCCTTGTTTGGAAGGAAGGAGTTGTAGAAGTTCAGAAGGCCCAGAAAGGCCTGTAATTCGGCCTTGGACTTTGGCCTAGGAGCATGTAAAATAGCTTTCAATTTGGATTCAGCAGGGTGAATCCCGGTAGCATTAATTTTGAATCCCAGAAAATCTGTAGAAGGCACCCCAATTTTACATTTGTCCTTCTTAAATTTGAGGCCCGTTTGCCTGAACCGTAGCAGGACAGTCCTTAATCTCTCAGCTAAGTTGTGTGTAGAGTCTCCAGCAATTAAGACATCATCAAAATAGGGGCAAACCCCTGGTATACCCCGTAGTGTGTTTTCCATTATGCTTTGGAAAATTCCAGGAGCAACATTTACTCCAAATTGTAACCTCTTTACCTTGAATGCCCCCCTGTGGGTCACAATGGTTTGAGCTACCGCAGCAGCATCATCAACAGGCAGCTGTTGATATGCCTGAGCTAGGTCAAGCTTTGCAAAAATGCACCCCCCCCCTTGAGGGAGGCCAGAATATGACTGACCACTGGGACAGGATTGGCATGTTGCTGCAATGCCTTATTCAGAGTGCATTTGTAATCTGCACAGATGCGATTGTCCCCATTTGCCTTAAGAGGCGTGACAATGGAGGTCTCCCAAGGACTGGAGTCGACAGGTTCTAGAACTCCTTGCTGAATCAATTTGCCCAATTCTGTGTCAATTTTACCTTTCAAAGCAAAAGGGACCCTTCTTGCTTTAATTCTAATAGGGGTGACAGTGGGGTCTAACTTCAGTGACACAGGGGGTCCTTTGTACGTGCCCAGCTGTGGGCTGAAAACATCTGCAAATTCTTTGCAGACTTCTTGTAGGTCTATTGTTTGCAAGTTATTGAGCCCTGTGACGTGTATTCCCAAGGCCTCAAACCAATCGAGTCCTATGAGACTCGTTCGTTCACCCCCTACTACTATTACATCTAGTGGACCTTCAAAATCCTTATACTGTACGTTAAGGGTGGCCTCCCCCTTAATACACACTCTGGAGTTTTGAAAGTCTGTTAACACAATGTCGGAAGGCCTCAGCTTGGCCTGAAATCCACTGCCAGAACAAATCTTCCTAAACGTGTGCATGGAAATGATTGAAAGTGCAGACCCCGTATCCAGTTCCATAGCCAATGGAACCCCTTGTAGCTTCACTTTAAGTGACAGCTTTTTCTTGATGGGCTTGTGTGTGCCTGTCCTATAGATGCTTCTTCACGAAGCACAGAAACCCACCCTGTTTTGGCTGGGGACCCTGGTACCTTTCAGGCGCAATTCTTCCCGAGGTTGTACCTTCTGACGGCCCAGACACACAGCTGCAATGTGTCCCTGTTTTCCGCATGCCCTGCAGATAGCGGAGCGGAATCTATAGTCGGTCCTCTTGTGGCGACCTCCACAACCGAGGCACTTGGGGAGACCTGAAGGGCTTTCCTTCTGTTTCCCTTCTTTCGTGGGGTAGAGACGGTCTGCTTCATCGTCAGGATCCTCCTCTGGGTTCCTTTGGACTCCTTCTTGGTGCACGGACACAGCGTCTGGAGTGCTTCTGATCGGCCTCATGTTCTTGATGACGCCGCCCGCTGCCTCTTCTGCAGTAACCTCTCTCAAGGCATCTTGGAATGATAAGTCTTCTTTAGCAAAAAGTCTCTGCTGCAATTCTCTATGCCTCAGTCCGCATACAAATCTGTCTCTCAGCCGTTCTTCTAGATCCTTGAACTCACAGTGTTTAGCGGCTTTTCTCAGCGCAGCAATGTATTCTTTGACTGATTCTCCGGGTCGCTGATCCCTCTGTTCGAAGGTGTGGTGCCAAGCGATGACGGACAACTTGGGCTGGAAGTGTTCCTTTAGTAGTTTTTTGAGATCTGTGTAGTTAACAGATTCTAGAGGTACAGGTGCTGCTATGTTTTCAGCGATTTTGAATGTGTCTTGACCGCAAACGCACAGCAGGGTGGCGGCTTTTAAACTATCTTCTCTTACTTGATTGACTTTAAGATAGTTTTCCACCCTGGCTACATAGGACTCCCATCTTTCCGGATGCGAGACGTCGAATTCTGAAAGTCTTCCAACTATTGCCATTTTTGTAGAAAAGGAAGGGTCTATCAGCCAGCCTACCCCGATGCTCACTAGATTGGCGGGTAGCTGCCGAGTCAATGCCGTTCCTACTGCTCAGGACTCTAGGGTAAGCTTACACCTGTCTTCAGTCGATGTAAGGCAATCCCACCTTCGTCACCAGTGTTAAGTCCTTCACGAAATGGCAATGACACGAGAAGCAGTTGTAGTTCTCAGGAACTCTTTATTTCTGTTCAGCATACTGGTTACAAGACGCCGACAACGCCCAAATCTCCCTGCCTCTTTTTATAGGCGATTCCCGGGCCAAACTGCAACATTTGGCGCGCTCGCACCCGCACATGCGCGTGAGTGCTGGCGACAGCCAGTCTGGTCCCGGACAGCTTGCACCTGCCCAGGACCGTTGCAATGCCCCGAGCCTGCTTCCACAGGCTCAGGACATAACACATGGCTTATCATCTCTCTCATATCCCATTACTATTATGCAGCATGCTTTACAGTGTGATATTTTGTTATTTTGGCATATCAAGGAGAAGGATCTTATTTAATTAATCTATCTTGATGTTCTAAGTTTCTATGGGCAGTGTTTTCTTTTTAAAAAGTGAACATTTTATTATGTCACACAAAAACATCACATACATTTGGAAATATAATGTCTCAGAAGGGCAGAACCAACAAATGAGAGCATCAGATATTTCCATGCTTCGGAAGCATGAGGTTCTAGTCCAGCGGTTCTCAACCTATGGGTCGCGACCCCATTTGGGGTCAATCGACCATTTCTTGGGGGTCGCCAAACAAGGCGATCCGCCATTTTTCCCCCTCAGGGGGCGGCGCCGCGCATGCGCAGCACGTTTGTGTGACAGGGGTCGCCGTCACACAAACGTTGAGAACCACTGTTCTAGTCTGTCACTTCTTACTTCAGTATTGAAATGCAGCCACAAGTGTGGCTCTGGATATGTGGAACATGCAGAAAATGCTGAGATAACCATTGTGCTTCTGTATTTCCTGTCCACCTGAGAAACAAAAAAGGGAGTTGAGTTTGCTCTGCCATTAGCTTTCTGCTAACTGGCCTATTGCAGGTGGCAAAGCAGCAGAGCCAAACTCCATATAAGTAGTTGAACAGACTGTATAGTAGGATGCAAGCCAAGGTTCAGAGATCCTTAACAGAAAATTTGGTAGCAGCCAATCTCAGAATCCAAAGCAAAGTCTGGAACCATTTCGGGACTTGCATGAAGTTCTAGGGGTCCACCAAGTTGAAATTAGGTTCCAGTCCACAAATTAGGGCAACTGTATCTGGGCTGTAAAATTTGTAATTACCCCACAAAACAGGTAATCCTTGAGATATTTTTGTTATCTTTAGCATTAATTTACATTTTGCTCTCTAGATATGGCAACCTCATCACAAATTTTGTCAGTACTGAATTTGAGGAGCTTCAATGGTAGTGTTCTTGAAACACTTCATAAGAAACATTCCAATGTATATAATGCTATATGTCTTAGATAGTGAAATGCTTCATTATAGTGCTTAATAAGAAATAGGAGAGAACCTTCTGCCACTATTTAGGATTGAGCTCTCAACCTTCCGAGTGGGAAGTGAGCTTCTTCATCACTTAGCCACTATGCCATTCAAGTTCTCTTCTACAATAAATCCAAGAAACCTTTTTGAAAAAATTCACTCCTATTCTTTTTCCATAAGCTCTTAAATAATTGTTTCTGCATAAAATAGATTACTTGAATCCTTGTCAGTCAGGTCTAAGGGAAAGATATAGCATGGAAGACTAATAAGTGTGAAGCAATCCTGATATCCAAGGTAAATTATTCAAACCAATGAGGATCATCAGTTGCTGAAGTAATGGAAGCTGTAATCCATTGCCTCTGGAATCTTGGAAAGTTATCATACATGTTTATCTAGGTTTTATTTCTGAGTAGTCCTACATAGGTTTACATAGATAACATTATTTTATTGTTTCAGTAGACTGTGGTCTTCAAGCAGAGATTGGAGAGCCCTCTTCAGGGGATGTCAAATAAGTTCTGCTCATCTCACTGAGCAGAAGTTTGGATAGTGGTTACTGCATATTATACATATTTCAAATGTATAATTCTTTTATTCTAGATTTTTAAATGTATAATTCTTTGATTCTAAGTTCTACTCTATTCTTTCTTCAGAAAAGTGAATTCATAGACATGTAGTACGCAAAGGACATTTTCCCAAGGAATTATTCCATAAAGAAAAATATCAGGTAGAAAATTGTCACAAAAATACTATTTACATTTATTCACTCACTCATTCTCTCCATTATACTTTCCCCTGTATCTACATAAGTGCTCTGAGAAGATCACTATTTATGATGCACTTCAAACTGACTAGATATGTGCACGTTTCTCTGTAGCAAACAATTCTCCAAATATGGAAAAAAATGTGTAATGTGGACAAATTGCCATTGGAGTGAATTTTTTTTTTCCATTTGTTTAAAGCTCCTCGTTGTGGTTAAAGGGACAAAAGATTTTTTTTCCCTCCCTAAGAAAGTCACAGGGTTATTCTGCTGCACAAAAAATCTCCTGAAGAGTACAGAGTGCTTTTCTTGAACACCTTATAAGAAGTGATCATTGCTTCACTAAATCAAAAACTCTCCAGCACAGCAGTAGCCATGCTTTACTCTGAAGGAGCCTTTCAATAGCCAGAGAGAAACAGCCTTCTGCTATCTGTCTGTTTCCTCTTATTCACAAAGCGAAGCCCTACTTCAATCACAGGTGTCAGACATAATATGACTGTACCTGAAACAAACTGAAGAAGTATATGGAACACTGCCTATTCACCCAAAAAATCTGAAGATGTGATAGATGTAAAAGAAGAAGAAGAAATACACAGTACAAATCAACACTACATGATTAGATTGAAATTCAGCTCTCTGCTCTGCCACACAAATGTTTTGTGAAGTTAGTAAAATATTCCTTTACTATATATCCTTATTATACATCACATACTATATATAGTATAATATACTATATATCTGTAAAAGCAACAGTACTAATGAATCCCTACCTCATGTCCTGTAATATGTTGGGAATAATAGGAGTTGAAGACTTATATTTCTGGAAGGAATGAATTTGAGATGGAAGCCCTGGTGGCTTTGCTGTCTGGAACACAAACAGAAGTGAACATGTGGAGCCGTGGCAGGTTATTTTTTAGCTCAGGTACAGTGTGTAAATTGCATTCATTTTGGAGAAAATGAATAGGATCAGGGAAGTGCCATTCTCCTGGTTTTGCTTGCTTTTCATAGCTTTCAGTACCAATCAAGATACCTTTCTCCACTATATTAGGTAGAATGTGAGGAGGCATCTTTTGTAGTGGTTCTCCTGCTTTCTGAAGGGACAATTCTAATCAATGATGCTGGAGGAGGAGATACGTATTAGAGACCTCTACTGTGGTTGAATGTCTCCGGGATTGCTATTCTCTCCACTTCTTCTTTAGCATCTACATGTAACTGCAGAGTTTTATGCATCATCTCAGCCTCCAGCATAACATCCAGCTATATATCTCACCTCTAGGACAAACAGGTCACATAGTTAAGTACTGATCCAATGCCTGGAGACTATCAGGGCCTGGATGAAGAGGAAAAGACTGAATTCCTCCAAGACAGGGAAATGTCATCTTTGACTGGGAATTTTATTCCCCTGTTCAGAGGAGTTTATTATTCGGAGATCCTCCTTGACTCAGAGCTCCTGCTTGAACACCAGGTGGCAGCTGTATCCAGGAGGGCTTTTGTGCAGTTACATCTGGTGCACCAATTGTGGCCATTCCTGGATCATGGCCATAGTCACTCATATCACTTCTTCCTTAGACTGCTGGGGCTTCCCTTGGAAAGCATTCAAAAGATAAAGCAGAGCTAAAATGCAAAGGCTTGGACAGTGATGGTGCATTCCGATATACCATGCTTTTATTCAAGAGATTTCAGTAGTAGCATGTATAAATTGTCACTATTAAAGAACTAAAGTTTTGTTTTTAGAAGATGTGCAAATCTGTTAATTATGTCCTCATTCTCATAAATTCCAGGCTTTTATTAAAAAGAAATACTGTAGCCTAAAAAGGTGTACATTCACGCAAGATACAAAGACATAAAGAAACGGAGCGAGGAGTTTGTGAGGGAGTGTGGCCATGTAATCAAAGTGGATTTTAGGAAGAGCCCTCCTACCACCTCTTACTATATTTGTCAGCACAATATCGGCAGTAGAATCCTTCAAGTTTTGGGGTTCTATAATCTCCCAGGATTTTAAATGGGTATTTAATGTTAGAACCAAGAAATAATGTTCTTCCTGCATCAGCCTAGGAAGGTCAGACTGCCCCAGGAGCTGCTGGTACACTTCTACAGAGGAATTATTGAGTTTGTCAATTGTGCATCAATAACTGTCTGGTTTGGTACAGCAACTAAACAAATGGGTACAGTCTCCAATGGAAAGTTAGAACTGCAGAAAAAACAATTGCAACCAGCCTGCCTTCCATAGAAGTCCTCTATATTGCACAGATCAGGAGGATGTGATATATGATAAAATATCTATAGACCCCTCAAATCCTGGACATAAACTGTTTCAATTTCTCTCCTTGGAACGCTGCTATAAGGCATTACATGCCAAAAAACTAGACACAGGGACAGTTTTTTTACCTCATGCCATCATTCTGCTGATTACCTAATCCTCACAGTACTGTTTTATGTCTATTTACTCATGTTGTGTGGTTGTAGTATTATTATTATCCTTATCTTCTCTACTAGCCTGTCTTACTGGTATTATTATGATTATTATTACTTTGTTGCTTTCCATGTACACTGAGCTTTTCTGCACTGAGACAAATTCCTTCTGTGTCTAATCACACTTGGACATATTCTATTCTATTCTAATCTGTTCTGTTCTGTTTTAAATTGTGTTGCCAATATTTTAATCACCTATGACTAAAAGCAATTTCTATAATTTATAAGATATATTCTTTTTTAAAGTGGACTTTATTTTGTGTCCAAGTGTTCATGTGTAAGAATGAGAAATGGATCCTGGAATCTCTTGGAAATTTTCTTATCACATCCTAAACTGCAGAAAAATATATTCCACAAATGTTTGCTGTCTTCTAGATGTTTGCCCTTGATGTTGATTTATGAGTAGCTTTCTGGCTGAACTATTGTAATTTTGTAAAATGAAAGCAGTATTGATTCTAGAAACAGTTTCACTTTCCTGAAACTACTTAACTACAGGAAATAAACGAAGCCTTGAAGTGGGTAATATCACGTTCCACTTCATCAATTTCACATGCGTCCTCCCTGTTTTGTTTTTTTAACAAATCACAGATATCCTGTTTCACTTTTTTGTCAATTGCTTGCTTTCTCCATGGCCAACAAACAGAACCACTTGCATATACCCGTGAAGCTTGACTAACACTTTTAACCATGTACATTATTTTAGGTTAAGATCAAAAGAAGAACTAGTTTATCATGGATGCCAGGACCATTCATGTCAATGTTATGCTTCTGGACATTTTGTTGTCATAAATCCAGAACTTAGAATTATTAAAGCACAGAGCAAAAAAGTTTCTTTTTGAATCATGATCTTCAGATTTTCTATAAATACATTTAATATACTTTACTAAATTTACTATATGGTTATAATAAATATATACATCAGGTTACCAGACTCCATTGTATCTGTGTCACAACACATTTCAGGCAGTGCATTACAAATGCAATCAAAGCCTAGCATCACTCTGCACATGTTCAACTATTCTGCAGAAGCCAGGTTCTCTATTCTAGATACCAGCTTGCAAGCAAACATATTGTTGCCTGCATCCCACCAAGGAAAAGATAGACTGCTCATAGACTCAAAATGCAAATAATGTGATGACATTCTGAAAAAGGGAGAGATGAGATGTTTAAAAAAATAACAGGTAATGTTTGAAGTGATGCATGGCTACGGTGGATTATAGAAAAAAAGATAGTATGCAAGGATAGAAAGTTATGGTGTATCGTGATTGTTATTTGTATAAAGTAGAATTAATTGATAGGGACATGATGGCTCTACGGTTAAGATGCTGGCTTCTCGGCTAGAAATTCAACAGCCCCAGTTCGAAAGCCAAGCACTGCGTAGTGGGGTGAGCTCCTGTTACTTGCCCCAGTTCCTGCCCACTTAGCAGTCTGAAAGCATGCAAATGTGAGTAGACAAACAGGTAGATAAACAGGTACCACTTCAGTGGGAAGAAAACAGCATTCCACACACATTTGGCATATAGCTGTGCTGGCCACATGACCATGGAACATGTCTTCAGATAATGCTGGGTCCCTTGGCTAAGAAATGGAGACGAGCACCAGCCCCTAAAGTCAGAAATGACTGGACAGGGGAAACTTGTCTTTTTCCTAATTTAATTAAAATTCTTATTCTCTATTATTCCCTTAACTTATTGTCTCACTATTTCTAACCATTTTTCTATACTTTACATAACTAATTCCAAATATACATATATTTATAATATTCCATGCTATTTTTTTATCTTCCTGGAAAGCTCAGAATAACTTATGCAAATATAAAACCATTCTATTTTCTTAGAGCTATCTATAAAAGAGGTTACTGTTCAATAGCGGAGGAAAGAGCACCATAGGCATTCCCTATTCCCATAGTTCAACTTTGTTCCTCTATAATCTTCTATAAGTAATTCAGAAAAGTGATGGCATTGCTATGGTATAGTAAGTTTCACAACACCGAGTTTCATTATAGCTTTCTTAGTTTTTTTAACTGTTCATTTGATGCTCCAGCCAAATGACATTTTCTGTAGGAAGTTGTGATTGGCTCTTCATTTCATGATAGCTTTGCAATAAATAGGAGTGTAAAGAAAAGGCCTATTACAACTTGTATTGGACAGTGTAGAAACACAGGAAATATGCTATCTCTGTATCAGATGTAGAAGGAGATTGTTATACTACATCTCATACAGAACAATCAAAAAGATAGAAACGTCAAGTTAAATAACTTCATAATTGGATAGAACCACTTGAGGAATTGCCTGGAGGTTCAGAGGATGAGTGGATGGTTTGGAGATGTCTAAATAGACTGTACACTGTGGCAGCCCCCCAAATATTGGAATATTACTACCGTGTCACTCCCAGTCCTTCTTTTCACTAGAGCGCACATACCTAATTCCTATAACTGTTCTTCATATGTTTTAGCCTCCAGTTCTCTAATCAACTTTGTTGCTCTTTTCTGCACTCTTTCCAGAGTCTCTATATCTTTTTTATAATATGGTAACCAAAACTGAATGCAGTATTCTAAGTGTGGTCTTACTAAGATGTTATAAAGTAGTACCAATACTTCACATGATCCTGATTCTATCCCTCTGTTAATACAACCTAAGATTGCATTGGCTGTTTTGGCTGCTACCAGCTTCTACAGCTGGCTGATATTTACAATAAGTGATTGTCCATTAAGACTCCAAAATCCTTCTCACAGTTAACTGCTATTGAGCAGTTTCACCTAATCTGTACCTGTACATTTGATTTTTGTTGCATAAGTATAAATTTTTACTTTTCTCCAAACTGAATTTCATTTTGTTAGATAGGGCCCAGTGTTCAAGTCTTTCGAGATCCATCTGGATTTTGAGCCTATGTTCTGGTATATTTTGATTTTGAGCCTATCTTCTGGTATATATTTTCAAGCAGAGAGCCAAACTTGCTGGGCTAGAATTGTATACATTTATGTTTTTGTTAAAGTTTTAGTCTTTTTAAATTTAAATGAATAATTTCCCCCTTCCTAGTTTCTGAATTTCTGGCACAAGACAAGACGAGATGTCAGTAAATGATATGGCACATGGCCAATTTTGTCTAAGCAGGGTTGGATCTTGTTAGGACTTCGATGGGAAACTATTGGGACTGTAGGGAAGTCAAAAAATACTCCAGAAGAATGCAATGACAAGCCAATTCTACACTGTTGCCAGGAAAATTGGACAGTTTTATGTGCATAAACATCAGGAATCAAGGACACTTTTAGCCAATTATATCCATATCTAAAAAAACAACTGTATAAACGTATCTTCATCAATTATCGATATTCCTATCAGTAAATATATATTTGATACACTTGGATATAAATAATGTATCTTTTATTATGCGTGTCCTCTCCCTGAATCTAAACGTTCAATAAATAATAGACATACTGTACTGCATTTCAGATAGCACATTGCACACAAAGCAAATGTGCACATAATAATAATAATAATAATAATAATAATAATAATAATAATAATAATAATAATAATAATACCATCAAACATCCACATCTGCCTATCCCAGGTCCTGGGTAAGGACTCGATAGGTAGACAAAATGCCAAATCCAGTCTGAACATCTGGCTGACTGTGCAATGATCAATAATAATAATAATAATCCACATCTGCCTATCCCAGGTCCTGGGTAAGGACTCGATAGGTAGACAAAATGCCAAATCCAGTCTGAACCTCTGGCTGACTGTGCGATGATCAATAATAATAATAATAAAGTTGGAAGGGACCTTGAAGGTCATCAAGTCCATCCCCTGTTCAGGCAGGTAACCCTATTCCATTTCAGACAAATGGCTGTCCAGTTTCTTCTTAAAAACTTCCAGTGTTGGAGCATTCACCACTTCTGGAAGCAGGTTGTTCCACTGGTTAATTGTTCTAACTATCAGGAAGTTTCTCCTTAGTTCTAGGTTGCTTCTCTCTTTGGTTAATTTCCATCCATTGCTTTTTGTCCTGCCTTCAGGCGCTTTGGAAAATAGCTTGACTCCCTCTTCTTTGTAGCAGCCCCTGAGATATTGGAACACTGTTATCATGTCCCCCCTCGTCCTTCTCTTCATTAAACTAGTCATACCTAATTCCAGCAACTGTTCCTTATATGTTTTAGCCTCCAGTCCCCTAATCATCTTTGTTGCTCTTCTGTGTACTCTTTCTAAAGTCTCAACATCTTTTTTACATCGCGGTGACCAAAACTGGATGCAGTATTCCAAGTGTGGCCTTACCAAGGCATTGTAAAGTGGTATTACATCACGTGATCTTGATTCTATCCCTCTGTTAATGCAGCCTAGCACTGTGTTGACTTTTTTGGCAGCTGCAGCACACTGCTGGCTCATATTTAAATGATTGTCCACTAGGACTCTGAGATCCCTCTCACAGTTAGTACTATTGAGCAAGGTACCTTCTATACTATACCTGTACATTTGGTTTTCCTTGCCTAAATGTGGAACCTTACTTTTTTCACCATTGAATTTCATTTTGTTAGATAACGCCCAGTGTTCAAGTCTGTCCAGATCTTCCTGTATCCTAAGCCTGTCTTCTGGAGTGTTGGCTATTCCTGCCAGCTTGGTGTCGTCTGCAAATTTGATGAGTTCCCCATCTATCCCCTCGTCCAAATCATTGATGAAGACATTGAAGAGCACTGGGCCCAGAACAGAGCCCTGGTGCACCCCACTATACACTTCCCTCCATGTAGATGTGGTTCCATTGAGGACCATATGCTAAATACGGCCAGTCAGCCAGTTATGGATCCATCTGGTGGTGATGCTGTCTAACCCGCATTTTTCTATCTTATCAAGTAGTAGGTTGTGATCTACTTTATCAAATGTCTTACTGAAGTCCAAGTAAATTATATCCACAGCATTCCTCTGGTCCACTAATTTTATCACTTGGTCAAAGAATGCAATAAGATTTGTCTGGCATGATCTGTTTTTGACAAACCCGTGTTGGCTTTTAGTGACATGTGATTAAGAAACAGAATGATCACCACTGTAAAAAGTTGACAATCATGAAGTGACTTGAGGCAGAATTTACATTCCCTTTGATTTCAAATACAACATATTCCCCCCCCCCATTTTCCTGTGCAATACAGTTTTCCCTGCTCCTTCTCACCTTCACTCATTAGTGACTATTGCATTTTTGCATTCTCCACACTCTACACTAGCAGTAATTATTTACCTGTTTTAATAATAACTTGGTTTTTATTCTAATGGGAAGTCTAGTTTGCCTAAAGATGTATATCACTAGAAAGAAATTACCTAATGAACACTTTATTTATGGAATTCACTGCTGTCAGAAGTGTCATGGATCCCCATTCTGCTGATTGGAAAAAGAATTGGCCAAGTTCATGGAGGAAAGGACTACCATGGCTGCTTGTCCTGTTGGCCCTATACAGTATTATCTTCAGAACCAAAGGCTTTTAATACTAGTTTCTACGCTATTAGCATCATGCCCTGTGTATACGCTTCCTGAATGGCTCTGATAGGCTACTTGGTGACACAGAATGGAGAAACTGAGAGGCCTTTAATTTGATCCAGCAGGCCTTTTGTTTTGATTCTTCCCACTTATCCCAATGAAAAAGATACCCTTCTACTGTCATTTCTTCCACTGCAGGGAGTCAAGCTTTCTATCACCCATATATTTGCGAATCATAATCACCCTCTGCAGTTCAATTTTTACTTAAACCACCATAACTGCTTATTTTGAAATCCATATAATTATAATAGACTTACAGTCTTACAGCATTGATAAAGCTATTCAAAATGCATTTGCTTATGCTGAACATTACAACTCAAACTGGCAAAGCACCAAGGTAGTCCTCAACTTACGATCACAATTAACCCCAAAATTTATGTTGCTAAATGAGACATTTTTTAAGTGAGTTTTGCCCAATTTTACAACCTTTCTTGCCACCGTTGTTAAATGAATCAATGCAGTTGTTAAGTTAGTAACATGGTTGTTAAATGAATCTGGCTTCCCCCCTGACTTTGTCAGAACGTCACAAAAGCTGACTCCAGGACACTGCAACTGTCATAAATATGAAGCAGTTGCCAAACTTCCAAATTTTGATCACAGGACCTTAGGAATGCTACAATGGTCACAAATGTGAAAATTGGTCATAAGTTACTTTTTTCAGTGCTGTTGTAACTTCAAATGGTCACTAAACAAGCTGTGATAAGTTGAGGATTACTTTTATTCTTCTTTTCTTCCTCATTATTCTTGCATAGGTGGACTTTCTGGTTGTTGTTGGTTTTCTTCATGACAACCTATTTATACATTGAGATATTTCACAGATGTCAGGTTAAGATGAAATCACTTATTATTCAAGGCAGGTAAGCAAGTGAGTATAATAAATCAAATTAACAGCCAACATAGAAAACCTGAGAATGGAGAAGGAAAGAAAATAATCATTTATTGTCTTCCTTTTTTATTATGAGGAACATTTGAAATAGCCCAGGCATATCAAACTCACGAAGTCATGTGACGTCGTGCAACGTATTGGGCCGGTTTTGCCATTGCCGGCAATGGGGTGGGCGCAGCTTCCATGTGACACATCTGGCCCATGGGCCAGCAGTTTGACACCCCTGAAATAGCCCATGGAAATTTAAATGCATCAGTGCTGTGCTGAGACACTTAACCTTCATGATAACCTTAATTTATCTACCCCAATTAATAACTAATCAAAATATTTTGAAAATCAATTTTCTCATGTAAAACTCAGGTATCAAATATTTTGAATAAAATGATAATAAAGTTGAGAAACATTTTGGAGCTGTTTAATGATACGATTCATTAACTCATACTTCTAATACTTCTAAACTTCTAATTCTTAACATGCATTTTGGTGATGATTATATAAGGAAGAAAGCAGATAAAAGCAGAATATAGGTACAATTACTGATGTCAATCAGAAGTTATTTCACAAGATACCTTACATCCCCTTAAGTAATTGATACTGTTTTTAATTGCTAAGAATTTCTAATAAATATTCATCCAAAATCTACCTTCATGCAAATCAAGCTATCTGATCTAAATGTAATTTCTGCATTTTGAGTTATAATTTTCAGTTCAGGAGTGGTAGTGGGTACATTTTTCCTCATCATAGTTTTTTCATTTCTAGTTTATGAAATAGTTTTGTTTCACTGATTTTTTAAAGCTTACATGAGAATTTATATGCCTTTCCTATATCTATCTATCTATCTGTCTGTCTATCTATCTGTCTGTCTGTCTGTCTCTCTGTCTGTCTGTCTGTCTGTCTGTCTATCTATCTATCTATCTACACACACACACATACACCCCTCAAAATATACATTTGCACACCTTTCCTATTTTTTTAAAAAAATATTTAACATGCATTTTGTACATATTAATATGGATTATCTGCCATTTCAAATTAGAGACTTACATTACAAAATTCAGGGAAATTCTTTGCATTTTGATTTTGCAAAAGTGTGAAATACAGCAGTTTCACATTAAAATATATACCAAATGAATAACCTCCATCCCTACTTAGGACAACAGAGGAAATTATATAACAATACAATTTAATAGCATTTTATAATCTTTGCAATTAAATTTGCAATTGAGCCGAGGTGGCACAGCAGTTAGAGTGCAGTTCAAATCTCACTGGCTCAAGGTTGACTCAGCCTTCCATCCTTCCGGGGTAGGTAAAATGAAGACCCAGATTGTTGGGGGCAATGTAAATATATATATATACATTGCTTACTGGTGTACACCGCTTAGAGAGTGCTTGCACTTAAAGCGGTATATAAGTCTCATAAATAAATAAATAAATAAAATCTCATTAAAATGAATGAAATTGTAATTAATATTTTATAATGCTTTGAATGGGAGATGATTGTGAATATAACTTCCTCTAGGGCCAAGCTAATATTTAAAGAACAAGTAAGAGAAAATTAGAAAAGAAAAAAAGAGGAAAAATTAAATAGATCCTGCATAGTAAGATCTTAGAAATATCAATCATAAGATTTTTTTTGCAGATTGACAAAATTAAAATTATTTCTCCATAATTGGGAGAGGGATTGGGGTTTATGTATTTTAACAATTAATTTGCAATTTTAAAACAAATGGTTTAGTCCATGTACTTTCAGATAAATGTATAGACAATTAATAGCAGTAGTACTGACTTTTCCCCCCAGTGTAACTATCCATACTCTAGAATAAAATAAAATAATGAAATAAAAGTGATTTAGATAAAGCTATGAATTCCAGATGAGCCAATGCCCTTAAGAAGAAAACAAAAAATAGTAGGCATTAGCCACTGGAGCTTTTCTAGCCCAGCCTCCCCAAACTTGGGGTCTTTCAGATACCCAACCTAGCCATCATTAGTTCTGCCACCTGGGGATGGGAAAGGTGGTCCAATGACTCTATATAGAGAAATGATGATGTAGTCTTTGATGATCTATATCAATCTTGATATATACATCAGTACATTTTTTAAAATATGCATAGAATGCACAATGTTTTAGATTTAGCATAGAATATAGGGAAGGAGAAGCCCCTGTCTCCTCTGTTTCAAGGATTCATGGGAGAAGATGTGATTAACTGAGAAATGTGATCCGTGAGACTGCAAAGAATAATGGACTAGGAAGAAATCTTCCATCCCTGTGTTGAATGCAGGAGCTGGCAAGGCAAAAAGTGCTGACCTCACTTCCCTGCCTCCTTCTGCATTTGCTCTCTTGCACTAGTGCCCATGTACTATGTCCATAAATATATTATTCTGTGTTCCTGCCAGCCCTGGACTAATAGGCCTAATGCTTCCTGAGGAGCAGTCCAAAGCTGCATTAGCCTCACATGTTTGATTGATTTAAAACAAAGAATCTGACTGCCAGGCTGCTTTATATGAGTTTCTCTTCCTGTCACTTTGCCTGTAGGGTTATCTTTGAAATGCAATTAAGGTGCTTAAAAGTACATTTTCAGGAAGATGCAGAATTGATGATGATATCTGTGCCAATGGGTGACTACAAATGATTAGAGCAGCAAGGGACAAAGTCCTGCCCTACTCTTCACAGTCCCGTGTGAAACTCAACTCCCACCTTTGCTACATACTTGGCTTCTGTAAAAATAGAGGGCAGAGATCAAAGT
This sequence comes from Crotalus tigris, assembly GCF_016545835.1. Taxonomy (NCBI): domain Eukaryota; kingdom Metazoa; phylum Chordata; class Lepidosauria; order Squamata; family Viperidae; genus Crotalus; species Crotalus tigris. The sequence goes on along the minus strand of NW_024096551.1, from coordinate 4,836,792 downwards.
GTCTCTCCTTCCCATTAAGAAAACTTTACATTAGGCATTTCATGCCACTTAGATGGCTGCAGCCTCTTGATCTTTTTGTTCATTTAGTATTGAAAGTTAAATGTTTTTCTAATTATATGTTGATGTAGGAAGTTAATGGCTGTAGAAATTTCACTCATTGACTGCTTCTGACATTTACCCTCCCTGCTTGTATGTCCTCTTTTTATAAGGAATTAACTTGTGTTTTTAATTCTGACAGAGTCATTTAAGTAATAGATTTCTGTGTGGATTCAGAATTACTCTACCTGCAGTGAGTAACTGTGGCGAATCAGCTGTCAATAGCATGAGCATTAACCTCAGAATTGCTATTATCTCCCCATAAGGAATTGTCTTCTACACCACAAGAATCCACTACTGACAACCATCCCCAAAGGCATCCAAGGGATCAGAGGCTTATATTACAACATCACTCCAGAGGTTCCTTCTCTTTTGTTCATGATTAAAATGTTATGATCAAAACACAAAAAGGGCAGAGCTTCAATTGTGATGGTGTCATGTTTTAATCATTTCTTTCCTGGATCTTCCCACAGAAATCTCTTCCTGTCCCTCCTTTTAAAGAGAGAGCGAGATAAAGTAGATTGATTATAAATCATAAGAGTGTATCTTTATATTTCATTTTAATCTCTTTTAGTGATGTAAATAATGCCACAGTGCAGGCATTCTAGAAATTAAGATATCTGGTAAGCTTAATAATCTACATTCATTATCATTGTCTGCTTCCATCAGCTCCTTGATAAAGGCCCTTTGGTGAAATGTGAAATTGGGCACAATTCAGAATTCAAGTACTTCTTGCTGCTCTCACAGAGGATGAAAGAAGCCACATTATTTATTTAGCATACAGCATATCATACCTGGACTAGTAATATATATTAACAGCCATGTTATAGTGGATTGTGTAGTTTCCAGAACAATATGATGTTTATTCAATCACAGAAAGCATTTTAAATAATGATATATCATGTAACTTTCTAGGCGACCATGCCTTGCTTGTTTGAGATGATAGGAGTTGAATTCTAAATCTAACTTCTTTTGGCTAGTCTGGAGAGGAATTGGATTGATGTTTCTTTTTTTTAATATGATTTTTTAAAAATCTTCCTTGCTATTTAGCTAAGAGAATAGTATCTACATGGAAAGTCAGAGGGAACTCACCATGTTGACATGGTACACTTGGATTCTGAAAAAGACCTGAAGTGTTCTTCATCAAAGATTCTTGAGTAAATGGTGATTATGGGATAAGAGGATCAATCCTATTGTCAATTGCTTACTGCAATGTATGTCAGCAACTTTAAGTCGTGGTCTTTAACTCCCAGAATTTTCCAGCCAGTACGTCCAAATTTCTGAGGTTGAGAAACACTGACATAGTGGTTAAAAAACAGAAAGCAAATAATAGGAACAGAGATAGTTCTCGACTTACAACCACAATTGAGCTCAAAATTTTTGTGGCTAAGTGAAACAGTTGTTAAGTGAGTTTTGTCCCATTTTACGACCTTTCTTGCCACAGTTAAGTGAATCACTGCAGTTGTTAAGTTAGTAACATGGTTAAGTGAATTTGACTTCCCCATTGATTTTTCTTGTCAAGAGTCATAAAAGTGAAAAATTGTCATAAATCACTTTTTTTCAGTGCCGTTGTAACTTTGAACAGTCACTAAATGAAAGATTGTAAATCAATGACTAACAGTACATGGACAATGTTCTCAATGGATGGAAATCAGAATGGAATCAGTCAAGATTTTGTGATAGTACTGGTCTTTATTAATTTATTCATAAATAATGAGGGGAGGACTGGTCAAGTTTGCAGACGATAATCAAATTATTCAGGTACCAATTGCACCCATTCTTGTAAATTTTGCTCACAGTCATTCATGAGTTAGTCTTCTATCACTTGGATTATTGCAACATATTCCACATGGGGTTATCCTTGAAGATTTGGAAATTACAATTAATCTAGAATGGGGCAATGTAAGTAAGTAAGTAATTGGTACACCCATATTTCACCACTACTTACAAAGTGAGGTCCCCTATTTATTCTGGCTATCCCATGAAACCCAACAAAATTGGTATTCTCTGGGTGCCTTCTATCAATCCCACCAGGAAATTTACCTTCTTTATTGTCTTGGTACCTGTTTTATGGAACACCTTTCCCCTACCCCAAAATTCAAACAGAGTTGATGCCATTGACCTTTTGAAAGCCACTGAAATCTACGTATAGTAGATGTTCCCAAAGATATTAGACTAAAGCACTGAATCAGTCTGATTCTGAGAGAAATTTTATGAAGTCAATTTCTTCAATTTCTATGATTGTGTTCTGTTATTATTATGTTCCATTTTTTTCTTGGTTTTGTTGCTAGCTGCCCAGAATCATGTAGAATTGGGTAGCCATAAATTGTAAATTGAGGAAACAAACAGATAAATGGTGCACAAATAGTTTAATAAAATATCAGCCAAATATGGAGTAGATATTTTTAAAAATCCATGCTGGGATCATTAAGAAAGAGAGTGAAAATAATATTGCCAACATTGTAACACTCATATACAAATGTGTGCTATGTTTGTATCTGGAATACCTTGATCACTTCTGGTACCACATCTGAAAAAAGATACAATAAAACTAGAAGACAGAAGAGAAGAATAACCAAAATAATAAAGGGGTTCAATCAATCACCTTGTATATGAGAAAAATCTAGAACAGATAAGATTCTTTAGCTTAGAAAATATGGCACTGGAGGGGAATCTGACTGAGATACATAAAAAGTACATAAACATAATTAACAAAACAAAGCTGTTTCTCAAAACATAGAACCATAGGTCATTCATTGAAGTGATTGGAAGGTGCTTTAGAACAGACAAATGGAAATATTTCATCATGCAGCTCATTCATTATTACATGATAATAAGTTTGTGCCCATTATCCTTCAAAGTTTGCAGTGCCCAATCTTGTTCATGCAAAACATTTCATCCTATAGCCTCCTCCACCCCTGCTTGGATCATGACCCATCCACTGCTTAAAAGAGTCTAATAAGAATCAATGCAATTTTTTGAAAGAATTTTGTTCTAATGTTCAATAGTTGTTAGTGTTTGGAAATTCTTCCTAAAGTTTTTTTCAAACCTTTGTTTATAAGTTAATCTATTGATTCAATTGCTAGCCCCTGAAGCCACTGAAACAACATTATGTATGTGGCAATCATCCAAGTCACTGAAAAAAAAAATGATTGCGTTGCCTGTTAAACTTCAGGCTAAAAATGAAATATAGAAGTACCTGCCTCTTTCAACTTGTTTTCATTAGACAGGCTCTTCATAGTCTTTGTTACTGTTTTCTGTCTTAAATTAGAATGCCAAAAATTGTATAGTATTTTAGACAAATGTCAGAACTGTAAGCTGTCCAGAGCTACAGGTCACAACTATAACCATTCAGAGTTGCTAGGTTGAGATGGGCAGCCATAGAAAACAAGCAAGCAAATAACAATCTGGCTGGATGGGAATAATACAACTCTTTCTCATAAGAGGACATCATGCTTCAGTGACACTCTTTAGAATTGTGATAAGCCTTTTTTTTTTTTGTATTAGCATCACACTATTCACACAGTGGTTCTCAATCTTTTCTTCACCCCACCCCCTTTTGTGGCCACGGACTATGGCCATGGACCACCAAGACCCAACTCATGATTTAAATCATATCATTTCTCCAAACCTTCACAGACCCCCTATGGACATCACAACCGCCTAGGGGCCTGTGGACCACAGGTCTACAAAATATTTACCTTTTACATATGTGCTGCTTGAATGAGCTGTTAATAATGTTAACTCTTTTTTAAAGATTATTCTTATGATGGGCATGTGTCACTTTTGGCCCAAATTTGTCTTGAATCCTTTTGCTATCTTCTAAGAAATATAAACTCTACCCAGTCTGCAAATCTGAAGTGCTTCCCTTCAGTTATTGCATTCAAACCATTTGAAAAGGTTCTGAATATTACTGAACATTAACTCTAATTTTGTGGCTATCACTCGATATGTTTCTCCAACCACCAAGGAGGAAGAAAACAAGATGAAGGAGAAAAAAAAATTGTATTTTGAAATCTTATAAATCCTACCGCTTAACAAAGATTGATTTGATGCTTATTTTATTTCTTTCTGTTCTTCATCCCCCACTTTTTTTTATTTGTTACATCAATTATTTTGAATTATTTTTTTCAATATTTTTCCAAAGATTCTAGTGCAGACTTGACCCCAAATGGAAGTTGTGGGTATAAAGATTTCAAAATTCTAAATTATATTCAGTTAAAATAATATGCCAATTATGATACAACATTGTGCTTCTACTTAGGTTTTTATGCCACCTTAATTGGAGAGAAGAGGACACAGTTGTGGTTATGCTCCCTTTTCTGCCAGTAGTGTTTTCCCTCTTTTTTCTACCAATATCTGCTGCTATGGGGGTGGGCTGTGAACTAGGCTGACAAGTGGACAGCAGCACCATGGAATCCACAAGACAAAGGGAAGAGTATGGGCTGAAAGTGTAGTTGTGGCACTTGAGAATGAATGACAACATATGTTTGATTGGCAAAGGACAGGTGGTTGGTTGGCAGACAAGGAGGCACAGAGATGGGGAAAAGTGTTGATGAGCAGAGACTATGCTGTTTATGTGGGGGAAGCAAAACCCAAAAAGGAAATTGTTCCTTTTCTCTGTTGCCTGCCATTCTCCCCAACTCTGCCATACAGAGATCCCTTGCCACTTCCTATCTACAATGGACCTGACCTTAGCTCCATGCTTGCTGAAGAGGTCCATTGTGAAATTATGTTCTCAGTGATCTATAAGTAGAGGTTCTCAAAGCCAGGCAAAGAGGCTATTGGGTAACCCCACAGTTAAATCAAGGCCTGATTCCTTCTGTCGTTTATGGCAACAATGTCTGAAATGCAAGAGCTCTTGGTTCTTGCTGTAAAGAAATCTCACTGCAAACACAACTGTTTAGCTGAAGATGATGTGTTCTTGTAGTCAATTGGGAAACGTTCGTAGTCCATTAGGGAAAATAAAACATGATATGGAGACATGATATATGTTCTGTTCTTTGCGTTGATAAGGCATTGAAACAAGGCAGGAGTAACAACAGATGCTTTTTTATTTCAGCTTTAACAGAACAACACAAAATGGCTCTGCTCCCTTTTATACCTTCTGCAGGGAACAGCATCAGCCAATAAATGCAACATATTTTCCCGCTCTGCACATGCTCAGTAGGCTGGAGATAGCCTTTCTGGCCCGGGCAAGCCACATTGTCTGCCAGGGTCTCACTGTAGCTTCCTGCACCTGCTCTGTCAATCACAGGCACAGGACATAACAGTATAGATAGTAAACTACAGGATAAAATAGAGTCAAAATTTTAAAGAAGCAATTATAACCATGAGAGAAATTATGGAAAATAAATCCATAAAATTATCCCAGGTTACAATTTAAGAGAAAATTAGTATAAAATCTTCCACAGATAGTATATAGTTCTGACAATAATTACAAAAATAGATAAATCAAATAACAAAAAATGCTATAAATGTGTTATACAAGGAATATTTTATCTTATGAGTGGTCATGTAAAAAAAATCTAAAAGTACTGGAAAAAAATAGAGTATTATTTTTTAAAAAATATTTAAAACAACCCTTGAATTGAAATATCAACTTTTTAAAATTAGGAATTGTTTCAGAACAGATGAATATAAAATATCACAATATATGAAGATACATGTTCATGACTTCAAGAACAAATTTTGCTCAACATTGAAAAGGGACACTTTGTTAACAACATTAGAACATTAGAACTAAAATTGCAGAATGTACAGGAATGGCAAAAATTAAAATTGCATCTAGAATAGAGGTTTGGCTAAACTTAAGAAAGAATTATTCCCTTGTATATTTTATGTCCTGCAATGGGGCAAATTCAGACAGAGTGTGATTTCTAAGGAAGAAATAATTGATATAAAGAAAGCAATTTCAATATTTAGAAATATTTATCAGTCTGGTACAATGGAAGGAAATTTATAATTACGTAGTTTCTTAATACTGTCTTAAAAGATTTTTCTTTTTCTCATTCATTCTATTAGCATGTGCATTTATCCTTGGAATAACGATAAATAGTCATGATATTAACATCTTGTTGGGACTTTTATAGAGATTTCTAGTTTTATTTAATGATACAATGGACTCACATTCATACAGTTAATTAAACTTTTTGTTATTTGTAAATTTGCTTATGCCTTCCTGCTGATATTTTATTCCTTTACCTATTTCTTTTATTTTCTTCTTTTTAATTATTGTTTTTTAATATTTAATCAAGAAAAAAGAAATAAAATTATACCTCTCTGCTGCCATTTAGTGATGATTTGTTTTTGCAGCCCTGATCCAGTATGCTTACACAATAAACATTTAATCATAAGTATTAAAAATGACAGCCATGAAAACAAAATAAAGCATTCAACTCACCTAGAAGTTATCATTAGAATATAACATAAAAAAGAAATGTTGAAAATTTTCCTTGCAGTTTTTTAACCTTACTTGCTCCATTAAAATATTAGTATTAGTAATGTACATTCACATGCAATAAACCCTTAACTACTTCTTTTTGTAAACAGTTTAAGAAATGTACATCAGACAGTCATTTAATGCAGGCAGTCATTTTGTGCAGATATTGTTTTTGCAAAGGGGTGTTTGGTTACTGTTGTATATTGGTTCCTTCAGAACAGTGTTTTTCCATCTCAGTAACTTTAAAAAGTGTGGACATTAACTCCCAGTATACCCAGCCACCATAAAGTTGCCTGAAGTTGAGAAAAACTGTTCTAAAACTGTAGCAGGATTTTGCTAACATCTTCAGCATCAATTCTAGGATCAGAAATAGGCTTGAAAACCATGCCTATCAATGCAACTTCAGGTTACAAATCTACCCTTGATATGCTACTTTGTCGCTTATTGTACCAAGAAAATCTCAAAACAATATCTAGCTAATAATCGAGATTTGTACACTGATATGTGCAGTGTTGTGATAAAAAAGCCATCCTCTTTGTGCACACAATGCTTATATTGCTGTAAAAAAGAGTCCCTATCGTGATGTATAATTTCAATCCTACAGATTTTGAACCGCCCATGTGGATTCTTTTTTATCTATCTTGGTTCAGGATCAGCTATGTCCGAGATGTCTGTTCTACGTAGTAAAGCAAAAAATTCTACAAGTCAAAGTATACAAGGCCCACAGTCAATAGAGCGATTCCTGCATCCAAGACTGAAAATCTTGTAAGTCAGTAAAGATGCAACAATAACAGCTTAAATAATTTTCTAATGTTTTTCTTGACATTCCAAAGCAGCTGCCTTCCTAGCAGTAGGGCCGGCTGTTTAAAATTTGGCAAGAAGGAACTCCTTCCTATATATGTTCAGGTTGTTTAAAATATTGTTTTGTTGCTCAAAGAAGGGAAAGAATTGCAAATGATAAGTTTCAATCTCTACTTTCCAATCTCCACTGCTGGCAGCATTTATAAATTGTGTAATAAATTTTATATTGCTCCTAAGAACTAGCCATACAAAGAGTAGGAATATCACCAGATTTCTTGATTGTCGCTGCATACATAAGAAGCTATGCCCCCCTTTTTTTAATCAGCAGAAAACATGGCCTGATGGTCCACTGTCTCCCTCTCTGAAGCTGTCTGACTGCATGGTTAAAATACACTCATCTTTTTTTTCATTTTTCTTTTGCCAAAGTGACACACAGGGAAAAAGTAATCAAGACTGATGTCAAGAGCACAGAAAGACCAATAACCTGAACTGAATGGAAAAGCTAGCAAACAAGGATCTTGACTTGTGAGAAAAACTGAACAGTGTCTTACATAAGCAAACAACCCTGATAGGAATGCTTTCTTATGAGAGCTTTTTTGTTTTCACCCACAGAGCAGCAGGCATAGTGGGCTTTTGAAGAGTCTTCCTCCTGTAATGGAATCATTGATTAGTCAGTATGTACTCTGATGTCAGTAATGGCCATCAGAATTATTTGTAAAAGCCTGCCTGCAATTCAAACAAAGGAATCACTTCCTGCTTGCTGGAAGAAAGAAGAAAAAGACCAAGTGCATATTAACAGACATTATGGAACAGAACAAACTGAGGTACCATATCCAGTAGTGAAAGATTATTTCCCTCTGCTGGACCTGTTTGGGAATGCATATTTCCAGTAAACAAAGTCTCATAAAAAGCATATTTCTAAATGAATAGGACTCTGGGGATCATAGCAATAAGTACTATAAAAATGAGCCCAGTTTTCCTGAGTGTGTGCATTTTGTGAGCCAACATTACAATCAGTCTAACTCATCTTAGGAGAAATCAAAGAGAAAATATAAATATTGCTGATGAACAGTAAGAAAATCAGTCTAAGGAGCTGAACTATAACTGTGAATACAGCACTGATTTCTCCAAGAGTTTGGTTGTATATGTAGAGAGAAAATCCATTTTAAAGAGGAAAGTTGAGACTTTGATCCACTCTATATTGAATTTTCTTTATGAGTACCATCTGGGCTTCAGTTAATCTACTTTAGACAATTGGAGAAGTCAAATATGAATAAGAAAAATGCATTTACATATAAAAATATACTTCATAGGTGTCTGAAATTGGCCACAATTATGTGAAAATGAGTCATCTGGTAAGACGTTATCCAAATGAGTAGACATCATGATGTTACAATGACTGAGATAAGCACAGCTGTATCATTCCCATTGTCATTCCCGTCATGATGCAAGTGTTACCATTTGTTTCTTTTGTTCATGCAGCTGCCTGTTTTATGCATATGTGTATCTGGATGCATACCCACAAAACTGATCTTTCAAAAGGTGCATCAGAGTGCACAGGATTGAGAACATGGAACTTGTCTACATCATTTAATGCAGGGGTTTTCAAACTTGGCACTTTAAGATGTATGCTGGCTGGGGTATTCCAAGAGTTGAAGTTCACATATTAAAGTTGCTGAGATTGAGATACTGACCTAAATAATTATACTTAACATGGGGAAACATGTCAATATTAAATATCGGTAGCACAGGAGAATTAAATAGATGAAAATTTGCCTTGGCTAAAAATACTTGAAATATGTTATAATTGAAAAAACTCCACAAAAACAAAAATCAGAATCAGTCTGAAATAGGGCAAACATGGCAGTTGAATCTTGTAGTATTGCCTGGATATGCAAAAAACTTGTGATACAGACACTGCAATATAGACTCTGTTGTTGCTGCTGTTAAATAATATGGTCATAGAAACACCTGTAGAAAGTTTTGAATTGTCTGTTTATGCAGACATATTCTCCCTTCCCTTTAATTCTAATTGTGACCCCATCAAGAGAGTTAAAGAATATGAAGGAAGAGTTTTAAATCAAGAACCTTTTGCCATTTCTGGCTCAGTTTTAGCATTTAACAAAGGGCCAAGATTTCAAAAGTAAGTACTTGTTGAGTAGATTAGAATTTTAAAAGACTTTTGGGAAATGAATGTCTGAAGTAAACAACTACATTTAAGACAAGGTAGTTCAGACAGGTGATAAACAAATGGATACTAATTTTGTAGCAATAATCTAGAATTTCTTCTTTGTTTACATCACTTTGAAGTAATTTCCAAATGCCAGGAAGTCAAGAAAATCTATTGGTAATTGCTGTCATCTAGGTCAGTTTACCATCCATACTGACCACAAGGCATGTAATTGATTTGCTCCCTTTCTAAGTGAGTCAGATGCCTCTCGTTCATAACACTGCAACCTCTTACTTCCATGGATGGTGTTTGTTATATTTGTGTTTAACCTGGGGCTTATCATATGAAAAGCCAGGAGAAACAAAAAGGGAACAGGGATATTCACAGAACATGTGCAATGCACATTAAAATTTGGGGAGAGCTTCAATTGCTGCCATCTAGACATTTTTTTATCATGCCCTGTGGACATCTTTGAAAAAGAATGTACAAATTAATTCTTTGTGATTCATCACAACTACCAATATAAATAGATATGCTAATAGAAAGTTGGTAAACATAGTGAACATCAAAAGGAGGGCTGAGTGAAGATTGTCCTTCTGGAACTCTGTCCCATCTCCACATAGGATCTCTGGAGCCTAGTCAGAGTGACCATCAGGTTCTTGGTCACTTCTCTAAGGCCCTCCTCCCCTGATTGCTCTGTTTGACTGGGTAACCAACTCTTGGAAGAGTCCTGCTTGTGCCAAATGTCTTCCATTTGAGAATTTTGGAGGCCACTGTGCTCTTAGAAATCTTCAATGCAGCAGAGATTTTATTGTAGGCTTCTTGTAGCTTTCCCCAGATCTGTGCCTTGCAATAATCCTGCCTTTGACCTCATGGCTTTTGCTCTGCTACGGTATGCATTGTTACTTGCTATATAGAGAGGTGTGTTCCTTTCCAAATCATGTCCAATCAATTTAATTTACCACTGATCAACTCCAATTAAGATATAGAAACATGTCAGTAACGATCAAGAGAAATGGGAAGCCTCTGAACTAAATTTCAAGTGTTGTTGCAAAGGGTATGAACACTTATGCCAATATAAGGTTTCAATTTTTTCTTTTTAATAAATTTACAGACATTTCTAAAATTCTGATTTCAATTTGCCATTATGGGGTACTGAGTGTAGATTAATGAAAAAAAATGAATTGTAATAACTTTATTTTTTAAATATATTTTATTATTATTTTTTAAATAATCACCATGAATATTTGGTACAGTGTGTTGTCTGAGTTTATATTTACAAACAATCAATAACAGTTAGTTTCTATAATTCCATATTCCACATAGTAGCTTTCCTAGATTTTCTCTTCTTCCAATAATATTCTCTTTTATCAATCTTAAATTAGTACATTTCTTAGTATTTTAGTAGAATATAGAACAATTGGATATAGACATTTTTCTGGTATTTCTATAAATAACAACCACATCAATATGAAGCTTTTCTAATCATCTTAATCACCTTGTTATAGATCCTGTTTTTAAAGTTTTCATTTAAATTTGTTTTCCCCACAATGTTCAAAAACATTTTTACCTGTTAAGATTTTCTTAGTTAATTACAGTTAAGTATTTAAGTCTTTTTCCTCATACATTCCAGCAATTTTACATTTCTCATATCTTAGAACAAAGGCAAAAAAAAGAGAAGGAAAAAAGAAGGAAATAATATACTATTTGAAAAACATGTCCCTTAAGCTAAAATACATTCATGTACAAAAAAGTTTCTATTCTTTTAAAGTATATTCAAACCAATATTTAATCTATAAGTATTCAGCTAATCTTTTAGGACTATTCAAAACATTCTTATTAATTGAAATTTTCTCAAAATCTATTACACGTAAGTATCTAAAACATTTCCCTTACATAAATCATCCCAACATTTTTATATTTCTCATATTATAAACAAAAAATACTATGTTACTTGAGGAGCCTATCCTTCTTAAACTAAAATTCATTTATATCCAAAATTTTATTTCTTTAACCATATTCAAACAAGTGCTTAATCTTTAAATATTCTATCTGGTAAGCCCCATCATCTAATTTCTTAATTCTAAGTTTAGCCTTTTTTTTTTTTTTACCAAACATCTTTCCTAATCAGTATGCTCCACTGGATCAAAAGGTCTTCCCATAGTTTTGTAGATATCGTTGTAGGTACAAGAGACAAGTCAAGTAAAGTGTTTATGTGGGTATGTTTTGCCCCTTCATATTCCTTGGAAAACTTTTTCTTTCTCTCTTAGTTTCTCTTATCATTTTTTGTCTCTCAAGTTCTCCTGACAGCTCTGTAATCCATTTTGTCAAATCCTGTTTGTTGTCCTTAAACTTATTTTGCAATCTTGAAGTATAAGTTGTCTTTTCTATATCGAATATTTCCTGCAAGTTTTTCTCTGCCTGGGTTAAATCATAGTTCCTTCCATTGTTGGATTCCATCTTTGAATCTCTTCCCTCTGGTTTATGTTCAGTTATCTGCTTTACTTGATCACTCTTTTTTTATTTTGAGAGTTTTTTGTTGTGAAGTTAAATTGAAGATATGTTCATTTAAATTTTCAAAGTTATTTTTAATTTCCTTGTGGTTTGAAGTCATTGTCATTTGTATTAGTTGCAACACAGCATACATTTCCTGCTGGAAAGTATCTGTTTTTACTTGATATATTTTTTCTGTAGATCTCTAATGTTCCTTTATAGCCAAAAATCAAAGTTTTCCTTTCTCTGCAAACAACTTTAAAGTCACAATTCAATAAGTATTTATAATCCAAGAAGGTCAATTTTTTTTCCTAAGTTTTATAGTTCTTGCTTTATAGATAGCCCAAAATGTTTTCTTTTATTATAGCTGTTCTTTGTTTAGTTAAAACATTGAAGGTCACAATAACAAGTTACCTTTTCCTGGGCTTGCCAGTTTCTGTATTTAGAGCAGCCATAATTATATATTTTCATCCATCACTAGATGTCAGCACCAGTTCATTTTTTGGTTTTCCAAACAATTGCTTTCTGTTTTCATCAATAATCTTATGCCAAGAAAATCTTAACTAATTCCACCAATTTCACTCTTATCCAGATTTAAGTCTTATATTCATTTCATTTCATTGTATTTCTGTCCCCTATAAAAAAATGATTTCGCCACTTCCGTCTATGGGAGGGTGGAGCAAAACCCCCCCTCCTCTCACTTTCGGAGGATTTTTGCTTCTTGGGTTTTTTTCCCCCCAGGAAATCAATCAAGTAGAAGAGAGAGAATCGATATTCTTACCCAATTCCAAACACATTATTTATAATTAAGCTTAACTTAGTGCTTTTTGGCTTCGGCTGCTTGTAGCTGGGCTAGACACTGGAGTAATGCTAGCCTTTCTTCTGGTGGTTTCTGGACGGCTTTCCCCCACCGACCGGATCGACTGCCATCTCTCCATGGTCAGCGGGGCTTCCCTCCTTCTTTGCTGCCTCTTCAGGGTGACTTTTGGCCCATTTAGGGTCCCCAGAGAAGAATCGGCTGTAGGATGCAGAGCCCCGCGATCCCTCAGCTACTTGCACTACTGCGCAAAACCAGAAGGCAAATTTCAACAACTTTAGAATCGGGCTGCAGCATAACAAAATTGAGAAAAGTGAAGGGAGTCTGAATACTTTCTGAATGCACTATAGCTGTCTGTCACTTTGCTATTGCATTCTACATCACAGCAAATGTGGTGGTGAAGTGCAGCTGATTCAGAATTTAACAGACAAAGCACAATGTGTAAAGATCTTGTTATAAAGTAGTTCAAGAGGTTGTTTATTTGTCATGTTTCAGGAAAGAAAAGCATTGGTTACTCTGAGAGTTTAATCTTGGCAGCTAGCTATATCTATAAGGAACAAGTAGATATTACTGATAAAGAAACTGTTTTCTATCACCTGGTCTGCTGCATGTCTAGGAAATCATGAACTAAGACAGAGAACAAAGCATAACCTTTCTATTCAGTTGCCAATCTTAGTACTGCAGCCCAAAAAAGGGCAGAGAATTCATCTTGATAGAACACTAAAGCGAAGAATGCAGCGTGAATCAGAATCAGTGATGGAACATCATCATATCTAGTCAATCAATTATATCTACACAGAGTTCTTCAAGAACCAGTGATAATAGTCTTCTCTAATACATGGATTAAGACTACCTTTCATAGTGTAATGCTTTCCAGATTATAGGGGCTAAATTTCCCAGAATTCCTAGCCTATCTAACCACACTGCCTGAGAATTATGGTCCCAACATATTTTTAGAGCAATAGATTGAAAAGATGGATTAAGATATTCTCAGTAGCAGCCATTTTTGATATGTATGCTTTTAAATACTGTAGTTAACCCCAGCCACCACAAACAACTATTACTAGTGCTGATCAATAGACCTATTGTTTCTGTTGCCTTAAGATTTAATTCATACCCTGCATTTTCAGAGTACCTGATAGATTTCATTCATCTTGGTGGGAATTATATTGCAAATAGTTGCTGTAATTTGCTTATATAAGATAAATGAGGACAAATGGTATTTTATTGGTGTTGGGCATCCATCCATCCAATTTCTATACTGCCTGCCTCACCTAAGTGACCTAAGGTAATATACAAACATAATAATATAAAAACATGTAAAAGCACAGTTAAAAAGAAATTTTAAAAAGAAGTTCAAATTTACAAGTTAAAAAAGAAATCAAAGTTAAAAAATTAACAAGACCAAAAAGTTAACAAGGTGTAGTGCCCTCAAGCCACCAGCAATCCCCATGGTTGCATATTGTTAAACCCCAATGCTAATTGGCACTTCTCTTCAGAAGCAGGGTCTCAGCAGCAACTTGTGGAGCAGGCCCTCACCTCAATGTTAAACAGATGATTTCTGGGGAGTCATCTTCCCCAGAAACTGCCTGGCCTCTGTCTCCCATCAAAACATCCCATGCCAATCACTAACCAAATATACTGACTTGCCCAAAGCCCCCCCCCCAAGAGTATGCATCCCCCAACTTTGGCCTCTTAGCTCCTTTATACAGGAACCTGTCTTTCCTTTTGTATCAATCAGCAAATCTCCTACCAACTCAGAAGTTGGAAGTGAGCCCCCCCCCACAATGCTTTAGCTCACTCTCAGCACCATCCAGGTGGTCCAAGCTGCCAACGCTATCCACTATTCACTATCCCATTGGCTGGCCTCTCTCATTAACTGGCCAGGTGGTGTCCAACCCACTCCTCTCATTTTACTGCTATTCAAGAAGTGGGAACCTACTAAATCACACTCTCACACACATATCCAATAGTTACAAAAAACATACACACACACACACACACACACACACACACACACACACACAAACTGTCCCCAACTCTCTCCCTTGGGAGGTACAGCCCTCCTCCCATATCAGGGAGTCCCCAACTATGCCATATTACCAAGATTTCATTGCATTTTAATATGTTGCCTACCTCTGGTATAGATGACTCATAGTCAGAATTATTTTGATTATTTTGATCAATATATTTATAAAGAAGCTTTATAGTTCCAGTCAAAATGGCACATTTCAGCACTCCCTGTGGTTTTGTTATCCTGGTCGTTGCTTAATTTCCATCACTAGGATCTGAAACAGATCGTTATATTTTTCTTTTCACAAGACAACAACTGCAGGTATTGAGAAAGGACATCAGCTCTATTCTTATAAATATGGAGTTTATAAATAACATAAAAATACTACTAATTAGATAACAAATTAGATGGTATTTTTATGTTATTTATGTAACATAAATATTTAATAATAAATGAGATGTTATTGACAATAGAATACCCGGAAGATAGTGAGCAGTCTATGCTGTTGTATCAATTTATCTAATGTAACCTAATGAAACCACAGAAAAATGCACAAAGTATACTATTCCAGTGACAGAACCTTCAGGGAAAAAGCAGAATATTCTGCTATTCTTCCATACTCTTCAAATATAGCTGGAATATGGATCAAGTTTTCCATATTTGAAAATTGCTGGGCCATCCGTGATCTGATAAATTAGAGAGATACAGATGTAACACAATTAGTTTTCAGTAATTGTTTTTAGTTATTGTATTCTGCCAATTATCTTGGCACAAAAATTTTCTGGAAGAATTTTGTTTTCAGTTTTTTAAATCTTAAATCTTATTTTATCAATGATCTAGAGATCTAGTATTTTGAAGCATCTGGAATAAGATCAGTATGTTCAAAATAAACTTCTAAATTGATTTATATATTAACAGAATTGTGACACTTTTAAAAACAGCACAATAACTACTTTTCAAGAATTACATCACATATGCTAAAAAGTTTTGTATAAGAAAAAACAGAGATTCAGTTGTTAATTCAACATTAAAAAGTTAACCAACAAGTTATTGTGTAGACATTTGGTTTACAAACATCTCAATTTGCTTTTATGTTTACAATCCTGCTTAATTTATTTAACCAGCTTACCTTAGTGTTCTTTTTTAAAAAAAGAATCCAGGGCCTTAATAAGCTCTTTAAAATACTGTATTAGGATACTTTATTTTAAAAATTCTGAGGTAAGATAACATTTTCAGATTAATTTCTATTAATTAATTAAATATACCTTTTTCTAAGATACCTAGTTTTGACAAGATTATATTGTTTTACAGTTAGACTGGCTCAAAATTCCAAAAACTTGTAAGAAAATAGATATTCATCCAAATATTAACTACTACAGTACTTTATCCATGACCTATGTAATGACTGAATTTTAGTAGCATGTAAAAATTGAGAATCAGGTCATCAATATATCTTGCAATAATCAGTGTCAAATCCACTGTATTCTGCAACTTCTCTTTAAAAGCAAGTGGAACTTAGGTGTTCCAAGGTATTAATACCTTAGAACTTAGGACACGAAGCACTCAATCATTAGCACATTAAACAACATTTACAAGAGCAAAAAATAAAAATCAGAATCTCCCAACTCTTCTTCCTCCTATTTGTGCTCTTTTTCCTGAGTGATCACTATTATAATTTTGGCAAATTCCACATAAAATACAATGAAATGACATCCTATATGCATTCTTCTGACTCAAATCTCAGTAAATTTTTCATCTTCTTAAAAAGTTCAAGATAGAAGACTGCAATAAGTAAAGAAGTAGCCAAACTGTAATTTTGCTATAGAAATTCCTGCATATTAATTTTGTAAAATTCCACTTTTAAAATTCCACTTTTAAAATGTTTTAATACATATTGAAATATAATATTTCCCCTAAATATACAGAGACAGAATCAAACTAAAATGTACAACTATTTTTAAATCTGCCCATTACAATAAAAGGCACTGCATAGTTTTAAGTGTGAAAACATCTTAAAAGAGTGCATTAAAAAAATCAGTTCTTTTTTCAGCTTTTCCTTAACATTTTTATAATATACTATAAAGTATTGCTTTGAATTATATCTATAGCCTCTTTTTTCAAATAGCAGAACCTTTCAGTCGACAAAATTGCAAATCTCATTTATTTTTTGGTTGAAGTCTTCAGGTTGATCCGCATATACATAATGACCTGCACCAAGGATAGCCTGAGAATGAAAGAGAGGGGAAAAAAATCAATTTAACATTCAAACATCAATGTTTTATAACATTACTGACATTTACAAAAATATGAGCAAATTTGTGTTTCTAGGGCAATAGACTATGAATTGAATTCCCTATTTTTGTAAGTTCGTATTTTTCTTTTTCTCTCAGACTTTTTTTTAAAAAAGTTTAAGCCTGCAGGTAAGGAAGCGTTTTGCTTTTTTATTTTCTCTGTGCTTTGAAAAAAGGGATAGTTGTGGTGTATTTAGAAATAAAACAAAACGGGGATCTAAGAAATTAATACAAAATTTATTCATTATTTCTTACACATTTAAAGGGTATCCATGCAAAAATAAGATTTCATATTGACTTTTATTTGCATACATTAAGATATACAGGTAGTCAGTCCTCAACTTATAATAGTTAATTTAGTGACAGTTCAAAATTACAACGGCACTGAAAAAAGTGATTTATGACTGTTTTTTACTTACAACCATTACAGCATGTCCATGGTAATGTAATCAAAATTCAGGTTGCTTGGCAACTGACTCACATCTATGATGGTTGTGGTGTGCTAGGGTCATATGACCACCTCTTGTAAACTTCTGACAAGCAATGTCAATGGGGAAGCCAGATTCACTTAACAATCATGTTACTAATTTAAGAAGTGCAATGATTCATTTAGCAACTGTGGCAAGAAAGGTTGTAAAATGGGGCAAAACGTAATTGACAAATGTCTCACTTAGCAACAGAAATTTGGGGCTCAATTGTAAATCAAGGACTACCTGTATTTAACAGAAAAGCTAAACAGAATAACTGAAAAATCTGGTCTGAGTCCCTGTGAGATTCAATATATCTAAATTTGAAGGGAGAATCGGTATAGTGGATAAGGCATCAGGCTAGAAATCAGAAATTGAATTCTAATCCTGCTTTAAGCACAAATCCACCTGGATTACCCAGCTGGGCCAATCATTCTTTCTCAACCATAGGAAGCAGGCAATGGCAAACTACTTTCAAAAAACCTTGCCAAGAAAACTGCAGAAACTAGCTGAGGTAGTTATCAGCAGTTAACCCTGACTTGAAGGCACAGGAAAAAAAAAAAAACACCTGAAGGATATAGGGAGGATCCACCTGAACACAGAACTGAAGTTTTTGTGAATAAGTAATTCTCCAGCCCATTTATAATCTTCTTCTCATCTGTTCATCATGGAGAAGTGAGTAAGATCTATTAGTATTGCAGTGGTTATAGATCTGTAGTCAAATGAATGCATCCATGCATCAATTCAATTCATGCTGAATTGCTTTGTCTTTCATATTTATACATAGAGGATCAAAAAGAAAAACATATGTCCAAAATATATTTTAAAAGACTGACAGGATAATAATTTGAACACTTTTAGGTTTCAGTAATAGTTAGAGAAAAAGTATCTGTTGTTGTTGTTGTTGTTGTTAATTGCGAAGTTGTGTCCAACCCATCGCGACCCCATGGACAACTTCTGGAGTCCATTTAAGTTCTCACCTACTGCTTCAGTGACTCCATCCAGCCATCTCATTCTCTGTCGTCCCCTTCTTCTATTGCCCTCAATCTTTCCCAGCATTAGGCCCTTTTCTAGTGAGTCCTTTCTTCTCATTAAGTGGCCAAAATATTTGAATTTCAACTTCAGGATCTGGCCTTCTAAAGAGCAGTCAGGGTTGATCTCTTCTAGGATTGACCGGTTTGAACGCCTTGCAGTCCAAGGGACTCGCAGAGTCTTCTCCAGCACCATAGTTCAAAGGCCTCAATTCTTTCTTATGGTCCAACTTTCACAGCCATACATTGCAACTGGGAAAACCATGGCCTGGACTATACGCACTTTTGTTGGCAGGGTGATGTCTCTGCTTTTTAGTATGCTGTCTAGATTTGCCATAGCTTTCCTCCCCAGGAGCAAGCGTCTTTTAATTTCTTGGCTGCAGTCCCCATCTGAGGTGATCTTGGAGCCCAGAAAAATAAAATCTGTCACTACCTCCATTTCTTCCCCATCTATTTGCCAGGAATTGAGAGGGCCGGATGCCATGATTTTGGTTTTCTTAATGTTGAGTTTCAAGCCAAATGTTGCACTCTCCTTCTTCACCCGCATCAAGAGGCTCTTTAGTTCTTCTTCACTTTCTGCCATTAGAGTGGTATCATCTGCATATCTTAGGTTGTTGATATTTCTCCCGGCAATCTTAATTCCAACTTTTGATTCATCTAGCCCTGCCTTTCTTATGATGTGCTCTGCATATAAGTTAAATAGGCAGGGCGACAGTATACAGCCTTGCCGGACTCCTTTTCCAATTTTGAACCAATCAGTGGTTCCGTGTTCAGTTCTCACTGTTGCTTCTTGACCCGCATATAAGTTTCTCAAGAGACAAATGAGATGGTCTGGTACTCCCATCTCTTTAAGAACTTGCCACAATTTGTTGTGATCCACACAATCAAAGGCTTTTGCATAGTCAATGAAGCAGAAGTAGATGTTTTTCTGGAACTCCCTAGCTTTCTCCATGATCCAGCGTATGTTGGCAATTTGATCTCTAGTTCCTCTGCCTCTTCGAAATCCTGCCTGTACTTCTGGTAGTTCTCGATCCACATACTGCTGGAGTCTAGCTTGTAGGATTTTAAGCATAACTTTACTAGCATGTGAAATGAGTGCAATAGTGCGATAGTTTGAACATTCTTTGGCATTGCCTTTCTTTGGAATTGGAATGTAAACTGACCTTTTCCAATCCTGTGGCCACTGTTGAGTTTTCCAAATTTGCTGGCAAATTGAGTGTAGCACTTTTACTGCATCGTCTTTTAAGATTTTGAATAGCTCAGCTGGAATACTGTCACCTCCACTAGCTTTGTTGTTGCTCAGATTTTCTAAGGCCCATTTCACTTCACATTCTAGGATGTCTGGTTCGAGGTCAGTGACCATCTCATTGTGGTTATCTGGGATGTTAAGCTCATTCTTGTATAGTTCTTCTGTGTAGTTTTGCCATCTCTTCTTAATCTCTTCTGCCTCTGTTAGGTCTCTGCCATTTTGGTCCTTTATCATGCCCATCTTTGCATGAAATGTTCCCTTCATATCTCCAATTTTCTTGAAGAGATCTCTGGTCCTCCCTATTCTGTTGTTTTCTTCTATTTCTTTGCACTGTTCATTTAAGAAGGCATTCTTATCTCTTCTAGCTACTCTCTGGAATTCTGCATTCAATTGGGTGTATCTTTCTCTTTCTCCTTTGCCTTTCGCTTCCCTTCTTTCCTCAGCTATTTGCAAAGCTTCCTCAGACAGCCATTTTGCTTTCTTGCATTTCTTTTTCTTTGGGATGGTTTTAGTTGCTACCTCTTGTACAATGTTGCGAACTTCCATCCATAGTTCTTCAGGCACTCTGTCTATCAGATCTAATTCCTTAAATCTATTTGTCACCTCTACTGTATATTCATCAGGAATATGATTTAGTTCATACCTGAGTGGCCTAGTGCTTTTCCCTACTTTTTTCAATTTAAGCCTAAATTTTGCAACGAGAAGCTCATGATCTGAGCCACAGTCAGCTCCTGGTCTTGTTTTTACTGACTGTATAGAGCTTCTCCATCTTTGGCTGCAGAGCACATAGTCAATCTGATTTCTATGTTGACCGTCTGGTGATGTCCATGTGTAGAGCCGTCTCTTGGGTTGTTGGAAAAGAGTGTTTGTTATGACCATTGTATTCTCTTGACAAAATTCTATTAGCCTGTGCCCTGCTTCATTTTGTACTCCAAGGCCAAACTTGCCTGTTATTCCGGTTATCTTTTGGCTTCCTACCTTAGCATTCCAATCCCCCATGATGATAAGGACATCATTTTTTTGGTGTTAATTCTATAAGGTGCTGTAGGGCTTCATAGAACCGGTCAATTTCATCCTCTTCAGCACCAATGGTTGGGGCATAGATTTGGACTATTGTGATATTGAATGGTTTGCCTTGGATTCGAATTGAGATCATTCTGTCATTTTGGGGATTGTATCCCAGTATTGCTTTTCCTATTCTTTTATTGACTATGAAGGCTACTCCATTTCTTCTGAGGGATTCTTGCCCACAGTAGTATACCTGATGGTCATCTGAGTTAAATTCACCCATTCCTGTCCATTTTAGTTCGCTGATTCCTAAGATGTCAATGTTCAGTCTTGTCATCTCTTTTTTGACTACGTCTAGCTTGCCTTGATTCATGGATCTTACATTCCAGGTTCCTATGGAGAAAAAATCTTTAAAGCATCGGACTTTCCTTTCACCACCAGATATATCCACAGCTGAGCGTCCTTTCGGCTTTGGCCCAGTCACTTCATTCTTTCTGGCGCTACTAGTACTAGCCCTCTGCTCTTCCCCAGTAGCATATTGGACACCTTCCGATCTGAGGGGCTCATCTTCCAGCATCATATCTTTTTGCCTTTTAATACTGTCCATGGGGTTTTCATGGCAAAGATACTGGAGTGGTTTGCCATTTCCTTCTCCAGTGGATCACATTTTGTCAGAACTCTCTGCTATAACCTGTCCATCTTGGGTGGCCCTGCACGGCATAGCTTAAAGCTTCATTGAGTTACGCAAGCCCCTTTGCCACGACAAGGCAGTAATCCATAAAGGGGAAAGTATCTGTTACCAATTGCCAAATGTTCAAAGAAGATAAATTAGAGTGGCCACCTTGCAACAGGATGACTAAAAACAAAATGAATAAAATAATGACTAGAATGTCTCACTTACTATTGTTTTCACATAGGAATTTGGTCGCAGGGACTGGATGGTGGCTCCAGAATTGCCATCTATACATGACCTTGCTCCATAAATCACAGTGATAGGAATGTCTTGATGCATATGAGCAATTCTCTGCAGCATTGGCCTTTTTGCCCATCCATAGGGAACTGTCATGTTCTTGAAAGCAGTTTCACCGCTTAAAGACATCAATGAAAAAAACAAGTTGTATTTGCTAAATATCATAAACCTGACTTTTATTATTATTCCTTAACATAACATCATCTAATATTGCTGGATATGTATGTATGTATGTATGTATGTATGTATGTGTGTGTGTGTGTGTATGTGTGTGTGTGTGTATGTATGTATATATGTATGTATGTATGTATGTATATATATATATATATATATATATATATATATATATATATACCAAGTTAAAATTTGTTTAGCATTTGTCGCGTGCATGTGTGTGTGTATAAATAAATAAAACTTTGTCAAGCATTTGTCATATCTGTTTAATACAATCCCAAATAATTTAACATAAATATCTTTATTTCTTTCTAGTTCTATGGAATGTTAATAGCATAAGTCTGATACAGCCTTTGCCACACATGACTTCATGAACAGTGATACCTTTTTAAAAACCACACTGTCCTTTGTGAATGTTGGGAGAAGAATGAGTGAATAAAAGAGAAAAATATTAAAACTGCAGATTTCAAAGGAACCTCACACCTGTCAGCTCTTTATTCTTCAGGTAATAGCTTAAGAGGACTTTTCTGTCATCTTTACAAACAGCTCATTAAACAATAGTGAAGGCTGTAGATTTATGGTGACTTCACGTGTTAAGAAAACACCATGCAAGAAAATGATTTAGTAGAGAATTTACTTGTCCCTTTTATAATGCCCTTTTTGAAAACACTCCATTTCATTCTTCCTCTAATAATCAGCATGGTCAGTTCTTCATGTATTTTATAAAAATGATTTTCTATTTACAGCTACTTCTTTTTTTTGAGGACAGTAGTTCTGCAAATGACAACATCTTCTATCTTTGCAGACTATTGTACATTGTTTGATTATTTAAAGATCAATGCTTTAGAGAATAATTCATTAATATAAAGATTTTTAAAATCTTACACTTACCTTGGTGATTGCACATTACAGTGATAGATATATTCTGTGACTGTATCATCATCAAACATAGATGAATACTTTCTCTTAAAGTCTGGCCTTATACGTTGTACCAGGCTCAATCCTATCATATATCAAAATCAAGCGTTTAATACTGCTAATAACAGACAAAGGAGGGAAATTTCAAAATGTACAGAAAATAACAATTTTTTCAAGCACTGAAATACATTGCCTGATACTATCATTATCAGTCATTCATATGAGAATTAAAGAAACTATTATTTTAGTTATATACAATTTAACTAACAAAAAATAACAATTAGCTAACATTGTAACATTCCTGATCTGATAAGCTACATTTTCTTCTAAATAAATTATGCTTACATTAGCACAAGATCCAATATGTTATGATGTATTATAATAATTATTATACCTATAAATATTTTCAACCACCAGATATTTTATTTCTATTTGGTCCCTAAGCATCCAACCAATTAATAAACTCTTCAGTAAAAAAATCCATTTCAAGTGTAAAGTAAAACTTTAAGAGAAAGAGAAAATTAATGCTAAACAGGAAATTTTGGCCATCATATTTATCCTTGCCAATAAATATCTAAAGCACTTGGTTCCCAAAATTACCGGACTGGGTCTGGCAGAGCATTTATATTCTCTGGCAGGAGCCTGCTGTCTTTCTATGCTGGATGCAAAGGAAGATCTAAGTGCATTGTTCTTCCTCAATCACTTTGCTCAATGGCCTTAATGGGATTCCACATTCTAACCTAACCAGGTAAGTGATTAAATATATAGATGACCTAAAGTCCACCTTACTGCAATTTCAAAAACGATGTCTTTGGAGTACAATCAAAATAAGCTAGGTTAGTACTCACCAAAAGGTCCGGCTATTCTGAGACCAGCCAATGGATTAAATGGACTCAAAATGGCTCCAAGTGCTTTGATCCATATTGGAATAGTCCTCTCATGCTCAGCATTGGAAGGCCTTTCTGGAAAACCCCATGGTTCCACTAATAGAAGGTGCTTTACTCTGCAGGGATAAAAGTTAAGGTATTTCGTCAGTAAGGAAATAATTTAAACAGTGCAAATCTTATTTCAGATTCAACTTTAATCACTTGGTATGTACCCATGAAATAGATTTATATAGAATAAGAATATATATTTTATGTTTCAAAGTTCAGTTAGAGAATTATTAACCACTTCAAACTGGGTACAGGGTAGAAAATGTATGCTGGCCCTGACCTTTCTCTATGCACACAATTATCTGAAAGTCAGTTGTCCTCATATTTAATTAGCAGTCATTCACATAATCTGAGATTTTGCTTTATCAGGCTGAGTTATTTAATGAGTGTACTCAAGTCCAAACAAAAATGGAATGGGACAGAGACTAATTCTTTATCCAGACAGCTGAACACCTACAGAGGGTTTATGATAGTATATGATATATAGCACTATATATAGACAATTACAGTGAATTGAATTTAAACCTGGATGGGCAATTCCATCAGAGGAAGAGGAGACTCTTTTTTTTTTTTTTTTAAACATGTATCCTCTGAGGCTTAGTCTAGTGACAGCAGCCTTATCGATGAAGGAGAGATATTTGGCTCATTTCTTTTGCTCTTTTCTTAAATTTGAGGTAGGGTTTAAATATACAAAACAGATACATTGAATCCCATGGAGGCCTATATCACAACTTTTGTGAGGTAAAAACTAGGAGAAAGAAACCATACTAGTACAAGGAGAAGTTTTTCCATTACATTTAGTATTGCAATCTGGAAATAAGTTGGGCTTTGGGGGAAGTACGTGCTGGACAAAGATCACCCTATTAAAACCATACTTCATGTTAACCATGGCCTTCAATAGAGATGAAATAGCAAGTTGAAATCTTGCTTTACCCCAAATGCTTCTCCAAAGAATACTGGATATAGAAGAGGAGAGAGGACACATGGGCCTTTTGCACAATACTGTGATTTAACTTTACAAACAAACTGATCAACAACTGTATCACTGGTTTCCTGAAAGGCCAAGGTTGCACTAGAGATGATCTCTATCCTCCAACCCTCACATTTCATGACAATAAATCACAATAAATCATATACTATTTTTTGTTCCAATTTTGCTATGTAAACTTAGATAATACAGCTTGCAAATTGTGCTTTATGATTTAGATTTGGATAAATGTATATTGTAACTTTGTTGATATTATTCCTCTCCAATGTTATGGAGTTATGAACCTAATCTCTATATTTTCACTCTAGCTGCATAACAATCAAGTCATATATCAGTATCATTCATTTAAAAAAACATTGCCAGAAAGTCATTTACATTCCAAGGCATCTCAATAGCTATCTAAACTTTATGGTCTACAGCATTTTAGCAAAATATGAACTGATATAATGTAGCACTTTTGCATTGTGTTGGATTGCAATCCCCATAATATCTTACCACTAATAATTCTGACTAGGACTGAGGAATTCTGAAGTTCAGTAATATCTGAGAACTCCACTTTGATCAACCTTGAAATAAAAATTTATTTTTGTTTTTCTTTAGATATAGGCCAGTGATGGCGAACCTTTCAGAGACTGAGTGCCCAAACTGCAACCCCAAACCCACTTATTTATGACCGGGTGCCAGGTAGGCATGGCCCACTGGGTGGGCGTGGCTGTGGTGGTCATGGCAGACTGGGTGAGTGTGGCCAAGGTGGGTGTGGTCACCTCGATGTTGCTCGTGGGGAGGGACGCCTGTGGAGGCTGGGCAGGATTGGAGATCCAGGGGGTCTCTGGCAGGTGGGGCAATGGGCAGGAGGCTCGTCCTACAGGGTGAGGCAAGGCGAGGCAGGGTGGGGGTGCCATTGTCACAGGGCAAGGCGAGGTAGGGGCCAGGGTGGCTGCTGCCTGATGCCATCAGCCCCGCACACAGAGGCCATCAGCAGCCATAGCCTGCCGGCCCCTCAACTGGCGCACTCTGGGGCTCTGCAGCCTGCCACCAGCAATTCAGAGAAGCTGCCTCTGAGCTGGACGGCCGATTGACAGCTGAGGAGGCAATGCAGTAGGTTGTGCCTGGGAAAAGGAGAGCATGCGAGGCCAGGAGGGATTGGGGGGGAGAGAAACCAGCCATGCTGGGATGCATCCAGCCACATGGGACTTCGGCAAGTTAGCGGGTGGCTGGTTGAAGAAGGATGGTTGCCATCTTTGGGGCATGGTGCGCATGTCCACAGAGAGGGCTCTGAGTGCCGCCTCTGGCACGTGCACCATAGGTTCGCCACCACTGATATAGGCCAATCTATTCATTTCTCTTAAAGTCATCCAGCTGCAAAGGGTTCGTGGGATTCCAGTCTTGTTGTCACCATCACCCTCACAAATGGAAAAGAGATGAGCCACAGTTTTCTACAACCTCGTTGTGATTAAGATTAAGGTAAATTCTCATTCTGAGGTATAAATAGAGAAAACTTCAATCTCCAATTGCAACATGGACATATCTTACTTCTGCATTCACTCAGTTCTGAATTGTTATGTGCAGATGTTGAGTAAGCCACTATGCTGTCTCGTACTTTCAGTTGAAGTAAACAGGTGAGCTCTCTGTTCAATGCTTTTCTATCTTTTCTTACAATATTGGATTGAGAAGTAGACTGTCCAAAATTAGAATGCTATATTACCTTTACAAGTTGAGAAGGCCCTACTCCCTGATCTTATACTATATTTTGGAGATATACAAAATAGTTAAGAACAATATCTTGAGTGAGGAAAGGTGCTGGCAATACCAATTGCTTGGTCAATAAGCCAGTAATATTTAGCTATTGAATTTCTTTTTCAACAATGCAACTCATTTTATGAGTATCTGTGTATTTCCATACTCTAATTCTTTATGATTATCAACATTTAAACTCTTACATAATTGAGTAGATGCATTTGTTTTCTTAAAACATAACAGAAATAAAACATTTATCTCTTCTCACTTTAATTTCAAAATAATTGTTTATGTATTACAATCAGTATTACTAGAAAATGGAACTTTAATCACAATTCCAATAATTCTATTCTTGTTTTTTAAGTAATAATACCAATCTAAAATTTGTTCTGTAGTGAAAGAATGCATGATTTACATACAAAAATTCTAAAATTCATCTTGCATCTCTGGGATAAATACTATAATATACTACTGGATATCTATAGTTGATAAATTATGGCTACTACTGTGCCAGATGAATCAATCAAAAAGATTTTTTGAAGAATAGCTAAGTTCACAGAACATAAACTACTATTAAATAAAAATGAAACAGAAAACCTTTATTTTTTTCTAATGCAAACATTGTTAGCTTTTTCCTGAAGTATACTATTTCTCCATTACTTATGATCTTCAGTAATTATTTGCCATTCCCTCCCACTTTCCTCCCCCTCCAAGTTTTTGTTCTTTAATTATTCTGAAATCAAATTCATGAATACGACACATGAGGAGCAGTATTTTGTGGTTCCCTTAAATGTCCTCCATAGATATTTAAAAGCAACCCCAAAAAGATGTTCGATGTAAATTCATTCAGGTGATAACATGGAAGTTAAGTACAACAAAGTCTAAATTCTATATTTAAAACTGTTAAATTGAAGCTAAGCAGAGAATTTAGCCATTTGGTTCCAGATTGCACACATAGTATAATCATATTATTCTACCAAGCTATTATCTCATAGAAATTATTTTTCTTTATCTATTGCTTGTCAGTTTGGTGTAGTAGTTAAGATATCAGACTAGAAACTAGGAGACATTATGTTCTAGACTTGCTTTAGACACAAAACCAGCTGGGTAACTTTGAGCTAATTGCTTTCTCTCAGCCTGAGGAAGGAAGCAATAGCAAACCACTTCTGAAAAACCTTACAAAGAAAACTGCAGGGATTTTTCCAGGTAGTCTACAAGAATCTGATACAATTGAACAAAAGAAAAAAAAATATTTCATATACCTTGATGGGTATTTTAGTGAATAAGCAGCTGCCAGGAAGCCACCCAAGTTGTGTCCAAGTAAAATCATTCTATCCAATCCTATTTTCCGTCTCCATTCTTCAATAGACTCTACAAATTGATTTTCTGCCACCTCTGCATCAGTGTCAAACTGGGGTCTACTACTGCGACCAAATCCCAAGAAATCAAATGCATATACAGTCCTATTTTCACAAAGATCTTCGAAGTTGAGAGCCCAAAGTCCAATACCACCTCCAAACCCATGAAGAAGAACAAGTGGAGTTTTCTGTGAAAGGTTCTGAGAGAATGTAAGCGTCCATATTTTATTTCCATTGGATAGGTATACATATTGTTTATTGTAGGTACTTGTAATACCTGAAGGAAGAAATACAAGCCTTATTATTCAGTCTATACTGAAATAATTCTACAAACACAATGAACACATTTTGACATCAAATCCACTGAGAAAACCCTTATTTTCACTATTGTACCTTATAACACAGTCCAGAATGACTTGTGAAATAAGGAAGCAAACTTTATTTTAGGGGTTATTCACTTACATTATTCCCAATTTTCACCTGTGCAACTTGTTTGAACCTTCCAATCTCTGAAATGCAATAAATTATGGTCATGCTATATTCCATTTTGTTTAATATACTAGCTACCCAATTAAAATCTAATTCTTTTCTTAGTGGGACCAGTTGCTCAATTGCACCAAAGCTTATTTCTTAATTATTATTGTTCTTCCAACTTTTTTCTCCATTAAAAAAGGGAGGAGGAAAGAGTCAGTCATAAAATTTGAGATGAATGCTGCTGGAGATTTCTTACCACAAAGTGCTTACATTTCAAAATTTTCTCTTCAGCATCTTTAAGGTGTACAAGTGATGTAGGACACCATGCAGGGAACCAACTAGATAGCCATCCTGACCTAGATGGAATACAAGAGTTTAGAATAATTTAAATAATATGCTATTATTATAATTATTCAGTGATCAGGTGATAGACTTCTTTGATTAGACATTGGAGATAATAATAATCTGATATGTGGTAATCTTGCATTTAATTATTTCCAATCCAATCATCAAAATATGAAATATTTGTCATGCTGTGAAAAATTGCTGATGCTCAAAATCACTGTAGCCATTCTAACTTTGATCAGTCAATGTAACGTATTCATTAAATATATAAATGTAACCTTGTTACAAAAATAAAGGGATTTTCTGAATCCTAAGAAATCCTAAGAAAAAGTACAGGTCTGATTATTGCAAATATATAGTATATTATTATACTATATACTATATTTTATATATATATATAGTATAATAATACTTGATTGAAATTCCAAATTTACTATAATTTACACAACCTTTTCAAAAAAGGATAAATAAAACTAGTAAAGTGCTGTTTCTACATACATAATATCTTGTATATGCATGGGAGGCCAGGAAGAATACATTTATGGCCTAAGTGGACTTTGTTTTTTCTGTTCCAACACACTGGTTAGTGCATTGAGCATTGCTTTGAATTTTCTTTGTGTGGTTAAGTGTTGTTACCTATAATGCATTAAATGATAACATACAATAAGGTACATAGCATAAAAAATTTACATAATTAACACTTTAAGAGTTTAATGACAATTGACTGAATCTCATCATGTGTGCATTATATACTTGGTTCTATGCAGAATAGTTTTTTGGCAACATAATTTGCTAAAGGGCTATATATCTAAAAAGGCCATACAATATATCTAAAATGGAAATCTATTCAAAAATGCAACGTCCTGGGGTTGTTGTTGTTGTTTTAAAATAACAGTATCAAATAGGTAGTTGTAATTGAGATTTTAGTGTATGTTTAGTTCAAGGAGATATACTTAAAAAAAAGATGAGGTGTGAAAATTTCAGGCTAGAGAACTGAAAACATCTGTATTATCCTCTATAAGCTGAAGATTTGTTTGGCCTAAATAACTTACCACACCATATAGAACATCTTGTATTCAAGTTACTTGGTAATCATGAGGGCTACATCCAATATATCTAGAGCAGCGGTTCTCAACCCGTGGGTCGCGACCCCATTTGGGGTCGAACGACCATTTCACGGGGGTCGCCAAACAACGCAGTCCGCCATTTTTTCCCCTTTTCCTTAGCTGTGCTACTCCCTTTTATTCTATTGGCTTTTGAAAGCCAATAGAATAGACTCTCTTGAATAGAGTCTAATTCTATTGGCTTTCAAAAGCCAATAGAAATTGTCCAGGCTGTCTCTGCCCTGCTGAGCCCGCCAAAAGCCCCAGTCTGCAAACAGTGCTGCAAGTTGTCTGCAGCTAAGGCGAGGTTTCTGGATGTTTCCACCCTTCCCTGCTGAGCAACTACTAAATGTAAGTAAAAGAGGGCCAGGGGTGGGAGGTGGAAGGCCGGCGGGCTCAGGACGGTTGCTGGCGCGTGTGGGGCCCGGTGGGTGGCTTACCTCCCTTGGGCTGGGCCAGCTGGTGGCCCAGCTGGTGGTTGGCCTGAGCCCTCGCTGCCATGTGCCATGGCCACCCAGGAGTGCCTGGGCCTGCCTGCAGCCGCACCGAGCGTGCGGTGGCCAAGGTAAGGTTAGCGGAGCAGCGGCAGGCGCAGGCAGGGTTGCTGGCACGCGTGGGGCCCGGCGGGTGGCTTACCTCCCTTGGGCTGGGCCAGCTGGTGGCCCAGCCGGTGGTCGGCCTGCGCCGTTGCTGCTGCTTGCCAGCTACGCCTCGGCCGGCGCAGGGGACAGCACTACGCATGCGCAGCGCTCCCGGGCCGAGGCGGTTGCTGGGTGACAGCCCACGTGCAGCCACAGGAGAGGAGGCGGCGCATGCGTGCCTCCTCCTGCCCCGCCCACAGGGAAATACAGGTAGTCCTCGACTTACGACCACATGGTTGGGGTCGCAGCATTAGGAAGGTTGAGAACCACTGAGGGTCCATAATTATACTGATTAATCTGCATAATATCTACCACATCAGTGTAGCATAGACCAGTGGTAGCGAACCTATGGCACAGGTGCCAGCGGCGGCACTTGGAGCCCTCTCTGTGGGCACATGTGCCGTTGCCCCAGCCTCGTTCCCCCATGACCCCCTCCTCTCCAGCAGCTCCCCTGAAGGAGAGTCGCCCCCGAGTGTGGCCCACGCGGAGCAGCGCAGCCAAGGACATGGTAGCCAGGCAGCGTAGACAAAACTCTGCCCTCACACCCCATTGTGCACAGCTGATGCAGCACGGTGTGGGCAGAGGGCCTGACCGCCAGAGCACTGCTAGGCTGCCTGGGCAATCTGCGGCGGGCCCTGGAGGCAGTGAGTGACCCTGCGGGCAGGCAGGGCAGCGGATGATGGGGCAGATTGGGGACGGGGCAGGGGGTGGAGCAGGGGTGGGGACAGTTTTTGGGCACTCGGTCTCTAAAAGGTTCGCCATCACTGGCATAGACTCTACAAATTAGTAGAGTCCAAAAAAGGACTCATAACTCTTCCCAACTCACTAAGATACAGCGTAATATATAACTCAAGTAGAAAACTTCTATTCCAAGTAGAAAAGTGTAGTTAATTATTCTATTTATTAGAGAGGAAGAACTGTAAACAAATATTCTGGGAACTCTGTTTTAAGTCAGTTAATTTCAGGTAATTTATCTAATTGCCTACAGGAAAACCTTACCACTAATGGATTATTTTTTGGCAAAGGCACTGGATAATTTAAGCACAAATTCAGAAAGAAAAACTAAATAATTTTATATAAAATTCTCCAGAGACATCCAGCATTCAGATTAATTTTTAAAGTATGAATAAATAAAGCGGGATTGAAAAATATGTTAATGTACTGCAAAATATATATTTCATTCACATATATATTCCAATGAAGAAAGCGATTAATTTTGCTTAATATTTGAAAAATAAGCATCTTTTTTACAAGAGAATTCTACAATTCAGATCCTATAAAAGAAAATAGCCAGCCACCTAATCTCTGTACATCATGTTGAAGTGGTCCAAAAAAAAAAAAGGCCACCAAAGTAACTAATTGATGAATATGTACAAGATACAAATACTGATTTTGAATGATTTACCTGTCCAGATATATGGGTTTTATTTTTTTTCTAAATGGACTGTCTTCCTCCCAAAAATAAGATTGGAATCTGGCTATACTTTTGAATTTACCATTGTCACAAGTAGTTCACTTGGTACTGAGGTTCAAGGTGCTATCTTATAATCAAACAGCAATTTATTATAACAGCATTCATATCTAATCTTGTTAATACAAAACAGCTTTGCATTAGTTACATGTGTTCTGATAATCTTCCTTTTAAATTATCCCAGTATGTTTTATGATGGCCTGTGTTTGAAAACAGTCCAATAATAATAATCCAAAGAGGGCAGCTAAACTGATAAATGGGACTAAACGATACAAGTATATTAAAAGGATGATTTGTTATCTGCATATGATTCCAGTCCACTTCTGAATGCAATTCAGCTGTGGTCAGTTTCCTCTCACATTTACCTAAGATTCAACTAAATCTCTTTCTCATATTTGTCTGCCCTAAAAAAGCAAAGTAGGAAGGAAACAGAGAAAAGGAACAATGATGATATCCCTCACCCATGAAGTAAGAAGCTCACCTGGTGTATATATAATGTTTCTTTGGCATCAGATGAAAATTTTATTTTCCCAAGCACTTTAAGAAATCTTTGGTGTTTAAATTAGAAACATCTACATTGCCTAGATCATGGCAACATATTGGTTTATTTGCATGAAGAACTAATTAGAAGGAAATATGTTAATCGAATTTAATTTCCCTTCATTCTGAAGCTTTACCTAATAAAGCTTTCTAATTTCCATACAGAATACAGTGACTGCCTTGCCAAAGAAAGGAATTAATAAAATTCATTTTTAAAGCAAACTATCCATTATTGTAAATGGAGGCAGTGATTTACAGTGAACTGAGGAGATGACTGTGGTAATCTTCATAATTTATGCGAGAAAATCAAGATTTCAAAATTACAACTTATCTTCTAAATTAAGTATATTATAATCAGTTGTGTTACGTCAATAGTCTATAATGGCTACATCATGAGTCCCAGATGTTTTAAATTCCAATTTGATAGTTGTCAGGTTCAAAAGAACAAGACCACATGCGAAGTTCCAATTAAGTTCATTTATTATTACTCATGCCTATGCACAGGAATCTACTCAACTAACGGTTAGCACTATTTTGGCTATAGATAAAGGTCAATGGCATTCAAGAGGGTTGGACTTAATCATCTGTGGTATGTAGAGACTCGTCTAGGCTGATTCCTCTTTTGAGTACACTACCACATTCTGCCACACCTTTTCCTATAATAGTGTAACTAATCACATCACAACAAACAAATTGAAAAATACGATACCTTAGGAAAAAAAGAATAAGAATGTAAGTACAAGTAGTCCTCAACTTACAACAACTGGGACTGGAATTTTGGTCACTAAGCAATGTGCTCATTAAGGGAGTCATATAACTGGACCTGATGTTACAATCATTTTTACTGTCTTCATTAAGTGAATCACGCAGTAGCTAAGCAAACTGAGTTTCCTCAATTGATTTTGCTTGTCAAATGCTCATAATTTTTTGACAAAACATGTGACAAAACAATTGTCAAGCAGCCAAATTGTAACCAGATGACTACAGGGGTGTTGCGATGTTATAAATTTGAAGACACATCATAAGACATTTTTTCCAAGGCCATTGTAACTTTGAACCATCATTAAATGAATGGTCATAAGTCTACTTGTATGCTTTAGATACAATATTGTATTAAATGTTTTTGCTAAAGTTTTTTTTAAAAGAAATATTGTATAAAATCTTGTATTTTTTAAAAACATGGACAGCCTAAGACTCTGAAGAATACAAAGAGCATTGTAAAGTACACTTCCAAGGGGGACAGAACCCCTGGCCATAGAACCGAGTACCTTTTGAACCAGTATCAGGTCACTTCCTAGTTTTAGATTAAAAGTACAAATGAGATACACTGCAGGACAATTTAAACTGTTTTCATTATGTGTTAGTTATTCAGTCACAAATGGCGCATACATTTAGAATCATAATGGTTTTCAGTGCAAGGTAGCTATCTGAAGCTGTCTCAGAATAGTCTTCTTTTCCAGTTTATATGCACTTTCCTTTTTTAAATGTAAAACTTATCTCTAAAATAAAGTAGTGGGTTATAGTTCCCTGTATTAGAGAGGAATATCTAGAAAAGGAAGAAAAATTCTACACAATATTTCTAGGAAGCCTACTGAACATCTGTTCCAAGAGGCCTTGGCATTACTACAATTTGTTGCTACATTAGGTGAGAGGGAAAATAACAAGTTCCTTATATAATTATTGTTTTTTAAAAGCATTCAGAAATAAGAATTCAAGAATCAAATTAAAAATAATACAATTTATTCTACTCAGGAGCTACTTAGTATACATAAAACTGGATAGTTACATTGGCCCTTGATTTGCCAAATAAGATGGGATTATAATAATTAACGCCAACCACAGTACTTTTCTACACTTTTTTTAGCAGTGCTATATGTGACGACACTTTAGGTTAAAGGCTGTTATAGAATGTATGCTAAGAATTTTGTTATGCTTTCTTCAAATTCAGGCATTCTGAATGTCACCTTGTAAGAAGGTTAATGTTGAATGCTTGAAGGACTGAAATTATACAATCAATTTGTGAGAAATGCTGACTGAAAGGAATTGTGACTAATCATTCAAATTGGGATTGAGAACTCTTCCTGATTTATCAGACCAAACCAATTGTTCTCATGAAATTTCCAGCTGAAATAAATTTTGCATAATTGATTATATATAAATACTATTGTTAAGACTGCATTGAAGGTTTTGGAGATTTTGCATGAGTTCAGTGTCATAGGATTTGGTTACAACCGTGCCTCTTTTCTGTCTTGTCCTTAAAATAATTAAAAGAGCCTACTGATAATAAAAAATATTGTTAGTTACAGAAAGCAGTATGAAATGATTGGGGAAATGACTTATTTTTCTTAACAGATAATATATGTAGCTGTATATTGTATAGATTTATTATATCCATCTACATTTACAATTTAATTTCCTTAAGCTTGCTTAAAAATATTTAACTATTTTGGTGTCACTGCATAATGCACTTAAAACTTTTAAATGGTTTTTCATGAATTTCCTATCATCCAACATTCTTCAAAATACTGTATGCAAAGATGCCAAAGTGAACCCCTTTGATTCTGAAATGTTTTGTTAATCTCACAGAAAATAGTAAAATCATCATCCAAAAAAATCTGCTTTAAACTAATAGCTCCTAAAAATGTCTGCTCTAAAAGAACATCCTCCTATGGAATATCAGTTATTAGGAGTACAGGTAGTCCTTGACTAATGACCACAATTGGGCCCAAAATTTAGGTTGCTAAGTGAGACATTTGTTAAGTGAGTTTTCCCCATTTTATTATCTTTTTTGTGGCAGTTGTTAAGTAATCACTTGCACTGGTTAAGATAGTAGCACAGTTGTGAAATGAATCTGGCTTCCCCATTGATTTTGCTTGTCAGAAGGTCGCAAAAGGTGATCACATGACCCTGGGACACTGCAACCATCATACCAGTCAGTTGCCAAGCATCTGAATTTTGATCATGTGACCATGGAGTGGTGCAACAGTTGTAAGTGTGAAAAGACAGTTTTTTCAATGCCATTGTAATTTTGAATGGTCACTAAATGAACGGAAAGTCAAGGACTACCCGTAGTTTAACATCAGTCTGGGTGTCAAACATGCTGCGTAACGTGACATGTTGCAACGTATCACAATTTTTTTTGCATTGCCAGAGCTGGGGTGGGCACGGCCTCTGCATGATGCAATGGCCTGGGAGCTGGCAGTTTGACACCCCTGGTCTAGAGTATTTCCTAGAAGACTAATTCCAGGTATCACATCTCTACCTAACCTGCTTCACTGATGAAGTGAAAGCAATATACAGTACAGTTGGATGTACTATGAACATCATTAGGAAAAAGTGGACCTCACAGGACTGCTCCATTTATTTATTAATTTTTCAAGGCCCAACCTCTGTCTGATTTCTGTGCCACCTTTTTTTTAAAAAAAAAACCATTTAAGCAATCAACTCATTAAGAAACCATCAGAGCAGTAATATCACTTTTTCAGGCTTTCACAAAAGCCTAATATTATTCTTCTGAATAATTTCTGAAGCACATACATTATTTTTCCTCCAAAACAAGTATAAACATATAGTAGTTGATTTTTTAATTAAATGCAGTTAAATGTAGCAAGAATTCTCTTGCCATTCTGCTGTAAGAGAATTGTAATCTTTGTAATAAAAAAGAAGAGGGAAATTTTCTTAAGA
Organism: Crotalus tigris; assembly: GCF_016545835.1. Taxonomy (NCBI): domain Eukaryota; kingdom Metazoa; phylum Chordata; class Lepidosauria; order Squamata; family Viperidae; genus Crotalus; species Crotalus tigris. The sequence goes on along the minus strand of NW_024096551.1, from coordinate 4,800,575 downwards.
AAACTAATAGGTCTATTAAAAAAGTATCTTACTCAAAGAGACAAAAGAAAGAAATATATCTTCTGAATAAAAGACCAAGAACACAAAAGACACATCAGAAAAGTAACAAGAATGGTCAAAGTCCAATCCAGGGATTGGAAATAGCAGAAGCAGGATAACTATCAAGAACAGCCTAAATGTCTGATTAAGAAAAATTGATCAGATTTTCTAGGTTTGAGGTGTAAAAATTGAGAGTTTAGCATCACATCTGATATGATCATCATTATATGATATCTTTTTGTCATGCTAACATATAAGTAGATTTATGGAAAATCTTTAAATATTAAAGATATTAATATGATGTTGAATTACTATATATACCAAAGCTTCAAAATCTGACTTTTTATCAGAAAATGTGGTTATACTGAAACATGAGTGACTAAAAGAATTAGGTTAAGGAAAGACTTTCAGAAATGTGTGGCGTTAAATACTGCCTTTAATATTGTTAAGGCAATATTTATTACTAATCAAAAAAGAAAGAAATACGTACTATTATGGAAGAGATTTTGTGATATTGTACAATAATTGTATAATAATATTTTGTAATAATTATTTTGTAATAATCAGATTAATACAAAAAAGTGACTTATGACCATTTTTCACACTTACGACCATTGCAGTATCCCCATGGTCACATGATCAAAATTCAGATGATTGGCAACTGGTTCATATTTATGAAAATTGCAGTGTCCTAGGGTCACGTGATCAGCTTTTGTGACTTTCTGACAAGCAAAATCATTCGGGAAGCTAGATTCACTTAACAACCATGTTACTAACTTAACAATTGCAATGATTAACTTAACAACAGTGGCAAGAAAAATCATAAAATGGGGCAAAACTCACTTTAAAAATGTTTCACTTAGCAACATAAATTTGGGGCTCAATTGTGGTTGTAAGTTGAGGACTACCTGTTCATAAGTTTTGACTTTTTTCTTGTTTCTTTTTTTGGAGGATTATAACTGTCTTTCCATTTCTATTAATTTTTCTCTAAGTTTAAAGTTAGTTTAGTTAATTGTGTGTGGGATTTTTTTTAGTGCATTTAGGTGTTTTGTCATTTTTTATAATTTATTAAAATGTAAAAATAATACAAAAATAAAATTTTACCTATGTCTGGACAATCCCATATAAAGGAAGATTATAAATGATGTTGTCTTCAACATTTAATTGTCTTTGCCCAAGACTTTTATGCAAAGGTAGCAGTGGACTCCACCCAACTTCAATTGACATTCATTAGGCCTCAAGAAGCAAGGTGTAATCTGGAGAAATTCCTGATTCATGAATAAGCCTTTATTCCTAGACCTGGATTTCTGCATTGGTTTGGAGCTGTTCTATCACTCAGTGGCCTGTGAGTTATGGGGTATTTTCATGATAGATGCTGGGCTTAAAATTCTAAATAATGAAAGAAATATAGTTCTGTCCCAGTATCACTGGCAGACTCAGATTTCATCACTGTCATTCCTTTAGGCTTATTGTCCCTTCATCCTCATGAAAATTCATCTAAGAGGATCATAATAAAACTTTATTGAGGTTACACAAAGTGTACATGTGGATTGGAATAGCTGTTATTCAATTGTCTTCCTTATTCAGAATATCTTTATAAAGATATTATTAGACTATCTGCTAGGAATATCTGCCACTTCTTCCTCTATTTCTACTTAGAACCCGCTCCTACAAATGTACTTGTCATCTGCCATTGACCTAAAACCACCCATGTGAAGTACCAAAGTCTAGCTCCCATCTGGAATTTTGGGAATTGCATTCCCAGCGCATTTGGGACCAGTAGATTTGGGGGGCTACACTTTGCTATGAGGGTCTCTGGGACCCAACATTATTGCCAAGCACCTTGGAAATACAGTTATTTTTACTGTAATACTGTGACAAAAACACAGTTATCATGCACTTGTCACTGAGGCAACATCAGAATTATGCATCCTAGAAAAGGCTATACGCGTGCCGGCGACGGAAACAGGCAAGTTTCCAGTTCTAGGACAGCAAGCCGGGCCAGCGAGAGCATCTGGGAACACCGGCGCGTCAGACGGAGCCGACGAGAGAGGGCCTCTCAATAGCGCGCTGGGTGACACCGCTGGCCAACCGGCTTGCAGCCTCACTTCCCCCTCCTTAACTCACCGTTCGTTGGCGAACTCCGCGGACTCGTCGTCAACCATGGTAGCACTGCTACGGCGGCCGAGAACGGCTCCTAAAGTAGTCGCCGGGAGCGCAGCAAGCGACAGAGCAACCGCGGCAGTGGTGCCAACGCCAGCCATCACGGGACCCGCCCGATGGCAGTCGCGTCAGCGCGTCACCCTTCAGTCCCGCCCCACTATCGAGCGACCGGCCGGCTGCCTAGAGAGGCTTCATCTCTGAAAACACCGAAAAAAAATGCGTGGCGTCAGTTCGGCGTTCTCCATTGGACGGCTGCAGTTAGTTTTGGTCCGTTGGGGGAGGAGCTGACGCATGTTCTACTCTTTTCCCAGGTTTCGCAATCCCTCCTTATACAATTCGAGGAGGTGCCGAGAATTCTTGTGCAAATTGCAGAGAAGGAAACTTTCTTGACTCGGCTACAGTTTCCTCCAAATCGTGTTTTCTCTGTAGGAGATGTTCAAATATAGGGTCATTCTAGCGTCGCCAACTGTTGTGTGTAGTCGATCGATTTAGGCTTGCTAATAGCGACAATTCCTAAAATACGGAATCCGCTTTTCCGTATTTTACATGTTTTTGCATTTCTGCTCTGGGCAAGGATCAATGTACAAAGGTCGGGTAAGTTCGCATTAAACCGCGGCTTCACACATAAGGTCGCTGGCTCGGTACTCCATTCGTTTGATACAGTACTCGTCGATTTTTTTGCACCTAAAATACCAGTAGTACACTGAAAGTGCAGCTTTGTTCTGGACTGCAACGTCCTGCACCTAAGTTAACGAGATCAGATCAGTTCAAAAGCTGCTCACTATTTTCAAGCTAACCTGCTTTACAACGAATTGTGAATACAACTAGAAAAAACTGGGATTGAAAAACCATGTATTCCTGACCATATGTGTATTTTTATGATTTATATTTTAGGCTAACTCCTGGTTTGTTTTGCCTTAGATGATTGGCTTCCCATATCATATTATTTAATAATTATTAAAATAATTATTCTGTAAAGATCAGCTGGATACTGAACAGTAGACTAATGGAGTTGGCCTTTCAGCAGGAGAGATGGAAGGGTCCAGCTTTCCATCTTTTTTCTTCTGAAATGTGCTGATAAAATCCTGATAAAAGAACTTTAGCTTTTGTTGTTCCAAACATGATAATTGTTATACTAGTTGTTGTTATAGATCAGTGGATCCCAATCTTTTCTATACCCCGCATCCCTAGAACGCTTTTGATATATTCTCACACCCCTTACAAAAGTTCGAAATAAGGGTGAATTATGCATATACACTTTAATTTTGAAAATCCAAGTTTTCGCACCGTCTGGAATATCATATTGCACACCTAGGGGGTGCAAGCATCCCTGGTTGGGAACCCCTATTATAGATGGTTCTTATAACCAAAGGCAGATGTTGGGGAGAGAATTTGGTGACAAGTATACAATCTGTCATATATCTTCCAGGATTTTTTTTAATATTTCATTTTTATAAAATCTTAGCCCTGAATCTAACTTTTAGCTGAGCAATAAACATTCTGATAACTTTTTATTTGACGTTGTAGTATAAATGTGCTTGGGAGAATAATAAATATCATTTTTCTTTTTTTATGCTCCCTGTAGCCAGAGGCCTCACAAAAAGAAGCAGCAACGTTCCAGTCTCAGAAAATTGACTGGGAAAGCAAAGAAAGAGTTTAAAAGTGAACATTTTGTTTGTTGCAGTGAACAGACTAATAAACCAAACTTCTAGGAGGTAATAATTGTGACACGTCTATTCTGAAAAAAAAAGAAGAAGAAGTTAATAAGAAACAACCGGAACCCCAGTGAGACTGATGGCAGTGTTAAAAGAGAACCAGATACCCCCAAAGTAGATAGGAGAAGGAAAAATGAGGTGGGAGTTAATACCATTAGAAGGAAGGAGGACAAAGGGGTGTTAACAAATTTGAATGTTAGCAACGAAATAGTAGGAGGAGTAATCTGGAAGAATGACAGAAGGAAACATCTGGAACACAAATTGACCGGCCTGGGCTGGTGACGCGGTCCAGGAGTCGGGTGCAAATGTCAACCAAACCTATTGAGTCATCGTTGTTATCTGGCTTTTAGCCCTGACGATGTTGGGAGTTCCCAACAAAAGCTTGGTGGTTTTAGTAAAGTATTTTTTATATTTAAATTCTCCTGGTGGTCGTATCTTACTTATTTTTATAATATATATATATATATATTACAAAATACTGTTTTTGACAATGCCTTTCTATACAAGCATAATGGAGTCCAATACATTTTAGATATATTTTTTTTATTGTGTAAGTCATAATTTGTGGTCCATTGGCACTCTTTCTATAGAGACCCATTATCCAATCACTATTGTTTCTTAAATTCCAGGAAAAATGAATTGCACAACAGAGTAATTTTAATTATGGAGTTCTTGGTCTCTCTAAGTTTGGGTGTTTTGTTACCCAGCTAGGTACTATCATCAGTTCATATCTGAGTACATATGTTCTCTTGTATTGTGACTTTAATCAAATACCAGCAAAGGTGATATTAGCATCTCGCATTTTCAACTGAATAGGGCCTACTGCTGATGCCTACCCTGCTTCCCTCTTACATTTACATTTTTCTACAATCTAAGCAGTATCCTTGCTTACTTATTTATTGCCACTGTATCCACCCACTCAGATATAGGCACATCATGGTGTGGGAGGCATGATTATCTGATTCATCATTTGATCCAACTCTATGTGATTAAAAAAGGATTGTTAGAAGGGAAACTTGCCAATTTCCGCTACTGTTTCTTACTAAATTTTAGAGACTTCAGTAAAATAATTTCTGTTTCTTTCTGAATGAATATTTCACTAATGCAAATCAGCATAGTGCTGTTTCTATGATGGTTCACTGAAGCTGGTGAAAACTGGCTTTGATAATTGATTGTCAGCACTGTCAACACATGACTGATCCATAGCCATCACCTGATTTTTATTAACTCCTAGATAGCCACCACTTTACATTTTCTGTGGGCCTCTTCATTTCATATCATTAATTAGAACTTTGATACTAAGGATGCAACATAGACAGCAAGATAAAAAGGTTGTAGTTTGTTAACATTCTTCAATTCTAGAAGGTCAGTTTTCATAACCATAAAGAGTTGGTCACACTATTGCATTATATATTCTTATGTTAGATAGCATTAGGTACCTTAACACAATTTCCATTTCTCTTTATTGCATAGTATTTATTAATTAAAATATTTGCATGTTGTTATTCATTACACATAATAGTTCCTTGAAAAGACTTACAATAATTGGAAAGTGGATGAAAACAGGAATTTCTAACTTTTTTCTTAACGTTGACCATTTCCATAGAAAAGTTTTCTGGCTGTTACCTGAGCAAGCCATTTAAATGAGCATTTATCTACTTGTAAGAGATGGTGCCCATGGATGGTTAGCTGGTGTGATGAATTACAGTGAAGCAGCAGTTTCCCAGGAAGGAGGGAGCATATTTCAGAAAAGTAGGGGAGGCAAGAGGCAGCACAATCCAGAACTGGATAGGAAAGATAGTAAGGATAGGCACTCGCTATATATTCGTTAAGCTGAAGAGTAGTAAGGATCTAGTCTGGCAAGATTCTGTCATATGTAAGCAAATAAAGAACTGAACTCTAGATGAATTGTTCTGTGTTTTTCTTTGGCTTACGCTGACAGTAACAAGTGAAAATTCATTTACAGCTTCTCAAGTGCTAACTGCTAAAGTGTGTCATTTCACTTGTCACACTACTGAAAAGCATTACTGAAAGCACTATTAACTGAACTTAAGATAATGTTAATATTGCAGATATTTGAGAAACAATTTACATTCTAAATACTAATATAACTTTGAATATAATGTGTAGAATACATAAGTAACTGTTGATATTAACTCACTACATATGTAAACTATAGTATCCTCATGGAGCACAAGGTAGAAACTATTGGACTAAAACCATTAAATTACAGGTATGGCTGGGTTTTTAACCTGTGCTTAAAGCATGTTTACTGGGCCTCAAAGTAATCAAAGAAGATCCTTCCATAGGAACCGCCATTGTGGCATGTGAAAGATTGTATGATAATATGGGCTAAGGACTTTGAACAGGATATACTGATGGGATAGTGGAAGAATAGATGATTTAAAAGAATTGAAATTTACATTTTAAAACTTAGAATCTTTATAAAATGATATATCATTGGCATATGATTTCAGAAAAAATATCTAGAATGCATAAAGGTACTACAGTTTAATGGTGAAAATGAGAAATTTGGACAACATAAAAGGATAATTTGTCATGCTTGGTTAATTTGTAAAAAAGTCATAAATTTCTGGGTTCAAAAATGTATAATGATGGACTTTCCAGTGGTGATGCTGCGCTGATGGCGGCTTTTTTCTGGCTGCCAGCCCTGTGATTGTGTAAAAGCGTGCGGAGAAAGCGAAAATCAGCTGTCCTGCGGCTTGAAAACCTCCCCCCTCGGGAGAAGAGGGGGAGGAGAGTTGCCCATGGGTAGAGGTAGCGCTCCTCTAGACCTCCTTAATTATTTGGAGGTCGGAGGGTGAGAGTTCCCTTGGAGCCTGAGGCTTTCTGTCCACTCCAGGACGCCTTTGCCCTGAGTTTCAGGAGCAAAGCAAGACGCCGTATACACATCTGCATTTTAAAGGGACTTGTGAGTAAATTAAAAGCAGACAGAGCTGACCAGGAGAAGTTAAAATTGCAAGTGCTGGAATCTTTAACTCGGGGAGAAATAATCTTCTCCATATTTTCATTTGACTTAAAAGGAAAAAATGGCGCCGGAATGCTGCTTTTTTTTTTTTTTTGAAAGGACAGTGTCAAGAAAGAGAGATAATTGATAACAAAGTTTAAGGGGAAAGTGAAACTTATAAGAAGTAGATTCATATATGCAGGAAAATGGCTTCAAAGTGTGTAGGATTTTCTGCTGTTTCTAAAAGTACAATTTCTTCTCCTGTAGCACAGCCTGTAGTGCAATCTAAACCTAAATCCCCCCCACCTTCTCCCCCACCACCCGCATTTATGCTTAAAGATATTCAAGATGCTTTAAAGCAAGCAACACAAGAAATAAAAGAGGAGATGGCTGATCTCCTTGAGAATAAAAATAGAGAAATAAGGGAAGATATATTGCTTGCACTTCAAGGGTTAGCTACACATACTGAATGTTTGGATGACTGGGTGGATGAAGTTGTGGAAAATACTGAAAAATTAGAAAGCAGAGTTGTCGATGTTGAAAATAAGATTGATATAACAGAGGATGAGGTTACCATCTCACAATATAGAGATATGGAATTTGCATTGTGAATAAGAGGATTAAAAAAGGATCCACGAGAAGATTTGAAGGAGGAGGTGGCAAAAGCTATAGCTCCTATTCTGGGATGTGTACTTGAAGAATTATCAAGAGAGATGGGTAAAATATTTAGGGTCAATTCATGGATTGCGAGGCAGAAAAATTTACCCAGAGATGTGATTATTTATTTTTCTAGAAGATCACTTCGAAATGTAATTATTCAGGCTTTTTACAAACAGAGATTCCAAATTGCAGATCAAAATATTATAATCTTAAAAGAGATACCTCCAAAAATTCTTAGAAAAAGAAAAGACTTTGCCTTTCTGTCTGAGGAGCTTAAAAAATGACAGGTCCAGTTTAGATAGGAGATAACTATTGGAATAGTGGTGAATTACGCAGGAACAAGATATAGACTTAAGACAATTTTAAAGGCAAAATATTTTTATACTTATGTCCTGAAAGCAGGTTCACCACCATCTTCACGACCTAAGAGAATAGAAGAAAAGCTAGAAGATAAACAACCAGTTGAAGGCGCAATGTCACTGGTTGTAGGAGATTTGCCGCAGGCTGAGCCTACTGATCAGAGTTTGGAGGTAAAGGATGATTCCAAGGAACAGGATGACCCGTGCTGTGTATAGACGTAAAGAAAAGGAGCAAAAGCAGGAAGCTAATTTTGGACCAATGATACAAGGCCCGATTATTATAGAGCCTGTGAGAGGGGCGCGACGGAAGAGATCAACGGCTGATTTTCAAGCAGTGTTCCAAAGGCTACAGGCCACTAAGGATGGCAAAGCTTTTGACATGGAATGTTAAGGGCCTAAATTCACCACAGAAAAGAAAGAAAGTATTTCACTACTTGAAACAAAATGACATTGTTTGCTTACAGGAGACTCATATTGTTGCGAAAGATCAAAAGTACTTGATCAATTCTCAATTTGGATCACATTTTATAGCTTCTGCCCCAGATAAAAAGGGGGGAATTGTTATTTATGTAAGAAGAAATTTATCGGCTAGATTAATTGAAGCTGATGTACAAGGAAGATATGTTATTATTGAACTAGTGCTACAAGGCAAGAAAGTTCTTATTATTGGATTATATGCCCCTAATCAACAACAAAAAAGTTTTATAAGTTTTTACATCATAAACTAACTCAACTGGATTATAAATCTGTTATGATGGGTGATTGGAATGGTGTTTTGGATTCAAGTAAAGACAAGAAGGGATCTTTTAAAAATTCTCCTAATTATTCTAAATTACCTAAAGCCTTTTTTGATTTGAAAGATGATCTGGAATTTAGAGATATTTGGCGAGAACAGAATATGGAAGATAGAGACTTTACTTTCTTTTCGGATAGGCATCAATCATTCTCCAGAACTGATCTTTTTAATTACTACTGATCTTTTCCTCAGGGTCAAGAATGCTAAGATTTTTCCTAGAACATTGTCGGATCATAGCCCTGTATGGTTGGAGTTATTTGCTGAAGATGGGAATAGAAGATCTTGGAGATTGAACGAAAATTTATTTAGATATGAGATGCTTTCGCAGAAATGTAGACAACATTTGAAAGAATTTTTTGCTTTGAATATGCATAAAGGTACTTCGATGGCAATGGTTTGGGATACTAGTAAAGCTTATATGAGGGTTTTTTTATTTATATGTATAATGGATATAGGCATAAACAGATGCAAAAACGTAAAGAGCTGGAAGAAATTAAATCGAAGGAAAAGGCTTTTATTTTGAACCCATCAGATAATAGATTAAAGGTTTCTATAAATATGTTGAAAGAGCAATTTAATATGTTAATGGCTGATCAGATTGCAACCAATTTGCGTTATGCAAAACATAATACGTTTTGTAATGCAAACAAGCCTGGTAGGTGGTTAGCTGATCAATTACGGAAGAAACAGAAATCACGTATTATAGAGAAAATAGAATATAAAGGTAAAGAGGTATATCAACAAAAGTTGATTAAAAAGAGTTTTTTAGATTTTTATACAAAATTATATGCTAGTGAAAATACACAAGCTTTAGATATAGATAGGTACCTACAGGCAGCACATTTTCCTAGACTTTCAAATGAACAACGAAAGGAGATGAATTGTTTAATTACTTCGGAGGAAATTATTTGGGCAATTAAACAGTTAAAAGGGGGTAAGGCTCCTGGTACAGATGGATTATCAGCAATTTATTATAAAATATTATTTGTAGAGATGATAGAACCATTAAAGGAACTTTTTAATAGTATCCAAATCGGAGGAGAAGTGCCTCCGTCATGGAGAAGGGCTTTTATATCGCTGATTCCAAAGGAGGATCAAGACCTTACCCAGCCTAAGAATTATAGACCTATATCGCTTTTGAATACAGATTATAAGATTTTCTCAAAAATATTGGCAAATAGATTAATGCAAATATTGAAGCAAATAATTCATAGTGATCAGTCTGGATTTATAATTGGAAGATATATAAATATAATGTAAGATAAGTTGTTAATTTAATTGAGTATTTGGATAAGAACAACCAAGTCCCTGCGGCATTGATATTTTTGGATGCTGAAAAAACTTTTGATCAGTTGAATTAGCAATTTTTATTGAAAGTTGTTGATAAAATGAATTTTGGGGATAAATTTTTATATTCTCTTAGGGCTAAATATCAACAACAATCGGCACAAATCATAATAAATGGGGGATTAACAGAGGCATTTAAAATTGAAAAGGGTACAAGACAGGGATATCCACTATCGCTATTGTTGTTTGTTTTAACATTGGAGATTTTACTGATTAAAATTCGTGAATCAACTATAATAAAGGGAATAAAAATAAAACAGAATGATTATAGATTGAGAGCTTTTGCGGATGACCTGGTTGTGACATTATCTCAACCGATTCAATCGGTTTTAGACTTGATGGAAGTTATAACTCAATATGGGAAAGTTTCTGGTTTTAAGGTAAATAATAATAAGACTAAAATATTATCTAAAAATATGACTATGAAGGAAAAGGAAATGTTACCGTATATGCCGGCGTATAAGGCAACTTCCGCGAGCACTGAAATCGGCGCCAAAGACGGGGGTCGTCTTATATGCCGAGTCGTCTTATACGCTGGAAATACTGGTAGTTTCCGGCGTATAAGATGACGTTCTAGGAATGCGGCTCGGCGATAAAGACGGGGGTCATCTTATACGCCGGGTCGCCTTGTACGCCGGCATATATGGTAGTTCAATTGACAGGTTTCAAAATAGTGAAAAAGGTTAAATATTTGGGAGTATATATTACAGCTTCTAATGTAAAATTGTATAAAAATAACTATGAGATATTATGGTTTAAAGTGCAAAAGGACTTAAACAATTGGAAAAAATTACAATTATCCTTGTTGGGGAAAATTTCAGCTGTTAAAATGAATGTTCTACCAAAGTTTCTCTTCTTGTTTCAAATGATACCTATTTTGAAAAAAGACACCAATTTGGATGAATGGCAGAAGGGTATTAATAAATTTATTTGAATGGGAAAAAAACCAAGAATTAAATTTAAGATCTTACAAGATGCACAGGAAAGAGGAGGACTTAAGGTGCCTAATTTGAAATTATACTATGATGCGGTGGTTTTAACATTGGTTAGTGATTGGCTTAATTTAACAAATAAAAGTATACTTCATCTTGAGGGATGAGATTTATTATATGGGTGGCATGCATACCTAATTTATAATAAAAAAGTTGACAAGGTTTTTAAATCTCATATTTTAAGAAGTGCTTTATTGCGTGTCTGGAAAAAGTATTATTATAAGTTAAATTATAAAATACCAATTTGGGGGATTCCTGGACACGCGATAGAGGGGGTATCTATGGGTGTGAATTTGGATAGGATTTCTTATAAGGAATTACTTAGATTGGTAGGGAATGATTGGCATTTAAAATCGTTAGCTGAGTTAAAGCAAGAAAATATTGTACAGTCTTGGTTTCAGTATACTCAACTATTGGTTAGGTGGAAGTTAGATCAAAAGATTGGTATTACATTAATGGAGGAGAATTTGGTAAAACAGATTAAAGATCGAAATCGAGCGCATATAAAGAGAATTTATAATGCTTTAATAGAATTGGATTCGGAAATGGAATTAGTTAAAGATTGTATGGTAAAGTGGGCCCAAAATATTCAAGAACCGATTTCACTGGATATATGGGAGGTAATTTGGTTAGAAATGTAAAATTTACTCAGGCCCAAAATTTAAGAGAAAATTTTTACAAAATGTTCTATAGATGACATCTGGATCCTAAAAAGTTGTCTTGTATGTATCCTAATTTACAGCCCAAATGTTGGAGATGTGGTAGTTTAGATGCTACTTATTTTCATATCTGGTGGACTTGTAAAAATATAAAAGCTTTTTGGATTAAGATTTGGTGGAACATTCAAAAGATTTTTAAGAGAAAGATAAAGTTTACTCCACAATTATTTTTACTGGGTGTTATTACAGATTGTGATACTAAAGAAACTAATTTGATGTTGAATTTGATAACAGCAGCAAGGTTATTGGTAGGGCAATATTGGAAGAAGGATTGCTTGCCTACTATAGAAGAGTGGACGCTTAAAGTGTCAAACTTAGCAGAAATGGCTGAGATTTCTGCTTATTTGAAGGATCATTCACAAGAAAGATAGATTTCTGTTTGGAGAAGATGGATAGATTATATTCAGAATAAATATGGGACTAAAAAGTTCCACTTAGTTTATGAGTAAATCTTAGAGTATTAGTAATAGTTTATTATAGTGGAATTTTTTATTAGTTTTAATTATACGATATTATTATTTTTAGTATTAGTATTGTTTAACAATTTGGATATTGTATTGTTTAATAATTAGTTTAATAACTAGGATATTATGTTTGTTTATGTTTTTATTATTATTATGTTTACTTTTAATTTGTTTATATTTATGCTAAAGGGGAGTTAAAGCGCATTATGGACTTAGTTATTTATATAGTTGGTTAATGTTAGTTAGATTATGATTATTATAATTGTAACCCTGTATTCAGCTCTGGGAAGTGGGGGAGGGAGAGGGTTTTTTTTAAGGTGCGTTGGTTTTGGGGTTAATATTGTAACTTTTATAAAACTCTTCAATAAAAAAAATGTATAATGATAAAAGAATTTTAAAGAGCAACATTCAATTGAAACCAGAACTTTTTTTGCTGAGATTAATGAACAGTCAATCAGAAAAGAGCCATTGTGGGTTTTCTCGCGCCCAGCGGTCTCCCATGGGTGTTGAAGAACAGACACGTACACGTGGTTTCCTCGGGATGGGAGCCTCAAACAAAGACGAAGCATCCCTTTTATTGTGTTATCAGAAGGCGGGTTTATAGGCACCTGGTGACCACCTTACACCAACCACATTTGTTATGACACAGCATATTAGCATATTACACGTGCTAACTTTGTTTTGCACACGCTACTATACAGCTGTTGCACACGGCACTAACAAACACCAAAACAACATTCCCTTGCACCGCACGGCACAAACTTGTTTTTTCACTTTTGACTTCCTCATACCTTGGCCTACTGCAGCTGATGACTCAGCCTAACAGGCCAGATAACCCAATGACTCCAACAAGCCATGGAAGATTTTTTTATGTATTATTTCTGCTGCAAGAATTTATGTGGAAAACTTAAAAAATGGAAAAAATCTGAATTACTCACAATGAAGAAATGATTGGTGAAAATAACAAATACAGAGATGGCAAAAACAACTAGTTTGATTATAGAAAGATCATCAACTATATTTATCAGTGGTTGGAAACCTCTTATGAAATTTTTGCTAAAAAAAGAGCAAAATGAACTTGTGATTTATAGGTTTGAGGATTAGAAAGTATAGCTCAGAGGTGTCAAACTGCCGGCCCGCAATCCGGATGTGTCACACAGAAGCCACGCCCACCCTATTGCCAGCAATGGCAAAACTGTCCCGAAACATTGTGCAGCATCATGTGACATCACGAGTTTGATATATCTGGTGTAGCTTATGGGAAGAAGAAAATTCTGATGCAGCATAAGAGAGGATAAAACATTTATTAAAAAGGCAAAAAGTGACCCCAGGAGATATGGACCTATTCGCTAAAAATAATGTGTGACAAATTCTTGAACAGGTAATCAAGCAGTAGGTTTGCAAGCACTTAGAAACAAAAAGGGTTGAATTTTTCTCTTTAAAACTTTCACCTGTTGGCTCTTATAAAAACATTGCTAGAAGCCAGTGGGTTGTATTATAAACAGGTTCTGGTAGAAAAATCTTACTATTAGTAGTGCTCAACTTACGAATACAATTGAGCCCAAAATTTCCATTGTTAAGTAAGACAGTTGTTAAGTTTTGCCCCATTTTATGACCTTTTCTGCCATAGTTGTTAAGTGAATCACTGCAATTATTAAATTAGTAATATATTTGTTAAGTAAGTGATTCTGACTTCCCCATTGACTTCTCAGAAGGTTGCAAATGATGATTACACGACCCCAGGACATTGCAACTGTTATAAGTATGAGCCAGTTATCAAACATCCGAATTTTGATCATCTGACTATGAGGATGCAGTTATAATCATAAGGGTGAAAACTGGTCATAAGTCACTTTTTTCAGTGCCATTGTAACTTAAAATGATCATTAAATAAATGGTTGTAAATCAAGGACCATCTGTATTTTCTTTGACCACTTATTTAAATTAGTAGGCTAAGGGAATGCTATGGATGTAGTGTACATTGTACCATGACCAGTGGTGAATGGTTGTTATAGGATAGAGGATGCATTCTACATAGCACATAGAGAAGAGCCAATGGGTGAAAATTTTACAGAGAAAATACCAAACTGGAAATGCGGAGAAACTTCCTGACCATGAGAACTATTAAGCTGTAGAGCAGCCTGCCTCCTGTATTCATGGATGTCCAATTATTGAAGTATTAAAGAAAAGATTGAACAGCCATTTGTCTGGGATAATATAATAATTATAGATAGTCCTCGAGTTATAACCACAATTGAGCCCAAATTTTTGCTGCTAAGCAAGGCAGTCATTAAGTGAGTTTTGCTCCACTTTATGAACTTTTTGCTACAGATATTGAGCAAATCATTACAGTTGTTAAGTGAATTGTGGGTGTTAAGCAAATCTGGCTTCTTCCATTGACTTTGCTTGTCTGAAGCCAGCTGGGCAGGTTATAAATGGTGATCGCATGACTCTGATACAGTACAACTATCATAAATACATGTTACCAAGTGCCCAAATTTTGATCATGTGCATATGGGATGTTGCAAAGACAGAAGTGTAAAAATCGGTCATAAATTATTTTTTTCAGTGACATTGTAACTTTGAACGGTCATTAAACAAATGATTGTAAGTAAAGGATTATCTATAATGCAATGGACAGGGTGTTGAACTATAAGACCTCCGAGCAACCTTCCAAATCTATTATTCTATAAAAAAAATCTCTTTCCAATTCCAGGCAAAACTAAATTGTTCTCTATATTTTTCAATGCATGTTTTTGTTCCTTTGGTAATTTGCAAAACACCACAAGAAAATATGTTATGTGCTAGGAAGCAAAGTGAAAAAATGTGATTATAATATATATATATAAACAATGGGATCAAATTCCTCCAAATTTCTCAACCATCTTGCTCCACTCTCCTAATTCAAATAAAAATTCCTATAAATCATGAATAAGAAGCAGTAATACATTTCCCATTAACTGTAACCATGGCTGCATGTTGCTATGGCAGCTAGATGAGGGAGAGGCAGGTATCAGTTCTAACCCATACATAAAATCTAAGAACAGGATTCTATGGAGGGGCAAGTAACAACTGTCTTGATTCTGAAAGCCAGAAAATGGGCAAAATGAACTATCTACAAAGTATACAAACCCAGAACAATTAAAGGAAAATATTAGTTTTGCTATTGTATCCAGTAAATTACAGCACAATAAAAAATATATCAACTCATTTATCAAAAACAGACAGTACTGAGGTCATCTACATATAGTCGTGATCCTGAATTTCTAATAGTGAAGTCTGATGGTTGTGAATTTAGACGTGATACTAAAATCACTCTTAGGAAAATTTACATTTCAATTCTTCTTTTCTTGTCAAGGCAAGACTCCATAGTAGCAACAATAATCTCAAGTGGACTTCTCAGTGCTGTATGCCAGGCTCAGTACATTTTTGCTTTTACCAAACATCTTTCTCTAACTAATGAAATAGTCAAGAGTAATGAAATGCTGCTGCTGCTGTTACTCTTCCCTTGTGTCTAACCAGAACAAGTAGTAGTATAATGTGGGCATCCAGGGAATATTTTGAGGAAATAGGAGAGCAGATTATTTTCCTAACTGGCTATGAGCATTGGCTATTGAGCATTCATAGATAATCTGATAAATAGAGAAGTTTGCTTATCCCTTAATTTTGTCAGCACAATATCTAGACATGTTAATGCAGGGGTGTCAAACTCAATTTCATTGAGGGCCGCATCAGCATTGTGGTTGCCCTCGGGGGGGCGTGTGGGTGTAGCCAGGATGGGTGCGGCCTAATGGGTGGGCATAGCTAGCTCTATATCATTCACGTCAAAGGTGCCTGTGAGGGCTCAGCCTCTTGGCGCTGTGAGGAGAGCACCCCACTGCCTGCTGAAACCCACCCCGGAGCCCATCAAGCGGATATGTGAAGTAGGCCAGGGCCATTTGCTGGCCACTTCCAGGCAATGTGCATTTCTTCATTCCTCACAAAGGGTGACACCTCCCCAGCATGCACCAGGGGGTGGGGCTGGTTCCTCGCTGTTTCCAGACGGCCTTGTGGAGCTAAGGCTGAATACGTTTCAGTATAGATGGCTACCACAAAATTGTACATTGGCTCCTGGCCGGCCAGGGCCAAGGCAGCGGGGGCCATTCCCTCACTGTTTCCAGGATGGTTTCGTGAGCCACATGAAACCACTTTGCGGGCCGCATCCGGCCTCCAGGCCTTGTGTTTGACATGTCTGTGTTAATATCTTTAAATGTACTTGTGATCTACTTAATTTTAGCCTAGAAGTTAGCAATCCAAAGAGCTATTTTTGAAACATGGAAGCAATATTCAAAACAGCAGGAAAACAAAGCAGCTATGCAGTCAGCCTGCAGCTTACTTAAGATTTCAAAAGCTGCTACTGTAAGATGTTCTCTTCTGATTGCTTATCCTGACTCAATTCAATTTATTTTCACTGCAAACTCTCTACTGCTTGGAGTCCAAGAAGATTCAAGTATTGCAAGAAAAAGGCTGAACAAGTGAGTAGGTGTTGGCTACCACAAGAGAAAATTGAATAATGCTTCATTGAAGTGGCTCTTGACATTCTTAATTGCAATACTCAGTTGATTTCTCATCTAAATGAGTTCAGGTGTGGATTCAACCCACTTTAAAACTATTTCTTTCAAAAATCCTTCCTATGGAAAAATGCTTTTGTTCTGAATTTTTTTTTTTTAAAAAAAGATAAGATGAGGCTTTGAAAGTTGGACACTAGAGGGAACCAGAAAAAAAGTAAAAATCACAATTAAGGGAGAAGAACAATTTAATTTAACTTACTAATGCACAATGGAGCAACATATTTTAATATTGGACATACTTTTGAAGTTAATTTTAAGAATATTTGCCTCTTTTTTATTTGTTTGTTAAATTTATTTGCTGCCTAGCTTACCATGGGGCTATCCTAGGCAGCTTACAACAATAAAAAGGAGGAAATGAAAAGTGTGAGCAGAACAGAAGTAAGATAATAAAGCATGAACAATAAAACAATGAAAAAGAATGCAATGGGAAATACAAATACATGATTACAAAAAAAAAGAAAGATGGACAGGCAGAGAGCAGAGAATAGGGGGCAGTAGCCACCTCTAGCATGGAACTCCCTCATTTGGACCTCAGGCCAACTGGCAGAGCCAGGTCTTTAGACTTCATCAATAAATCAATAGACTATGTTTAAAAGTAGTTAGGGACGAGATTTTACAGGACAAAGTTGAGACTCATATGAAATGACACACTACAAGAATGATATGGAATATTTATATTGGACATATAAATGAAACTGGCTGATGTCTTAATGGTTAAAAGAGATACAAATAAGCAAACAAAAAATGAACAAAATAAACTTTCCTAAATTGGATTTACAACAGAGATCTGTTAAAGCTTTGAAGTATTTTGTGAGGAAGGACAAAGAAAAATTAAAAGAAATCAGATTCTAGGACATTACAGTATTTGAAGGGACTAAAGATCATGATTTTAAAAATAAAAGAATATAAGGCAGGTTTATTTGATCCAGGTTAAAATAGATATATGGTTATCTCTAATATCTTTTGCTAATCAGGACTGAGTAACCAAGTTTCAAAGATTTATTTATAGATAAAGAAGGTATATGGGAAGAAGAAATTATTTGTTGAATTTTAAAAGAAGGTGATAAAAATTTGTTTATGTTTGTACCTAGGCAAACAACCAGACTTCTCCAAGGCTGGTAGGGTCAGAATAGTCCCTATTTCCGCAGAGGAGACTGTTACATAGGGCAGCTATTATAATGACAGAGAAGGGACACTTTCTAGAACTCTTTCTCAATAAGGGAATCCAGAGTATGTACATTCTGCCAAATCTGATAGAAAAAACACGCCATTAGGGGGAGGCAGTACCACAAGGCAGAATTCAGAAATGCTAAAGGAGCATCTTTCTTCCACTGCCTCATATGCTATTGTTCCTACTTTTTTTGTCTCAAAGGGGTTATGAAGATTGGCATGAATGGTCATTTCATAAAGAAGAGGACAGATAAGGAACTACATGAAGTGGTAGGCAAATACATTTGGCTATAATTCTAAGACTCCCCACCAGTAACTGGCTAAGAACTGTAGTCCAAAACATCTGAGGGCATCAATTTGGAGAAGGATGACTTAAATATTTTCCAAAAGACTAAGCAGAGACTGCTGACCTTGTCATAGTCCCCAAATATGGGAACATCTGCTTCTTGCTATAGTGATGTAAACCACTACTTGCCATTGTTTTTATAAAATTTGTCTGTAGGGTAGAGGAAATGGAAATAAAAATCTTACATGTAAAACTGGATTCCATTGAAGCCACACTTTTAAATGCAATGTAAATGCAACTTGAATTATTTTGCAAGATGGAATCTGATATCACTCAATAAATTATGCAAGGGGTTATTTTTTCTGTCTCTGAATATAAAACCTATTTTTCCTCTTTCATTTGACCTAAAACTCTTATTTGTTTTGAGGCCACCTTCTCTAATCATAGATACTTCCTTTTCCTATCTGTATCTTTCTACTGTTAGTTATGTTAAAACCCTTAATCGTCCTTGTCATTCAGATTAGGTGATTAGCATCCTACATCCTACATTAGCTTTCCATCACCTTCTAATCTAGGACAAATTACTTTTCTGATGCTTTGTCTCATTCTATATTTTTTTCTTCTTTTCTGATCTTTTCATCACTGCTTGTGACTTTACTTCTTTAATAGTAGAAATCTAAATGAAAAATCTAAGCAAAATTGAAAAAGTACAAGGCAGAAATAGGTTGTTTCACTCACAGGTTGGAGATGAGATGATATTAAGGGGACACAGTAGGAAAAAAGGGCAAGTATGTATCATAGGAAGGGTAAATTCAGCAAGGAATGCTGAAATATTATAGAGAGGATACCAGACTTAAAATATTTGCTTCAAGGTCTTTCCTACTGTTATGTCCCGAGCCTTGCAAACGGCTCGGGGCATTTGCAGGCGGTCCCGGGCAGGTGCAAAGCTGCCCGGGACCAGACAGGCTGTCGCCAGCGCCGTGCGCATGCGCGGGTGCTGGCGCGGGAAAAGTATCGCATTGACTCGGGAAATGTCTATATAAGAAGCTGGGAGGTTTTGGGAGATGCTGAAGCCATCTACTTGTAAGCTGAACGCAGAATAAAGAAAACTGAGAACTACAACTGCTTCTCGTGTCTTACATTTCCGCGAAGGACTCAACACTGGCGACGAAGGTGGGATGCCTTACATCGCCTGGAAAGGAAGAAGTGTAAGCTTACCCAAGTGAGTCCTGAGCGGCGGAACGGTGTCGACTCAGCAGCTACTCGCCAATCCAGTGCGCATTCGGGGGTAGGCTGGCTGATAGACCGTCTCCTGAAGATGGCAAAGGTTGGAAGGCTTTCGGAGTTCGACGTCTCACATCCAGAGCGGTGGGAGTCCTACGTAGCCAGGGTGGAGAACTACTTCAAGGCAAACCAAGTGAGGGAAGAGAGCTTGAAGGCTGCCACCCTGCTTTGTGTTTGCGGTCAAGACGCCTTCGACATCGCAGAAAACCTTGCAGCACCTGTTCCAGTAGAGTCTGTCAGCTACGCAGATCTGAAGAAGCTACTGAAGGAGCACTTCCAGCCCAAGATGTCCGTCATCACATGGCGCCACACCTTCGAGCAGAGGGATCAACGATCCGGTGAGTCGGCCAAAGAATACATCGCCGCATTAAGGAAGGCCGCCAAGCACTGCGAGTTCAAGGACCTCGAAGAACGATTGAGGGACCGATTCATGTGCGGGTTAAGGCATCGAGATCTACAACAGAGACTTTTCACTAAAGAAGAATTGTCCTTCCAAGATGCCTTAAGAGAAGTCACCGCAGAAGAAGCAGCAGGCGGCGCCGTCAAGAACATGCAGCCGATCAGAAACAGTCCAGAGGTTGCATCCGTGCACCAGGAAGACGTCCAGGGGAACTCCGAGGAGGATCCGGACGAGGAAGTCGACCATCTCCACCCCACGAAGGAAGGAAATCAGAAGGGAAGCTCTTCAGCTCCACTCAAGTGCATCGGCTGTGGAGGTCGCCACAGGAGAACCGACTGCAAGTTCCGCTCCGCTACCTGCTGGGCATGCGGCAAACAAGGACACATTGCAGCTGTGTGTCTGGGCCGACGAAAGGTACAACCTCAGGAAGAACTGCGCCTGAAAGGTACCAGGGTCCCCAGCCAGAATAGGGTAGGGTTTTGCGCTTCGCGAAGAAGCATCCTTAGGACAGGCACACACAAGCCCATTAAGAAAAAGCTGTCACTCAAGTGAAGCTACAAGGGGTTCCATTATCTATGGAACTAGACACAGGGTCTGCCTTTTCAATTATCTCCTTGCATACATTTAGGAAGATTTGTTCCGGTAGTGGAACTCAGGTCAAGTTAAGGCCTTCTGACATTGTGTTAACAGATTTTCAAAATTCAAGAGTGTGTGTTAAAGGGGAGGCCACCCTTAACGTGCAATACAAGAGTTTTGAAGGTCCACTAGACTTATTAGTAGTAGGGGGTGAACGAACGAGTCTCATAGGACTCGATTGGTTTGAGGCCCTGGGGATACACGTCACAGGACTCAACAGTTTACAAACACTCGACCTACAGGAAGTCTGCAAAGAATTTGCAGATGTTTTCAGCCCCCAGCTGGGCACATTCAAAGGACCCCCTGTGTCCTTAAAGCTAGACCCCACTGTCACTCCCATTAGAATTAAAGCAAGAAGGGTCCCTTTTGCTTTAAAGAGTAAAATTGACACTGAGTTAGACAAACTGATCCAACAGGGAATTCTAGAACCTGTTGATTCCAGTCCTTGGGAGACCCCCATTGTCACGCCTCTAAAGGCAAATGGGGACATTCGCATTTGTGCTGATTACAAATGCACTCTTAATAAGGCATTGCAGCAACATGCCTATCCTGTTCCTGTGGTCAGTCACATCCTGGCCTCCCTCAAGGGGGGGGGGCGTGTTTTTGCAAAGCTTGACCTAGCTCAAGCATATCAACAGCTGCCTGTTGATGATGATGCTGCTACAGCTCAGACTATTGTGACCCACAGAGGGGCCTTCAAGGTAAAAAGGCTACAGTTTGGAGTGAATGTTGCTCCTGGGATTTTCCAAAGTGTAATGGAAAACACACTACGAGGTATACCAGGGGTTTGCCCCTACTTTGATGATGTCTTGATTGCAGGAGACTCCACACACATTCTAGCTGAAAGGCTCAGGGCTGTTCTGTTAAGATTCAGGAAATCAGGCCTCAAGCTCAAAAAAGACAAATGCAAGATTGGGGTGCCTTCTACTGAATTTCTGGGGTTCAAAATTGATGCTGCTGGGATTCACCCTGCTGAATCCAAACTAACTGCTATTTTAGAAGCACCTAGGCCAAAGTCTAAGGCCGAACTTCAGGCCTTCCTGGGCCTCCTGAATTTCTACAATTCCTTCCTTCCACATAAAGCCAGTGTGGCTGAGCCTCTTCACAGGCTACTAGACAAGCAAGCAGTGTGGCAGTGGTCACAAACGCATGAGGCTTGTTTTAACAAAGTCAAGGCTTTGCTCACTTCTAACAGTGTACTTGCACATTTCAACGAGTCCCTTCCTGTGTGCATCGCTTGTGATGCGTCCCCTTACGGGGTGGAGCTGTCCTGAGCCACCTCAGGTCTGATGGAACTCAGGTTCCTGTTGCATATTACTCCAGAACATGTCTTCTGCCGAGCGCAACTACGCTCAGATAGACAGGGAGGCTCTGGCTGTTGTTGCTGGAATTAAAAAATTCCATGATTTTCTATATGGCAGGCATTTCACGGTCTTCACTGACCATAAGCCTCTGCTGGGACTGTTTACCACACGTAAGCAGACTCCCCAAATCATTTCCCCTAGAATGCTTAGGTGGTCTATTTTTCTGTCTGCATATGATTTTTCTTTACTCCACAAGCCTGGGAAAGAAATGGGCCATGCTGATGGCCTCAGTAGATTGCCTCTGCCAGTAGTAGAAGCTGACCCTGCGCTAGCTGTCAACATTCTATCAATCCAAGCCTTGCCCGAGCTCCCTCTTAGTGCCAGGGATGTTACCGCTGAAACAGGTACAGATTACACACTTTCACGTGTCCGTTCCTGGGTTTTGTCTGGTTGGCCTGAGCACTGCCCTAGTCCTGAGTTTCAGAGTTTCTGGTCCAAAAGGAACGAGCTGTCCATTTCTCAGGGTTGTCTGCTTTGGGGAAACAGAGTTGTCATTCCCACCTCAATGAGGACTAGGGTCTTAGAATCCCTCCACGAGGGTCATCCTGGCATTGTTCGTATGAAGGCTCTTGCGCGCAGCCACTTGTGGTGGCCTGGTTTAGATAAAGATATTGAGGCTAAGGTGCATGCATGCCACCTGTGCCAACGATCTCGCCCAGAGATGCCCCAAGCTCCCGTGCATAGATGGGAGGAAACACAGTCCCCATGGTCTAGGGTGCACATTGACTACGCTGGGCCCTTTCAGGGCCAGTTCTTCTTGGTCCTCGTTGACAGCCATTCAAAATGGCTTGAGGTTGTACCTGTCTCATCCACCACCACTGCAAAGACTATTCAGGTACTGAGGGGGATTTTTGCTGCACACGGGCTTCCAGATGTCATTGTGTCTGACAACGGCCCTCAATTCACTTCCTCCGAATTCCAAGCTTTCTTACAGGCTAACATGATTCGTCATGCCATGTCTGCACCCTTCCACCCGTCCACCAACGGTATGGCTGAACGTATGGTGCGCATCACAAAGGACGCCTTGAAAAGACTCACCTACGGGGACTGGCATCACAGGTTGGCTGACTTTCTCCTTTCTTATCGCACCACACCGTCCACTTCTACAGGGAGAAGTCCAGCTGAACTTCGTTGGGGGCGTCAACTTACTACTAAACTTGACCGGTTGCATCCGGACAGATTGCCTTCATCTACCTCACATCCTAGGGCACCTAGACAACTACTTGTGGGTGCCCCGGTCTGGACTCGCAATTACGGGCCTGGTCATACATGGGTCCCCGCTTCTGTTTCCAGGGTCACAGGTCCTCTCTCCTACGAGGTAGCCCTGGACAACGGTCGTGTCCTGCGTCAGGCACATCGACCAACTCCGCCCTAGGCGGGACCTTTCAGATGAGACTCCTGGGTCTTTTCCAGGGGGGGAGGGGGACCCTTTGGAGCAAAGGGAAGGGCACGAGTTGCTGCCCATCTCCACTGATGGAGCCACTGACGGCCCATTTCAAGCTTCCGCAAGTGCTCCGAAAAGGAATTCATGGAGCTCACCCAACTATCAGGCATCCACGCCTACTCCAGCCAGGGAGTCACCCCGGGGGCATACTCACTTTCCACACACATCACACAGCACTCCAGTCACGGAGGATACCCGGGAGCATCCCAACAAATCATTCCCCGCAAGAGAGCTGGCACACAATCCCCAGAGTTGGCCTGACCTTACCCCTAATCCTACAGGGGGTCAAACTTACAGGGAGGTGGTCGAGGAACCAAGTCCCGACCGCAACACCTCTAGCCCAAATCAGGGAGTAACTGAGTTTTGGGAAGGTACAGAGACCCACACGAGCCCGGACACAGAACGGGGCTTAGGGATTGGACAGCCTCCTGACAGGTCTTGGACGGACCTAGGAGGTTCTATAGAGACGCCCAGCAGTGGCTATCACTTCAAGGGGCCCGAGGGCCTACAGCTAGGCAGGTCAACCAGGTCACAAAGTGACAGAAGCCCTGGCCTGACGAGCCCGGTGGGCGAGCAAGCAGGCCAGGCATCGGGGCAAAGTCCTTGGAAGGCACCAAGGCATGATATGGGGAACAGGCTCTTGTCACCCCTCAGTCAGGGAACACCTGTCAGAAACCCAGAGCTGAGAAGGTCACAGAGAGCAGGGAAGTCTCCTAAATACTTAGAGGAGTACATAACATTGCTGGCTAAACAAAAGCCAGGTAACGATAGGAGCACTGAGAAGCAGAACACTGCATAAAATAATGATTATATGTTGGTAGTAGTTTTAGCCCGGGGGAAAGGGGTGTTATGTCCCGAGCCTTGCAAACGGCTCGGGGCGTTTGCAGGCAGTCCCGGGCAGGTGCAAAGCTGCCCGGGACCAGACAGGCTGTCGCCAGCGCCGTGCGCATGCGCGGGTGCTGGCGCGGGAAAAGTATCGCATTGACCCGGGAAATGTCTATATAAGAAGTTGGGAGGTTTTGGGAGATGCTGAAGCCATCTACTTGTAAGCTGAACGCAGAATAAAGAAAACTGAGAACTACAACTGCTTCTCGTGTCTTACATTTCCGCGAAGGACTCAACACCTACCATGAGTCTTCCCCTGCTGTGGGCCTTTCCCTCCTATGCATTTAAGGAGCTGTCAACATTAAGTTAGCATAAGCTTTACTGTCCCCTTTGCTAGTCTTTATCTTAACTATCACTGCTGAAAGGCTTCCTGATTTGTGAGTGTACTACAGTACTTGTTATAGATAACACGAATACTTCTGATTTCACTGCTGTTCTGCTTCAGCATGACAGCAGCCAGCTGGAAAAACAACTGGCAATCAAGAGATAGCAAGAAGAGATGGCTCTCTGGTTTTTTTAGGTTGGTTAATCCACCCTGCCTCTCAAATCCATTTGGGTGTATTCCAAGTTAAAATAAAATGAAATTAAAAACATATGGGAAGATAACAGGACAGAAATAGACTTAAAAGAAGGGACAGAAGTCTTGCCGTGAAACTTGATATTTCGTACATTGCTGGTGACTCGAAACTGCCTAGGTGTTGTCTGGGGCAAGAGAGGACAAGCTAACTAACAAAAGGCAAATTGACAAATAAATAATAAAAACCCAGTTCCCCAACTTATTGTTTCCTCAGACTATAAGAAGAAAAAGTAAAGTTGCTGCATTTTGGAGTATATATAGTTTTCACAAAATATTAAAATTAATTAGCACACTTTATTTTTTTCTGAACAAATATAGTAGTAGAACTCTGCTGTACTCTCCCTTTTTGAAAACCTAGAGAAAACGTTTTACTGTATGGCTTCAACTTTTCCACTCATGGTCTAGGGACAATGTGGAAAAATTGGTGATTCTTTTTGCTTCCTTATTCATAAAAAATCAGATTTATGGAAAACTGGACTGAATCCTTTTTATACTTCAGCATTCTTTTCTTTTCCCCTTTTTGCTTTTATCACTTTCTGAAGAGCCCAAAATGAGAACTGCATTTAAGAAAATATAATAATTTTAATATGAGGAAAATGTTTGCATATTTCAATAATATTTTTGGAATACCATTTATTTTTTCTTTGTGGGGAAAAAAAATCAGGGCATTGCTTTTTTAGCCATTAATCTGATATCAGCATTCCTAATGCTGAGTCCTCTGGAAATACAGGATATTATCTTGCATAATTTCTAGTTATAATCTGCAAAGATATGGAAACTCCTACATATAAGGCAGGGAAAGATCTGGGGAAGAAAATGAAGAAAATGAAAGAAGTACCACCAAGGAAACAAATTTGAAATACCTGGAACTGATTCTTGTGTTTGCAGAATTGCTGCATTGTTCTAACCATATTATATCATAATAGGACACATTCTAAAACTTGTTATTGTTAATGTCAATATTGTGAATTCTGTGATCTTTGTTGATCATATCACTTTAACTTTGTTTAGTAATGGGATAGCCTTTAATAGTGTGTTACTTTTTCATGCAGCTATTGCCTAATTCTGTCTAAAACATGCAAGTTTGCAACATTTACTGAGTATATGTGTGATGGGAAGAGAATGAAGTTTAAACCAGTTAATCAATGTTCTACTAAACTACAATTTAAAGTTTTCCAATCAAAGGTCAGTCAGACAAAAAACTCTGTACTTACTTTACTAAAATGAATAGCAGTGTGCTTAAAAAAAACAATTTTGTGTTTGACAACAATAATAGTACTACAGCTACCACTACACAGTGAGTTACTATGGATACATTCATTATATAATGGGGCAGTTATGAATAGTATCATTAATGGATCGATCACTGAATGTCACTAAATAGTCCTCTGCTGTTTATGCAATACATCAGAGGTCCCCAACCTTTTGGTCACCAGGGACCGGTTAAGTGGAAAAAGGGTTTTCCGTGGACCAGAGGGGGCATGGTTTTGTGTACTGCTTGCATCCTGTGGATGGAGCTTTCCTTGCTTGTGTGGACCGATTGCTGGCATGCTGTGGCCCGGTACTGGTCCAAGGACCGGGAGTTGGGGACCCCTGCAATACATTACAATCTAGCTTTAAATAGCTCTTACCTACTTGTCCATTCTGTTAATTTTGAAGAATTGTTTGTCCAGGTGATCATCTCCAGTATATCTGGATATTGTGTGTATATGTATTTTTATTATTCTGCAATATCTCCCATATGTTTAGAAACTATTTTACCAGGAATTAATTTATTGTTCTATAAGTATAATATATTATTATCTATAAATAATACTTGAGTTTTTGTAAACTTTCCTGTCTTGCTAAAATAATACATTAAAAGCTATTACCAGTTATTGTATATAGTTATTAAATAAAGAAATAAAGAGCCAGTTTGTTGTAGCAGCTATACCAGACTGGCTCTTTATTTCTTTATTTAATAACTACAGGTAGTCCTTGATTTATACCAACTCATTTAGTGACCATCCAAAATTACAATGTCACTGAAAAAAGTGACTTATGACTATTTTTCACACTTATGACTGTTGTAGTGTTTCCATGGTCATACGATCAAAATTCACAGAGTTGTCAACTGACTTATGTTTAGGATGGTTGCAGTGTTGATCATTGTGATCAACTTTTGCAATTTTCTGACAAACACAGTCAATGGGGAAATCAGATTCATTTAACAATCATGTTACTAATTTATTAACTTTGATTAACAACTGTGATTTGCTTAACAACTGGGGCAAGAAAGTTTTTAAAATGCGCAAAGCTCACTTAACAAATGTCTCGCTTAGCAACATAAATTTTGTGTCATAAGGACTACCTGTATATATCAAACTCATGATAGCTTTTAATATATTATTTTAGCAGCACAGGAAAGTTTACTACACTATAGCCAGATAAAGATGCTAGATTAAAACTGGGAGACTGTGCTTAGTCCTTTAAGGAAATTGGTTAGATGACTTTGGCCAAATCACTCTGTCTCAGACCAGGATTAGGGAATTAAAAACTTCTATCTACAGTACTAACTCAATAGGCCCAGTATGACATATCCTTCAAAGAAGAGGTTTTCAGCCTGTAATGCACTGATGCCAGCAGATACCGGTAGTAAAAGAGAAATAGTGCCACAAATTGTTTCCAATTGATAGCAATTTTTAAAAGTGGAGAAAATATGTAGTTCAGGGTTGAATTGTTGCATTCTTGCTTTATCTGAGCTTATTTTTCTCCTTGCATATGTTTCATTACCAGGCTAGACAAAAATATCAAGAATCCAACAAAGAAAGAAATGTCATATTTTAAATCTAAGCAATGCACTCTGTACACATTTATTTGGCATAGGGATACAAAAATTTGTCACAGATAATGGACAATTTCTAATAGTGTTTAACTCAATTCAAGTTTATAGGAAAAATACTTATCTTTCTTATATAACTTTTATTGTTTTGTCAATGTATAAAATTCAAAGAAAAAGAAAAATAGGAAATTAAGGGAAGAAGAAAGAAAGGGGGGAATATGAGGTACAACGGAAGAAAGAAAAAGCTCTTGACTTCCAACTTTTTTTTAGCAAAGTATAAGAGAACAACAGTACAACCTCAACTTTTTACTTTTACACATTAGTATATAATTAGCCATTTCTATAACAACAATTCTAATTGTCAAAACCAAAATCAAAGTTTCATTTTTTTTCATTACAAGCACAAAATCCAAAAGTAATATCCAAATAAAAAACATAAATATATTGTCTTCTTTGAATAGAACAATCAGTTTAACCATTACTGCTTTATCTTCCTTGCTGCTGAAATATTATGTATTTCTATTTGCACTTAATAATCTTTATAAACTGCCACCATTTATATTAACAAAATTCACTGTATTCTTTCAGATTCTTTAACCTTAAAGAGAAAAATATTTTTTCATCCATTTTAAAACATTAAGCTTTTCTTTAAAAACATTTCTAAAATTAAAATATTGTAATACATTTTTTAAAATCTCATTTTAGCATACATACTTTAAAGTTTCAGATCAATACAACTCCAATTAACTCATTAAATTTAGATCACTCCCTCCAAGTTGCCTTCATAGAATATTTTTTCTTCTTGTATATATCCTTTTTAAAACTCTAGATTTTTCTTTAAACTAATATATCTTTTTTTTAACTTTGTCTTAACACAGATATTTTCAAATACACTTTCAACTTTAGGAATTACTTAAGCATTATATATAAAGGAAAAATATATTTTCAAACTTTAGATTAAGACTTTCTTTCAATTACAAATATCAAACTGATGAAAATCCATCCTAATTCCAATTGACTCATTAAGTTTAAGTCACCCCTTCCAGCTTGTCTTCTATGGAATAAAACCTTTTTCTTCTCTGGAATGTTTGTCAAGTAGGTATAAGCTTCTCTTTTTCTCAACCTTCAGGAGATACTTATCTTGAACTTGATTTAATGTAGTTGCTTAGTCACTTTAAAACCAGATGAGTGACAAACAAATGAACATTCTTTCTACAGTTGTCCTGGAAGGGAAATATAGGAAAACTTGATAGAAAATCCGATACTGCCCCTGTGAAATGTATACCATAGAAACCACAGCTCATATTCTTCTGCATTCACAGTTCTGCAGGGATATTCGCAATTAGTTAATCAATCTTCTTTTAGTCAAATCCTATTTTATATATATATATATATATATATATATATATATATATATATATATAATATATACACATACATACACATACATATATATTATATAATATATAATATATATATATATATATATATATATAAAGTTATATATATATATATATATATATAATATATAGTAGGTCTTTGTGTTCGGTTTTCCTCCCGCGTAAAATTGGAAGTGTCTTGGCGACGTCGAAACGTCGCCAAGACACTTCCAATTTTACGCGGGAGAAAACCCGAACAACCAAAGACCTACATACAAACACCCGCGAAAACCTCAGAAAACATATATATATATATATATATATATATATATATATATATATATATATATATATATATATATAAAGTGGTCTATAAAATGGATTTACTTGGAAGTTTCCACACAGGTCTCTGTTGAAACTTTTTACATTTGGAGGAAGAATGAAGAAACCTCTTGCCTTTGCACCAAATAATGGGCTTCTTGAGCTGGCAAAACCAGATTCCCTCAAAGTCAAATTATTTTTCCTCCAGCTACTCTGCGCATATTCATAGTACACCCTATTATTGCTCCAGTTTAGGGACTAATGATGTTATTTGTGTTCTAACTCCTAATACCAAGGCTAATGGGGAAATCTGGCAAATCTACTAAACAGATTGTTTGGACTTGTGTTTGAAATGTTGCTTAGATACCACTATTTTCTATTATATACAAGATCTACAAGATCTCTCTCACAGCTACTACTATTGAATCAGGTACCACTTATTCCATACTGATGCATTTAGTTTTTCTTGTCTAAATGTAGAACCTTGCTTTTCTCACTATTAAATTACATTTTGCTAGATCAGGCCCAATATTCAAGCCTATTGAGATCTTCTGTATCTGGAATGTTGGCTATTCCTGCCATCTTGGTGTAATCTGCAAATTTGATGAGTTCCCTTTCTATCCCTTCATCTAAATCATTGATAAAGATAAAGTACTGGGCCTAAGTGAGATATCCCACTGCATCAGGGGTGTCAAACTGCCAGCCTGGGCCAGATGCATCAAGCAGAAGCCGCATCCACCCTTTGCTGCCAATGGCAAAACTGTCCTGATATGTTGCATGATGTCGCATGATGTCGCGAGTTTGACATGTCTGCATTGCATGCTTCTCTTCATACAAAAGCAGTTCTCTTAAGGAATACACAATGAGTGCAGTTGATCTGCCAGTTATAAATCCATCTGGTAGTGATGCTATCTAACTTACATTTTTCTATCTAATCAAGTTACAAAGTTGTGGTCTACTTTATCAAATGCCTTGCTGAGGCCTTACTTTGACAAAATCTTGGAAATCTAAGAGGTAAAAAACTTCTCTTCCCCCTTTGCTGTCTCTCTTGGCCTGGATAGCAGGTCCCCAGACCGGGTGTGGTAGCAGTTCAGTGTAGGCTTTTTTCATATATGACTAAACACATTGGTCTAGCTATCTAGCACAACTATCATACCAGATTTTTCATGCCAGCTGATGAGATTTAGAAAGTGTGGGAGGAATGACTTGCCTGAATGAGAAATGAGGTCACCATCCTCCAGGTAGAAGCCAGCATAGAGATTACAGTAGGACACAAAGTCCATTCCATTTTAGTTTTTTGTTTTAGTTTCCATTCAGATAGGAGACCACTTTAACTGAGTCGTGTAGAAGAACCTTTGGTAACTACATAAGTCTGATTCACAAGCGGGAATAAGATGAAGCTAAAATACAATCAAAAGGAAAATGGGAAATATCGGGGCAAATAGAGGCACAGTAAACTATTAGTGGGGATAGAACTACAGATTCTCTATTTAAAATCTCTTCTTTTGGTATCAATTGTTATTTTATTGAAGAGAGCTTGCCAATTAGTTTCATTGCTAACCTGTAGCTTACATTTTACTGTTTTAGATTTGCTGCAGTAAAATGCCTTGAGAGTATTGCAAATAGATAAGGTTGTACCCATATGCAAGAATAAAATAACAAACAATAAGACATTTAAGTAGCCAAGCCATTTGCAGGGAATGGAAAGCACTGAGGTAACACATATTCTGTGTAACCATTGATTCCCCCTGGGGGATTGGGGGTTGATCCATGCAGAGACAATGAAAGAAGACAGGGTTTTTTATACAATTACGCAGCAGCCACTAAGCATTTTAGAATTAACTTCTGTATTAAAATATAACAAAATGTACAACTGGCTAAGTCTGTCTTCCACTATATTTCATGATTCCAGCTGTTAAAGATCAGACTTGTTCCAATTGATATGATCTTTACTGGACTGAAGTATCACTGTTACCACTGTTAAGAGGCATGGTGGCTCTGTGACTTAAAGATGCTAGAGATGGTCTCTGCTCCAGCAGTTTAAGCATCACATGTTGAAGTGAGCTCCCGTCATCTGCCTCAGCTTCTGCCTATCTAGCAGTTTGAAAGCATGCTGCCTATCATTAGATAAATAAATACTATTTTAGTGGGAAATAAGGTAGTGTTTCATGAGAACAGTTGGCCCCCTGCCAGTGCAGTACCTGCCCAGATGTGATGCCAGGGCATCACAATGAGAGGCAACATTGGTGATAAGAGAAGGCCCTGGCTGATGCCACAGGATGCCACTTGTCTTTCTGGTATGAAGCTAGTTTGCCTCCTGTGGTGCACCTCGATATACATGAGTGTGAATTAAACAGATTAGCACTCTTCGGCAGCCAAATAACTACCATTACCATACACTAAATAAACAACCAAATTGTTCTTTTCCCTGATATAAAATGTTACATACCCAACTGTGGTTCATGATGTTTTTCTTCTGCTTTGTTTATTACAGTTAAATTTGTGCCCTACCTAGTTGCTTTGGCAATTGATGTGGTAAATATATTGTTTTAATTATATTAATTAAAATGTCTGTAATGTTGCATCAATGCTTTGGACATCACTGTAGGGTTTGGCCAGAACTTTGCTGTCATCTAATCCTATGGATGCCTGCACAGGCTGCTTTACACTAGAATATTCATCAAAACAACAGCACTCTTATTTTGAAGTGATATAATTCTGCAGTGCTTGGTTGAGTAATTCAACATTATGTTTAGTGTTTTGTGTGCCTAGAGTCTTAGTACAGTTTTAATCTGAGTTTCCTCATAGGGAGGTAAAGGCTCTTGAAACAGCAACACCAAGCTTAAGGTGACCTAGATCCTTCATTTCTTCAAAGATGGATGAGTTATTGCTGTTTTATTAAATGCTTCTTCAAATGCTTTGCACTGACTTACCTTTTTTTTAACTTCGTCCCCTTCCTCCTTGTTCAGACATACCTACCAGATTTAGCTTCTATTTTAAAAACTATAAATAACTGTAAAGAATGTATTGTGTCTATCTTGTCCTTATCAGCTCTATCTCTATATATCTTTTTCTCCCTATGAATTTGAGAGCTTTTCTGGTAGCATATTAAGCAATGTCGCCGAAGAGTTTGCATTTGGTTGGACAGAAGTTTCACTTAAATTTTAGTCGAAAAAGTTTACTGGAACATTATGAAAATGATCTGAGCAAGTAATATCATCAAAGTATATAACTTGAACATTTTTGCACTGATTTGTATAAGATTTGAGGGATTTCATCCCTTGATAATGCCCTAATTTACACTGGAGTACAACAAAATATTCTGAATGAAAACAGAATGACCAAATATGCTTCCAGGCTTTTGTCATGTAAAGAAAATAAATATTATCAGAATATATATATTAGGAATATCAATTCTGAAGCAACTTTTTACTGCTTGAGAACTGAAGAAGCATCTTGGATGAGAATCAAAAAGTTTTCAAAGAAAAAAAAACAAGAAAGGCCACTTGCCTTCTGAAATAGCACCATTATCTGGATGATTGAGAATCTCCATAGATGACTACAGTTTTATATTTTTTCCTTTCACAAAACAAAAAATGCCCCAACCTTGTTACATCAATGAGCTTGTAAAAAAGAAAAAGTAAAAAAAACTTGCAAGCTATTCCATTAACTGATTGTGATAATGAGTCACAAAAAAAAAAAAATAAATAAAAAAAAAATCAGCTCTTAGCAACCATAACCTGGTCCTGGTCTTCCAATCATTACTGTAATTGAATCCATCCACTCTGCTGCTAGTTGCCTTCTTCTCTCGCCCCCACTTTCCAACATTACAGGCTTATCATGAAATCTAGGTCTTCACATAATATATTTGTGCTTCTAGTGAGAACTCCAGATTAACTTGTTTTATGATTTATCTGAATGTTTGAACAGGAGTCTTCTGCAAGCAAAGTTCAAAAAATCAATATTTTCTTTATATTGCTTCTTTATAGTTTTAATTGGTGTCACAACCATTATCTGCATGATTCTGATTTTTCTAGATTTAGAGACATTACAGCATTTCAGTATCTTTTCCAAGGCCTTCACTGAATGAAGATGTTCAGTATTTAACATCTTCTAAGTATTGTTCATAACTTGACACAATCAAAGATTTTTCTATAATTAATAAAGAGCATATTAACTTTTTTGGCTTTTTCAATTATCCTGTGTCTGTAGCAATAGTATCTTGTGTTCCTTAGCCTTTTCTAAAACCAGCCTGAAACATAGCTTTTCTCTTTCCGTGTAGGATTTCAGTCTGTGGATAATCCTAGGCCAGTGATGGCGAACCTTCTAGAAACCAAGTGCCCAAACCGCAACCCAAAACCCATTTATTTATTGCAAAGTGCCAGGGCCGCATCAGCATTGTGGTGCCCTTGGGGGGGGGCAGTGAGGCGCCTCTGAGTGCTGCCTCTGTCATGGAAAACCCGGGGACGCAAAAATGGACCACCATGCTGCAAGGTGCAAAAATGGCTGCCACTGCACTATGGGGTGCAGATACAAGATGCCGCACCACGTAAGAACAGAGCAGGGCTAGTATCATGCAGGCACTAGCCCGCTCTATTTGCAGTGCATGTGTGTTCGTGGCCCCATGTGTGCACGCATGCATGTAAAATGCTTCCCCCTCTCTTTTCTTCCAGTCCACCAATTGACAATGGTTGGTGACCTCTGCTTTACCACCTCTACTCTAGCTTGCTAGTCGGCCGCTTCGCCTCCTTTGTGCTGGGTGGGGCTCCTGCTCCAGGCAGTGGTGGCGGCCTGATGGGCCTGCTGCTGGTGGCGGTGGCATGCATGCCAACAGAGTGGGCTCTGAGTGCCGCCTCTGGCACACATGCCATAGGTTCGCCACTACTGCCCTAGGCAGTATTGCTAGCATGTGAAATTAAGCAATCTACAATACTTTACAAATTTTGTTATTCTCCTTTTTTGTAGACTGACCTCTG
Source organism: Crotalus tigris (assembly GCF_016545835.1). Classification (NCBI taxonomy): domain Eukaryota; kingdom Metazoa; phylum Chordata; class Lepidosauria; order Squamata; family Viperidae; genus Crotalus; species Crotalus tigris. The sequence continues at coordinate 4,766,200 of NW_024096551.1, read as the reverse complement.
TTGGCCACTATGCCATTCTCCAAGTTACTGACATAGTTTGATTAGAATCTTCATAGATTATGTTGCTTGCTACATTCCTGTAGGCATTCCATTAGTTCTGATAGGCTTCCAGTATGGTAATGCCTGGTGCACTGATTAACTTTATTTTCTAGCACTAGAGATTTTTGTAATTAGGAAATATTGCCTAAAATATATTTCATCTGTACTGTACAGAATTTCAGTTCATCCTTTCAGTACACCCATTTCAGTACACCTCTTTCATCTCTTGTTTGATTTTGTTTGATCAGTTATTATCTGCCCATTGGTGTTCTATGGCCTAACAATTTAAGCTGGAACATTCTTTTGGGTTTGGAGATCCTTTGGAAGATTGTCCTTGGGGTTTTTTTTGTATCTATTTCCATCTTTGATGTCTTTACAGAAGATATTATAATACTGATTTTTGTCTCTTGTAAAAGTTCTTTGAATTTTTTTTTGTTAATTTGCTTCCTGAGATCCTTGACTTTCTTAGCTTTGGGTTCTCTTCCTGACAATTTCTACAATTAATTGTTTCTCCGTCTTTGAAAAATCTCTTTTCACATTAATCCTTAGCAACTTCTTTGATTTTATTCCACCATTTCTCTGATTCTATATCAATGAGATTTCAAAGTTATCCTTCCTGTTTTCCTTGGGAGTGATAAGTGTATGCTCAAAATCCTATTGAGAAAAGTGGTTAACTTTTTTTCTTTCACCTTAGCCTAGCTTGGAATTTGCATATGATTAATTTGTGAAGTGTGGGGTCCTTGGTGCTGATTGAGCTTGATTGTTTTCTTGCAGACATTACCAAACTAGGTAACATCATCAGTGCTAGAAGGGAGTATGGTTTGCTTTCTTCATAGTAGCTTGCTCTGCCAGTGTTGGTGGGAGTGTTCTTTGTGATTTCTTGATTAAGTTGTTGTTTATTGTTAGCCTGAGTTGGTAGTTCCTTGATTGGGGTATTATTTTATTTCTTGATTGTTGGTTTAGTACAGGAGTAGGCAACCCCAATGGCTCTTTTGACTTGTGGACTTCAACTCCCAGAATTCTTGAGCCAGCATGGCTGACTCAGGAATTCTGGGAGTTGAAGTCCACGAGTCATAAAAGAGCCAAGGTTGCCTACCCCTGGTCTAGTATTAATCCTGGTGTTAATCTCTGTTTATCTGGTGTTGAATGCTGGTAAAGAGATATTTTGGTCTTTTGGTTTCCTTTTTGGATTTTTGATTATTTTTTTGAATGATAGATGTTGTTTATCTCTATGTGCCTGTTGATGACTGACTGTATAATATCCAAATATTGCTCTTTCTTATTCTTCCTGATTAAGAAAATAATCTCATTCCTTCTTAGCTTTTTGTGTCCAGAATAATAGAGTATGATATTCTGTATGGAAGTATCCAATTTCAATCCATTTCAATTTGTTGATACCTAAGATAACAATATAAACTCTAATCTTCCACTGCATTGAGCTTTCTAATATTCATGCTTTTTTACTTTTCATGTTTTAACTATAATACTGTTATTGCGATTTTGTATGTTCTTTTCCTGCATATAAACAACTAGACATCTCAAATTAAGCTATGTCAAAAACACCATTAGTGCTCTAAAAGATCCTTAGCTCTTCCTCAGTAACATAGAGTGGTTACCCACTGAGGGGCCCATTGGCAGTACATTGCCTATCCATGTAGTTTCCTTGATAAAGTACAGGAGTACTTTACATTGTCTCATCTACCTCCAGAATGTTCTTGTATTGCTGTTTCTTCTTATATTTAGCTTGCTTACTTTCTTTAGCTGCTGCCTGGGATCATTCATTTTTATACTCTGCGCATGCATTCCTGGCATTTTTTGCTGATCCCTCCCAAGGATAACACCCTTCCTCCCCCCAGTGAGACAGCCCAGGAGGAGTGGAATAGAATATTGCTCCACTAGTGAAATTGTTAAAAAAATTAAAAGGGCAGTAAAAAGCAGTGACTAGTTCCCCACGCAGGCTATTATAGCTTATAGGAATGTAGTGGAGGGGTTTATAGGTTATTAAAACACAGCATACTGACTAGAAGCCAAGGTTTGATCTGTCACATGTCAGAAAACAGCAGTTCTAATATGGAGCCAGAGGTAGAGATTATGTTACTAGCTAATTGAGGGTGAATTGACAATTGACATCATCATCATCATCAACAGTCTAGCATTATTGCAGGCGTCAAGAAATGATGGGCATTGAGGTACACTGAAAGAGTAAATGTGCCCTAAGTTACAAAAATATACAGGATCACGATAGATTTGCAATGATAAAGTATTTACTGTTTGTGATGGTTATGTATACACAAAGTATAGCTATACTCTCAAACTCTGCCTCAGTAATTATCCAAAAGAAGATAACTGAAACAAGATGGGCTATAAATTAAATAAATAGTTTTGGTGTTTATGTATGCAACATGACACTTCAAAAAACGCCAGTTAAGTATACATGTGCTCATTATACATTTAAATGCCCAGGAAAAGGAAGAATAAGTCAGAGCCATTGGACAAGAAAATAGAAAATACAACTAAATCTAGATCTAAATACATGCACAAACAACTAATGTACCTCCACACTCAAAACCTTTTCTCCCCTCGCAACAAATAGAGGTGCGCGCGCATCTCCCTACAAGCGCACGGCAGGGTGTTTGCAGAGAAGCTTGCTCTGCTGAGAGAACCAATAACACTTTCTTTCTCACCACAGAGGCGGGGCGAGTGAGAGTCCCCGCCCCTCCAAGCAGGCGCAGATCGCCTGGAGTGGTTCCGCCCGTTGGCGGCTGTCATGGTGTGTTGTGGGGCCACGGCGTAGCCTTCCCTCCCCCTGGCGGCCGTTGAGAAGACAGGCTGAGGGTGAGTGAATGGATGAGGGCGTATGTAGGGAAAGAAGCTCCGTTCTTTCTATGGATGAAAAAGGCCGGAGTCTTCTTCCTCATTTCCTAAAAGAGGGAAGGATAAGTGGGGGGTGGGAGGGGAGGTCGAGAAAAAGTACGTTCCAGGAAGGGACGCAAAGGAGGGGGGTGATTGTTTGCTGCTACTATCATATTCTTCGCTTCACCCGCTATTACTTATGTGATCTCACACATTTTGCACTTCAGACTTTCCCGAAACTTAGTATCACCATCCTTGTTGCTTGGACCTTGCGCTTTCTTTCTCTTGGCGGGTGTTCTTCCTTTGGCATTCCCTGCTCGACTCAAGAGGCTCAGCCGGATGGGGGCGGGTAAATTTGCAAAAGGCGAACTCTCTTTACTGTAGCCATTGGAAGAAAAGGAACGCTTACATTTCTCCAGATCAGTCATTTCCCCGTCCAGAGCTCTGGTTATACCGTTAAGAGAAGATAGCAGGGCCTGGCGGGGGGAGGGAGGGAGGCAGGGGAGAGAAGGGTAGGAATAAAATGCAGATCTCGGTAGGTTCAGCCTAACTTGTCACACGTGGTATGGGTATAGAATGACAGCCTTAAATGGGAATCTTTGCTAGGGTGTAAATCTTAAAGAATCCCTAAAGAAGCCAACAGCGCAAAATAAAATCACGGAGGAAGATGACAAAATGGATTAAAGAACAAGTTAAATGTTGATAATGTGACAGATTCCTGACTGAACAATACACTCTTTGTGTATTGGGATGGTGCCGGGAGGGAGGGGCAAGTGGAAACGTTTGCCTAATAACATCGTTGCAGTGATGCAACTTGTGTATTTCCATCAAACATTATGACTCCAGAATGCAATTATCACGGCACCCTGCATGTGTTGTCTTTTGAAATAATTGAAGTTTGCTACAGTTGTCACTGTTCCAAGGTTGTGCTCTTGAGGCATATAATTTTGTACATTTACCTTAAATAATAAAATAAATATTAATACAGTTTTAAAAGTTTATGAAATATTTCAAATAGTTACAAAAAATTTAACTACTGGTATAAACTTCAAAAAACCTATAATATTATGTATTACTATAAAATATCAATAGCACTAAATGATCAAAATGTATGGAAATAATATATAGTCTAAAATCAATATAATACAATAAATATTAAAATTAAAATAGTAGCTAAATTAAATTAGTAATGATATATAATTTTAAAATAGTATCTAACTTTTCCAAACTACTATTAAATAAATTTATTTCTTCAAATTTGTTAGAAGAATCATTGAATTAAATAACAAAAGGCTAAAAATACAAAAATAAAGATTTCTGTTCTAATTAATTCTAATTCTATATTAGATCTATCAAATATATGCTACCCTTGAGAACCTGGCTGTTCTGTAAATTACAAGTGAATAATTATTTTGAAGTGATAAATATAATAAAATTAGACCTAATGGATAGATAAGAAGATATATGTTCTTTAATAAGTTAGATGTACGCTTTATAAAACATAAAAATAATGTAGAAGAACATACACCACAGTTTTAAAATGCCTATTATTTCATGGGCACAGGCATTCTATGTAGGGACTCTTCTTTTATCATTCTTCTAATCTCTCTGGTCTCACCCCTTTTTATTTAGAATAATATATAAGTGCCTTTCAAGTTTGCATGTAATTTTCAGATAATATTGGTATGTGTGGTGCAAATAAATACACAATTTTGAACACTTTAAAATTTCTTCATAATTTTTGTTTGGGAAATAAAATGAAAATGTTGAGCGCAATTCTACAAAATCTACCTATAAGGATGGTAGTACAAGACTGTTGGTAGATTAATGCAAGACAGCAAGGAAATGAGCTTTTTTTAAAAAAAAGTATATGTCCCTTTTTAGGTTTGTGTCATGCTCAAAATGAAAAGCTGATTCTTTAACATTGGCCCATTGCCTTGAGAGAATCATAGAAACGGGAAGGCCAAAATAATCAAACAGTTGAGTTGAAGCATTGCCATTACTAAATTGCAGTGGGAGAGCTCTTGTCCAGAGCAGAGGAGAAAGAGCAAGAAGAAAAAGTGCCAAGAAAAAGGGGAAGGACTGTGAGAACAGCCAGAGATTGATAGCACATTCAGGATATGTGGCAATGATAGCAAAGTGCAGCAATGAATAGAGATGATAGCTGTAGGTTGAAGCTTGGAGAGAATCCCTTGCTAACACCAGCTGTTGGGCTGAGACTATTGTGAGAGACTAAGTATAGACTAAGTAATAACTAAGTTATTCTGTAAACTCAGAAGCTGGCAGCCTGGACACTAGCAGATGCAAATGCTAGCAATTAAGAGGTACAAGTGCAGGACATGACCAGTTTGGAAAACAGTGAACAAAGAACAGCTCAGCAAGCAGTGGAACAGTCAAAAAAGGCACTTGAATTATCTCAGCAATGCTGCTGTTTGAAGAGGCCAGGGTAGGCCAACAACATTCCACTCCAGCAGACTGGGTGGGGTGAGGCAGGATCTGACTGAACAACACCAGAGTATAGAACCCTAGATAAAAGGGTATCAGAAAACTCATAGCAAGAGATGATGAGAGACCTTAGGAATTGGCAGTGGTCAGTAGCAGAGGTCTATAAGAGTTCCAGAGTAAGAAACCCTGGGAATTATCAGTGAGTAGAAAGAGACTCATTGGCAGAGCCCCAGAGCATAATACTGCAGCCTGGCAATGAGTCCTTGTATCAACTCTACCTTTTAGAAACTGAGTGGATTAAAAGCAAGATCAGCTGAAATGGCCAAATTTACTATAGGCAAGAAACCTCAAATTAAGAAAGAGGAAAAATAAATCAAAGAAAAGGTAGAAAGTAAGGGGGAATGGTATAACCTAAGCAACAAATAAATGATAAGCATTGTAGTACAGAACTAAATTAACTAAGACAGAAATGTTATAACAAGGAAGCTACAGAAAGATAAGGCATTGTAAAGCGATGTAGGGATAATCTTGAAAAAGGAATGGCTAAATGGTTGAAGAGAAACAGCAACTCAGTCCAAGGAAAAAGGAGAGCATGAGAAAGAAACAGAACAATCACATCTTGTTTTGGGGTGGGGAAATATGAGATAGGGCAGAACGAAATTCTTGACATGGTTTCCAATAAAATAGCATTTCTGAAATATTTGTGTCTTGTTTCCTGACTAGAAACTAAATCATCGGGATAAACTTCTGTTTTAACATATCTATCATATTTGATACAAGGATTAACATACATTATGTTTCTCCAGTTAAGTACCTTGCAAATATTTTTAGTTTCAGGGTAATCTGCTGATAATTTGCATAAAAATCTCAAAACTTTAAAGTCTATTGCTCAGAGAATACCAGAATGAAGAGGGAGATAAGGTTCTTTGAAAAATGTCAACATAAACAACAAAGCTTGACTGAAAATATGTGGCTAAACTGAAAATGTATTTTTCAAATTGATGGTAAAATTTTGTTGTTGCTGTACCCTCCAAAAATGAAAGCAGACAAAAAGTAGTTGTTTTGTAACAGTGTTGCCTTGAATATTACCATCTTTCACAACCACAAAACTTTTTATTATTTTCTACTTATTTGATAAGTTGGTTGTCAAAAAGATGAAGATAAGCTGGTCTGCATATGATACATTTGAGGCTAATTTCAAGCCTTTGGTGGTGGTTGAGCTTGCACAAAATACCAAAGATGAAACCAAAGAATGGCTGATGCAGAAGATTGTAGGGAAGAAGAAGAATGGAGGTGAGTGCCCTTAGTTTTATAAGACAATTTATAAGCACTATTGACATTTTTTGTGAACATTGATTTATAATATACAATAGAAAAGAATGCATATGTGTAGGCAAAGAGATTTTTCAGGATACTTTTAAACATTTTTTTTTCAAAGAGACTATTCTATTTTGGAAATGTGAATCAGAGATGAATAAAAATAGTTTTGTACTTAACAAGAGAAGCAATCCAAATGTTGTATTTAGCTACAAATATATGGCATATGTGCCAGGATATGTGTTTTAAGTTCAGTTTGTCTGTTTCTCTGTAATACAAGAATTTATGAAATTAAGGAATAAGTTTCAACTCCTCAGAAAATTAACTTCATATTTAGGAATTTACTTCCAGTACAAACTCTCAGATTACACAAGAAGCATTGATGAAACTAATTAAGGAGAGAAGCAACCTAGAACTAAGGAGAGATTTGCTGACAGTTAGAACAGTTAATCAGTGGAACAACCTGCCTCCAGAAGTTGTTAATGCTCCAACACTGGATGTTTTAAAGAAGAGATTGGACAGCCATTTGTTGTCTGAAATGGTATAGTTTTTCCTGCCTGAGCAGAGGGATGAACTAGAAGACCTCCAAAGTCCCTTCCAATTCTGTTATTCTGTATGGCTTAATAAATTGCTTTATTGCAAGTGACAGAAGATGCATGCAGATAGACACACACACACACACACACACACATACACACACACATTCAGACACATATAACCTGATTACTGCAGACTCTAGAAATCAAAACCTGCATGTATATCTGCTTCAGAGATTAATTTTTAGGCTTTAAAAAAGTTAGAAAGGAATTCCACCTTTTGGAATCAAAAGAAATGTTATTTTTTTCCCTGGACCTAAGTTTAGAGATATTTATTAAATAATGCTTCCATCTAGTCTGAGGTTTCCATCTTGCCAGCTTTAGACCTTTTTCTTAGCTAAATTACATTTTGGAAAACCTTTTAAGAGCAATGTCTAATTTCGAATGGTTGCTAAATAGAATCATAAGTCAAGGGCTATCTTCATAGAAACTGTTGGGAATCTTAAATGGGAAATGTTTTACAAATAAGTGAAAATAGGGAAGAAATGGCTATCTTACCCATTTACCTAGAGCTTACATTTTCCTATTTTTTTAAATATAATTGCAGCAACCAAATCAAGTAAAAGAGTTCTGTTGTGCTGAATAAGTGCCCTTTTGTTCTGAACAGTAGAAGATACTGTTACACTTGTAATTTAAAACTCATTTGTATTCCTAGATAACTTTTAGTTAAAATTTTAGTCACAATTATTTGAATGAAAAAAAATTAAGCATATGCTTAATATTCCTTCATGGAAATTACTAACTGTTTACTTTTTTATTAATATAATTTGACTACACTGTAATGTAGTATTTCTTGACATTTTAGGGCAATGAATTATATTTTCTTTTTTAAAAAATTCAGAGCTTTGAGAAAATTATATGGATATAAGATAGAATAATAACTTTATTGTCACTTTGAACATACACTAATCGGCATACATTAAAATGAAATTTCATTGCATACAGCTCTCAAAGAGTCACCACCTCCAAAATACACTACATAAATATGACAAAAATAAATAAATACAGAATTATACACATACCCACGTATATTATATGACACAGAGAAATAACACAATCTAGTTCGGATTATGTATATATGTGCATGGGGAGAAAAATGAATCTTGTAAGTTTACCAGATGGATGGCATATTTATTTATTGGATTTTATTTTATTTTGCTTTTAGTTTGATGTGAGTATTAGACTGATTTATTAATGCTTTGTGTGTAATTTAAATTGAAAATATTAGGAAATATTCTAATCTAATCAGTTTCCACTGATGTTTCTTTTTTCTTTCTCTCTGGATCTACACATTTCTAATTTTCCCTAATTCAGATCTCCTTTAATCCAAGAATTTCATAACAGAAATGACCCAATAAATGAAATCACTGTGTAATTGGTTTAATTTTATCCAAACATGTCTTGTGAACATAACTGTCATTCCCATGTTTATGACTTAGCATAAGCTGTGTACATAATACACACAGTACATCTTCTTCATTATGACCTTAAATAATTTACTTGATTTGTTTTCCTTTTTTGAAGGAGCCCAACTTTTAGTTAAACCCTTGTTGGAGGAAGGAAAAGAGATTGAAGAAAGCAAGAACATATATCTTGTTGGAGCATCTTATTTAAGGCTGCTTCTAGGAGCGGAAACTGTAGGATTGGTTAAAGAATGTAATGATAATACAATGAGAGTGTTTTCATATAAATCTAGAAAAAACTTTAAAGATTTTTCAGGTAAAAAAATAAATAATTGTGAAATAATTTCAAGTTTCTTGCTATTTAGGAATCACACTGTTAACCATTTCAGGAGATATTGTGAAATAAATAAGCATAATGTTATTGGATAAATTTTGCCCAGAATACTAGCATTCTGTTAATGTCTGATCGTCTGAACTTGGAATGCGAAAATCTTGAATATTTTGCTTAGGCTTAAGTTTTCTGTGATTGTAAAAGTTATTCAGTATTCATGTTAAACGTTTTTTAAACATTCTAATCTGTACCTTTATAAATATACAGTATCTTCCTTAATAATTAATAGTTTTAGAAAAGTGGAGAATATTTTCATCATGGGATATATATTTCATATTGCATATAGGATATAAGATTTTAGAATCCTCATGCAATTACTTTTGCTTGGAACTTGTCAAAATAAGAATCTAGTTTTCAGCAATGCATTTCTTTTTTGTTTAGAGGATAATCATGATTTCCTTACAATGGCAGAATGTCAATACATTATCAAACATGAACTTGAAAATTTAAGAGCTAAAAATGAAAAGATGATCCCTGGCTATCCTCAGGCAAAGCTTTATCCAGGAAAGTCAATTAGTGAGTAATTTGTTCCTTTTGCATTGCATGTGTAATTACATTTAAAAAATAGAATATAAAACTCTTTAGTTCTTCATTTTAGAACATTGTATAATGTTGCAATGGTAAATACTGTCTGCACAACTCCCATAGTTTCAGTTATTTATTTATTGATCATCACACAGTCAGCCAGATATTCAGACTAGGTTTGGCATTTTTGTCTACCTATCAAGCCTTTATCAAGAACCTGAGATAGGCAGATGTGGATATTTGATGGTATTATAGATATTGTTGCAGGATGGAAACTGTTCCCAGTAAGCCCGCCTTTTGCAGTTGATTAATGGAGAATTTGTCAATTCCAATAGTGTTCAAGTGGTGCTCCAATTATTTTGGGATTGCAGCCAAGGTTCCTATTACGATTGGTATTACCTTTCCTTGCTTTTGCCACAGTCGTTCTGTTTCTATTTGTAGTCTTTGTATTTTGTTATCTTCTCCAGTTTTTCTACTGAATCTATTATCCAGACTTTTTTGTTTTTCTTATCGACAATTGGGATGTTATGTATGTATTATGTATTCAAGATGGACAATGATTAATATTTATATGTTGCTTATATGTAAGGGTGTAGGTCTATACATATATTGTATATAGTATGTTTAAATGTGTGTTTTGTATGTGTACACTATGAGAACAAGCAACTTAATTTCATTTTTAATGTGTGCCATTGTGCCCATAGTAAAAAAATGACAATAAAGGTTATCTACCTATCTACCTATCTATCTACCTATCTATCTATCTATCTATCTATCTATCTATCTATCTATCTATCTATCTATCTATCTATCTTTCTATCTATCTATCAAGTGTCTATTCGTTTGAATTCTGTTTTTTTTTAAAACAAATTTTATTAGTTTTCCAGTTTTACATTTAAGTGCTTGGAAAGCAGCATGGTGACGGGGCAGTTAATAATTCAATAACAAAGTCTCTAGTACATATCTCAGGTTGCATTATCAAAAATTCCTTTTCTATTTCTCTTAACATTCAATATATCATACTTAAATTAGTAAATTTCTAACCATGACAAACTCAAGACATTTATCAATATATTTTTGCTTATACATATCCATATCCTGTTTTTAAGTTTTAGCTAATTTTTCATTTTTAATTACAATATTCCAATGTGCCTTTAAAATCCATAGTATTTAAATTCCTGGCAACCCAAATTTCCTTTATTTCACTGCACAAAAGTTATAACATCTAAAATATACATATTACGTACTTAAATATATTCTTATTCTATTTCATATAGATTTTCTATTTCTCATTCTAATACATCTCTACTTACAAATAGAATAACCTTTATTATCTCAAATCCATCTGGGCTAAAGAATAGTTCAGAACTGATTCCTAATAATTATTTTCAATTTCCCTTATAAATCTAAATCCTAAGTATTAAGCCAGTTAGTCCCTTATTTTTATCATCTTCCAGAATATTTAAATCTAATAATCATATTTCTCTTCATTTCAAAATCTCCCTTTAGCCCATTAATTGAGACTTTAAAATCCTCTCTAATGAATCAGAAGACCCCCATTTTTTAAACCTAACTCTAGCTTTCTTTTTGTGCCAACCAGGCTTCCATGCCAGTGCCTTTAAATCATCAGATAGATCTCCATTCTTGCACGTATTACTTGACTCAAAGGAGACCATCTAGTCATCAATTTTCCAGAGGAACTGGCCCATTTATAATCATTAAATTGTTGTCCTGGTGGATCAGCTCTCCATATTTGCTCTAGTATCTTTATCTTCAATTTGGTCTGGTCTTCTTCCTCAGGTTTCTTCTGGTTTAAATAAAAGGTCATGTCCAGTTTTGTAGTTGTTGTTTGGTTATCTAAGTTTTCAATATGCTGTCCTTGTTGATCTTTAATACCCTCTTATCTTGATATTACTTTCTTCCGCTTCTGTTACTTTTTGGATTGTAGGTTCTTTGGTTGCAGTCAGGGTTTGATTGTGAGCATTTTCAATATATTGTAGTTGCTGTTCTTCAAGGTTCTCTGTCTTGGTATTAATTTCTTCCACTTCTATTGTTTTCTCAGTTGTAAGTTCTTTAGTTGTAGTCTGGCTTTCAGTTTGTAGATTCAAGCTGGCATCTTTGTCTTTCAGTTTAAATATCTCAGTAGTTTCAAGAATTTGTTCAAGTATAAGTTTATAGTTAATCAAAGTTTGTTACTGGTCCTCCAATTCTGAAATGATTATAGGTAGTCCTTTCGTGAAGGCTATTTTTTTAATCAAGAGTCAGTAAATATTCACCTCCACAGTTCTTGAAAGCCAGTTTCCCCTCCCAGCTGTTCTTTCAGCCTTTTATCTTTTTTTTTTTTTTTTTTGATAATACCAAGGACAGATCTGGGCTGTAAACAGGTCTCTTTGTCAAGAATGTTTAGTTGCTATACCAACGTTTGCCACAAGATGTCCCCGATAGCATTTAGAATCCTTTTCAGAACCTGGACTGAGTTTTTATCCAATGTAGATTCTTTTTCATCTTTTTTATAAGTAGGCAAAATAACAGGTCCCCGTGAAAGTAGGAACTTTTTGAGTCCCCAAATATCAGAAAAATGCAAGTCTAGTTACTTAGTTGTTCTCTTCGGGGCTTTATTTTTCCTGCATAGTCATACACCGCCATTTTAAAGGGTGGGAAAAAGATGTTCCCTTCCCTCTCTCCTTGCAGGGAGAAGAAGTTTCAAGAAGCTTTTTAGAGGAAAATACTTGTGATACAAAGAAGGTAGAATCTCACCCAGTTCCTCTGCGGTGCTTTCGAAGTGCTTGATAGTAATTTTGGCCTCGGCTGGAAGCGGCATTAGTGATGGGCCACGTGAATGGCTGATCTTTTCCCCATCAGTTAGAAGAGCTGCCCCAGATCAAACGGGAGGGCTGCCACCTTTCCGCAATCAGTCGAGGGTCCTTTTCACACTCATCACCCCTCCAGGATGATTTTCGACCCTTTTCAGGGTCCCCCGGCAGAAGAAAACCAGACGGAGGGAACAATCTCCTCGTACATCCGCCGGCGCCACGATTACAAACTGGAAGCCCCTATTTGTTTTAATTCTAAAGTCCCAAAGCAATTTGATTTCTTCATTTTCTATGACTTTCTTTATTTTATGGTCCCACCAGTTCTTGCTTTCAGGCAAATGATACTTCTTACAGATCTTCCAATGCACCATTGTTACTACTTTGTCATGCCGCTGCTGTAGTCAGTCTGTGCAATCTTCTTGCAGCAACTTACCAAGTATTCTCCAGCAGGATGGCTGTAGAATCCACCGGATGGGTTATTACAGCCTTCCTACCCAGCAGACTAGGTCAGAACTTTGGCCACGCCCCTCCTTTGGATGTGACCCCAGTTTTGACTTAGTCTCGAGGCCGGCAGCATTTAGTTTTCAAGGCTCCGTAGATAGATTAGTTTAAAAGAAAGTGAAATCCCTGAATCTAACCAGTCCTTTCTATTTGGCTGAATCTCAATTGACAATGCTCAAAAGGGATCAAATTTAACAAAAGTGTCAGGAAAATGGTCCCTGGATTCTGGCTCGGAGCTCTGAGCCTCTGACCGAATTTCGATCGCCTGAGGACTTCTTCCTACAGGGCGCTGAGCGTATTGAGCTCAGAGCTTCAGATCACCTCACAAACGGGCTGCTTCTTTCCTCTTGAGACTCGGAGCTTTTGTTAGGCAGCAGCAGTGGCCAGCCTTTGCTCAGCTGAGGCACGCAAAGACCTTCGGCGTCCGGAACGGGCAGAGAGAATCGCAGATCACCTTCCCTAGCCTCACGAAGGAGGCGCGAAACCGCAGGTTATTTAGGGAGCTCTCCTTGGCCCCCCCCTTTTTTCTGAGCTTATTTACCCCAATTACCTCAGCTGGGGAAGAAGCTGTTAGGGAGCGTGGACGACATTTTGGCCTCGTGTTTTTCACTGACTGTTGTCAGTTGGGGGTGTGTCCTTCAGCTCGGGCGCCATCTTGGGTGTGATCCCTGTCATCCTCCATCTTGGGTAAGTCAACCATCGGGGATTTCAGGTCCTTCTATTGAGTGAAGGAAATATCAACAGGATTTAAAAAAAAAAGGAGAGAGAGAAAGAGACAACTATTCTGACACCCTTGGGTCTGACTCATCAGCCCATATATTGGGGGGGGAAATACAATTTACTCAGCCCGCAATTACTGAGTTTCCAAATTTCTCTCAGCACATCTGTGTGGTTGCCATCCTAAACCCAGGTGAAGGAGTGAGAGGAAATACTACTTTATTCCCAACTGTTCTACTAAGGTGGCATTTGTCACCGGCTTGACAGGCCCTTTTTTTCTTAGTGAAGCGCCTGATTGTCCGGCCATTGTGTTGTGTACAGAGCGAGGATTGTGATCTTTCCATCTCTGTCATTGGTCTGCGTGTTTCTTTTCCCCCCACCTCCAGGTATTTCCTACTCGGTATATCTGGTCCACAATGGCAGACGGTGCCTCGCATTCAGCTACACAGGGCCCCAGAATGCCCCCCCTCCACAACAACAAAAGTGCAGATCTACCGAATCTGAAGCGGGGGGGGGGAAGAAGAAAGCCAAAACAAAACATATCTCTCAGAGGGAGCCCTCTAAAAAAGCTGAGCGAGAGGCCTAGAGGAGACATTTGGCACTGGAAAAACAATTCTCTAGGGCCCAAAGACTTAGATCCAATGAGGCTGATATGGTTTCCCCTGCCCCATTGGAGGCCCCTATGCCCGAGCCTACTTTGGCTCCTCCTCAGGAAATCCTAAGATCTTGGTCTCCTCTGGGGGAAATTGAGCAGATTGGTTCCCCTCACTCCTCATCACCTGCATCTTCACCAGATCATGTTCCAACTGTGATGGGACCTAGTGCCAGATCCCAGGAAGACATATGGTCTGCTCAGTTTCAGGCCTTTATGCAAAATGCATTCACTCAGTTTATGTCATCCAAAGGGCAACTAACCTTTCAACCTCCATCCCAAAGAGGCGGACCAATGCTTCTGCCACGGATGTTTCTGAGACCTCCTCACAGCTGGGAGAGGCGAAGTCGATGGACCTGGACATAGCTGACATGCCCTTATCGGAGGACGAAGAGGCTGCTCCTGAGCAGACAGTAAATTCAGGTCTTTTTGACCCCTCTCTTCTTAAATCCCTTCTAATCAAAGCGATCACCACTGTCAATCTAACTTCTGTACAGGAGGAAAAACCTTCCACTAGTCAGGAGTCTAATCCACTCTTCGCAAAGAAGGTAACGAAGGACAAGTACATTCCTTGCCCAGAGGTTTTCCACACCTCTGTGGAAGATCAATGGTCCTCGCTGGCAGCCCCACCTACTCCTAACAGTGTAGAAAAGAAGGTGTTTAATGTCTCTCCTTCTTTTTCCTCATTGTTGGAGGTTCCCACGGTTGACAGTCCTCTGATCTCATTATTCTCTACATCTGCTATTCCAGAGGACATGGCAGAGGCCCTGAAGGCGGAAGACAAGAAATTCGAACTCTCTCTCGGCGCATCTGGCCTTGGCCTGGGCGGTCAAGGCAGCAACTTCCTCCTCTTTCTTCGCCAGGGCTTGTATCATGTGGCTTCGTGAACTACAGGCCAGCGTCCCTCCAGATCAGGTTAGAACACATCAAACTTTGGCCAAAATACTGGCTGCTTCACAATACATGGCTGACGCTTCCTTACACGCAACTAAATACTCAGCAAGATCTATAGCAGCCACGGTCGCCTCTCGCAGGCTCCTATGGCTTAAACATTGGAAAACTGACCTAAAGACCAAGTGGCATTTAAGTACAGCGGGACACTCTTGTTTGGATCTATCTTGGATCCACACGTTAGCGAGGGCAAGGACAAACGCAAGATCTTAGTCCACCCCTCAAAAAAGCTGGACAGGAGACCCCCACAGGAATTCCGTAAACAAAGCTTCCATCCCAGCGGCCCCGGGAGTGGAGACAGCCCTTTCGGCCAGGGCAATCCTGGGACTGGTCAAGAGGCTCGCGATCCTTCTACTCCAGACAGGATTGTTCCCAGGATCGCCAAAACACTGGAGCCAGAGGCCAATTCCAATCTAAACGCCCCTTCAGAGGATCTGGAGGCCGTCCCTGCCGGCGGTCCAAGTGACGCCAGGGAGGACTCTCCCATCGGGGGTCAGCTAGAAAGGTTCAGCGACGTCTGGGAATTGACAACCTTCGACGCCTGGGTATTAGAAACCATCAAGCACGGTCTCACACTAGAGTTCTATTCTACCCCACCAGACCGTTTCATCAGGTGCCCCCTCTCCCGAAACACTACCAAGGCAAACTTGGTAGCCTCGGCCATTTCACACCTGATATCAATTCAAGCCATAGAACCAGTACCAAGGGACCAGGAAGGAAAGGGGTTCTACTCCATTCTCTTCATGGTTCCAAAGGCCTCAGGAGGGTGGAAGGCGATACTGGATCTAAAGGGACTGAATTATTTCTTAACCTACAGAGGGTTCAAGATGCAGTCCCTAAAGTCCATATTACCCAGCATCAGGAGGGGAGACTTCCTCTTCTCAATAGACCTCACGGAGGCGTATCTACATATTCCCATTCACCCACAATATCGCAAGTTCCTCAGGTTTTGCTACGCGCACCGGCATTACCAATACAGGGCCTTACCCTTCGGTCTATCCTCAGCCCCAAGGGTCTTCACAAAGATACTAGCAGTCATAGCGGCCTACCTCAGAATGATGCCAGTGCGCGTACAATTTTATCTGGACGATATCCTAATCCAGTCCAGCTCTCTCAAAACAGCACAGTCAGACATTCAGACCACAATACTCACCCTTCAGAATCACGGATTCTCCGTGAACTTCAAGAAGAGCCACATCACTCCCACAAGGAGACTTCAACACCTGGGGGCAATAATAGATTCATCACTTTGCAAGGTATATCTCTCTCAGGAGCGTCGAATCAGCATCAGGAAGCTGGTCCATCAGGTACGGAAGGACAGGAAGGTGTCTCTGGCACAGCTGTCAAAGCTCCTGGGGAAAATGATATCTTGCATGGGCATCGTTCCGTGGGCCAGACTTTACTCCAGACTCTTACAGTGGTTCCTCCTTCCTTATCAGAGACAGAACCTCAGTGCTTCCAATAGGAAGGTCACAGTTCCACATCACACATTACGGTCTCTACATTGGTGGACATCATCTGCAATGACCAAGGGAAGCATATTCAGAGAGCCAACCTGGGTCACTCTCACAACAGACGCGAGTCTGTTCAGTTGGGGAGCTCACCTGGGAACTCACCTGGCTCAGGGTCAGTGGAACTGCTCGGATCTCGCGTACAACATCAATTGGCTCGAACTTCGGGCCATACACCTAGCCCTCCTTCGATTCTCCCCTCTAGTAAAAGGGAAACATGTCCTCGTTCTGACCGACAACATGGCAGCAAAAGCCCACGTCAACAAAGAAGGAGGGACCCGGTCCTGGGAACTGATGCAAGAAGCATCGGCTCTGGGTCTTTGGGCAGAGTCAAATTTGGGTTCCATCAGGGCGGAACATATTTCAGGGGAGGCAAATCGTCAAGCAGACTCCCTGAGCAGAGCCAAGGTGGACCATGCAGAATGGTGACTGGATCCGGCTCTGTTCGAGGAGATCTCACGAAGGTTTGGGCGACTGCACCTGGACCTATTTGCCACCCCAACGAACCCACAGCTTCCCAGGTTCTTCTCCAGATTTCCGATACGGGGAACGGAGGGAACGGATGCCCTTCGATGTCGGTGGCCGGCGCAGCTTTTGTACACCTTCCCACCACTTCCCCTGATACCGGCGACCATACACAAGCTGATCCTGGAAGGTGCAGAGGTAGTCTTGATTGCTCCACGTTGGCCACGGCGTCCGTGGTTTGCTGACCTTGTGGATCTCTCGATATCACCTCCGTGGAGGATTCCTTCGGACCGAGTGCTCCTCAGCCAAGGCAAACTTCTACATCCCAACCCACAGTGACTACAACTAGCCGCTTGGCACTTGAACGGGAAAGTTTAGCCAGGCAATCCTACTCATCCGGGGTGATATCGATGATACAAGCATCGAGGCGTCCTTCGACGAACAGGATCTACGACGCCACATGGAGAGGATTCTGCAAGTGGTGTTCTATACATAAGTTAGAGCCACTCTCGGTTACTATTCCTAATATCCTAGATTATTTGTTGGAAGGTTTGAATAAAGGTTTGTCATCCAGTACTATCCGCAGGCAACTAGCGGCCCTCTCAACGGTCCTTTCCTGCGACAATTCCAGTCCCTTGTCACAACATCCGGCAATCAGTGCCTTTCTAAAGGGAGTGGTCAATACCAGACCTCCTGTAGTGCATCGCTATCCTTTTTGGGATTTAACCAAGGTACTGCAGGCCTTGACATCATCTCCATTTGAACCTCTCAGTTCATGTTCTCTCCACTTCTTGTCTTTAAAAGTAGCTTTTCTAGTGGCTATTACCTCAGTTAGAAGGATCTCGGAATTAGCCGCGCTATCAGTCAGGGAGGATCTATGCACCTTCTTCGAGGACAGGGTGGTCCTTAGACTGGACCCCTCATTCATTCCAAAGGTTAACACTATCATTCACAGATCTCAGGAGCTAATTCTCCCTAATTTCTGTCCCAATCACACACACAGGTTGGAACGTCAGTGGCACAAGTTAGACGTACGCAGGGCTCTGCGTTACTATGTAAAGCATATTTCATCCTTCCGTAAGTCGGAGGCCCTATTTGTATCCTTCCAACCCTCGACTATGGGGAAGAAGGTTTCCTCTTCAACCATAGATAGGTGGATTAGGGCTTGTATAACTCGAGCCTATTCTTCTCAGTCAATCCCCGTTCCTTCGCACGTTACGGCTCACTCAACACGCAGCGCTGCTGCGTCGGCCGCGTGGTCCACACAGGCTTCAGTGGAGAAGATTTGCAGAGCTACAACGTGTTCTTCTCCTTCGGCTTTTGTCAGACATTACCGCGTAGATACCTTTGCGGCGGCTGAGGCTGCATTTGGCAGACGTGTACTCCAACAGGTTGTTTCTTCTCAGGGTCCACTAGCCTAGACTCTCCCTCCCGAGGGGACATGAGGGCTTTGGTATGTCCCATCCGGTGGATTCTATAGCCATCCTGCTGGAGAAGGAGCATTGTCTTACCTGAACGCTTTTTCTCAGCAGGATGATGTAGAATCCACACCCTCCCATACAGATAGTCTAGGCAGGTGATTAACAAAAGGAGCCACTACATGGAATTCATCAAAGCTGCTTCGTCTCGTCAAAACGAGTCACACTCAAAGGAGGGGCATGGCCAAAGTTCTGACCTAGTCTGCTGGGCAGGAAGGCTGTAATAACCCATCCGATGGATTCTACATCATCCTGCTGAGAAATGGCGTTCAGGTAAGACAACGCCCCGTCTACTGTTTCTTCAGCTTCTTTGCATAGATGGCACTTACTGTCTGTTGCTGTTTTGTCAATTCTGGCTTTGTATACATTTGTCCTTAAGGCTTGGTCTTGTGCAGCCAGAATTAGTCCCTCGGTCTCTTTCTTCAACTTTCCTGCTCTTAACCAGTGCCAGGTCTTGTTATTATCTGCTTTCTCTGCTGTTTTTTTTAATGTACTGGCCATGTAGTGTTTTGTCTTCTCATGCCTCCATTCTGTTCTGCGTTTGGTCTTTCTTGTAAGTCCAGTTTGGTCAATAAGCCTTCCTGGCATACTACCATCTTCTTCATTGTTCTTCAGTTATTCTTCCAAAACCCTTTTTTCTTCTTCAGCTATCTGATGTACTTGCAATATTCCATACCCACCTATTTGCCTTGGTAAGTAGAGTCTGTCAATGTTGCTGCAAGAATGAAAGGCATGATTCATTGTCATTATTTTTCTGGTCTTCCTAGCCATTGCTTTTAGTTCTGTTTGAGTCCAGTTCACTATTCCAACTGTGTATCTAATGACTAGAATTGTCCAGGTATTGATAGCTTTGATGGTATTTTCTTCCCTAAGTTTGGACTTTAAGATCTTCATTCTCTTGATGTATTCACCTTTAATCTTTTTCTTGACTTCGTGTGCTTGATGTTGTCAGATTGAAGGATTCTGAGGTATTTGTAGTAATCATCATGCAGACTCTTATTGTTATTTTCATGGGGCATCTTGATTCCTTCAGTTTTCACTATTTTATCTTGTTTGATAAAATAGTGTTTGGCATATTTGTCCAATCCAAACTCCATTACAATATTTTGGTTATATATATGGGCAGTTTGAGCAGCAATTCTATTGCAGGCGATGTTTTTCCATACAGCTTCAAATTGTCCATGTAAAGAAGGTGGGATAGTTGGGCAGATGTTTTTGATGTTTGATAGCCATGTCCTGAGTTATTCAGTATTGTTGACAGAAAACAGTGCAGTGACAAATATTAGTGGTGACAGTAAATCTTGAAATATTCCTCTCTTGATATTAATCTCTCCCAATCAGTCACCATTGACCTGCAACAGTATCTTCCATTGTGCCATTGATTTTTACATAAAGCTTCTGATGTTTCTACTAACTTCTGTTATTTCTAGACACTTGATTATCCAGTCATGTGACAGAGAGTTGAATGCCTTTTTGTAGTCAATCCATGCTATATTCAGGTTGGTCTTTCTTCTTTTGCAGTTTTCCCAAAATCATTTTGTCAATTAGGAGTTGATCTTTTGTTTGTCTGCTATTGGGGTATTTCTTTTCTGCTCAGGTAGAAAGAGATTGCTTTCAACTAGGTGCTATTGAATAGAATCAGCTATCACACCAGTTAGCAATTTGAAAAATTTTGGTAAAGAGATAATTGGCCTGTAATTGCTTGGTACTGCCCCTTTTGTTTGATCTTTCGTTATCAGGTAGGTTTTCCCAGAGGTTAGCCACTCTTCAGTTTTACCTCCTTGCAGTATGTTGTTAAATTATTTGGCAGTGAGTGGGTGTAGACTAGTTAGATGTTTCAAAAAAAAAATAATTATGCAATTCATCTTCACCTGGTGCTGACCAATTCTTGATCTTCCTTGCTCTTTTCTCTACCATTTCTGCTGTTATTACTAGTTCTTTCATTTCAGCTTCTTTTTTATTCTTATCCACCTCCTTTAACCAAGCTGCATTCTTGTCGGATTTCTTTGTGTCATCCCATATCTGAGCTCAGAACTGTACTATTTCTTCCTTGTCAGGTACTGACTGATTCACTGCAGTCCCTCAATTGATGGATTGGTAGAAACATTTCTGATTGGATTGAAATTGGAGATTCTGTCTATCATTTGCAATTCAAGCTTCATATCTGCAGATCCCTTTGGCTATAGCTGTTATTTCTGCTTTATTATTTCCAGATCTGCTCTTTCAATAGAATTTGCAAGTCTAGGAAAACCTCCAGTTTGCACCAAGTCTTTCTGAGGTAGTACTATCCCATCCAGAACTAAAAATGATAAATCTCCAGATCCCAGATCTCCACATCCTCTAAATACTATGAAAAGGCAGCCACAGCAGCACGGGTTATGACAAATGGAGATGTAAAGCTGATTATCCTCAACATACTGGTGATATCCCATTCTGTTAGGCCACATGATCTCATCTAGTGATTTCATGTAGATATTAAAAAGGAGCAGAGAGAGTGCTGAGTTCTGCAGCAGTGGCCATGGACACCTGTCGCACTAATTGGAACTGGACATGGAGAAAGGAACTGAATTAGTGCAACACTGCGCCACCCAATCTCAAATCCTGCAGCCATTCCAAAAGGATACCATGGTTACTGGTATTGAAAGTCATCTAGAAGATAAGGAGAGCGAGGATGGATGCACTATCTCTATCCTGCTCTTGCCAGAGATCATGAACAAGCATGACAATCCTTTCTATTCCATAACCTGAAACTCAGCTGAAAGGGGTCCAGATAATTCATTTCATCCAGGAGCTTTTGAAGCTTCAGGATAACCACTTCCTCCACTATCTTTCCTAGGAAGGGAAGATGGGAAAAATTGCCTCAAGGTGGGGATCTAATTATGTCTTTTTAAGGAGGAGGACAAGCACAGCTTCTTTAAAGGGTGTCAGGTACATTAATGCAATGATGCATTAATCATTGCATGCAATACCCAGAAGTCATCGTCCTGGGGGCTTTCAATGACAAGGATCTAATAAACAAGTAATAAACACTACCTCAGGTCCAACAGGATCAAACTATTTCCATTCCAATGGATAAGTCCATTCCCAGGGCATCTGTAATGGACTTGCACCATGCTTAGATTTCAACCAAGAGCAAATCTGAGTGATTTTATCTGTCAGGTGTTGCACAAACTCCTTCATGCAATCCTGAAGATAATATCCAAGCCTTCCTTGAGGAGGAATTGGGTGACTTTGAACAGGACCATCAGGTGACACTCTGTGAATGCAATAAGTGTGGAGAAATATTGGCATTTAATGCTCTTACTGCCACAAGTTTGGCCTTAATGGCAGCTCTGATCTGTGTTCGGTTGGATTTGTTCTTTATTTTCCTCCAGCAGTGCTCTAGCTTCTGAGGCCATCCCAAAGGATAACAGATTGAAGTCCCCAGGACCATAAGCCTGGAGAACTCTGCTACCAAACCTGAGATGACCTCCAGCAGCTCATGCAAGGAGTTTGCTAAAAAGGAGGATGGTTGGTACAGCAATTAGTCCCAACTGATCCTGCAAAACCCAGTCTCAAACACATAGTTTTACCTGCGGAAACTTGGAGAGCATGGCTTCTCATGGCCAAAAAAGGTTCCTGAATTACAACTGCCACCCCCTCGCCCTTCTCTATCCTGTGGCCTCAGTTGGTGCCAAACTAATATGAACAATATTGCTTGAGGCTGGATTAAAATCTGATAAACTGGGAGCCAGTTTGGTCTAGTGGTTAAGGCACCAGAATTGAAAGTGGGAGACCATTAGCTCTAGTCCCACCTCATTCATGAAAGCTGTTTGGTGACCTTGGCCCACTTTTTCTCAGGTCAGATCACAGGATTGCTGTGGGAAAAAAAAGTAACAGTATAGTATAGCACCATAAATACATATTCAAATGCTTCCCTGTATTTCACTGATAGTATTGATACAATTTTTCTCTTTTTGATGAAATGATAAATGTCATCTGATTTTTTTAAAAAAATTGCATCATGGGAGAAACTTCTAAAAATATGAAACATACAACTTTAAATGCTTGTAGAACTCATTTTGTGAACTAATCAGTCACTATAAAGAGACTTCAAATTTAAATTTAGAGGGATAAAATGCAGTACAGATAATCATCAACATATAACCTTTTGTTTAGCAACCATTGGAAGTTACAACAGCACTGAAAAAGTGACTTACAACCAGTCATCATGCTTATGACCATCATGGTGTCCCCATGGTCACATTATCAAAATTTGAATGCTTGGCTACCAGCATGTATTTATGATGGTTGCAGCCTCTTGGCATCCTTTCCAGTTGGCTTCTGACAATGTCAATGTGGGAAGCCAGATTTGCTTAATGACCCCATGAATCACTGAAGAACTACAGTGATTCACTTAACAACCATGGCAAAAAATGTAAAATTGGGTACAAATTACTTAATTTTCTTCCTTAGGAAAGGAAATTTTAATTCCAACTATGGTTGTAAATTGAGGACTAATTATATACAGTATAAGATCTGACTTGTCAGTATTTATGTCATTATGGATATGGTTCTAAAATATTTAGGGTTTCTTTAGAATCATTGAATTAGAAGAAGTCATTTAAGTCATCAATCCCCTACACTCCATCCAACTCAAGAGTTCAAATTAGAACAGTCCTGACTAATAGGTATACCATTTCTATTTGAAGACATTCAGTGAAAGGGAAGTTCTTCCCCACTCTCTAATCACTGTGCTAAATGCTTAATGTTATGTTAAGATGATGTGTTGGAATGTAGTCTAGATTCTCAGGAAGGAGTGTGTTCTAGAGAAGCAAAGGGGAAGGTTAGATAGTTTAAATGGAGGAAGAGAGTTAAAAGGGCTCCTCCCTCAGAATTCTCTAGAGTATATATTTAATGGTGTGAATGGTCTGCTTTAGTTTGGCAAGATTTCTAACAATAGATGAGGATCAATAAAGGAAACTGCTTGGAAGAACTTTAGTGTGTCTTTTTAGGCTTTTGGAACATGACAGATAACTACTACTGGAATGGGCTTCAGAATTTAGTGATTGTGGTGTAGAGAACAGTTTTCCTGACATTTCATTGACAATTGTGGCTGGCATTTTCAGAGGCAAAGTTAGGCAACTAAATGGACTGACTGGGCTCCTGTCTTTACAGCCACATATCTAATATCTGATTGGCGTTTTAGAACTATACAGAGTACAGAGTAATAAGGACTCTAGACCACAATCACTAAACCCTAAAACTCAACACTGCCTAACAGATAGAAACCAACTGTGAAAGCTTACATCTGTACATTACTAGTGGAATGTATAGAATTAGAATTAGATTAGAATAGAATAGAATAGAATAGAATAGAATAGAATAGAATAGAATAGAATAGAATAGAATAGAATAGAATAGAATAGAGCTGGATGGGACCATGGAGGTCTTCTAGTCTGGGGGCAAGCTGTTCCACTGGTTGATTGTCCTCACTGTCAGGAAGTTTCTCCTTAATTCCAGATTGCTTCTCTCTTTGATCAGTTTCCAACCGTTGTTTCTCGTCCTTCCATCTGGTGCTTTGGTGAACAACCTGGCCCCCTCTGCCTTGTGGCAGCCCCTTAGATACTGGAATACTGCAATCATGTCTACTCTATTTCTTCTTTTCTTTAGACTAGCCAAACCCAAGTCCTGCAGCCGTTCTTCATATGTTTTAGTCTCTAGGCCTTTGATCATCTTAGTTGCTCTTCTCTGAATTTTTTTATAAACTCTCAACATCTTTTTTGTGATATGGTAACCAAAACTGGCTGCAGTATTCCATGTGTGGTCTTACTAGGGTTTTATAAAGCGGTAGTAATACCTTACGTGATCTTGATTTTATGCCTCTATTTATATACAACCCAGGATTGTATTAGCTTTTTTGGTTGTTACTGCACATTGCTGGCTCATAGTCAAGTGATCGCCTACTAAGATTCCAAGGTCCCTCTCACTGTTACTGTTTTTAAGCCAGATCTCGCCCAACCTTTGATTTTTCCTGCCTAAAAACTTTGCTTTTCTCCAAATTGAAACTCATTTTGTTGGATAGGGCTCATTGTTCAAGTTTGTCAAGATCTTTTTGGATCCTGAGTTTATCTTCTGGGGTGATAGCTACTCCTGTCAGTTTGGTGTCATCTGCAAATTTGATGAATTCTCCTTCAAGTTTGTATGTAGTCTTGTATGAGATTGGAAAAATAAGATCTTAAACTCTTCAGAATTTAACAACATTTTTATTTATTTCAGTGCGAAGGTTAACAACTAATGGCATTCTACTTCAGGTTTTTCCACTTCATGACCCAGACCATTTAAAGAAACTTGGGCAAATATGGTATGAACAACTGAAAATTAGATACCAACCTTTAGGTAAGTTTATTGATTCAGGAAAAGAACAGATTTAGATTTGCATAGATTATGTAATTGTTAGGGGCTTCAGATTCACAAAGCATAAGACTGCATGTTGAGTGCAAATTCAAGACCACATATGGCCTGTATGCAAGAAGCAATATCAGATAATACTGGCCTTTTTATTTGATTTGATTCTTTTCTGATACCACATATGGGTATAGGTGTATTGTTTTGTATTATTTTAGTGTAATGAACTGATACAAAATTGATATTCATAGAGGGAATGGAAAGATTTTTTGCTTCCTAAAGATGTTTTTTCAAGAGGCAACTGGACTTTCTTGTTTTTCTTTGAAGCCATTTCACTTCTCATCTAAGAAGCTTATTCAGCTCTGATGGATGGCGGGGAATGGAAGGATTTATATTCCTTGCAGACAGCTGGTCATTTGCATTCTTTTAGAGAGTTGTTGAGACCATTTGGAAGTTTATCTGTGTCCTCAGAGTCACCTGAGTAATGCAAATGGGTATGAAGCCTTCTTGGGACTGCTGAAAGGACTGTGTTGGAATCTGGTGATAGATGATATCGTATCTCTCCCCTTTGGGACACCCATGATCTGGATGGCTGAGAATCTCCATAGACATTTTGCTACAAATATTAAATAGTTAGAAAATGCTTGAAATTGTATATAGCTGATAACTGCAATACAGTACTTACCAGAACAGAGCAATATGACTTTGTAAGTAGGACGCCATTTCCTTTTTGGGAGGTAAGGGCTTGACTTGACTTGACTTGATAAGTTAGGGAAATAGTAAGATGAAGATTTATAAATAGATTCATTATATAATATATTCATTATATAAATTCACTGAAGGCTAACCCCATTTAGCTTCTGCTTCTGAACCAGGTTACTTAGGTATTGCTACCTAGTGAATATGACATTTTCTTTTCCCTCCCACAGATGAAATTCGCTGTTATTTTGGTGAAACACTTGCTTTCTATTTTGCCTTTTTGGAATATATCACATTTGCTTTAATTCCAATGGCAGTCATTGGGCTCCCTTATTATATTTTTGATTGGGAAGATTATGACAAGTATGTGCTATTTGCAGCATTCAATCTGCTGTGGTCTACTGTTATTCTTGAACTCTGGAAACGATCTTGTGCTGTTATGGCTTACAGATGGGGAACACTGATGATGAAGCGACAGTTTGAGGAACCAAGACCAGGATTTCATGGGGTTTTAGGTATTAATCCTGTCACTGGCAGAGAGGAACCCATATACTCCAGTTTCAAAAGACAGTTACGGATTTATTTTGTTTCAGTTCCATTTGTGTGCCTTTGTCTCTGCCTTTCACTTCAAATAATGATGATTTATTTTGACTTGGAATTCCAAGCACGTTTATATTATGAAGAGAACCAAAATGAATTAAGCGCCTTGATATTATACGTGCCCAGCATAATTTATGCTGTTGTGATTGAAATTTTAAATCGAATTTATAGATATGCTGCAGAATTCTTGACCTCATGGGGTAAGATTTTTCCATCTTTTTCATGTATCTTGTTTATTGTTACTATTGTATTAACATGTATAATACAATTACTTCCACTCTTGTATGATAGCAAAACTATCATAATTTAGATGCCAAGATAAAACCTGCAATAAAATAATTAGCGTGAAGGTATCTTATAAGCATAACAACATAGGAATCTCATTATTGGCAGTAGTTATCTTCAATAAAGTCACTGTGAACAATGAATTAGCAAATACTGAAACATCTGCTGGGAATATGTGTGTTGCACCAAAGGTTTTCCTTTTTTTCCTTTTTTTTTGTTGCCCTCTGCATGTCCAAGATGACTGTGAAAGCACTATGTCTATTAATTTTTAGTTACAAATAAAATTTAACAAGTAAGAAAATTCACAAATACAGAATTTGTGAATAAGAAGAATCAACTGTATGGTTTCATTTGTTTTTTTTAAGAGCTGATAAAAAAAATTACTAACCCTAAAACATTGAAATGCAATGCTCTTGTTTTGTGACAGCTAAAATATCCATCTTGTTTGGATTTTTTTTCTTAGGGAGGTGATATCTATGAACCCAACAGTGCCCTGTTAGTTTCAATAATTTAAAGGCAATACAGACGCCTTAATTATCTGGAAATGAAAGTTCTATTATTTTATAGTAATCACTATAAATTAAAATTTGGATAGATTTTTGGGAATTGAATCTTGTCTTATAACGGATGATGCAGAGTTTGAATCTAGAATGGTAGAGAACTGAAGTTGAAATACCTTTTCAGTTATGAAGCAAATTGCCTTTGGCAAGTTACAATTTAATTCTAATCATTCTAGATTGGGCAAGGTAAAAAGTTATTTGAGTCTGTTAAAGTTTTGGAATAAAATAAAAGTTTTGGAATTTAACAAAGTTGATAGTGAACGCTTTGCTACCAGGGTAATTGCCCTGTTCTTCCTAATTCCCTCAAACCTAATTTTATTTAAAAAGGCTTTTCTTCTAAAATAGCTTGATCTAAAATTATTTTAGTCACACTTTACTTAGTTCAAGGCTCACATGTGGAATGTCAGACAATTTTAAAACTCAGTGTAGTTTTTCTTTCTAGTAGTATGGACTCTAGATTACCGAAGTTGATAATACATCTTCTTAAAATCTAGGCAGACTCATGTTTAAAATTGTTCTCTATAATAAGAAAAAGAAGAAGAAGTTTTCTTCATTAGGAAATAGCTATTACTTCACTATTCTTAGAAAGATTCCTTGATTAAGACTTTCTGGGCTATTGAATAAAGATTGTTAATACTCTTTAATAATTGACAGCCTCAGTAAAAAAGAGATGTTAACTTTGAATGTACTGTTTTGTTTAAATATTTAATGTACACTGTAAATTTGTAAACCTCAAAGTAATATGAATAGAAAACCTTAGTGAGAAAAAAAATCTCACCTCCTTATTTTGATAAACGTATAGTAACCTTTACTGTATTTAGTTGTACTATTTTATTTTCATGTTTTTGCCTTGGTGTAATAAGTATACACATGATATAAATATTATATTTTTAATATACATCCTGTAGTTTCTCATATTTTTCATTTTTACATTCATTCTTATCTTCATTTAAAGACAAAATATTTCACTTACTATAAATAGTCTAATATTTTCACAAATTGCAATTTTTTATTAAATTTCAGAAAACCATAGATTGGAGTCTTCATATCAGAATCACTTAATTTTGAAAGTCTTGGTGGTAAGTATAACTGAGGCATTTTGCTCCTGTTTAGTAATACCTCTGTAGAAAGCCAACTGAAATGAGTTTGACTCCAGAGATTACTGTTTTTGGTCAGAAAAGCCTTTTGTGTATTGTGGTTACTTGATTGGAGTAGCATTGTAAATCTTGGGACCACATTTAGTTCATACAAAGATTTTCTGCATTAAACTTCTTTTTCCAACTAATTAAAATTAATTATACACAGGGTTATATGTATGTATATGTTGGTATGTCATATGTATCATACATTACTCTTTCTGGATATACTGATAGAATGCCTTTTTAATTAATTTTCTATTCTTTTTGCAGTTCAACTTCTTAAATTGCTTTGCCTCTTTATTCTACATTGCATTTATCTTAGTTGACATGAAACTTCTGAGACAGGTAGGTTTTGTGGAAAAATGTTCTAAAAAAATCAGCTTAGATGATTTTCTTTATATATGTAAACTATTGCTCAATCTTGAATACTTTGGGTTAAGAAATTCCTAGAACTATTTTCCTGTCATTAAAAAAATCTTATGTTTACTATTGTACTGATTTATTTGTTTACTGAAAGAACTACTGAAGTGTGTTGTTATAAAGGCTGTTTTAGCATGTGTTCGCTTGTATCAAATTTGTAAGACTGCTCTTTATTTAGTAAACAATGTTCCATGAAAATAACACAGTTTTGCTAACACTTCTCTTTGTAAATTAAGATTTGCTAAAATAATTTCTGTCATAGAACATTAATCTGCATATAGAACATTTGCAGAATTCAATGCTTTCATAAAATATAAACTTTTAAAATATATGCATATCTCAGGCTTCAGACATGTCATGAATGGGGGAGAAGCAGTAAAAGTGTTGTAATGGAATTTAAAATAAGCTCTATTTACAATAGAATTTTACAGTAATAATAGTTGAACTTGAGGCATTTTTTTAATTATCTACAAATATATTTTTCTCCAGAGAATGATTAATTCAGTAAGGCTCCTGAAAGATAATTGACACCAGGTCTGCAAATGAATTATTTATATTATTATTGCTACACACATCTCTTATATCAACCTCAATAAAAAACCTGGATTAATTCAATATATTTTTAAATGTTTGCTGGAATTCATTTGATCCTTTCATTGGTTGTAAATATCATTGCTAAAGATCTGTTTATTTATTAAATCAATACATATGGCCACCCACCTGGCAAATGTGATTTTGGGTTGTTAACAACACTATAAAGCAATATAAAAAGCAATATCAATCACACAAAAGATGTTGAACACTGTTTAATTTTGATTTTTTTAAATTTTCTTAAAGAGCTTGGCAACTTTATTAATAACTTCACAAGTCCTTAATCAGTTCGTGGAAGCTGCACTGCCTTATTGGCTCCAAAAAAGAAGGAATAAAACAGTAGAGAAAAAGGTGAAAGCCCTGAAAATAGATACTGATATGTCTTTATTTGAACAAGTTAATCTGGAAAAGGGGATGGATACTTACTTGGTAAGCTATGATCTCTCCTTTCTTTTAATCATATTAGATTTAATTCAAGTTTATTCAGTCAGTGTTTGCCAAAATTACATAAACATGTAGCTTTATAAAACATTGCTTGGCCATGTTTGTATTAATTGTGCCTAAAGCTAGTCTGATTTATGAATTGTAGAGTCTAAAAACACTTGGATTTTGATATGCCAGGAGAATTCAGTTGGAATATAATAATGTACATTGATTTAATCCAAAATTCCATCTTGTTTACCTGCTTTTGTAAGTTTAGATCAGTGGTTTTTAACCTTTTTGAACGAATCGCCTCCTTGAGCCAATGAGGAAGTTGTCATCGCCCCCTCCCCCAACATAACCTTTCAATCACAACATAGGAAATAATTCAATTTATGCAAACACTTTTTTTGTTTTCTTTGAAATTGTCATCAGGACATATGATGCAAATAATTTATTTC
Source organism: Crotalus tigris (assembly GCF_016545835.1). Classification (NCBI taxonomy): domain Eukaryota; kingdom Metazoa; phylum Chordata; class Lepidosauria; order Squamata; family Viperidae; genus Crotalus; species Crotalus tigris. Next base: position 4,735,981 of record NW_024096551.1, on the reverse strand, counting down.
CAGTCTTTTTCCCATATCTCAACTGTGTGAAAAATTTTGGTGCCACCCGTCACTTTATTCCCAAACTTCGTGATACATGTATTTCATTATTATATTATTTATTCAAGACACTTAAATGTAATGACCACTGAAAACAAAATTCAATTGCAAGAAAGTGGAATGCCAGAAAAGAAAAACAGTAACATTTAATGATTGAATTACAAGTGAAATTTAAGATGCAAAAAGAAATATTAAAAGGGCATAAGAACAAACCGCAATGAAGGAACTAAGAATTTCAAGATGAAAACTCTGAAACTAAATTAAGCTTCGAGGAAAGTATATATAGTCATGCACACTCTAAAAAGGATTAAAAAGACACAAAGAAAATATAATATCGAACTGGAGTGCACAATAAAAAAGTACAATACAAAGAGACACAAAACAGCATGCAATGTTTCAAAAGAAGCGCTCCCCCCTCCATCACTGCCCATTCTGGCCAATGGCATGCCACTGTATGGGTAGAGCAGGGGTAAGCAATCCAAAACACTCAAAGAGCCACTTGGACCCGTTTCCCACCGAAAACAAAACACTGGGAGCCGCAAAACCCTTTTGACATCTAAAATGAAGATAACACTGCATCTATCCTTTTTTATATATACATCTTCAGTGTTATCTTCATTTTAGATGTCATTTAGGGTCTCTCTCTCTCTCTCTCTCTCTCTCTCTCCCCCTCCTTCCCTCCCTCCTTCCCTCCCTGCAATGGGGCAAATCCACATGAGAGAGGGAGAGGGAGAGAGAGAGAGGGAGAGAAGCACAAGTGCCTCTCTCTGTCTCTCTCTGCAAATGGCGGAGGAGGCTTGGAGCTGCAGGGGAAGGCTCAAAAGTGTCCCCAAAACGTCTCGCTTCATCGCCCCCATATTGCCTCCTTTTTGTTCCTTTGCCCCTTTTTGTTCCATCGCCCCGGGGGGCGATATCTCTCACGTTAAGAACCACTGGTTTAGATGTCTAGTCTATACCTGGCAAGTAAATTTTAATACATGCCCTCATGAATCCAGACATGAATATTCCACTTGTAATATTTGTCTGGGTGGTTTTTTCTTAATTTTTTTTTCCTTTGGACACAAACAGAGAAAGAGTTACCCCAATGACTTTCATTAATGGGAAAACTTAATTTTTTGGGGTCAGGTCATTTTTGTCACCAGCTTTTTAAGAGTGTTTAATTTAGGGTTGTATTTAATAATAATGATAATAATGCAATATAAGAAAAAAAATCAAGGAAACTGTAGGCTCGGTAAAGGGAGAAGATGGCAAGGAAATTACAGACAATAGGGAGAAAGCAGAGCTGCTTAACTCAATGGCACTACATCCACATGGAGAGAAGTAAGCAGTGAGGTACCACAAGGTTCCGTCTTAGGCCCAATACTCTTCAATATCTTCATCAATGACGTAGATGAGAGAATAGAAGGGGAATTCATCAGATTTGCAGATGATACCAAACTAGCAGGAGTAGTCAACACCGCAGAAGACAAACACAGGATCCAAAAAGATCTTGACCAACTTGAACAATGGGCCCTATCCAACAAAATGAGTTTCAATGTGGAGAAAAGCAAAGTTTTACATTTAGGCAGGAAAAACCAAAGGCACAGATTGGGCGAGACCTGGCTGAAAAACAGTAATTGAGACGGACTTTGGAGTCCTAGTGGATGATCACTTGTCTATGAGCCAGCAGTGTACAGCAGCAACCAAAAAAGCTAACACAATCGTGAGTTGTATAAACAGAGGCATATAATCAAAATCATGAGAAGTTCTATTAGTGCTTTATAAAGCCCTAGTAAGACCAAACCTAGAATACTGCCGCCAGTTTTGGTCACCATACCACAAAAAAGATGTTGAGAGTTTGGAAAAAATTCAAAGAAGAGCAACTAAGATGATCAGGGGCCTGGAGACTAAAACATACAAAAAACGGATTTGGGTCTGGCTAGTCTAAGGAAAAGAATACGGGAGACATGATAGCAGTCTCTTGTTAGCAGAGTTCCAGTATCTAAGGGGCTGCCACAAGGCAGAGGTTGTTCACCAAAGCACCAGATAGAAAGACGAGAAACAACGATTGGAAACTGATCAAAAGAGAGAAGCAACCTGGAATTAAGAAGAAACTTCCCAACAGTGAGGACAATCAACCAGTGGAACAACTTACTCCCAGAAATCGTGGGTGTCCCATCACTGGAGGTTTTTAAGAAGAGGCTAGACATCCACCTGTCTGAAACATTGTAGGTTCTCCTGCTTGAGCAGGGGGCTGCACTAGAAGACCTCCAAGGTCCCTTCCAGCTCTATTCTATTATTATTATTGAATGTTGCTGTACTTTAGGGAAGAAAATTAATTGGATGACTCGTAGTGTTAGATGTATACATTCTCTCATGCAACAATGTCTTGATACTTCTGTTTCATGTGAAATGAATGCATAAATAGGATTAATTAGACTTCAAACAGCAGTAAGTTAGAATGGATAATCTCATTTTAATCTTATTCTCCACTTCCATTTTAGTAATTAGTTAGCCATGTACATAAATTTGCCAAGTGTTATTGCCTCTAATTTGAAAATTATTAATAAAATATTGTCTTTCTTTTCAGGGTACTTTTGATGATTATTTGGAGTTGTTCTTACAGTTTGGTTATGTGAGCCTTTTTTCATGCGTCTATCCTTTGGCTGCTATTTTTGCAGTGTTAAACAACATCACTGAGATGTATTCTGATGCCTTAAAAATGTGCAGTGTTTTTAAACGCCCATTTTCAGAGCCTACTGCAAATATAGGTGTATGGCAGGTAATCCATGTAAATAATTATGCTTCCTAGACTTTATTGATGTTATTAGCATTGAGAAGATTAGGTCAAATATAAGTCAAGGTTGACCATACTTTGTTTCCCCAAAAGCTAATTTTCTTTTTCCCTTTTTCTTTCTTTAGTTTCTAAGGTCCTGGGGAACTGTGGCAAATAACATAATGATTTCATTGCATGAGTGGGGCAATTTCTCATCTTTTTAAAAAAATTCTGGAGACCTACAAATAAAAGAAAGTAGATAAGCAAATCACTTTTTCATTGCTCTCAGTTGAACAAATATCTTGGATCTCAGTTGTCATAGTTAGGATATCTCTGTTTTTATTTTATTTTATTATTTATTCTCTATTTTATATTATAAAATAGAATGTCTCTCTTATTACATTTTGATCCCACCCACTCATCTGCAAAAAAGCTGGGAAGCTGATGCTTTAACGAAAACAACAACTGTAAATAAGATTGAGAAAAAGATGCAGATAAATCAGCATTACAGGGCTATGACATTTCATATTTCAGATGCTCTACTAATGACTCAGATCGTCATGGCATTATGGAAAAATAAGACTCTAAGAACCCTAAGGTGTTGGGAAGAATATATTTCACAGAATGTGGGCTACCGTTGAATAAACCTAGGAACCTGCCAGAGAAGATGAATCTAGAACATTCTTTCGGATCATTTAAATAGGAGAAATAGATTCCTTCTGGAAAAATGGTTCCTTAGCTAACTTAATTTAGGTTTCATAGATTATAACCATTACTTTGAATTGCATAGAGAAGCCACCTGGCAACCAAAGCTACACAGGCAATATAAGTATAGCATTGCCGTAATTATGCAGATTCTTACGTAGTTGTAGGTAATTATACCAATGAATATTAAACAAAAGAATATCAGAAAATAATGTCATTGTAGTTAATACATTTTATTTCTTTATTTCTTTTAGATGGCTTTTCAAACTATGACTGTAATCTCAGTTATTACCAACTGTATCCTAATTGGCATGTCATCTCAAGTAAATGCACTCTTCCCAGATTCAAAATCTGAACTTATCATAATTGTAGTTTTGGCAGAGGTAAGTCAAGGTTTAAATATTTCTTATATTTCAGAAAAAGTTACTATGGCTTACATATACTTTATGACTACCTTTACCTGGCCATAAATCCAAGTAGTGGATTTAACATTTTAATATTTTAGCAATCCCTTTGTACCATAATATGTCTCTGCTGTGAAATCTCAGTAGGTTATAGAAAGCACAAATTTTATCTTGATTGGAGGCCCATGAATTTGGTTTATGAAGGAAAGTTATAGAAGCAAGATAGGTGATAGAAGAATGCAAAAGTGGTATTGTTGAAAACATCATTTCTTGCTCTTTATTATATTCAGCTAGGAAAAGACAAGGAAGCAAGGCTGAGAGCAACTATTGGAAGAGTTAAGAGTTTATATCCACAAATCCGCTATAAGTAGTCGTCAACTTATGACCAGTCACCTAGCGATTGTTCAAAGTTATGAAAAAATAAGAAAACATTTCTTTATAAGACCATCAATTCTGTAGGCTAAGAATAAAAATAAATTATTTTATTTTGTTTTATTTATATCATTTATATAGCCATCCATTTCTCACAAGTCATTCTTGGCATCTTACAAGATTAAAACCCACCAAACATAACTCTCTGATTAAAGAAAAGCCACATGAGTATTTATGAAGATAGAAAATAACTAGATTTCTAGTTCAAGATGGCTGCATAACATAACTGCCATTGCTTTTCCAAACTTGAATCAAAATCATTAATTATATGCTTCTTGAGTAAAGCGTAATTAAAAGTATTTTGTAAATTCTTCTAAAACTTGTACTGAACTGAATTGTTGATCTGTTATGTTTAGATAACATATTTATAAATTGTTCTTACAAAATGTTTGTTATAAAGTGATTAATCTTAACTTCATAATTATTGTTACAATATATTTGCATAGAATAATTTCATGAATGCACTCACTAGCATTGTCCTTGGCTCATTCATCTTACTAAATTGATTGAGTTCCACCATGGCAGGTGAATATATTGCACCGTACAAGTTGTTACTTAATTGAATTCTTGTTTTCCATGAACTCGTAATACTATGAATGTCAAATGAAACATTAATAGAATTAAGAAAAATAGTCTCAAGTAAAAGAACTTAATAAAAAATTGAGTAATACAGTTCTGTCCATATTTACTCAGAAGTAATCAATGCAATGTTCAGTGAAACTTAACTATTTAGTAAAATCAAACTTTAAGTACACTAAGTAGTCATTAATAAACTAATTTAAACTACATTTATCATAAATCTGAATTATATCCCATAGCCTAGAGTAGTGGTTCTCAACTTTTTCTTTACCTTAAATACCTTTTGTGACCACTGCCACGGACTCCCAAGACTTAACTCAAGATTTAAATCATAACATTTTTTACATACCCCCTGTGACAACATTGTGGCCCCCCAGAGGTCTGCGGATCATGGGTTGAGAACCACTGGCCTAGAGGCTTCTATAAGTGCCTTTGGAAATGTGATTTTTTTCAAAAAAATGTATTGGAGTATAATTCATAATATATTCATTATAAAGAAAAGAAAGAATCAAATCAATTCAGCTGTTACTTTTAAAAATGACTGTAACTGTAGCGCCTTTACTTTTCAGCTTCTATACTTGTAATATCCATTTTCCATTTCTCTAGACCATTCCCATTCTTATTTCACTTCACAGCTGTTTTCGTTTTCATAATAATTAAAATTTCGATTGGCATTTGCTGAGTGTGCTGTCATCACATTACCTATTTCATGTCACTTTATTTTCCATCTTGCTTCTCCTATCTTCAGTTTCCATATCCCAGTCTTTTCTAGCCTATGTATACTATATTATACTAAACAGCTGGTTGTTAATTACTGTTAACAGCTATCAGGGCCCACTTCAAAACCATATCCTAAGAAAGCAGAACTCGTGGAAACAGTTTTGTACAAAAGGAACTTTTATTAGGAGAAGCTGATAGCAGGCATACTAGATAGGATCTGAGGGTTTCCCGCTCAGATCAATAGGTTAAAAGTGTCCCAAGCAAACCCCACCCCAAAGTTCATCCAGTCAGTTCACATGGGCCAATCCCCAGGTGTTAAGTCCATTGTGGGAAAGAGCAGATAATGCCAGTCTGTCTCAGGGTTGCAGTGATGTTTTGTCGGCTCTTCACACCTTCCCTTCCAAACGCGGAGATAAATCAGTTGACGGAGGCACATTCCTTTCTTCTCCCCCCTTTCTAGCTGACATCAAGGGAAGAGATAGTTCACAGAAGAAGTATGCAAAAACAGCAAAGTGTTATAGTATAGCGATAGAGGAAATCAGAACAATAACCCGCAGTGCTTTTCTCCCCTCCCATTCAGGGCATGGCAGAACCAGAAGTATAGAAAGATTAGAGCTGTAGTGGTGAACCTATGGCACGCATGCCACAGATAGCACACAGAATCATCTCTGTGGGCATGCACACCGTCGCCCCAGTCCTAGGCTTCCGCCACCGTTGCAAAAAAAAATTTCAATTAATCAATTTCAACTTCTTGCGGGAAAAAAAAGATCTCACAAAGTTGGAATTGCTTGATTGAACATTATTTTCAGTCCCACACAGCGGTGGAGGAAGTGATGCGTTGGAGCTAGAAAAAAGGTGCCGTGTGGGGGGGGGAGCGGTGGGAGCAGGGTGCTCCATGTGAGGGGTGGGGCGGGGCCTGTTGCTTCCCTCCCCCTGCCAGACACCTGCCGAAGCTGCGCAGGGTAAGGTTGCCGCCTCCACCCAGATGCCCTCACCTCCCCCGAGCATTGTTTTACTAACCTGCCTTTCAGCTGCATTCCATTTCTTCATTCACTTCTCAGCCTTCGCCACATTTTGTGGGACAAAAAAAAAGTTCCATGAGACTTTCTAACTTCTTGCAAGATCTTGTGAGAACTTAGAAAGTCTGATGGAATGGGATTTTTTTACCAATAGTCCCACAAACATGCAGCGAAGGCTGAGAAGCAAATGGAGATACAGAATGCAGCTGAAAGGCAGGTTAGTAAAAAAACACTTGGGAGAGGCAAGGGCATCTGGGTAGGGGCGGGGGTGGTAACCTTACCCTGCATAGTGGCAGGAGGGTAGGGCATGTGCCCTTCCCATGCCAAGCCAGCCCTTCCTCGAGCCTGTGGCGCTTCACCTGCTGCTTTGGTGGCTCTGTAGGCAGAACAGCGAAGTTCTCTTCTTTGTCAGAGAACTTCACAACTCTGCCTATAGAGCCACCAAAGCTGTACTAAAGGGGGCGGTGAGGGGGGAACCTGCCCCACTTGTTCTGCGGCCTCATGGCAGTTGCATTGCTCAGGAGGCAGCAAACGGCCGATTTCAGTGTGGCATATTTGATTGCCACCTCAAGTATTGCGCCCAATGCCCCTGCAATGCAGCCATGGAACAAGTGGGGCAGGTGCCCCTCTCACCTGCCCATTTAGCTGTAGCTTTGGTGGCTCTGTAGGCAGCGCTGTGAAGTTCTTTGACAGAGAACTTTGCAGCTCTGCCTACAGAGCCACCAAAGCAGCAGGTGCTGGGCCGGGGAGGGCCCAAGTTTGCCCCCCCGGGGCTGTCCCAGAAATGGCAAGGGACTGGCCCCCACTGCCCCAGCCCTGGCCCACCCCAACCCGGTTGGGCACGCACAGGAAACGGCAAGCGCTCTGGGGCTGGACTGATGGTTTGCAGCAGCAGCTGCAGCTCATTTGCCTCACCCCATCCCATCCCATCCCACCCCTAACAGCCTCGCCCATCACACCCGGCCATTCCCAAGTTTGCCAGGCCTCTCCTCGTCCAGTTCTGCTGCACCACACCTTTCCTCACTTGGGCCTTGGCATTCTGTAAGCCTAGTGCCCCAGGGCACACCTGGCCTGTGGGATGAAAGGCACGGAGATGGGACCGCACAGTGGCATAAGCTGAGCATCTGCCAGCTCCCATTTGCCCTCTCCCCCACATTGTAGGGCCAAAAAGGGGAATGCAGCAGTCATGGAGAGCTGCAGCCTGGAACTGCTGGCGGCTGGCAATGTGTGGTGGCCGGAGAGAAAGGGTGAGGAGGAGAAAGCAGGAAAGGGGTGTGTGTTTGTGTGTGTGTGTGATGTGTGTGTGTGTGTGTGTGTGTGTGTGAGAGAGAGAGAGAGAGAGAGAGAGAGAGAGAGAGAGAGAGCCAGGAGGAGACGAGAAGGAAGTCAAGGTGTTATAAAAAAGGGGAGTCTCCCCCTTTCTCCCCCCTTCTCTTTTTTTTACCTCCTCCCATTTCGTTCAGGTGCAGCTGGAGGAAAAGGGCAAGAAGGGGGAGAAAGGGAGTTTTTTGTGGGGGAGGGAGAGAGAAAGAGAGATTGAGCTAGCAGGGAAGCGAAAGTGTGGGGAAAGGAAAGCATTGCAGAGTAAGTAAACTTAAAGAAGTGGATCTGCCAGCAGTTCCATGCTGCGTTTCTTTATCCGATATGAATGCTGCACTCTCCTCTCCAGCCCTACCATGTGGCAGAGAGGGCGACACCAGGCTTGTGCCTCCGTGCTCTCCCATCTCCCTGCCTTTCATTCCACAGACTAGGCGGCGGGCGGGCCGGGCCCCTTCTTTCGATCCCCCTCCAGGGCAGCCCCGAGGATCTAAAACTGACCATATTCTGGATGGCCAACACGAAGTTTAGATGAGTACCGCCCCCACCACCAGCACCTCCATGGCGCACAGCCTGGCATCACAGACTGTGAGTGCTTCTCTTTCCCCACCCCTGCATGGAAAAGCCATGGCCACTGGCAGCAAAGAGAAGCAAGATGACAAAACTAGATGCAGGCAGTTTGCAGAAGGCCAGCGAGAAGGTGAGGCCATTTGGGGGGTCAGGTTAGTCACGTTGCGATTCTCAGAAAAGTGAGAGGCCCGAAAGAAATATATGGAATTATATGCAAAGGACTTCTGGGGAGATGGCTTGGAGCCAGGTGCTGCATCTGGGAGGTGATGTGCAGGCAGGCGAGAGAGCAAACTCACAGATTGGCTGTGGTCTATTCTTGTCACCTCCCCTCCCTAAAGTCATAGAACTCTTTGGATTGAATGGGAAATTAAGAGTCAACTCCCCCCCCCAATTATTTTGTCAGAGGTGTGGAAAATGTTTCTTGCTTCTACTTCCTCTCATCTGCTCTTTTATAATTTAATCCAGCCTTACCCAAACTAATATCTTTTGGGTGTCATGGACCACAGTTCCCATAATCCTGTGGCTATGCTGGCTAGAAATGCAATGCCTTATTTTCTCCGCAGTATGTGCCTAGGAGACAGTAGGTCTGTGGGATTTAGATGTATTTAAATATTTGTTTCTTCTGCCTAATTTATTAAATCAACATCTAATTTGAAATTAAATGTTTCTGAGAAATCCAGGATGGTTTACAAAAAAACTCTCAAAGACAGCTATTGTAAAGCATCACCAGCACTGCTTCAAACAATATTAAAAATGTGTATTTTAAGAAAGAAAAATATTAATATAATTTACTTAGTGCTGTTTGACCATAAAATGTGGTGTTGTTCTACCTATGCCTGGCTGAACAGTGTTTGAAGTTGCCTCTAAACAGGGAAGGGATGCACTGTTCATATTTTCCTTGGAAGAAAGTTCTATAATTGGGGTGCTGTCTCTGAGAAGGCTCTGTTCATGGCCACTGTTCTATAAACCAAACCAGGGGGAGCATCTGGTCTAAATGGGTGGTAAACATAGATGATTAGGGGGCTGGAGGCTAAAACATATGACAAATGTTTTTGGGAATTGGGTGTGTCTAGCTTAGTGAAAAGAACTAGGGGTGGTGACATGATAGCAATGTTCTAATATTTGAAGGCTGCCACAGGGAAGATGTGGTCAACTTATTTTCCAAAGCATCAGAAGGCAATAATAGATGGAAACTAATCAAGAAGAAAACCAGCCTAGAACTAAGAACTTGTGAAAACAACTAACCAGTGAAAAGGCTTCCCTTCAGAAGTTGTGGCTGCTCCATCACTGGAGGCTTTTAAGTAGAGATTGGATATTCCATTGTCTGGAATGATATACGTCACCTGCTTGAGCAGGGGCTTGGACTAAAGACCTCAAAGGTCTCTTCCAACACTCTTTGAGAGAAGCGCTGCCAACCTCTCCCCCTCTCCTCGTCCCTTTCTGGGCACAGAGAGAGGGAGGGAAGGAAGGAAGGAAAGAGGGGAGGGAAACAGGAAGAAAGAAAGGGAAGGAAAAAAGGAAGAAGATGGGAATGAAAAAGAGGGAGGAAGGAGGGAGGGAGATTGGAATAAGAGGGAGGGAGGGTCTGAGGGAAGTCCTGCCTTAGCACTTGGCCACCAGCAGCCCTGTTGCCCTTTTGCCATCCCCTGGTGGTTTCCCATCCTATTGCTAAGGATGCTTTGATTACAAAGCCAGGTCTCCTTGCATGGAGAAGGAGTGGCCTCCCTCTGACCCACACACTTTGCCCTCCTGCACCCACCATGAGCAACCTGGCCAAGGAGAGCAAGCACAGAAGCAGTAGCCTTGAGGAGGTAAACACAGCTGGGCGCTCCCTCGGGGAAGTGCGGCTAGGGTAGGCAGGGCTGGGGGGTCCTGGTGCCGTGGGAGCTCAAGGACCGGGCTGGGCGTTTGACCTCCACTGCCCAGGTCTCCCGCCACCATCCATACCACCAACCAGGGGCCCCTGCATGGCCTGAGTTCAGTGAGGCTCCTTCAGTGGACCATGCTTCAGTGCTCGCCCCGGTCCCACCCCTCCCACTGGAGACCCTCAGCTCCATCCCAGTCCTGCCCAGGCCCGCACAAGTGCCCCTAACACGAGTGACGTCGAGCTGGCCACGCCCACCCAATAGGCCATGCCCATGCCGGCCACGTCCACCCAGTAGGCCATGCCTACCCAGTTGGCCACGCCTACCCCGTGGGCCATGCCCATCCGGCACCTGACGATAAATAAGTGGGGTTTGGGTTGCAATTTAGGCATTTGATCTCTAAAAGGTTCGCCATCACTGGATTAGAATATGAGTGAAAGATAGAAAAGAGCCCCCTTAGAATATGGGTTCTGGCAACAGCAGTTAATAACTGCTTCTTCCTGTTACCATTAGTTTCAGCCTTCTCTGTTCTTTACCTGTATCTCTGTATCATTCCACTAGTTCATTTTGAGATAGAACTATAGGTGAAAAATAAACATGAGAAGTTTTCTCTGAAAAAGAAAGCCATATTTAATGTTAACTATAATATCTATTCTATTATACTTTAGTCTTGCCTATCTTTTATTATACTGGAGACCTTGTAATAACTATGTGCTGAAGGACCTTGCTCCTGCACTGATGCACCATCAGTATTCCTATAGAATTATTTTAATTAATGAAACTGATTTTGTAGCTGATAAGTTTCCTACTTCAAATAGTTTTATGTTTTCCTCTTTTTATACTTTCTTGTTTTGTCAAAAGGTTTTGTTTTGTTTTTCTGTCCTTTTTCTAACTATCTTACAACTTTCAGGCAAAAAAATCTGTGAAATGTTTTCTCTATACATTCTTACAATATTTTTAGAAGTTGAATGCATTATATTAAAATTTTATGCATCCCCCTTTCTTTTTTTATTCAGGAAATTATTTAGAAAAGCATTTTTTTTTCCTGGAACTTGTCTTCATGGGCCTTCCTGGAATTAGCATGTTTGATACCAGTTACAAATGTAGGATTTCCTTTCTCATTCCATTAGTGAATAGAGAAAGACAATTTGCAGTATGTTTAATTCATCCAGTCATACTAATTAACATTGAAGATGAAATTGGCAAAGCATTTCTTTTGTTGGCAGACCTAGCACAGGATAAAATGTAGAAAATTTGATAAGGTTAAAAAAGGATTTTTTTGTTGTTTGAAGAGCAACAGTGTACTATTTGCCTCAAAGTGCAGTGTTTTCCCTTAAAATACTTGCTGATATGAAAGTGTAGACTGGTAAACATAAGTATTTTGGCTGTTTCTAGCATTAAAGGGTTTAGCAAGTCTGCAATAAAATTGTTGTAAGAATACACTAAATTAGATATCCAAGGTAATAGAGAAGCATGGAATAAGAGATGTCTGGTATCAAACGTTAATAGATGAGCATTTGGGTATTTGTTATATTTCTTCCTAAAACAAAAATGGTTGGGTTCAAATAATAGTTGACAATGTGGCATTCAATATAAAGCATTGGCTCAATGATTGGTTATGTGTGGTGTCCTTTGAGGCAGATGATATTTCACATATTAATTTTCCCCTGGAATACTGTTGGGTTTTTTTCAAACATTTAAATCTGAAAATTATCAGCAGGTCAGTAAAAATGGATATTGCATCTATTTATGACTTCAGCAGTAATAATAATAATAATAACAACAGCAACAACAACAACAATAACAACAACAACAACAACAAATATATAGGAACACATTCTCCATCAGTTACAAAATGCACACATTTTCCAACAATTGTTACATGATCTAAATAAGCTACTTATACTACAAGTACTATTTGTAGTATAATTAGAAATTCAGATTGCATACACAGTTTACATGCTTAAAGTCCCAGTTCACACTAAATATTCATATGCTGACTTGATTTTAAACAATTTACTGGAAAATACAAGTAGTCATACACAAAGGCAAGCTGATTACTGAACAATTACATACATGCCTTGTTTGAGAACCAGGCTGTTAAAGAACTCAATCCAGAATAAAAAACTGAGAATGGGTCCAGAGATACAGATAATCCTTGAGTTATGACCATAGTGAAGTCTATTCATTACAGTTGGACTTCAGGATGGCTGTAAGTAAACATGTGGTCCCCCAGGCAGGGGAGACTCTAGGATCCTAGTGCAGGCACAAGCCCACCTGCCTCACGCCTCCCAAGGCCTTTCCCCTACCCCTTGATATATCCCATGTTCTTCTTCTTGTCCCTCAAGATCAGCTTGGACCTCCTCTCCACCCTTGTCACAATCATACATTTATCTTTCAAAGCACCCAGGAAGTAGGAGAGAAAAGGAGGCTGTTACAGTTGCTAGGCCAAATGGCACAATCCCACAAGTGGCTGTATTTTTCTGAGTGCAGCTGCGAACCCAGCGACCCATGCAGCATAACAACTAAGGAGTTTGTAACTGTGCAGCATGATCACGGAAGCACTGGTTGAAAAATGACAGTCACTTGTGGAATCCCAGCCACAGAGAGGTTGCTTTGCTTCTCTGAGGTTGGGATCCCACAGGTAGCTGTCATTTTCCAAGCAACAGAGAGCTTTGCTTTTAAAAGCTTTCCAAGTTTATGGAGAACTTCATTTTTCTTTATGAAAGAAACCAAATCTCTCAACTTTCCAAGCAACAGAAAGCTTTGGTTTTCTTCTCTGCTTTCCAGAAATGGAGAGCTTTACTTTTAAAAATAGCATTGTTGAGATGAAGGCATTGTTGAGATGAAGGATCAAATCTTGTCTTTTCCTGATACCATCTCCTAATTTAATCATATAAGTATATTTCAGATACAATGTATATTTCAGAGACTGAATACATATTTACTCAGTTGACATGCAATACTAATCCTGTTAGTTTGTTTCTATAGACTTTTAAAATGTTTAAATTAAATCCTAATAGATTTACTTGTGAATTTGTTACTTCTGAATTCCATGACAGCTCTAGTGATGTTCCTGTTTTAAACATTTTGAGAAATACATACTTATTGTAGGGAAGTATGTATTTTTGTATTTTCCTTTATTGTAATCCGAATTAGAATAGGATTTCATCCAGTTATCAGGAAACATTAGAGTTAAAAACAACTAATGGTAGTGGAGAAACTACTGAGAATTACAAAGTGTTCTATATTCTTACATTCATTCTTTTAAATGCTATAGCTGGGATTAGGATGGACCTGAATTTTCTCCTGGTTTGGGGGCTGAGAGTATGAAAGAACCTCATTCACATCTGTTGGCTATAAAGTTTTCTTAGCCACTATGAATATTAATGTTTGCAATTGTTTTTATTTAATATTGTTTGCCATCTAGTGTTATTTGTTGAGAATTTATTTATACTATAATTATTCATAATACTTCCATAGTATCATTACACCATTTATCTTGTATTTATCTTACTTTATATTCTGGCAATGGTAAAGGGAAATGAAAGCTCAAAATCCTTGACATATATGAATTGTATTTCATGCAGCTTGAACCCACAAGCCAGCTCTACAATGCCAGATTTTTATAATTTGATTTTGAATACATATACTTTAAAAGTTGTCTGCTTTTAAAACTACAATTGTAAAATAATTATTTGGAATTTTCTGCCCTTATATGAAAACTTTGCTATCATCGCAGTCTAATTGAGCAAATTTATTATTTATTAAAAATAATTACATTATTTCAGAGCCAGTTTGATGTACTGGTTAAGGATAAAACCTGGGAGTGTGTGAGTTCTAATTCTACCTTAATCCCAAAGACAGCTGGGTAACTTTGGGCTGGTCACTTTCTCAGCCCTGGGAAGGAGGAAAAGGCAAACTATTTCTGTTAAAAGCCTTGCCAAGAAAATTGCAAGGACTTATCCAGGCAGTCTCCAATTGAACAGATCAATTGAATAGAAGAAAATAATGTATATAGACTTCTATATGAATATCCAGAGGAATCTGCCATAGATAATTTTTTCTTTTTTCTACAAGTAGTTCAGAAACATGGTTCTTCAAATTATGATGGTTCAGTTATGCTTATTATTAGCTGTTGAACTAAAGAGTGAATATGTCAGCACAACATCAAGATACTAAGATCTCACCCTGAATGCTATTTTATTTATCTACTTTTTTTTTCAGCATTTAGCCCTAGCAGTGAAGTTTCTTATGTCTTATGTGATTGCTGACAAACCCCAAGATATTCAGATAAAATTGGAAAGGCTAGAATTTGAATCTTTGGAAGCACTGAAACAACAGGTAAGGACTCTGATACAGGCAAGATAAATGCGGAAAACTATGTTGCTTTTCTTAACTAATTAATTAATTATGTGACAATTATTTGTTTAAAAAATGTATGATGGTCGCAGCTGTTCAATTTTTAATTTTTAAATAATAATAATCTATAATAAGTATCTGCATACATGTCTGTAAGTCTACATGCATATGTCTCCATTATAACCCTTACATGACATTAATAGGCAATATTAAGAGTGTTAAGGTTAAAGAATCTTCTCATGAAAGTGTCTCAATGCCAGTGGGAGGAGCAAGACCCAAGAGTTCTGCAACACATTCCTCAATGGCAGAGCTTCAGGCAGTCTTCTCCAGGCTTTTGGTTAAGGGAGATGGCAAAGTTCCTGACCTGGAATGTTAACGGCCTTAATTCCCCCCAGAAAAGAAAGAAAATCTTTTACTATTTAAAGCAACATAATAATGACATTATTTGTTTGCAGGAAACTCATATTCAACTTAAAGATCAAAAATATTTAGTCAATGCTCGTTTGGGATCTCACTTTGTATCTCCTGCCCCTGGGAAAAAAGGGGGTGTGGTTATTTATGTTAAGCAAAATCTACCAGTTTGTCTGGTAGAATCAGATCTTCAAGGAAGATATGTTATGATTGAACTGGGTTTATATGGTAAGAAAATACTTATAGTGGGACTGTATGCACCAAACCAACAACAGGATATTAATGGGAGATTGGAATGGTGTTTTAGATACACAAAGGGACAAAAAAGGTTCTTCCATTTTTTTTAAACAGACTAAATTACCCAAAGCTTTTTTTGATCTGAAAGAGGACTGGGAGCTGAGGGATTACTGGCGTGAACGTAACCAAGAGGAGAGAGACTTTACCTTTTTTTCAGATAGACATCAATCTTTTTCAAGAATTGACTTTTTCCTGATTACAACTGATTTATATAACAGGGTAAAGAATGTAAAAAGCTTTCTTAGGTCATTGACGGATCATAGTCCAGTCTGGATGGAACTAGTTCATGAAAAAGAGGAGAGGAGATCCTGGAGGGTGAATGAGAACTTATTTAGACAAGAAAGGAATGTTCAAAAATTAAAGGAGTGTTTAAAGGATTATTTTGCTTTAAATATGCATAAGGGAACATCAACATCAATGGTATGGGATGCAGGTAAAGCTTTTATGTGTTTATTTATGGGATTCTGATAAAAATGAATAATGTCCATAGACAAAAGCAGATCCAGAAACGTAAGGAATTGGAAGATGAGATTAAATTAAAAGAAAAATCTCTGATTCTAAATCCTACAGATGAAAAGATTAAAGAATCTATAAAGTTGTTAAAAACACAATTTAATATGCTGATGGCTGATCAAACTGCAACTAACTTACTGTTTATGAAACAAAATACATTTTGTAATGCTAATAAACCAGGGAGATGGTTGGCCTATCAATTAAGAAAGAAACAAGACAGAGAACTATAGATAAAATAAATTATAATGGCAAATTAGTGTATCAGAAGGAGTTGATTAAAAAATCTTTTTTAGATTATTATCAAAAATTATATAAGAGTACTAATGTACAAATTTTAGATATAAATAATTATCTAAGTGAGGCTAATTTTCCTAAATTAACAGAAGATCAGAAACAAGAAATTAATGATTTAATTACTAATGAGGAAATTGTGACAGTTATTAAACAATTAAAACTAGGTAAAGTGCCGGGTACGGATGGTTTGACATCCATTTATTACAAAACCTTAGTAGAAGAGATGACCCAACCTTTATGTGAGCTTTTTAATAACATATTACAGGGTTCAGAGATTCCTCCGTCATGGCGCAGTGCTTTTATATCCTTGATTCCAAAAGAGGATCAAGATCTTACGTTACCAAAGAATTATAGGCCTATATCCCTCTTAAATGTAGATTATAAGATTTTTACAAAAATTTTAGCGAATAGGCTTATGAGGGTTTTGCATCAGCTTATACATAAGGATCAATCGGGTTTTATAACTGGTAGGTATATGAAAAATAATGTTAGACAAGTTATTAATTTATTAGAATATTTAGATAAAAATAACCAAATTTCTGCTGGGCTGATATTTTTAGATGCTGAAAAAGCTTTTGACCAATTGAATTGGCAGTTTATGTTAAGAGTAATTGAGGAGATGAACTTTGGAGAAAAAATATTACAAGCTTTTGGTTCTATATATCAAAAACAAACAGCACAAATTATTGTTAATGGGGGCTTGTCAGAGGTTTTTGCAATAGAAAAAGGTACAAGACAGGGATGTCCATTGTCACCGTTATTGTTTGTTTTAACATTGGAAATTTTGCTGATTAAAATTCGAGAGTCGCAGGAAATAAAAGGAATAGAAGTAAACAAAAAAGAATATAAGTTAAGAGCTTTTGCAGATGACTTGGTGGTTACTTTGTCTCAACCTACCTATTCTGTAGTAAAGTTATTACAATTGATTTATCAATATGGACGGGTTTCGGGTTTTAAAATTAATAACAATAAGACTAAAATATTACCTAAAAATATGACTAATCTGGATAAGCAGATTTGGGTTAATTTGACTGACTTTGAGGTTGTTGATAAGATAAAATATTTGGGGGTTACTCTGTCTGTTTCTAATGCAAAATTGTATAAATATAATTATGAAAGGCTGTGGGTCAGGGTACAGAAAGACTTGAAGAATTGGGAGGAGTTACAGTTATCTCTTATGGGAAGAATTGCAGTGATTAAAATGAATGTTTTACCAAAATTTCTTTTTTTGTTTCAAATGTTACCCATTTTAAAGAATGAGGTTAATTTAAATGAATGGCAGAAAGGTATTAATAAATTTATTTGGGCAGGGAAGAAACCAAGGGTAAAGCTCAAAATTTTGCAGGACTTCCGTGAGAGAGGTGGACTCAAGGTACCGAATTTGAAATTATATTATGATGCTGTGGTTTTATGGTCAAAATTGGCACTTAAAATCTTTGGAAGATTTAGTACATGAAAATATTACCTATTCATGGTTTCAATATAGACAAATAGTGGATAGATGGAAGATGGATAGCAATACAGGCTTGCTCAGAGAAGATGAGAATCTCTTTAAACAAGTAAAAGATCAAAGGCGAACTCATATTAAGAGAATTTACGGGGTTCTAGTGGAACTGGATTCAGAATCAGAATTAATCAAAGATTGTATGATTAAATGGGCACAAAATTTTGGTGAACCAGTTCTATTGGACACCTGGGAAATTATCTGGGTGAGAAATGTTAAATTTACGCAAGCCCAGAACTTAAGGGAGAATTTTTATAAAATGTTTTATAGATGGCACCTTGATCCACAAAAAATGTCTCGTATGTATCCTGACTTACAGCCTAAATGTTGGAGATGTGGATGTTTGGATGCTACTTACTATCATATCTGGTGGTCGTGTAAAAATATAAAAGCTTTTTGGATTAAGATATGGTGGAATATTCAAAGAATTTTTAGAAGGAGGGTAAAATTTACCCCACAATTATTTTTGTTAGGTATTGTTACTGATTGTGATACTAAAGAGATTATATTGATGTTAAATTTAATTACAGCCGCAAGGCTGTTAGTAGGGCAATATTGGAAGAAGGAATCTTTGCCTACCTTGCAAGAGTGGTTTTTTAAAGTTTCTTATCTGGCGGAAATGGCAAAGATTTCGGCTTTTTTAAAGGAGCAATCACAAGAGAAATTTTTTGCCGTATGGGAAAAATGGATAAATTTCATACAATACAAATTCGCTATAAAAAAATACCATTTAGCTTTTTCATAACTTGTATTTAAATTTGATATTTTATAGATTGTATTCTTTCTTTCTTTTCTTTTCCTTTATTTCTTTTTTCTTTTTTTTCTTTCTTTTCTAAGTATTTTTTAATGCTTATGTTTTTATTGTTATATATATATTATTGTTAATTACCTTATAAGTTGATTAATTTTTTTTAGAATTTTTAAAATTTTAATTAAGCCTATATCCAGCTCTGGGAAGCTCGGGGGGGGGGATGGAGGGGGAGGGTTTGGGGGAGGATTGTTTTATTTTTTGTTGTTGTTTTTTTGTTTTTTGTAAAACTTTTAAAAAATTTTCAATAAAAAAAAAGAGTGTTAAGGTTAATTAATAAGAGCTGTGGTGGCACAGTGGTTAGAATGCAGTATTGCAGGCTGACTGCCCACAGCCACAACCTGTGACATGCAACTTTATAAATACATACCAGTTGCCAAGTACCTGAATTCTGATTATGTCACCATGGGATACTGCAATAGTTGTAAGTGTGAAAACTGGTCATAAGTCACTTTTCAGTCATTTAATATTTTTTGTTGAACTAATATTTCCCATTTATTCACACTTGAAGTACGCTTGAAGTAATTAGGGATATAATGTAAAATAATTCTGCATTCTAAACTATACTAAACCATCAGGGCCAAATAAGGAGCTTAACAAATATTTTAATTGAATATATTGTTAGTCAGCTATTTTAGTTTTCAAAGTATCATTACATATTAATTATCTAATATTTTAATTATTAATTTTCATCTCAAGATTTCAAAAAAAATCTCTCATTGGATAAGTAGTTCCTCTATCGAATAGTTATTATTGCTGAAAAGCCTTTTCTAGAATACAATAGGAATCTATCATTTTGTAACATAAATATATATTATTGGATAATATGTAATGATTTAACTTTTCATACATGTGAAATATTGGTTCTGATTAATTCTGATCAGCTTTCTCACCTATGATTGTAAGATATAACGGCTTCTTAAAAATATTGGAGAGCTTTGAGGGAATCTGACTTTTTGCTATCTAATCATTTGCTTCAGCCTTTAAAATTTCCTCCTCTTTTTCATTTTTTTTACTCTGTTATTGGAATAGGGATTTGTTTGTTTGAAAACAACAATTTTTTAACACATTCATTCACGTGATAAATGATATGTGGGAATAATATGAGGAAGATAGAGCAACAAGAACAATCAATGGAAGTAAATGCAACCTGGCCTACAGCAGGAATGTGGGCAGAGCAAGAGGCTCAGAAGAGATTCTCTCTATTTGGAATGGAGGGAAAGAGAAGTACTTTTAGATTTGCAAGATTTTGTTAATATAACTTTATAATAAATAGAATTAGTTGACCTGTCTTCATATATCAAATTTTACTAATTTTATCAAGATACAAGATACAAAGGAAAATAAAAAGTAATGGAAAACTAGGGGAAGGAAAAAAGGAAAATGTGGGGTGGAAAGAGAGAGAAAAAGTGTTGACTTCTAATACTGTTTGGCACAGTAAAAGATAATAACATTATAATCTCAACTTTTTACTTTTATACAATATGCTGGCCATTTCTATACTAACAAATCTGTCTAATCAACAAAAGCAAAAGCAAAATTTCATTTTTTCCCATCACAAGCGCACAGTTCGGAAGCAGTTTCCAAATAGAAACAAAATTAAATATTTTCTTTGGATAAAAGAATCAATTTAACAATCTCTGCTTTTCCTTGCTGTGGGAAACAATATATATTACTATTTTCTCATTAATAGTTATAGATTGTCATAATTTATATTAATAAAATTTAATATATTCTTTCAAACTTTTTAACCCTAAAGGAAAAAAATACTTTTTCTAAATTTTGAAACATTAATCTTTTTAAAAAAATAATTTCTAAAATCAATAAGTTCTAACACATCTTTTTTTAAAAATTTACTCTTGTTTAACTTCTTTTTAACATACATACATTAAAATTAATTTTCAATAATATTTTACAAACTTTAAAGATAACTCAAGCATTATATATAAAGGAGAAAATATCCTTCATTTTCAAACCCACTTATAAACCCAGAACCCAGAACCCAAATCACAAAACTACATTAAACTTTCTTTGAATTATATATATATCACCAATAAAAATCCAACTAAATACAATTAACTCGTTAAGTTTAAATCTCTCTCTCCAATTTATATTCATGCAATAAGATTTTTTCTTCTTTTTAAAAGTATTAACCATTCATATTTTTGAATTTGATTTCAATAATATTTTACAAACTTTGGGAGTTATTCAGACATATAAAAAAACAGAAAACAAACATTTACAAACCCATTTTATAAACACAAAATTACATTAAAACTTTCCTTCAATACATATGTCAGACTTGTAAAGATCCATCCTAACTCTGATTAATTCATTTTATTTAAGTCACTCCCTCTAGCTTTTTCTTATCCTTCTCAGGAATGTCTTTTAAGTCCCATTTCCTCAAGAAATTCTCAAGTTTGTTAATATCCATGAAAAAAAAATCCCAAAGTTGTTCTATTAAAAATTGTAGATTAACTTGAAGCTCTTCCACATAGAATAACGTTTTCTTCTTCTCTGAAATGTCTATTAGATCTCTTTTTCTGAAAGAATTCTCAATTCTCTATGAAGAAAAAATCCCAAACTTGTCCTCTTAAGACTTTCTCGAAAGTCTTGTTTCAATTGTGCTAAGAGGGTTGTATTCAAACCATCATTGTAATAGAAGATATAGAAGATACAGAAGATACAGAAGGATCTGGACAGACTTGAACACTGGACACTAACAAACAAAATGAAATTCAATGGTGAAAAAAGCAAGGTTCTACATTTAGGCAAGAAAAACCAAATGCACAAGTACAGCATAGGGGGCATCATGCTCAATAGTAGTAACTGTGAGAGGGACCTCGGAGTCCTAGTAGACAATTAGCTAAATATGAGCCAGCAGTATGCTGCAGCTGCCAAAAAGGCCAACACAATGCTAGGCTGCATTAACAGAGGGATAGAATCAAGATCACGTGAAGTATTAATGCCACTCTACAATGCCTTGGTGAGGCCACACTTGGAATACTGCATCCAGTTTTGGTCACCACGATGTAAAAAAGATGTTGAGACTCTAGAAAGAGTACAGAGAAGAGCAACAAAGATGATTAGGGGACTGGAGGCTAAAACATATAAGGAACGGTTGCTAGAATTGGGTATGTCTAGTTTAACGAAGAGAAGGACAAGGGGGGACATGATAGCAGTGTTCCAATATCTCAGGGTCTGCCATAAAGAAGAGGGAATTAAGCTATTTTCCAAAGCACCTGAAGGCAGGACAAGAAGCAACGGGTGGAAACTAATCAAGGAGAGAAGCAACCTAGAACTAAGGAGAAACTTCCTGACAGTGAGAACAATTAATTAGTGGAACAACCTGCCTCCAGAAGCAGTGAAATGCTCCAACACTGGAAGTTTTTAAGAAGAGACTGGACAGCCATTTGTCCGAAATGGTGTAGGGTTTCCTGCCTGAGCAGGGGGTTGGACTAGATGACCTCCAAGGTCCCTTCCAACTTTACTACTACTACTACTACTACTACTATATTATTACTTATTATTATTATTATTATTATTATTATTATTATTATTATTATGGATCATCGCACAGTCAGCCAGATGTTCAGACTGGATTTGGCATTTTGTCTACCTATCGAGTCCTTACCCAGGACCTGGGATAGGCAGATGTGGATGTTTGATGGTGTTACAGGTATCGTCGCAGGATGATTATTATTATTATTATTATTATTATTATTATTATTATTATTATTATTATTATTATTATTAAGTTGGTGTCAGATTTGTATTTCAAAATTACATTACATTGCATTGTCAAATATTTGTGAAGTTATCTCATTGGATTGATAATTTTCAACACCTAATTGCACCTCTTGCTCTTTTTTATGTCATTTTTAGTACCAATTTAATTTACAAAATAGGTTATTCTCTGTAAAGATGTTTGAAAAACTTCCCTAAAAACAGACTCAAGCTGAGGTTTAAACATCTTCGTAGTGGTCAAAAAGTTATTTTTATTTATTTTTTCTTTTTCTAGCCAATCATAGTTCATAAAAATTTCAACAACCGACAGCAAAATAATCCAGAGCTACAGATTATTTTAAAAGTACTGTAATATAACTATAACTTTCTATCCTTATACTTCTCCATCAAATTTAAGAAGAAACAATACTCCACACTTCCTTACTTTAGCTTTCATCCAGCAACCCTTTTCCTTGTCCTTTAACAATAAAGAAGTTTTAAAATGATGCAGAGCTTCAAAAGGGAGTAACAGGCTGTGACTAAAGAGAGCTTCATTTAGCTAATAAAAATAATAGTCTCATAAATTGCTTAAGAAATGAAAGCCATGACTTATCATCCATTTGAAAAATAAATTCTGAAACGGCTGTTTTGTCCAATAATAAAGTGATTACAGCCCCCCCAACTATTGGCTCACCAGCTGCTTTGAAGCACAGCTCCTAAAGCTACTTGCAGCCTGTTGCTGTACAGAGGATCTTGTGGAATGATTCTAGGTCTCTCCCTAACCTAGGAGAGTCATAAAGATGAAAGGGAAACCTTACTAACTTCTGTTAGTAATTTGAAAAAAAAAATCCAGAGAAACAATCTCTTTGGGCATGTCATATCACAGGAAATCAAATTAGTTCACCTGTTATATTTCCCATTTGACCTTCCTTATAAGGCTGACATGCATCCATGTTTTTCACATGATCTCCCATGGGGAGAGCATATTCTACTGTTGAAAACCATTAGTTTGGGATAATATCTATTTTTCAAATATAAGTTCATGTTTCCCTTTAGTATTTATGACGTTCACCTTGATCAATGGTGTACAAGCACAGAAATGTCCAACATACACATCACCTATCAGTTCTAGGTTTTTTAAAAAATACATATTTCAATCTGATCCTTCATTTGTATTTCAAAGTTTTTATTAGTTTATCAGAATATAAAATACTAAGAAAAATGAAAATAGTTGGAAACTAGGGGAGTCAAAGGGGAGAGGAGAGAGTGTGGAGTAAAGGGGAGAAAAAAACTGTTTTCTATTTTTAGCAAAGTACAAGATACAGCCTCAATTTTTTACTTTTATAGAGTAATATATACTTCTACAACGGCGAACCTATCTAATCAGTAAAACCAAAGTTTCATTTTTTTCCCATTTCAAGCACAAAATCCAGAAGCGGTTTCCAAGTGGAAACAAAATTAGATAAACAAAATTGAATAAAGCAATCAATTTAACCATCTCTACTTTTTTCCATGCTATGGGATGTAATATATATTTCTATTTGCACTTATTAATCTTTATAGATTGTCATCATTTATATTAATAAAATGCACTATACTCTTTCAGATTCTTTAACCTTAAAGGAAAAAAACTTTTTAAATCTCCATTTTAAAACTGTAAACCAGGGGTCCCCAACCCCCGGACCATGGACCAGTACTGGGCCACGGCATGCCAGCAATCAGTCTGTACAAACAAGCAAAGCCCCATCTGTGGGATGCAGGCAGCACACAAACCACGCCCCCTCCAATCCATGGAAAAACGTCTCTCCACGGAACCAGTCCCTGGTGCCCCAAAGTTGGGGATCTCTGCTCTAAACTACTGTTTGAAAATATTTCTAAAATCAATACATTTTAGCACATCCTTTTAACTTCATCTTAGCATACATAGTTTCATATTCTCTTTCAATATTATTTTACAAGCTTTAGGAATTACTCAAGCATTATAGGAGAACGTAATTCCCTTTAGCCAAGGCTTCTGGTGTTAATTGTTTGTGATTATATTTTTCTTGTATTTTCTTTTGTTGCCTTTGTATTTTGGTCTGTGACGGCAAAATAAAAACTATTATTACTCAAGCATTATATATAAAGGGGAAAAAAAGAAAAGCCCCTTTCCAAACCAATTTTATAAACATAAAACTACATTAGAGCTTTCTTTCAATTACGTATATTAGACCAATAAAAATCTATCCTAACTGCAATAAGGTCATTAAATTTAAGTCACCCCCTTCAGCTTATCCTCATAAAATTTCTTCTCTGGAATGTCTATCAAGTAATTATAAACTTTTTTTTTTCAAGAGATTCTCAACCTTATCAGTATCTATAAAGAAAAAGTTCCAAACTTGTTCTCTTGAGAGTTGTAGATTTTCTTGGAACTCTTCTTTCAACTACACTGGAAAGCTTGTATTTAAACCATTGTCATAATAAAGACTCTCAGATTTATATTCCAAAATTGCTGTTAAGTTCTTAAAACCATTACATACTTATGAAGTTGTCTCAGTGGTTTGGTAACTTTTTTACACATAATTGTATCTCTGAATTACTCATTTTTCTTCCAATTACTTAACTAGTTTGTTCCTCTTGCTCTTATTTTATAGCATCTATAGAACATAATTGATCTATAAAGTGAATTGCTGGCCCTATGTTAGAATCCAGGTTTCTTCATTTTCTTAACTCCCTCTTATGGTCAAAGAGTAGATTTTTTTTCAATAAATCAATTAATCTAGCTAATTCAGAATTCGTAAAAATCTGAAAGTTTCAGCCAGTCACAACAAAACAGCCCAGAGCTACAGATTGCTTAAAAATAATAAACAATGCCACAACTTTGCATTCTTATGTTTCTCCATCAAAGTTAACAAAAATGATACTCTATGCTTCCTTGTTGTAGCTTTTCTCCAGCAATTCTCTTCCTTGTTGTTTAGCAATAAAGAAGTCTCTAAAATGGTGCAGATTTTCAAAAAGGTTATGGCTAAAAAGAGTCTCTTTTAGTTCAATAAAGATAATAATCCCATAAAATGAGTAAGAAATGAAAGGTATGATTTACTGTCCATTTGAAAACTAAATTCCAAAATAGCTGCTTTTTCAACAGCAAAATGATTGCAACCTCCCCCCTAGCTGAATGGCTCAATGGCTGCTCTGAAGTACAGCATCCAAGATTTCCTGCAGACTGTTGCTGTACGAAGGAGTTGAGGGTGATTCAGTGACTCTCCCTAACCCAAGAAAGTCCTATAAACAAAGGGAACATGGTTTCCTTGTTAATACTTGAAGAAGCTTCAATCCGGAGGAAACTTCCCCCAGATTGGTTGGCCATGTTCATTGGAAGCCGCACCTCCTTGGTTTGTGTTTGTTACTTGCAATAACAAAATGCTCTATGTCTACTTTAGACAATGCTTAAAAAATTATTGTGGAAGTGGCTAGGGAATAAAAAAATTACTATTAAAGCATCTTAATACTATCAAAACTCTTATTATTAATTTGAATAATTTAAACCTACTGTAATAAGTAGAAGTAGTGCTCAGTTAACAGTTGTTAAGTAAGACATCAAATGACCGAAATAGGCTTACGACCTCATTTCTACCACTGTCACTAAGCAAGACATCATATAACCGTGAATTGCAATTTACATGTTTTACTATTAGTTCCTCAGTTGACTCTGCTTGCAGGAAGTTCCCTCTGAAGTGCACAAATCCTGTGACTGCAGGCTGCGGCAACAGTTATAAATACCTGGGCTGCAAATCACCCAAATCTTGGTCATGTGACTATGGAGATTCTGTAATGGTTGTAAGTGGAACTGATCAAGAGGTTACTTTTTCAGCACCATTGTAATTTTAAATGGTCACTAAACAAGGTAGTCATTAAATGAACACTACCTCTATAGATAAACTGTTTTGGTTTGTAGCATGTTATTTAAAGAATACAATGTTTGCATGTTAAATTGTTCCTTGTTAAGATTTAATAACAACTGATGAATAGAAGGCATGTAAAGGAATAATATTCGTTCAGCACAAGTTTGGGACAAACTATCTTACTCCACAATATTAAAGCAAAAGATCCCCAGGTATTTTATAATTCTTTTTATAACATTTAAGTACTACATTATCACTTCATTGTCTTTCTGCATTTATTGAATCATCCCACTGATACAAACATTATTTTCCCTCATCATGTAGACTGCACCAGGTATTCATAATTTTTCATAACAGCTCTCTGACCCAGGCTATTAATATCTATGCCTGAGAGATGAATAAAGTAGCTGAGAATAATAATGGCCAAGGTCATCTGGAAAGTTCTCAGGCTATTAATAAGATACAATAGCTCTTTATCATTTAAATATTGTGAAAATAATATTGTTAAAAAACAAGCAGCTCTCCAGTGCAGTTGTAATTTGTTTTTAATGCTTGCTTAGGTCTTACATTAATACATTACATTTGCAACATTGTACAATAATTTGTGTTAAAGAAACAACCAATATTGACCAGAGGTTTTAGAATTGCTTCTTTTTTGATGGAAGGAGAGAGATCCTGCATAGAATGAAGTGCTCACCATAATTTGTATTGTAAAGCTAATAATTAAAATCTGATTTTAAAAAGATGAAATAATTTATTGAGGCATGCTTATCATATATAGGATTGAAGATTCACTCACTAATATTAACTGCAATCTTTGAAAACTTGGTAAACCAATGCAAGTCAAGATTACCAATACTGGGTTTCAGCTATGCTTAACAAAAATAAAATCTTAGCATACAGTCATGTGAAAAAGTAAGTCATCCCATCTCCTATAACCACCATCACCAGGGGATGAGTTAATTCTCTATAGAAATCAAAGAGGAGTTTTTCCTTGTTTATTATTGGTTTGATGAGGGTATAGTATGTTAGTTTTGTGCATAGTATTTTAATCTTTAATAGGGTTAATACTTTTTAGTACTTACATAGTATTTTTTCATGTACTTGTAAGGTTAATATTCAATGGTCTTAAAGATAGTTTTTTTAATGGATTCTATAGGTAATTATATTATAATAAAACCTTTTAGATGCTTAGGTTGAGGATACTGAACCAATATAAAGGTTAAGGTTATTTAAAGTAATAAATAAATATAAAACTGATGTTATATTTGTACAAGAATCTCTTATTGGAGAGGATGAAAAATCTGTCTGAAATTGGATGGCAGGTTTTCTTACATTAGAGGTAAAAGTTCTAACACAATTATGCTATTGGGAAAGAGATTAATATAGTAACAATGCAAGTCAACTCTACAATGAGCCTAGCCTCTTTCTTGTCTCATTCTAGGTTGCCACATGCAAAGGAGGGAGGGAGGTTTCACAGACTCTTTGCTAGTCTAAAAAATATTCTGTCCTGTGGGAACCAAGATCATCTCTTATTCCTGGGACTAGGGACAGGGTGGTGTATTAGAAAGCCCGCCAAACATTTATATTGGGAAACATAGTAAAATGCATATTCTTGAGGGTGGGCCATTATACTTTGTAACTGGCTAATTTTTAGTGGGAAATTCAGACTTAGTTTCACTTTTGACTGTGCCAATACTTTATAACCAATAAGCATGTTCTTTGAGGAATTCACAAGCCTCGGAATTCTGCTTTATTCATTGCTATCTATCGCAGGAGTTCCCAACCAGGGTGTGAGATGATATTCGAATGTGTGCAAAAACTTGGCTTTTCAAAATTATAGTGTACATGCATAATTTGTTGCTGTTATTTGGAACTTTTGGAAGGGGTGCGAGAATATATCAGAAGTGTTCTAGGGGTACGGGATATAGAAAAGGTTGGGAACCACTGGTCTATCGGAACCATAACAGCAAGTATATATTATATGGACATTTTATTAAATTGAGGATTTTTGAATTTGATATTGCTCTTATTAATTTATATGGGCCTATAAAATGATCTGGAATTATTTGATGTGACTGTGTGTGGCAAGAGGATATGATGTAGCATTTATTCATTTGCTTTTTCGTTTGTTTGTTAAGTTTATTTGTCTTTTATCTTGCGTTGGGGCTACTCTAGGCAGCCTACAGTAATAAAAAGGCAGAAAATGAAAGTCTATATGAAAGGTTGTTTTGACAGCACAGAAGATCTTGTCCACTTCTTTAGATTCAACAGGGTCAAACTGCTCCGAATTTGCTGGGCAAGACATCTTTTGATTGATAGATTATTTAGGAAAATTAGTTTGTATAATGGCCTGCCAAGTTTTTCCTTAGCTAAATCAGATTACCATTTGAAGAAGGTTGTTTTAATTATCTGATTTGCAAAAAGAAATACCATTGGACCAATATTTTATTAGCCACTATTGGTAGAATGAAAACATAATTGAACAGTTGGAAAGTTACCATATATTTTCATTGCAATGAGGGCAAGTGCTTGGAACAACATTTAGCAGGAAAGGTATTTTATTTTTTCAGCCATTCCTTGAGGGATTTATTGGAATATTGAGAGTCATTGCCACGCCCACTTTTGGTTGAGGTTCAATCTTCTGAGATGGTCTCATATTATACTCAAGCTCTTTATAGTACAATTAAGACTAGATTGTGGATTGTAGGATAATTTTGCTGCCTAAACCCTGAAGAAGCAAAGCAGGCCCAAACCATAACATTTTCACCATGATGCTTTACCGTTGGTATCAGATTCTTCTGGTAACATGTCTCTTGGTACTATGGACAAATAACTCTATTTTTTCCTCATATTTCCCTGATGTTCTTTCTTGGTAGCAAAGGTTTCTTCCTGGCACACTTCCCATGTACTGTAGATTTAATTTGGGCAGCTTTTTTCTAATGGTAGAGTCATACATTTTGACATCAGTCATAGTGAGAGGTACCTGTAAATAACATGATGAAATTCTGAGGTTTTTAGAGACTCATTTCAGCATCTTGCATTCTCTGCCCAAGCTGAACTTGCTGGGATGGCCAGGGCCTGGGCAATATGACAACAGTTTGAAATCTTCTCCCAACAGTGGAAAAATTGATATCCAGTTGCTTGGTGATCTTTTAAATCTCTTCTCAGACTCAAAGGCATCTTTAATCTTTCTGAAGGCCTCAAAGAGGCCATCATACTTTTCTATCTAAACATGATGATACCACTTCAACAACAAAGAGCAATCAAACTAAATGTCTGAGATTTAAATATAACAGGTTCCTCCCAGATCCTTTCCAATGATGTCCTAATTATTTGTACATAATCTAATGCATCTGATTCTAGTTTTTAAGTAGTGATAAATGTAGGGCTGCATTTATTTTTTCCATATGAGAAATTTGTGTTTATGATTATTTAACCTAAGCAATAGACTACAAAATATAAATTATGCATGATATTTATCAATCCATTTGTTTGAATTGAAGATCAAATATCTGCATATCTTGAAGTCAAAAATTTTAATGGTTTACTTACTTTTTCACATGATGGTATGTAACCTATTTCTTTTTTGAGCTTTGTGCAACTTGAGAGTAATAACAAGAAATGTGCGATAACACCAAGTGTATTTTACAGAATGATAAATTTAGCTCTATAATGAGGGATAATTGAGTATTAACATCATAAGCAAAAGGGTTTTAATATGTGAGAATGTTACACAATTAGTTATTTGCTGTTGAAGGAAAGAAAGGCTTTAAGGAAATTGGAGTTTATTTTTAGATTGTTTGGCTTCTTTTGTTAAACTGAAGCTGAACAGATCATTGTAGGTATATCCTGAAGCAGATAATCATCTTTGATTGATAAGTATCTGACAGAATTTGATTTTCAAGTTAATTTAAAATTAATAGCTATCACAAGTTGTAATGCTGTGGAAAACATGAACAGTAAACAACAAAATGATAAAGATATTACAGTTGGTGAGGCTAGAACTAGTGGGACTCAGACCAGTTAGAATCATTATGTAAACATTCAGTAGATATATCTGACTTTCATAACCAGGAAAAGTAAAGCAGAAGTCTCATTAGTCTTTTCAGAGTAATGAGTAATGATATGAGGAAATGAATATTTAAATTCTGGAGCAATCATCTAAAGCAGAGGCCCCCAATCTTTTGGGCACCAGGGACCGCTTCCACGGAGAGAGGTTTTTCCACAGACCGAAGGCAGCATGGTTTCACCTGCTGCCTGCATCCCGTGGATGGGGCTTTTGCTTGTTTGCGTGGCCCGGTTTCTGGCATGCCATGGATCGGTGCTGTCCGCGGACTGGGGGTTGGGGACCCCTAATCTAAAGAGAGAGCTTTATGCTGTATTTTGCTGTAGGCAGTTTTTCTTGTTTTTTTACAATAAAACAAATCCCCAATGTAAGCAAATTTGAATATCTAGTGAGTTGTGGGTTGTTGTATTGTCTGATGTCTGAGCCTTGTCTCAATCTGAAAGTCAGAGCTTTGTTTCTATTTCACCAGTACTGGTAATCATTTAGCAGATCTCACCTAGTGAGCACACTGGGAGAAATGCTGCTGAAGAAAATTCCATGAACCAGTTAGATTAGTTATCTGACAAACCCAGAGAAGAATCATGCAAAAGGGGAGGATTCTAGATGCTAATTTGTGAAATTGCTATTAATCATATGGAGGAAGTACTGATTCAAGATTTTGCTGTTGTGAGAATACTGCAGATACTTTCAGGGTAATTTAAATGCATCCTGGAAGGTCTGGAAAATACACATGTAGTTACATAGAAGTGTCTTGAAATAATCACTTTTCAGAGAGATTTGTAGTTACTATCAGAATAGCTGTTGATTTGCATTCTGAGCTGTAGAGGTGGATTTTACTATTGTTCTCAAGCACTAAACACTACTATATAAATTACAAATCTCTTTTTTTAAAACATACTGAACATAGGCAATTGAGGCATCCACTAACAATACCTCTTCCAACTTGCCTGGATTGAGTTTATTTTGAATTGACACATGTTTTTTTTTCAAAGTAGGCAGACCTCTGATTCAGTCTGAAGAATAGCATGACCTTCAGTGCTTATTAGGTATCCCAGTTGGGGAAGAAACAGAGTGAAAGATTTACAAAAAGAGAGAAAAATTAATGCCTACAACCATTTAGTTCACCTAATCCAGTGAAGGAGTAAGTACTGTACTAAATGCTGCCCATTTAGACTTGTTTAGACTGGAGGAGAGGAATTCAAAACTTAAGGATAACTGCATTGGTATGTTGGACTGTTGCTGACCTCTAATGGAAACATGCTTAGCTGTCAGCTCCAGCTAAATTCATTCCCACTGAATGATATGCCAATTCATGTGGTAAAATGTAATTCAAAATTTAACAACTTCAGTGTGTGACAGATGGCAAAAGAGATTTTTTTTGTGGTAGCATTAGATCTCAGATAAATTTCTTTAACCTATGTCCATACATGAGAGGAGAAGAGCCTAATGCTGGGAAAGATTGAGGGCAATAGAAGAAGGGGATGACAGAATGAGGTGGCTGGATGGAGTCACTGAAGAAGTAGGCGTGAGCTTAAATGGACTCCAGAAGATGGTAGAGGACAGGAAGGCCTGGAGGAACATCATCCATGGGGTCGCGATGGGTCGGACACGACTTCGCAACTAACAACAACAACAACAATACCATGAGACTTTTTAAATTTTAAAACCCACAGAGAATCATATGGCCACCTGTTTTGCATGACTAATGATACATCAAAATCTTAATTGTAGGATATGCCAGAGAGAAAAGTTATATATCTGTTCAGTTGATACTTCATGACTTTAGCTCTTATATAATGTAATAATATATTCACTGTTGTGGTCACACCACCCATCTTACACTGTCTGAATAGTGTTATTTCTTTGTGCGGTTAGAACTGTTTCTTTCAGTACGAAAATATTTCCTTTTTATTCACAGTAAGCTCATCTGACTGTAAACAGCAACTTTGCCTCAGGCAGTCAAAATAATCCACTTGTGTATGCAGTATTTTTAAGCAGATTTTAAATATGTAGGCTAGTTCTCATGTTAAAGATATTCTTGAGAACTTGTTTGAAGACTGACAAGTTTTTTAAGTACTTGGATTTTTGTTATAAATCAATAATAACATGGGTAAAAAGTACTTACTACTACATGGGTAGAAAACATTCATGCGTGTTTTTTTGTTAAGCTTAGAAATTTTTGAAAGCTTTTTGACTACAGTCTATTTCTCTCTTTTTCTGTTTTGTACTACTTTTAAACAAACCTGGTTCTTGTTGCTTGATAAGTGTTGGCTGTTTGAGTAAATGTATGGAAGGCCTTAGCGCAGAAGCTTCCAACCTGGTGCCCCCCTCCCCAAATATTGAATTATCCCTGAGCATTTCTCTTATTTGCTGGGTTTGCTGAGAATTGTTCTAAAGGACTTCAAGCCAAATGCTTTTAGAAAAGACAGCCTTAATCTTTCCATTTCTTTGCAGCATTAGCAGTTGGACTGCCACCTTTATATATAAAAAACTAGATAAGGGCTGATACATTTTTCACATATTTATCAGGGAATAAGACTTTGAAGCTGTCAAAAAAGATTTTTACCTTTGGGATAATATATCCAGTACTTGAGGAACATGCATGCAACCATGCACAGAAATAATTAAAAGAAATATAATTCCTGATACAAAAGTTTTTCTGATTCTCAAATAAAAGTTGTAACCGGCTATAGCTGTGGTGCAGAAATTCATAAGCTTCCAATATATTTCAGTTTACTTGATTAGCCTCTCTTTGGAAGATATCTAAGAATGTTCTCCATTATATAAATATGATGTTTATAGTAGAAGAGATTAGAAATAAAATGATAAAATACTCTACTTCTGATATAAACTGTAGACTGCAGAATGAAATACAGTATTATGATAATCTCCCAGGGCATTTTCTTTTCCCATTTTGAAAATATGGTGCAGAATGCATATGTAAAGGAACCACAGTATCTGAATATGACAGTGCATTAAAATTCCAGCCAAACCCAGTTCACCTCAAATAATCCTTGATGGTATTTTTTTTTTAAAAAATCATAATATGCTGAAAGGACTAAACTTAAAAATGTTTTGGAAACATATATACACTGAAACATATTTCTGTTATAAATAATCTGTCAACTCTACAAATGAGCATGGCTGCAGCCATTTTCCTTCTCATTCTAGGTTGCCACATAGAATGGAGGGAGGGGGCTTGCCCAGATGCTTCGTTAGTGAAAATAATATTCTGTCCCATGGGAAACAAGGTCATTGGCTAGGTGTTGCATAAAAAGCTCGCCAAATAATCATATTGGGGAATGTAGTTGCTTGCATAGTTTTTATGGGTGGGACATTTAAATTTGTATTGGAAAATTGTTACTTGTGTATCCAGACTTGGTTTCACTCTTGACATGCCCAATACTTTGTAACTAATAAACATGTTCTTTGAGGAATTTGGAAGCCTCAGAGTTCTGCTTTATTTGTCTCTGTCTGTCGGAACCATGATATAATATTTAATATCATGACTAGATTTCTCCAATATGCAAATAGCAATACTTCCCAACTTCAGAGAATAGAATACTGAATCTGTGTACTTCTTACCCTCTTGAATGAAAGCAGATACCCACAGGCAGATCTCATACGTATATGTGAAATGGGCAGCTATATAAGTGGTCCAAACAATGAAATTGCTGTGCATAGGAGTTTGTGAATTCAGTAACAGTTTCAAAAGCTTAATTTATATGCCACTGTAAGGTACTTTTATTATAAACACTAAAATATTGGATATAATAAAGGAATTGATTTAATAAGTGCTCATTCTTATCAGAGAACACATTCAATTTGATTTAATTAGATTATACATTATAAAGAATTCAAATTGTTTTGAAATATGCTATTTTTATGAACATCATTCTTTAAATAGTCATAAGATCTAGACTTCTAACTAGATGGAATAGCGTACATCGCTCATTTTAGTTATAACATTCAAAATGCCTGGCTCTCAGGGATTTTTATGTAATAGGTAGAAAATGTATTGCATTTTAGAGGAAAGCCTAAAGCAAACTAAAACAAAAAGGAAAAGTTCTCAAAATTGCAAGGCTGTTTGGTGAAACTTGTGGGTGAGCTGAATTTAGTGGACCTTTGCTGTTATTTGTAATTATGTTGGATTGATGTTAAATTAGTTTGCACTTTGAATAAAGAAACTTCTTTCTGTAATATTTTTAATACTCTTTACGTAAGATGATAATGTTCTTGCTTATAAAATTGATATTTGATACATTTTGTTTCCTATCTTAGCTCTCTGTACAATCATATGATTAAATTATTTTTCTCTAATTTTTCTAGTCTAGTCAATCAAAATAGGAGTGAAAATGATTTGAAGTCAAGAACCTTCATTTTTGTTTCTATATTTAGGCTAGGCTAGGCTAGGCTAGGCTAGGCTGGAATGGAA
Organism: Crotalus tigris; assembly: GCF_016545835.1. Classification (NCBI taxonomy): domain Eukaryota; kingdom Metazoa; phylum Chordata; class Lepidosauria; order Squamata; family Viperidae; genus Crotalus; species Crotalus tigris. The sequence continues at coordinate 4,701,276 of NW_024096551.1, read as the reverse complement.
TGGAATGGAATGGAACGGAATAGAACAGAATAGAACAGAATAACAGAGTTGGAAGGGACCTTGGAGATCTTCTAGTCCAATACCTTGCACAGGCAGGAAACTCTATACCATTTCAGACAAATGGCTGTCCAATCTCTTCTTAAAAACTTCCAGTGTTGGAGAATTCACAACTTCTGGAGACAAATCATTCCACTGATTAATTGTTCTAACTGTCAGAAAATTTCTCCTTAGTTCTAGGTTGCTTCCCTCCATCCATTGCTTCTTGTCTTACCCTCAGGTGCTTTGGAGAATAGCTTGACTCCCTCTTCTTTGTGCAATCCTTTAGATATTGGAGCACTGCTATTATGTCACCCCAATCCTTTTAATTAAACTAGACATACCCAATTCCAGCAACCGTTCCTTATATGTTTTATCTTTCAGTCTCCTGATCATCTTTGTTGCTTTTCTCTGCACTCTTTCTTGAGTCTCAACACCTTGGCTAGGTGGTGGTGACCAAAATTGGATGCAGTATTTATGAAGAGAGTTTTACCACATAGGCAATGGAAACATGCTTTGTATCATACTTAACAGACTTAAAGCCACTGAAGGCTTTTCTATAGCATTACCAGAAGAAACAAGTCTCTGTTCTTTTTTTCATACCCATACCACTTTCTGTTCCTTGATAAAGTTGATTGAGATGTAGTAAAGCAGTAACTCCTAAAAGACTGAGCCTATTTAAGCTGCAGTGAGATAATTGTAATAAAGACTATTATGACTAGAAAGCATTTACGCTACTGCTTCCTGAAATAATAAAATATAAATAATATCTCAGTAAACACAATATATTTTTATAATTTATTTTATTTCTACTAAATTATGATTTTTATTATTACCAGTTCAAATCAACCCATTGCAGATTGAAGTTTGTATACTGTAATCTACCTCAGGAGTACAGTGCAAAATGGTAGATTGATTTTTTTAAAATTTCCCAGTCTAGTGTGTGATTGGTCCAAAGTCACTCAGATGGCTTACATGCCTAAGGGGGGATTGAATCTGGGGTCTGTTTGTTCCTAATCCATCATTGACTACCATGATATAGACACATGGTAAAGAGTAAAGAGTATGGAATATTAAATTTTCAAATTAGTTTTTCAGATGATTCAGGTTGTATGAACATGGTTCTCCAGGTTTGTGTTGAGCAGGCTCTGTTTCCAAGGAAACAATCTGTTATCATCATGAGAAATTAGAGAGTGTTAAAAAGACAAGATTGCCTTCTGAAAGCACATTATTATATTTAACATCTTATGATCATAGTCATTGAAAAAATTATTTTAGCTACAGAAAAGCTCTGAGCTTTGGCAGTATGATGCTGTAATATATGTACTCAAACAAACTAAAGGTAAAATCATTTGTAAGAAGTTGTTCAGAAATAGTTAATTGTAAGAATTAATGCAGAATAAAACTATAATTGAAGATACAACTGTTGCTGTAAAATTGATTAAAATTAATAAATTCCTGTGAACTTTATAATGTGGCAAGATCTCTCACAATTCTGTATAAACTAAAATAATCCTAATTTCAGATTTTTGCTATATATTTTACCTATTTTATCATTTATAGTAGAATTTATAGTTATTCTCTATTATTTGGATGTCAGTCACTGTCATTAGATGGAGAAAAACAGGGGTAAAGGAAAACTCCTTCTATAACAGAGAATAGCCTTGAAGGACAGTGGGAAGGCAATGAACAGAAAAAGCAGCTTAAATTCATTTCAAGAAACTAACTGGAGAAAATGTCTCAGGCAGACTTATCTCTACTTCACATGAAGATTAAGGATCTATACTTTATTTTCATGTATACTATAGTTCTTCTAATAAAAGTAGCTCAACACCTATACAGCATTGATTTCTTAGCCTGATTTACTCTATAGATATGACAACTTCAGCCCACCTCAGCGGCAAGCTGCTATCCAATAGAGCCTATTATGAGAAAATATTCTCAGTTATAAAGAAGTTCAGAGATGGCCTTGAAGAAGGAATTCAACAATTCCTTAGGTAAACACCATCATAATCCTGGAAAGGATAAGTAAAATAGAATGATAATAGAAGAGCCTGGGGAATTCCACTGCCAATCCTGAGACAACATCAAGGAGCTCATGCAGGGAGATTTTTACATAAGTCCCAATTGATCTCTAGAACCCAACTTAGGGAAAAAGATCTCACATCTGTCAATTTGTGGAACAGCATTTCTGAAAGCTGTAAGATTTCCAAATGACAATGGTCAGATCCCATTCTTGCCCTGGAGTCTCACCTGATGCTAGGCACATTTTTGAGAGGGGAACCCCCTCTCCCTGCTCCAGGCCATGTCTCAGTAATACATGCCAGATCAGCCCTTCCATCTGAGATTAAATCACAGATGAAGGAAGCTTTATTACAGGCTGACTGGCCATGGCCAACTTGCTACAGCCAACTCGCCCCAATTTGCCCAAACATTCCGCAAAGAGGTCACCCATTGAACTAGGTTCTGCAAAGTGGGAGGCTCCTGGGGGTAGTCTAGCATAGGAACAAATTCCCAACCAATGGCTATTTTGAATGGAATAAGTCCAATGCTACTGTGTACTCTATTGTACGCCACTTCAGTGAAAGATAGAATGTCTGCCCAGTTAGTCTGTTGGTAGTTAACATAGCATCTTAAGTATTGTTCTACCATTCCGTTCGTATGTTCTGCTGATTTATTATTAAGATGAAAAGCAGATGAAAGTTCCTGGGTAGACCCAATCAGTTTTACAAAACTCCTTCCAGAATTTTGTGGTAAATTGAACACCCCCCCCCCCCGTCTGATATAATTCTTTTTGGGGCTCCATGGAGTCGATAGATGTGTTTCAAAAACAACCTGGCTGGAAGTCCCGAACAAGCAATTAAATGAGTTTGCTTTGAAAAAAGATTACTGTGTTCCCCCTGCAATTCCACAATAAAATCCATTGCTATCTTCTCCCCGGGTTGGGAAGGATCTGCTACCTGTTGCAAAAACCAGGAGGCTTACCAGGATGTTTTTTCATAGCTGCACAGGTGGCAAGCTTTTTACATAACGTTCAATGTCCTTTTTCATTCCTGGCCACCAAAACAGCCACCACACCAAATGCAAAGTTTTTAGAAAACCAGAATGACTGGTTTGCTCTGCATCATAACTATGTTGAAGGATTTGAATTCTGAGGGAAATCGGAAGATACAGCTTAGACCCCTTCCAGGCTAGCCCAGCTTGAAAGGTTAATAATGATCTATTGTCCCTGAATCAGGGGTTCGACTTTAGTTCCTCCTTGAGCTTTTTCATTAAATGACTATCAGGCTCTTTGTATTGCCCCTGTGTTTGGCTTCTTGTGGTCACTTGAGAAGCTGACTGTGATAGAGGAATGATGGAACTAATAATTTCCTCCCGGCGACTTTTATATTGGGGCATTCTTGATAAGGCATCTGCCAGAATTTTTTTTCCCCCAGGGAGGTATTTTAGAATGAAATTAAAACAATTGAAATACTGTGCCTGGTGAACTTAGTGCCTCTAAGTTCTTTTATATATAAGTGCTTAGTAAAGAATGTGTTGTCTGGGTCCAATTTGCTTAATAGTACACATTAAAATCCTAATCTCTACCCATTTTTCCAGCCATTGATAAAATACATCCCATATTTGTAACTATTCTGAATCTTCTTTTTCTATAATTTTCAATATCAGTCTGTCCATTTCTGCACAGTATTTTCATGATTATCTCTTCTTAAGATAGTGTTTCTTCATTTTTCCAGTGCTGGGCAAATACAATTTTTGCTGCTGTTAATAATGTCCTAACTGACCAGCAACTCTCTGGAACTCCTGAACATATTCTTTTGCTGGGCGCCTTTTGCTTCAGTGGTGAATCTCCTTTTCCACCTGCAGTGCTTGGGATTCATCCTCAAATCATGCCCTCAATTGCTCCATGAATAGGTTTGCCTCCATTAACTCAGGAGTCCCCTGGTCATGAATGCTGGTCACCCACTCCACTGCTTCTCCCTCTAAGTTGGCCTCCACTGCATTCACCATCATAGCATCATCAGGGTATGCATAAGTGTATCAATCAAAGTGGGCCCACACTTGATTTAAGAAGAAAGGCAGCTTCTCAGGATCCCCATTGAATGTGGGCTTGATAGGAGGTAGTTCTGTAGGCTGTGGTCCAAGTATACTGGTTGCTGAGCCACTTGTCGGTCCTGGGGCCGCAGCCATATCACTCTCTGGAATTCCCTCTGCTGGACCCTTTGGTTTGCAGGACAAGACTGCTACAGAGAGCTTGGTTGGGATCCGGGACTTGACATTACTGCTGTTTGACTGTGGGCCTCAGCAACGGGACTGGGACTTCAGCAAGGTGATGAAAGTGATGGGTAGATTTTTTCTTTGCCCCCATCAAGCACACTCACTGTGGTAGGAACCACCTCTTTGACTTCCAATTGGTTGAATTTCTCCTTCAGCTATTCAACTGAGGGACTGTGGAGTGCTGCCTGGTACTTCCACTCCATGGATTTGTTCCATCCAGTCAACCCCTTCCCTTCTTTTGCACTGCAGATGAAGGACCATGGGACAAAATCAATAAGAGCTCCTCTTCAGCAGTCTTAGGAGTGCTTCTGCATGAGGGGTTGTCTCATAGTCCCCTCCTGTGGTACCAACTTTCCAGGTTGGATTACCCTGGTCTTCGGTTAAGCCCCTGCCAGTAGCACTTCCTCGGTAGCCAGAGCAGCTCCCTATGTCTGACAACTGAAACCCCGCTACAACCAGCGATGGATTCATCTTTCTTCTCCATCTCAAAATCTTTGCTGAACCTTTGCCATCTTCCCAAAGTGGTGGGTAGGTGGCTGGAGCTCAGCACTCCAGAGAAAATGAAGTTTTTAGGAATTTAATGTCCTGATTCCGATAGATAGAATCAAATAAATCAGAATTCTGAGGCTAGAGGCTTTCTCAAACATGTTTATTGGATATAAAATATTGGCACGATCAAAAGTGAAACCAAGTCTCAAATTCCCTCCAAAGAGTTACACTACTACAAAGTCAAACTTCCCACTACAGTGCTATGCAATCATCCATGTTCCCCAATAGAGTAGTTTGGCGGGTTTTCTAACAAAATGCTCAACCCTCTAACATAACCAATAGAATGACTTTGGTTCCCACGGGACACAGAATTGTTTAGACTAGCAAAGATACTCCCTCCCATTCATGTGGCAACCTAGAACGAGCAAAATGACTGCAGCCAGATTCACTGTAGAGTTGATACCTTCCGAGGAAATTAGTTATCTGATTACCTCTAACTAGTTCTTAGTTCCTTATTGTGTTCTTAATTCAACTTTTTGGGCTGAAGCTGGAATGATTTCAATTGAAATTCATGCTTAAACAGCATGTTAGTTACCAGCTCAAACTAATTTTCAACCAGATTGTCTGGTTTTGATTCTTCAAGATGAATTCTAGACTTCTTAGCAAAAAATACTTGGTGCCATTCTAAACCACTGTGGATTTAACCCCACTGTATCATTATATTCTCATCATACAATATACATTTTAGTGTTATTTACATACTTTTATACTTTTATAGTTATCTTGTTATCTATAGCATTTTAAGTATTATTGTAATATTTATTTTTATAGGATTCTCTAATATTTTAATTTTGTTTTCTATAATTTTACATTAATAATTTTAACTTTATCTAATTTTTAAATTTTCATTTTAAAGTGATTGCTATTTTATTAGTTCTACACTAGTCTATTATTGAAATTAATATGTATGTATTTTGAATAATGAATATTTTCAGATTACAAATGTAAGCTATAAAACAGTATGAAAGTTTACCCTGACATATTCCAACCATATTACTACATACTATATGTAATAATAATAATAATAATATCATCATCATCATCATCATCACTAAATAACATCTCCCTATCTCGGGTCCTTAGGAAGGACTCGATAGGTGGATAAAAATGCCAAAACCAGTCTCAACATCTTGCTGGCTGTGACAAATACTAATAATCAATTTGCATGCTATCTGGCTCTCAATGAATCTGGGTGATTCACAATAAAAAGATCATAATACTCAACAAAAAAATAAAGATAAACGATGGCAAACTGATGAAGTAAGGTCTCATTCTCCCTTGCCAAAAACCTGCGTAAAAAGTCAAGTTTTCACAGCTTTTAGTAGGTAGGACTCAGGAGAGTTCTTTAAAAAAGTAATGTATATAATTATCTATTAAAAATAAGAAACCTGATTTCTTACACGTTTAGAAAATAATCTACTTTTCTCAATGATTGGTTTTTTTTATTAACTGATTATATACTATCAAGTTAGTGTTGACTCTTAGCAACCACAAAGATAGATTTTCTCCATGACAATTTCCCTCTAACTTGGTTTACCTATCATCATTGCAACTAAGTCCATTTATTTTTATACTTTGTACAACCTGCAATGAGTATTCAATGTTGTTCAACTTAAAGCAATATCATTACAGTATCACATATACTATTGTCCTGATCTATAAATTGTTTTATTAATTTCTAGTAGGCTCAAGAATGTCATTTAATCTAGTTTCTCAAAGTGCACCAAATTAATTTTAAGCAATTAAAAGATTATAAGAAAGAAGCTGAAATCCTCGGTTACTGACAATTGTTTACAAATTTGGACCTATAGTTATATTTTTATTGCTTTTATCTAAATTTCACTGTTTAACATTGCCTAAAACCATCTACTTTTAATAGCTATTGTGTCATAAAGCTGTGAGATTTGGCAGCTCTGTGCAGTCCCTTTTAAAACTTCAGTTTTGTGACTGCTTATGATTTTAATGATGATTATTAAGTAAATGATATGTAAAGTGAGGAATTTGTTGTCATATGCCAAATCCAAACCCATTTATGGATAGAAATTTGTATAGTACAAGCGCTGTTCAGCTGAGTCTTAAAAATTCTGCAAATTGATTCATTTGTATTGATTTATTAATGAACAGCTGCGGAACTGAGCAAAAACAGTTCATGAAAAACTGATATAAAACTGAATTATATATTTTTCACTGCTGACTTTTGAAACCATTAAGTTTCTTTACTATGACAAATATGCTATTTAAGCATATTGGTGGAAAGTTAGGCAATGGTTAGGCAAAACCTTTGGTTGTCAGAAGCCATGCACAGTGTTGGGAAGAGAGATGTAGAGGCCATAGTAGATAGGATGATAATGCAAGTAACAAGGTATCTATATTCTGATTTGCCCCAATTTTAAAAGGGGATAAAATGGGTGGACTTGCTTGTTTTAAGCATTACAGATTAGTAGAATATTGTTTTAATGAGTTTTGTCTTCTCGTAAAATAATGAGCAACTGTGCTGACTTTTGACAATTACTAATAGAAGAAGTTCCAATAGAGTTGGGGGAATGTGAACCTGGGCTTTCCTGGTGCGTGTGCAGCACCTTAACTGCTAACACACTGATTCTATTCGCTATTTCATCTTTTCCAGTGACTATAGTTTGCATTGAAGCGGAAGGATTCAGTTCAGTTTTTCTCAACAGTAGAAGTAGAGTAGTAGCTCACAAATAGTTTCAATTCCCTGCTTCATTCAGCACAGAATGAAGAGACTCTTTCCTCCCGTGAAAATAGTAAGATGAAAAAGCAGGTCCAGATTTGAATTACAGCAGAAAACCAAGTATTGGATTATTTCCTCACACATGCCATCCCAATATCCTGATCTGAATTGGCCCTCTTCTTTAGCTACTTTTTAATAGTATTAGTAGTCACATATTTTAATTGATTAGTCAAAAGACCAATTATTATATCAAAATAGGTTTAAATAAGTTCATTTGTTTTCCAACCATCTCAATCTATTCTAAAAAAAGCAATCTCTCAGTTATGGAGCCTTAATTATAAACTTGGTAATGCTGCCAATTACATTTACATTTACTTCCCAAAAGGAGATCAGGCAACCTAATATTTATGACTCATTTAACTGTTCTAACTAGTAAATATAGATACTAGGTTCTCACTGAGGCATACTACATAAATGACAATCAAATAGAGCATACATAATATTTTCAATAAATGTGCTTTCCTTTTTTTTAAAAAAAATTATTAAATGTTTTAAAAAAAACAAAGTAAAAATAATCTAAAAGGAAAAGGAAAAGCAAGAAATCAAAAAGAAAGCTAAAAATGCAAAATAAATAAATAAAAGAAAAATAGAAAAAAATACAAAGAAGTGGCTTTTACTCTTCTTTACAGCAGTTATAAGTACAATTATAAATTTAGCTCTTTATCCAAGATAACTACATACCTTCAGGGCTTTTTTGTCATAGAACAGAGTTCCGGCATCTTTTTTCGATGGATTTTCCAAAGTTGCATTCTTTTTCTATTATTTCCCTTCCTATCCTTGTTTGTTTTGAAAATGCCCCTCTGGCGGTATGGTGTGAGTGGGCTCCCCTCCGACACTGTTTGCCTCCTCTAGGAGGAGCCATGAGACATCAGAGCACCACAGCCAGACCGTGGCTTCATTGGCTGGGTTGGACCATGTGGTGTGGAAGTCGATGGTGGCGGTGGGAGACACATAAACATGGAGGCCATCTTTCACGAAAGGGTGAGCGAGCCTTTTGCCTTCCCTTACAGAAGGTGGGGTGTGAGGTTAAAAAAGAGGCAAAGTGAGAGGAAAGAAAGGCGCTGGTGTGAAAGTTTGCCCGACAGCGAAACTTTGCTGTTTCGGTTCTTTGGGTAGTTCAAAGGCTGGGATGTGTACGAAAATCTCTTTTTAGTCTTTTATACTTTATATTCAAACTGCAGAGGGGAAGAATAAGAATAAAGCCAATGTCTTGTGATTTGGAGATGATGATGATAATAATAATAATAATAATAATAATAATATATTAATTATGTATTAGTCAGATGTAAAGGTAGACCTATAGCATGAGGTTTAATCAGATCTATTTATTAAATTGGGTTTAACTTAAAAGGGCAAATTAAAAATAATCTGTTCACCGACAAAGTTTCAACTTTAATTTGTTTCAAGTCAATATCCATATTAAACTCCAAATGTAAATTTTTTCACCTTGTTTGACAACTTCTTAAAAATAATCCAATCTTTTACAAGCAACCAAATTTTATTGGGCCAATTTCATTCCACATAGAAAACTGTCATTTCCTCTCATTAAATTAAATAGATGTATGCCAGTGGTAAATGTCCCAAAAGATTAATAAAATGCCTTCCGGTGGCGCTGCGTTGCCGATGGTGGCTACTTTGTAGCCGTCCATCTGAGACAGCGTTAAAACCACCGAAGAGAGCAGACATCAGCTGTTCCATGGTTTGAAACCTCTTTCCTGGGCAAAAGGAAAGAGGTGAGTTTTTTTTACCCCGGATAGTGGTAGAGCCTCTGAAACCCCAAGGTGATTTTTTTGGGGTGAAGGGCGAGCTCCCATGGAGTCCAGGGCTTCTCCGCTTCTCAGATGTTGTTTTTGGGACAAAGCAAGACGCCGCTCCCACATCTGCAATTAAAGTAAACTGGTGAGTCGATTTTGAAGCGGACAGAGCTGATCAGTGGATTATATTTTTATGATTTATTTGGACTTTAACTCCATAGAATTATACTCTTTTTTTTTCTTATAGTGAGGGAAAGTAAAATGGCGATGAGAGGTTTCTCTCCTTTTTTTTAAGTGCGCGCAAGGAAAGTGAAAGGACTTTTGTTACTTTATTTTTTCAGAAACTTTTGGGACTTTGGGTGTTTGTAAGAGGAGGAATATTTCTTCTTCTTACAGATAGAAAAGGGGTTTTTTTCTTTTTGTTTCTTTTTTTGGTCTTTCGGATTTTTTTTTAAGGAGAAAAATCTTTTTTAAAATGGCTTCGAAGCGTCAAGCGATCTCTGCTGTGCCTAAGGTGGCTTCTTCTCCGGCAATATTACCAGTTCAACAACCTAAATCTAGATCACCACCACCCTCCCCGTCTGTACCACCACTCACGGTAAAAGATATTCAAGATGTTATGGGAAACATTGTATGTCAAATTAGAGAAGAAATGAAGGAGCTTTTAGAAGAGAGAAACAAAGTCTTGAGGGAGGATATAGTACTGGCTTTGAAAGGACTTGCTTCTGTTGTTGAAAAGTTGGATTCTTGTATGGAGGATGTTGCAGATAAAGTGGATTTATTGGAAGATAGGGTTGAAAGTGTTGAAAAAACGGTGGAAACTTCACAGGATGAAATTATTATGTCTCAGTACAGAGAGATGGAGTTCGCTTTAAGAATCAGGGGCTTGAGGGAAAACATGCAAGAAAATCTGAGAGAGGTGGTGGCAAATGATATTGCTGTGATTTTGGACAGGGATCCAGAGGAAATATTTAGAGAAATAGAAAAAATATTCAGAGTCAATTCGTGGATTGCAAAGCAGAGAAATTTGCCAAGAGATGTGGTGATTTATTTTGGAAAAAGATCTTTATGTAATGAAATTATACAAGCATTTTACAACAAGAGATTCCAGATTGCTGCTCAGGATGTTATAATCTTAAAGGAGATTCCATCAAAAATTTTAAGGAGAAGAAAGGACTTTGCTTTTTTATCAGATGAACTTAAAAAGCGACAGATGCCATTTAGTTGGGATATCCCAATTGGAACTGTGGTGAGTCACGTGGGGACACGTTATAGACTTAATACTGTTTCTAAGGCAAGAGAGTTTTATATTTCGGTCCTGGGAGCGTGCTCATCACCATTCTTAATGTTCAAAGCTCTGGAAGTGAAGGAGGGAGAGAAGTTGGTTGAAGATGCTGTATCAATGAAAGCTGGAAAATTACAGACTGAGTTGTTACAGCAATCTGTTGAGATGAAAGAACAGAGAATAACCCGAGCAGCTCATAGATGAAAAGAAAAGGAGCAGCAGAAGAAGGAAATCAAAGAATCTACACAAGAATTTGCTTCTGAGCCTGTGGGAGGAGCAAGACCTAAGAGATCTTCATTGGTCCAATCTTCGATGGTAGATCTTCAAGCAGTCTTCTCCAGGCTAATAGATGGAGGAGATGGCAAAGCTCCTGACCTGGAATGTTAATGGCCTCAATTCTCCACAGAAAAGGAAGAAAATATTTCATTATTTGAAGCAATATAATAATGATATTGTTTGTTTGCAGGAAACCCATATTATTTTAAAGGATCAAAAATATTTGATCAATGCTCGATTGGGTTCTCATTTTGTATCTTCTGCCCCTGGGAAAAAAGGAGGTGTTGTCATTTATGTTAAGAAAAATTTGTCAGCTGTATTGATAGATTCTGATCCTCAAGGGAGATATGTTATGATTGAAGTGGGAATGTATGGTAAGAACCTGCTTATAGTGGGTTTGTATGCTCCTAACCAACAACAAGAACAGTTTTATAGATTTTTACATCAAAAATTGATTTCATTGGATTATAGATCTGTTATTTTGATGGGGGATTGGAATGGAGTTTTGGATACACATAGAGATAAGAAAGGACTTTCTACTTCTTTCAAGCAAGCTAAACTACCTAAGGCTTTTTTTATTTGAAAGATGATTTGGAATTGAGAGATATTTGGTGGGAATGCAATATGGAAAACAGAGATTTCACTTTTTTTCTGATAGACACCAATTGTTTTCAAGAATTGATTTTTTTTATTACAACGGATTTATATTTCAGAGTAAAAAAATGTAAAGACTTTCCCAAGGACATTGACAGATCATAGTCCTGTATGGATGGAATTGGTTGCTGAGAAAGAGGAGAGAAGATCGTGGAGGTTGAATGAAAATTTATTTAGATAAGCGAATGTTCAGAAACTTAGAGAGTATTTAAAGGAATATTTTATATTAAATATGCATAAGGGAACCTCAATGGCAATGGTTTGGGATGCTAGTAAGGCTTATATACATGGGGTTCTGATTCAAATGAATAAGGCTTATAGGCAAAAACAGATGCAAAAATGCAAAGAACTGGAAGATGAGATTAAAATAAAAGAAAAAGCATTAATTTTGAATCCTTCAGATAAGAATGTAAAGGCTTCTATAAATTTGCTTAAAACACAGTTTAATATGTTAATGGCTGATCAGGCTGCAACTAATTTACTTTATATGAAACATAATACATTTTGTAATGCAAATAAGCCAGGTAGGTGGTTGGCTTATCAATTAAGGAAGAAACAGAGGTTGAGAATTATAGACAAAATAAATTATAATGGTAAAGTGGTTTTTCAGAAAGAATTGATTAGAAAATCTTTCTTAGACTTTTATACAAAATTATATATGGGTAAAAAGGTACAGAGCTCAGATATAGATAAATATTTACAAGATGCTCATTTTCCTAAATTATCAAATGATCAAAGAGATGAGATTAATGGATTGATTACTTCACGGGAAATTATTATAGCAATTAAACAATTAAAAGCTGTTAAAGCACCTGGCACCGATGGATTGACATCAATTTATTATAAGACTTTAAGTGAGGAGATGATAGAGCCCTTAAAGGAACTTTTTAAAAATATATTATTGGGCTTAGAGACTCCCCCATCTTGGGGAAGGGCTTTTATATCTCTGATTCCAAAAGAGGATCAAGATCTTACTTTACCTAAAAATTATAGACCTATATCTCTTCTGAATATAGATTATAAAATTTTTTCAAAAATTCTAGCTAATAGACTTATGATAGTACTGAATCAAGTGATACACACTGATCAAACAGGTTTTATAACTGGGAGATATATGAAGAATAATGTTAGACAAATTGTTAATTTAATAGAATATTTGGATTAAAAACAATCAGATTTCTGCAGGATTGATTTTTTTAGATGCTGAGAAAGCCTTTGATCAGTTAAATTGGCAATTTATGTTAAGGTTGGTTGAAGAGATGAATTTTGGAGATAAAATTTTGCAAGCTCTTCGAGGCATTTATCAAAAACAATCGGCACAACTTATAATTAATGGAGGTTTATCTGAGGTTTTTCAAATTGGAAAGGGTACAAGACAGGGTTGTCCATTGTCTCCTTTGTTGTTTGTTTTAACATTGGAAATTTTGTTGATTAAAATTCGTGAATCATCTAAAATAAAGGGAATAATGATTGATAAGAATGATTATAAATTAAGAGCTTTTGCAGATGATTTGGTTATTACCTTGTCTCAACCAACTTATTCTGTATTGGAGTTGTTACGTTGATAAACCAATTTGGACAAGTTTCTGGTTTTAAAGTTAATAATAATAAAATTAAAATACTATCTAAAAATATGACTAATTTGGATAAGGAGATGTTGGTTAAATTGACGGGCTTTGAAATTGTAAAAAAGGTCAAATATTTGGGGGTTTATATAACTGCTTCTAATGTGAAATTGTATAAAAATAATTATGAAATGTTATGGTTTAAAATACAGAAGGATTTGAATGATTGGAAAAAATTGCAATTATCTTTGTTAGGGAGAATTGCTGCAGTTAAAATGAGCGTTTTGCCAAAATTTCTTTCAAATGATACCTATTTTAAAGAAAGAGGCAAATTTAGAAGAATGGCAGAAGGGTATCAATAAATTCATTTGGGTGGGGAAAAAACCAAGAGTAAAGCTTAAAATTATACAAGATGTTCGAGAGAGAGGTGGACTCAAGGTGCCGAATTTGAAATTGTATTATGATGCAGTTGTTTTAACATTGATTAGTGATTGGATCAATTTAACAAATTTAAATATACTTTTTTGGAGGGATGGGATTTATTATTTGGATGGCATGCGTATTTAATTTATAATAAAAAGGTGGATGGGGGTTTTAAGTCCCATATTTTAAGAATTGCTTTATTGCGTGTCTGGAAGAAATATTATAGATCAGACTCTAGAATACCGTTGTGGGGAATTCCAGGGCACGCAATAGAAGGGATAAGGAAAGGAGTGAAAATGGATAGCATTTCTTATAAACAATTACTTAATTGGAAAGGGAATAATTGGCAATTAAAATCTATGGAGGAATTAGTGCAAGAAAATATTAACTATTCTTGGTTCCAGTATAGGTAATTATTAGAAAGGTGGAGAATAGATCAAAAAGTGGGTTTTATTAGGGAAGATGTGAATTTCATGAAACAAATTAAAGATCAAAGTCGAACTCATATAAAAAGAGTTTATAGTGTCTTAGTGGAATTGGATTCAGAAACAGAACTAGTTAAAGATTGTATGGTTAAATGGGCTCAAAATTTTGATGAGCCGATTTTATTAGACACATGGGAGATGATTTGGGTGAGGAATGTTAAATTTACTCAAGCTCAAAATTTACGAGAAAATTTTTACAAAATGTTTTATAGGTGGTACCTTGATCCACAAAAGATGTCTTGTATGTATCCAAATGTGCAGCCCAAATGTTGGAGATGTGGCTGTTTGGATGCAGCGTATTATCATATTTGGTGGTCATGTAGAAATATAAAGGCTTTTTGGGTCAAGATTTGATGGAATATTCAGAAGATTTTTAATAGAAGGATAAAATTTACACCACAATTGTTTCTGTTAGGTATTATTGATGATTGTGATGGTAAAGAGATTATTTTAATGTTGAATTTAATTACAGCAGCAAGGTTGCTGATTGGGCAATATTGGAAGAAGGACTTTTTGCCTACTTTAGAAGAATGGTTTCTTAAAGTTTTTTATTTATCTGAAATGGCAAAAATTTCAGCTTATCTGAAAGACCAATTGCAAGAGAGATATATTTCGGTGTGGAAAAGATGGGTGAATTTTATACAGAATAAATATATTAGAAAGTATTATTTAGCTTTTGAATAACTTATGTTTAAGGGTAATGGTAATTTTTGTTTTTATGTATTGGAGTTAAAAGTATTTAAAATCTTGTTTTTTGAATGTATGTATAATTGTTTGATGTTTACTTAAGTTGTATGTTTTTTGTTGTTTTTTTTCCTTTTTTTTTTAATCCTGTATTCAGCTCTGGGAAGGAGGGGGGAGGGTGATGGGGGGTGGGTGGGAGGGGGGGAGTATTTTATTGTAAAACCTTAAAAATGCCTTCTTGTAATTTAAAGCTACTCAGTGCATGGTAACATTAATAGTATTAACTTACCTTGAATAAAAGCCTAATCTTTTAGATACACTAAAAATTGAAGGGTTTTTTTTTCATCTACAAAGGTAAACCTTGTAGGGTAGGCAAGGCAGATTGTATGGCGTGTGTGAGTTCTGGCACCTTTTTTTTTTTAACAAAAAAAGCACTGCATACCTCTATTGTGGATAGTGATACATATTTATATATTTATTCATGCAAGTAATCTTGCTGTGGTTATCATATACAAAAACAAAGCTTTTTTCCAATTGTTTATCCGTCAGTTCCAAGAGAAAGATATCTGATTTCAGTTATATGTTAATATTTAAAATTGTGTGACTCAGAGTATTTTAAAGATTAATATACAATTAAAACGAATGACTGTGAACATTTTTTTCCTGATAGGTATTTTCTAGAATCACTTGTATATCATCATGGAGCTTAGCAGTTCAAATCTTGCCTTGATAAATTCAGGACCATAGTTAAATATTTTCTTGTTTTAATTGAGCTTTGGTTCTTAGCCAGCCATTTTAGAAATTCAGTGTTTATAAATAACTCTGGATAAGTTTGAGTACTGACATGCAAGACTCTACATGATTTTCTTGGCCAGTTGCTCAACTAAAAATAGGTAAAAATATAACAGAGCACGTAGCATCAGACTTATAAAAATATTTATCCAAAGATGGGGAGAGGGCAGAGATATGCTTAAGCAGAATCTGGGTAACCTACTCAGATACATTTGTAGAGTCTTCCACCAATAATTAAAGGTTTTGATTAAGACATGATATTATATAGAATTGGTTATAGATACCATTATTCAAATCTGAGAAAACTACTCTTTAGAACTTGGAACATCCTAGCTAAATTAGTTTTCTTTTTCTTCCATGAATTACTTATTCCGTAACAATCAAAAATAAAAGTAAAAGTGTATTTTGGACATTATGCAATCTCAGAGTCTTCTGAATTTACTTCTAATTGTCCTCTTAAAAATTAAATTATGTTTGTACATATATGGAAATTTAATTATTTGTGCAATAAATTTATATGACCACCCATCTCATATATATGTGTCTGAATGGATAACAATTAAAAACAGAATAAAAGCAGCAACCAACAATTTAAATAGCAGCTTAGAACACACCATCTGCTTTCCATCACCTTTATGTTGAGCCCTCTATTAATTATGAAATTTTATTTATTTTATAGCCACCCATTTCACAAGAAGTGACTATGAGCAGTGTACAGCAGATGTGTTCAGTATGTTCATAGTGAAAAATATTTTCTACCAATTTCTTAATCATAGAATAATAAAACATAGAATAATAGAGTTGGAAGGTCTTGAAGATTTTCTAGGCCAATCCCATGCTCATATAGGGAATCCTATACCATTTCGGACAAATGGCTGTCCAGTCATTTGAAAACCTCCAGTGATGGAGCACCCACAACTTTCAGAGGCAAGCTAATTAAGTCTTCTCACCGTCAGAAAATTACTCCTTAATTCTAGGCTGAATCTCTCTTTAATGACATTCCACCCATTATTTGTCCTGCCCTTTTTATTACTAGTTGATGGTCCACATGTAGAAAGGAGCATTTATCATTAAAACTGTTTCTGTTTTAAACAAGAAACAGATGCCTAGTGGTTCAAGCACAGATCAAATGATTCCTATACTGGGAAGAGGCTGCTAAGAACTTGTTCTATAAACATGAATGATTCCCATAAATACTTTCAGATTTGAGACTCACATGTTGCAGGCAAGCTGGGAAGTGAGCTTGTAAAAAATAAAATGTAAATACAATAAAGTGCACTTAGCAAAATCATTTCTTAAAATATATGATTTTTACTTTCTGTACTTTTTGTCAAATAATGGGAGATTGAGGAGTTAGCAGGGTTTGATTTTTTTTTAAAACTGTCACAGGTTTATGTTATATCAAAGTTATGAATTATCTAAAATACACAGATTGCTCATAAATTATTAGCTTAATCTTACTACACTGTATGCATGGACTACTCAAGAAAGGCTGGTATAGAGCAAATTTTTAGGCTTGATAATTTGAGCTGCATTGTGAAATTATGATTTAGAAACTGATATTCATTTCCGGTCTTCCATATCAGAGCCATTGTAGCACAGTGGTTAAAATGCAGTATTGCAGGCTACTTCTGCTGCCTGCCACTGCCAGCAATTTAGCAGTTCGATTCTCACCAGCTCAAGGTTGGTGAGCCTTTCATCCTTCTGAGGTTGGTAAAATGAGGACTGTTGCAATATGCTGACTCTGTAAACCGCTTAGAGAGGGCTGTAGAGCACTGTGAAGTGGTATATAAGTCTAAGGGCTATTGCTATTCCTGACTATAATGAAATAATAATAGACAATAATACACATATTAAAATTGACTAGAAAACTATAACAGAGCAGTTACATTTCAGACATACAATCAAACATGATTGTCCATATATTAAATATATAGAAAGCTATTCTGACTGCTTGTCTGCTACTGTGTCATGTTCATACTGCTGGCAACAATATATACATTCTTAAATGTTCCATTTACTCTTGTCTCAGCCATCTATGATCTCTCCATTTATATTGGGGCAGAATGGAGAATGATGTATTTTTTTAATTGATTTCAAATTATAATTTGTGGCAATATTGATGAAACAACTTTTTTTTTTCTTCATTCTGTTTATAAATGGATGGTGTTTATAATTTTTCTAATGCTTATGTCTTATGATTTCCTTTCAGCAAATGAAATTGGCTGCAGAGTCTCTGAAAGAATCCTAAGATGATAAACTGAACAGTTGCAGAAGTATATTCTATATTCTATACAATAGTAAGAACAAGAAATACATCCTTTCATATGATTTCAAACTGTGATATCAAGGATTTTATCTTTATTCATTATAAAAATCTCAGTGTAACTGTTTTGCATATTACAATATACACCATAGAAACTGATTAAAGCGATTCTTCTTAGAACTCATAGTCACTACTCTGGTTTGCAATTTCTTAAGATTCTTATGCTAATTCAGTAAGCATAACCATAAATCTGAGCTACAGCTTTGGAATGTAACTGCAATATATAAATTCATATTCCTATGGCATCTTCATGTTAAGTATATTTTGTCTCTTTGTAGAAGGCTTACTACACACTCTGCTATTGAAGAAATTTTGTTTTCTGTAAAATATAATACATAAATTTCAAGTTAGGATCCAGAGTTAAGTACTTTGTGTCAATATATGTACTGTAAAACATATATGGTGTTTTAACTTGAATGATTATTCTCAATTAAAATGATTAATAATTGAATTGAATTATTAATAATTGAAATTATTAATTTCAAAGAACTGGAAAATGTTTTTTGCAGGAAGCTCAGTTAACTTGATTCATTGCCAAGCTACGCCCTGCTTATATAATCTCTTTTCTCAGCATTTATTTTCCTGGGTCATTAAAAATAGGCTGCAGTAAAGAATAATTTAATCTACTAGCAGAGTTATATTAAACTGTTCATTGTAATTCCCATTTCCCTCTTGTGCATACAGGAACATTTGTCTGTCCCAAGTGCTTTTTTTTTATTTTAGAGTAACTTTTAAACAATGATAGTCTTTATGGCCAACATTTCTTTCCATAGCATTATGATATGGCAAATAACTTGCTTTTTAATAAAACATTTTGCAGATAAATTGTAGTTCATTAACATTTCCTTCCATTTCTGTTGGAGAATGGAAGACTGCAGTACAAGAACTCCTCAGGTTATGACCATTCATTCAGTGACTGTTCAAAGTTATGACAAAGGGACTTAAGAACGGCATTCAAAGTTCTGGCCATTGCAGCGCCCCTGTAGTCACATGAATACAATTTGAGCACTTAGCAACCAGCTTTCACTTATGACCAGTTGCAAGGTCTGTCATCATGTGATTGCAATTGTATAAGTTCCTTGGGAAGTCTTCCTGCCTCCTGGCTTTTCCAAACTTGCATGCACATGTCTTCCTTCCTCCTTCACTTACATACATACTTTTTGGCCTCCCTGCATTTGCCTGCACTCACCTCATGTCCTCTTTTTCTGGTCTCCCTGCACTAGCATACACACATTTTGTGCCCTCTTCCCCTGCACTTGCAAAAACACATACACCTCACACCTTTTCCTTGGCATCCCTGGGGCTGCACACATGCACACACACCATGTCCACTTTCCTGGCCTCCCTGTACTTGCACACATATACTCACCCCATGCCCCTTTCCCCACACTCTGCGCTTGCACAGGCACCCTGGCACTCTTTTTCCAGCTTTCCTAAGCTCATATTAAACGGCACCCACCTACCCCAACTCTGGGTGTCCTCCACTTTTCTGTGGTACCTCTGCATTGCTTTACCCAGGATTTCTTCCTCTTTCCATCTAATGACCTGCATGTCTGGAGTTATAACAACTAGGAGTGTCTAGATTGTTGCTGCTAAACGAAGTAGATGTGATAATGCACTTTATGACTGTCTCTTTTAGTGATGGCAGATCTGATTCCAATTGCTGTCATAAGGACTAACTGTATTAATAATATATATATATAGTCCAATATATATAGCAATTTCTCCAGCAGTCTTTATTAGCCACTGTTTTCTTAATGTGCAAAAGAGATTGCGGATTCGTTTAAATTTTGTATTAAGTTGCCAGAAGAGCCCCTGTGCAGTCACTAGGAATCAAGACTGAATAGAAGATACAAAACTTGCATTAACTTTTAAAGTTAAAGAAAGAGAAATAAGCTGGTGGGTATGCATTATGCATTGTAAAAAAAATTACGTGTAGAAAAACTCTCAATAATGTAAGCTTCATTATGACTATATTGCTGTGAGTTTCAATTATTTTTCTGGTAGGACTACTGAAAATACCATCAACATATCACACTGCAAGATGTTTGCATCAATTTTAGCTGATTCCCATTCCCCGTGTAAGAATTCCCTCAGGATTTGCTACACTTGTCTCTGCAAAAAAAAAAATAGGTTCTCATACTCTTGGAAATATATTCCAATACAATACAAATACAATTGCTGATTTATTTATTGCATTTTCTATATTATAATTTGAATATATATATTTCACCATGCATCCCAAATGTGCTTTTTCAAAAGGTAAATTAGATGTTGTTTTTCCTTGAAAACATTTAGCTTCTTATCCAAGAAGCTTCTTCAGTTCTGACTGAATTGTGGAAAATGGAAGGACTTATATTCATTGGAATTTATATTCCATCCTCTACCATTCAGAATAATTCAGAACGTTATGCAATGTTCTCTGGCAGAATAGGTGTTTTTTCCCTACATTATTTTTAAAAATTAAAATTTTCATGCAACAAGTTAATACAAGATTCTAGGGAAACTACAGCATAGGAAGCATACTTACACAAGTAAGTTTTCTAATGTATCTTAATTTCAAGTCATGTTCCTGTCTAGCTATTTTTTTCATAGTTTGGATTTCATAGTATAAATAGCCTTTTTCAACATTATGGTGATTATAGAGTCTACCTTTACTGCAAAAATCCAAATAACTGCTAGATGGCAATAGCAAGATACAACAAAGTGAATATTTTTCTGTCAACTAATTTTTTTGCAGCCAAAATATGGCAATTTTTGTGGAAAGAATCACAGAATAAATGTATTGCATATTTATAAATCACCATGAAAAATTGAAAACTGTATTTCAACATTTACACATGCTTTCTAAATCTATTGTCAACAGACTTATTTTCTATTTTAGACATTAAATGAGAACGTATATATAGTTATTGTTGCACTTACAGAAGAAACATTTTAAAAGGGAAAAAGTGGTACAAGTAAGCTTATAAAGAACTTCATGATATTACATATGCCTATCTTAAAGATTAAATAGAAACCAAATAATTAAATTCTGACAGTTTGATACATCTAAAATGTACAAAAGAATGAGCTTAACAAAAGGGAACCCACCAGATAATTGATGCAATTATGCCAAGGATATTATAGATACATGAGAATCCCATTTTAGCTTTAACAATTCTAGTACAATACACTAAACTAATACACTACAATACACTAATATAGGAAATTTAATTGCATATGATTAGAAATAGTTTTCTGATACTGTAAATTTTTGTCTGGTCCACTGAAAGGGTGCAAATTGTATAAGACTTCAAATAACACAGGACAACAGTAATATTGTAAAATGAAGTCAATGTAGTTAACTGTCCTAATACTAGATATCATTTTGTATATAATTCTATATTGGTTCTCAGTGAATATTTAATTGGAATTAGGAAAAAAACATTTATATAAAATATTTTTTCCCTCTCTTTCAATAATGTCCAATTCTTGCAGGCTGCCTGGATAAGTCCCTGCAGCTTTATTAGTAAGGTTTTTTAGAAGTGATTGCCATTACCTCCTTACGGTTGAGAAAAAGTTACTAGTCCAAGATCACTCAATTGGCTTTGTGCATAAGGCACAACTAGAATTTGGTTTCCTCCTTTCCATCAAAGTGCCTTAACCACTATATCAAATTGGATCTCAAAATGTAAAAAGAAGCAGGTTAAGTAAGTTAATAGTTAGCCATTAGAAATTAAAACCAAAGAACTGAAATTAAATTCTTCAATTTAAGTGGAATAAAATGATCATCCCGTATAAAAGGATGTCTCCAAGAAAGCTTATTTGTTGCTGAAAACCTCCTCTGCATATTTCATTAAACAAATCCTATGAAATAGGGAAATGGTGGTGATAGTGGTGAATTTGGGCAAGGAAGCTCAGTGATAACAGCAGGAATGAGTCAAATTGTATATAGTTATAGCACAGTAAATGCTACAGGCATCAGTGTTGAATTTTATAGCCTGTACAAATAACACATCTGGTGGAAAAGTTAAATTACCACCACCTTATTTCAGATATTTCTCTTTGTAGTTTCAAATTACATAAAGGGAAAGATCCAGTTACTGTCAATGATGAACTAGCTTTCAGAAACGGCTTCATTGCTAATCCTTAAATATACCATATGTGTATTGCTGATATTTTAAGTCACTGTAGTATTATGATCCCCATGGAAACAAACTTAAAGTTAAATTTCCTATATTGTATTTTCAGTTAAATCAATTTATAGACGTGGTCAATACCAAGAAAAGCAACCAGTAATAATAGAACATAAGTAGAAGAGAAGACAATTGTTATTTTGAGGCTTCCCCACTAATCTTTATTGAGGATCATTATCAATATGTAAAATATCAAATTTGGTATACGGTGTTCAGTCTCACATAAATCTAGACATCTTTCTACACTAACAAGAACAAATTGTTCTTTACTTTATTGTACAATTAAATTCAAAAATTGCACAATAGAATATTTATAGAAACTGCACCTATTTTAACCTATATATCATGGACAGATTTAAATCACTAGTAAAAAGGCTTGATTTAAATCAACTCAATTTAAATCATAATTTTTAAAGAGCGACTGTCATCTCTGTCCTGCAGTGGCTCCTCCTTTAATCCGCTGTTGACTCATTGACAGTCCCATTCACTTTTAATGGGATGGCTGGTGATGCGACAATGACACAACAAGGTAAGGGATGTTGCTGGCAGCAGGTGAGTGGATGCCCGCTAACAGGCACTGCCATGATAGATTTGAAATGACATGTGCTCTTTAAATGTAAGGACTCATTCTTGCTGGTAGTTAGAATCTTTAATATTATTATTTGCAAACAAAATGAAGCTTTCCTATTTAGAATAATAAGCTGTCAGGTCAGAAAAACAGCAATATGATAAGCTATTTTAGGTTAATCACATATAGTTGGAGAACTCAAATTGTTTTATTTAATTAAAACACCTATATCCTGGTACAGATGCATTTCTCTTCAAACAATCATACAGTTTGTAGCATACATAGATTTGCAAACCAATAGGATAAAGGAATATTCCTGAATTTTGTTTTTTGATTTATCTCATGGTTACTCTGAAATTGTGTGAATGCATCAATGCAGTGCATGTCATCTCAGCTTGCAGAGCTTAGATTCATTGAATGAGTTTACCAAAAATGTAAATAGTGCAGAATATATAGTCTCTTGCTACATAACTAAGCTCCATTTTATGCTGAATAAACTAAATTATTAATATATCTTAAATAGAAAACTATATTTAGATATTTTTACTCCAAAAGCATTTTATTAAATTTGATAAAAATAAAAAAACTGATTTAAATTTAAAAAATCCATTTTTTTATTTTTTAAAAGAATAATCTATTATTATCCACCCTGATCATGGACTGCATTTCCTACAAAGGACTCTTTGCAAGGGATGGGCTGCACCTCACAAAAACAGGGGAAAATGTACTCAGAAAAAGACTGGCCCAACTCATCAGGAGGGCTTTAAACTAAAATCGAGGGGGAAGGGTGACCAATCTCTAGAATCCAAAATGAATCACAAATCCCAAGAAAACAAATCAAATAATGAGCTAGGCATTGATGAGAAAAAAAGAAAAACTCAATCAGGAGATGCAGGAAACATATCCATGGACAGGCATAAAAGTCTTAGATGCTTATATACAAATTCTCAAAGCTTGGGGAACAAACGGCGAATTAGAAGCAATAGTACACGAGGGAGGGTATGACATAGTTGGCATTACAGAAACCTGGTGGGACGAAACCCATGAATGGAATGGACTGATGGATGGATACAAATTGTTCAAAAGAAACAAGTCTACAAAAAAAGGAGGGAGAGTTGCACTATATGTAAGAGAACACTACATATCTACAGAAATGCACATGATCAAAGATAAAATCTCTCCAGAATGTATATGGGTCAATATAAAACAGAAAAAGTGACATTTCCCTAGGTATATATTACAGACCACCCAACCAATCAGAAGAAATAGATGAACTCTTTGCCAAGCAGTTAACAAAAATATGTAGGAAGCATACCACAGTAGTAATGGGAGACTTCAACTATCCAGATATCAACTGGGAGACAAACTCTGCAGTGAACAGGAAATCAAACAGATTCCTAACCAACCTAGCTGACAACTTTGTTACCCAAAAGGTAGAGGTGGGAACTAGACGTAAAGCTATACTGAATCCTTACTAATAGAGAAGAAGTGATAGAGGGAATTGAAATTGCCAGAACCTTGGGTGAAAGTGACCACATCATACTGAAATATGCAATATTTAATATAATGCAAACACTAGCAATAGAAAACAGTCCAACCAGTGTCTTAAACTTCAAAAGATCTGACTTTAACAATCTCAAGAGGGAACCTAGGAAGGATCCCATGGAAGAAAATCCTAAAGGGGAAAACAACCCAAGAAGCATGGGAAACTCTGAAAAATGCAATCATAAAAGCCCATATTAGGATAATACCACTGAAAAAGAAAAACAAGAAATTCAAGAAAAAACTAGCATGGGTGCACAAGATCTCTCTGACAAACTGAAAGACAAAAAGGACAAATAACAAAAAATGGAAAGAGGGGCACATAACTTAAGGCCAATTACCAGCAGACAGCCAGAACATGCAAAGATGAAGTCAGGAAAACAAAGGCTCAGAACGAACAAAGACTTGCAACAGAAATCAAGGATAATAAAAAAAATTCTGGCTTCCGGTTTGTCGCGTGGCCGCCATGGACAGCTGGGAGACTTGCTTTCTCTCCTCTGTTCAATTTTGCATTGCTGGGGGCCCCTGAAAAGGGCTGAAAGTTGCCCCAAAGAGGCGACCAACAAGAAGGGGCTTTTGCTGGATCGCGGGAGAGCAGCAACTCTCCTGTTAGAGCTGGCGATCCCTCCAAACTGGCGAACGAAAGGACCAGCCATAGAAATATGGCTCATCCCTAGGCTGCTAACAGCCGAAGTTGCATCTACCATCTGACAACTCTAAAGCAGCGTGGAAGAGACTGGGTGAGATCTGCCTCCCTTACATCCTAATTACTTAATTACCTGTTATAAGCTGCTAAAGTACTTTCCCCACTGTGGTGAGGGAAGGGGGATTTTAGCCCTCCCTCCAGAAACAGCGGTGATTGACCACTCAGGGGAGTTTAAAACATTGGAAAAAATACTGGGATCCTAATTGGAATTCTGTTTCCTAAAATTGGTAGATTATAAGATTTGTAACTTTCTACTCTCTATTTTTTTTCTCTCTGATTTTTACTCTAATTATTATTAGAGATTTGGGTTTTCTTTTTCTTAAAATAGGGGAAAAATTGAAAAGATCCAACTAATTCTGAGATGACATCTGGCAGCTAAATTTGAGACTGTAACCTGCTATTCTTTAAGAGAGACTTATTGAGAGCTTTGAAAATAGATAAGATATAAAGCAACCTTAAAGCACCAGCTGCAAGAAACTCAGCTCAGCTCTTTACTTGATGGACTTTCTCACTGCAAGTTTTTTTAGTTTAATATACTACAATGGAAGAAGAATAGGAATGGATTTCTCCTATAGAGGAAGAACAGGAAGAAATTCTTTGTATGTTAAAAGCGATTATCCAAACTCTCTGTATGAGTCTGGATATGCAAACTCAAACTATGACTTCAACCAAAGAATCATCTATACAGAATTCTATAGAGAAAATGAAACAACCAAATGCTATGATAGAAGACTTAGATACTTA
This sequence comes from Crotalus tigris, assembly GCF_016545835.1. Classification (NCBI taxonomy): domain Eukaryota; kingdom Metazoa; phylum Chordata; class Lepidosauria; order Squamata; family Viperidae; genus Crotalus; species Crotalus tigris. The sequence continues at coordinate 4,675,679 of NW_024096551.1, read as the reverse complement.
ACAAATACAGACAATGGAAAAGACAAAAAGAAACTGATAATAGAGAACAAGGAAAGGACTTTTCTTATAAACCAGAAGGAATTTGAAGACAAAAAAGAAAAACAGATGAAAGAGAAGATAAATACTTTGGGACAACTGCATCGAACTGGAAAAACAAAGAGACGACCTGCTAAATCAGCTAGTCCTCTTAAGAAAACATCAACTGGACGCTCTTATCAACATCAAACAATAGCTACAACAATACAAGGAGATCTTTTTGATGATTTAAAAGCAAAGATACAAAAAATGTCTTGACAAAGAAATAAGCTAGAATAATACTGAAAACGATTGGGGTTTTGATTTACACATGAGATCTAAAATAGAATATATCCAAATGGATAGAATATGTATTCTGAACATAAGATATTGTAACGATTTGAGATAAAGAAAATTTCAGTTATAAAATCTAGAAGTATAAATATTGAAATAAGAATATATTATTATTATTAATAATAATGATAATAATAATAATAATAAAGTTGGAAGGGACCTTGGTGGTCATCGAGTCCAATCCCCTGCTCAGGCAGGAAACCCTTACACCATTTCGGACAAATGGCTGTCCAGGCTCTTCTTAAAAACTTTCAGTGTTGGAGCATTTACTGCTTCTGGAGGCAGGTTGTTCCATTGGTTAATTGTTCTGTCAGGAAGTTTCTCCTTAGTTCTAGGTTGCTTCTCTTCTTGATTAGTTTCCATCTATTGCTTCTTGTCCTGCCTTCAGGCGCTTTGGAGAATAGTTTGACTCCCTCTTCTTTGTGGCAGCCCCTGATATATTGGAACACTGCTATCCTGTCCCCCCTTGTCCTTCTCTTTGTTAAACTAGACATACCCAATTCCAGCAACCATTCCTTATGTTTTAGCCTCCAGTCCCCTAATCATCTTTGTCGCTCTTCTCTGTACTCTTTCTAGAGCAGGGGTGTCAAACTCAATTTCATTGAGGGCCGCATCAGTATTGCGGTTGCCCTCTGGGGACCGGGTGGGTGTGCACTGGGTGGATGCTGCCTACTGAATGGGCGTGGATGAAGTGGGTGTGGCCTACTGGGTGGGCATGGCCAGCTCTATATCGTTCATGTCAAGGGTGCCTATGGGGGCCTGGGCAGGAGTGGGACGGATCTGAGGGTCTCTGGCAGAAGGGGATGGGACCAGGGCAAGTGCCAAGGCATGGTCCACTGGGGGAGCCTCAGCGTTCCTCTCAGGCCATGACGGGGGCTGGGTGGTGGTGCGGGCTGTCCGGACCCCTGGGGAGCAGAGGTCAAACGCCCAGCCTGGCCCTCGAGCATCCACAGCACCAAGCCCAGCCCCACTTCCCCAAGGGGGTCCCTAGCTGCACTTACCTCCTCCTCAAGGCTGCTGCTGCTGTGCTTGCTCTCCTTAGCCAGGTTGCTCATGATGAGTACGAGAGCAAAGTCAGAGGGAGGCCCATTCCCTCTCCATGGGTGGAGACCCGGCTTTGTATCCAAAGTTTCCTTAGCAATAGGATGGGAAATCCCCAGGATAGGCCAGGAGGAGGGGACAAGGGGATGGTGAAAGGGCAGCAGGACAGGACTAAGGGAAGACTTCCCTCAGACCCTCCCTCTCCTTCTTTCCTTTCTTCCTTCCTAAGTACAGAGTGGTGGGAAAATATTTGAGTTGAGAAAGGGAGAAAAACAGGCTTCACATATCTGGCTTGGTGGGCTCTGGGGGAGGGAATGCTATGAGCAGCCTGAGAGTCAATGTTGCCTGAGCAAAGCTGCCCAGCCCCCAGCCTGCCCGGTTTCGGCAGGCAGCGGGGCGCTTTCCTCACAGCACCGAGAGGTTGAGCCAGGTGGTGCAAAGCTCACTAGCTCTGCACCTTACTGCCTGCTGAAACTGGGCAAGCTGGGGGCTAGGCAGTATTGCACTTCTAATCAGTTTCGCGCCACCCGGTTCAGCTCTTGGCGCTGTAAGGAGAGCGCCCCACTGCCTGTCGAAACCCCTCCCCCAGAGTCCATCAAGCCGGATATGTGAAGTAGGCGAGGGCCATTTGCTGGCTACTTCCAGGTGATGGTGCATTTCTTCATTCCTCACAAAGGATGACACCTGCCCAGCATGCACCCAGGGGGTGGGGCCGATGCAGGGGCTGGTCCCTCATTTCCAGATGACCTTGTGGAGCTCAGACTGAATGCATAGATGGCCACCACAGAATTGTACATTGGCTCCCGGCTAACCTGGGCCAGGGCCAAGGCAGTGGGGACTGTTCCCTCACTGTTTCTAGGATGGCTTCGCGGCCTACATGAAACCACTTTGTGGCCCAGAGGGCAACCGTAATGCTGATGCGGCCCTCAATGAAATTGAATTTGACACCCCTGATGTAGATGCAGCTCCATTGAGGACCACATGCTGAGTACGGACAGTCAGCCAGTTACGAATCCATCTGGTTGTGATGCTGTCTAACCCACATTTTTCTATCTTATCGAGTAGTAGGTTGTGATCTACTTTATCAAATGCCTTACTGAAGTCTAAGTAAATTATATTCACAGCATCCACTAATTTTGTCACTTGGTCAAAAAATGCAATAAGGTTTGTCTGGCATGATCTATTTTTGACAAACCCATGTTGGCTTTTAGTAGTGATTTTGTTTGCCTCTAGGTGTTCGCTGATTCATTGTTTGATTATCTTTTCCAGAATCTTCCCAGGTATTGAGGTCAGGCTGATAGGTCTGTAATTTCCTGGGTCCATTTTTTTCCCCTTTTTTGAAGATGGGAACTACATCAGCTCTTTTCCAATCCTCTGGTAGTTCCCCAGTGCTGCAAGATATTTGAAAAATATAGTTCAGTGGTTCTGAGATCACAGCTGCCAGTTCCTTGAGAACCTTGGGGTATAATCCATCTGGTCCTGGTGATTTGAATTCGTCTAGGCTGGACGGGTGCTCACTTACCATTTTCTTGCCTATCTTGTGTTTCTATTCTGTTTTTTATGGGACTATTTTTGATAGGTTGGTCTGTTTTTTCCCTTTGTGTAAAGACAGATGCAAAAAACAAGTTAAATAGTTCTGCTTTCTCCCTATTGCTTGTCACCTTCTTGCCACTTTCACCCACTAATGGACCAATTGTTTCCTTCACTTTTTTCTTGTTTTTTACATGTTGAAAGAAGCTTTTTTTGTTGTTTTTGACTTTGGTCGCAATCCTTAGTTCATTATGAGCCTTAGTTTTCCTCACTTCATCTTTGCAGGCTTGGGCTTGTTTTATTAGTTTGTTAAGATAGATTATAGAATTTATATATAAGGTGTGTATTTTAAATATTAGATTGTATGAGGAATTGTGATAAAGGAATTGTGCTTAATTAAAAATTTGGGAAAAAATATTAAACGTTAAATTAAAATATTAAGGGAAAATTAATTATCAGGTCACTGATCGGCTAAAAGTTTGAATGTTTAAAAATAACTAAGATTTGAATTTAAGATATTGTTATGAATTGAGATAAAAGTTAAGTAAAACTTAGAAGTATGAATTTAAGATATTGTTATGAGTTGAGATAAAAGTTAAGTAAAACTTAGAAGTATGAATATTAATAATTAAATCTGTATGAGGAATTGTGATAAAGGAATTGTGCTTAATTAAAAATTAGGGAAAATATTAAACGTTAAATTAAAATATTAAGGGAAAATTAATTATCAGGTCACTGATTGGCTAAAAGTTTGAATGTTTAAAAATAATTAAGATTTGAATTTAAGATATTGTTATGAGTTGAGATAAAAGTTAAGTAAAACTTATAAGTATGAATATTAATAATTAAATTTGTATATTGGTTTGTGGTACAAATGCTGATGGGTTTTTTTGTTCTTGTTTCTTGGTTTTTTTTTTTTTTTGGAAGGAAGGAAGGAAATAGAAAGAAGAAAAATATTAGCCCCAAATACGAGATAGGAGACTTAGAAATTGGGGTCATTTAAAATTTGGAAATGATAAAGATTAAACATTAAATTTAAATATCAATGGGAAATTAAAGTTAAGAAAAATTTACTAGGTTACTGTCTAAAAGATGGAATGTCAAATCACTTAAGATATGTATAGACTGAAGATTATTGATGAATAGTAAAAAAGTATTTTTTGTTTGATTGATAGAATAAGAACTGTGTTGATCTGAATATGAGACAGTAGATATTATGGGGGAAAGAGAAGGAATTAGTTGTAATATTTTGAGATTTGTACTGATGATATTCAAATGTAATGGAATTACTGTGCTCAGCCACCATGCTACTTTTCAAATATGTAAATGTAATATTGGAAAATTAATAAAAAACTTGGGGGGAAAATTTCTAACAAGAAAAAAGTCAAGGAAACTGTAGGCCCACTAAAGAGAGAAGATAGTAAGGAAATGACAGGCAACAGGGAGAAAGCAGAGCTGCTTATCTCATACTTTGCATCAGTTTTCACACAAAAAGAAACTATAGCCTAACATACCCCCCCAAAAAAAAACCACTGCAAAAGGCAAACTAGAAACAAAAATTAAAATAAGCAAGAAAATGGTAAGATAACATCTAACTGACCGTGACAAGATAAATCATCGGTACCCAACAGGCTACATCCGAGAGTTCTGAAGGAGCTGGCAGATGTTATCTCAGAATCATTACACCACATCTTTCATAAATCCTGGAGCACCAGGGAAGTACCTGAGGATTGGAAAAGGGCTGATGTGATTCCCATCTTCAAGAAAGGGAAAAAAATGGACCCAGGAAACTACAGACCAACCAGTTTAACATCAATACCTGGGAAGATCCTAGAAAATATAATCAAAAACAGATCTGCAAAACAACTGGAAGCAAACAAATTTATAACTAGTAGCCAGTATGGGTTTGTTATAAACAGATCATGCCAAACCAATCTTATTCTTCAATAAAGTGACTAATTAGTAGACCAGTGAAATGCTGTGGACGTGCTATACTTAGATTTCAGTAAGGCATTTAATAAAGTAGACCACAACCTACTCCTTGGTAAGCTGGAAAAAGGTGGAATAGACATCACCACCAGATGGATCTGTAACTGGCTGGCTAACCATACTCAACGAGTAGTCTTCAATGGCACCACATCCATATGGAGAGAAGTAAGCAGCGGGGTACCACAAGCTTCCATCTTAGGCCCAGTACTCTTCAATTTCTTCATAAATGAATTAGATGAGGTAATTGAAGGGGAACTCATCAGATCTGCAGATGACACCAAACTGACAGGAGTAGCCAACACCCCAGAAGACAAACTCAGGATCTAAAAAGATCTTGACAAACTTGAACAATGGGCCCTATCCAACAAAGTAAGTTTCAATGTGGAGAAAAGCAATCACAGGAAAAAGCAAAGGTACAAGTACAGATTGGGTGAGACATGGCTCAAAAACAGTAACTGTGAGAGAGACCTTGGAGTCCTAATGGACAATCACTTGACTATGAGCCAGCAATGTGCAGTAGCAACCAAAAAAGCTAATACAATCCTGGGTTGTATATAGAGGCATAGAATCAAGATCACGTAAGGTATTAGTACAGCTTTATAAAACCTTAATAAGACCACACCTGGAATACATTAGCCAATTTTGGTCACCATATCACAAAAAAGATGTTGAGAGTTTGGAAAAAATTCAAAGAGCAACTAAGATGATCAAAGGCCTGGAGACTAAAACATATAAAGAACAGCTGTGGGACTTGGGTTTGGCTAAAGAAAAGAGTAGGGGAGACATGATAGCAGTATTCCAGTATTTGAGGGGCTGCCACAAAGAAGAGGGGGTCACATTATTCACCAAAGCACCAGAGGGAAGGATGAGAAATAAACTGATCAAAGAGAGAAGCAACCTGTAATTAAGGAGAAACTTCCTAACAGCGAGGACAATTAACCAAGGGAACAGCTTGCCTTCAGAAATCATGTGTGCTCCATCACTGGAGATTTTTAAGAAGAGACAAGACAGCCACTTATCTGAGATGGTATAGGTTCTCCTGTTTAAGCAGGGGGCTGGACTAGAAGACCTCCAAGGTCTTTTCCAACTCTATTTTATTCTATTTAGTACAGCAAAGTCATGATCAAGTATGGAAGCCAGTTAACTTTTTTCCTATCCTTGAAGTTACTATTGAATCTTCATATAAACAAAGAGTTCATTTTGGGCACATATTTACAGTATGCTATAAGGTGGATTTGGCAATTCCTCGAACATTGTTAGTGCCATGGCAGCCCAAAAATACTAGAGGTGAGGTTTTATAAAAGGAAGGGTTCCCTTGGAATTTAAAACTGCTCTAGAGGACAGCTTTCCAGTGTCGGCTCATTTGTACCCTTCTGAAATGCACATTCTGTGCACATGAATGCTATTCACAATAAATGCAATGAACAATTTTTGATATGTGGAGCCTTATTTTGCCAATCTTTATTTTCACATGCTGGAATACTGCGTGTGTTATTCTCATATTGAGGCAGTCTTATCAGAGAACTAATTATATTAGATTTTTTTGTTCATTTTTATTACCTTATAAAATAACTTAAAGCCACAAACACACCTAACACTTTCTCCTCCTATTTTCCCCACAAAAACCACTCTGTGTATTGGATTGAGAGTGAGTGACTGGTGAATCACCCAACCAGCTTTCAGGGTTAAGGCAGGAGTAGAACTTAACAATCTTCTGGTTTCTAGCCTGTTTAACTGTATACAATCAACATTTCGTATGATACATGCATACATAACCAGCATTTAAGAATATTATCTCTTCAGTTGTCCATTAATTTATGCTATTAAAAGGGTCTTTTGTTTTAAGGTGTTTCAAGGGATCAAAATCAAAACAAATATCCCTGGCTGCTTTTGGAGCTGAGCTTAAGGTCTGAATTGCCAACATACAAGCTTCTGCAGTATTGTTTGAGCTAGTAGACATGTTTTGGAATGTATGCATGTAGACTTCTTTCCTGATTTTAAAAAAGTACATTCTTAATACTAAAGGGCCAGATTGTTTCAACAAGAATCAAAAAGAACTTCAGTCGTTTTTTTTTTTTTCAGTAGCAGCCTCAGGTTGTTAAATGAGTTGCTTTTCTGATTATGTGACTATTACTACAGATCATCTCTCTCAAAACATTTTATAATCTGATCAAACCTGAAGTACATTTTAAATTGCTAGCTTTTTCTTTTCATTTTTTAAAACTATGATTAATATTTCTGAACCACATTTCAAATTTCAGCGATTTGTGATATTATTAACTGCATTACCACATGTATTCATCCAACAATTTGGCTTACATGCACATCTGTGGCTATTGTAAAATGGTGGGCTTTGGACATGGTTTGTTAATAAATTGAACACAGGTGCATCACAAAAGGAATAGTCATTTGAACAGTTTTAAACTTACTATTTTGTACTGTTAAAGACATACAACATATTGAACAGATAAAAATTCACAAGAGGAACACTTTGCTTTGTATTTTTAGTTCTGCTAAGATATGAATAAATCTCAAAATACAATGTAATTTAAAAAGTGCAGCACTTCTAAAAAATTATTACCTTCATAGTGGATAACTGTACTGAGGTGATATAAGAGCAGAGGGAAGAAGGAAAGCTTAATGCTGCACATGTGTAGCAGGCAGAAAGCAAATGCATAGACAATCACTCATAGAGTAATAGTTACAGACAAATATAATCATAGTTTACCTATTACAACAGGACCAATATGTCAGCTTTTCAGTACTGAAACAGAAACCACACTAGTGAGTATATAAAGTTGACATAGAAATCTTTTTTTCACTGATCAAGAGATCATTTTATTAATTGGATTTTTGTCACACACCATGAATAGTTACATAGTGAAGAAAGCCAAACATTGCTGGAAGCAATTGACAAAGATCAACTGATATTTCTGTACCCTCTCTTAAAAGGCTTGACTTTTCTGCATTCAGTTTTGCTTAATTTAACTGCTACTTGCAAAATTAATTCTCTGTCAAGATTGTCACATTTTAAATACAGATAAATTGCTAGAGGTACATTATATATTCATACAGAAAAATACAAGACTAGTTGCTTTCCACAATATTTATATGCTACAGTAACTATAAGCAATTTGTAAAGACAAATTTAAGGGGTACAGAAAACTGTTACTTATTCTATATAATTTGGTCCAATATATTTTAATGTAGTGGTTATTCTCTCCCTCCTTTAACAGAACATAATACAACATACAATACATGCACAGCCATTCACTTGTGAACAGATGAATAAAAGACAACATTCAGGCTAACATCTGAACACCCAAGTAGTTCACCCAACCATACATAACTAAAGGCTATTTTACAGCTATGCAGCATAATGGTCAACACCGCTGATCTAAAGTGAGCACCATATATATATTTACACATATACATACATACACCATTGTTTATAAAAACGGAAGAAACAAAAACTCCTGGGGTTGGTCAAAAAGATGCCTTTCCTAGGCTGTACATAATGTGTGATATTTACAGCAACTTGAAAATAAAAGCTGCAACAAAGTTTATTGCCAATGCCCTTTATAAATTTCTCCTACTTTTTATATAGATGCCCTATTTACTGATATCTATGAACTGTCTATATTTCTGGCCTTTTATAAGATCCCTGCCCAAGAAAATTTCAAGCAAATATTTTCTATGGCTTCACCCATATATCAGTTCTTTCAACTTTGTGCATGTACATACATACACAATCTTATACAGAGTACTTATGTCATACTGGTAAAGATCCAAGCAGTATAAAATTAGATTGCAACAAGAGTCTGAAAAACAAAAGTGAAATATTTCATTTATACCTTGCTATACTTGGGAAATAAAAATCATAAATCCTGAACTAGGCTAGACATTAAAATACACTTGCATGATTCAGAACTAGAGATGAATCCGTATTTATCTGGAAATAAGCCATAATGAACTCAACTGGCTTTCTAATAAAATGTTTTAGATTGTACCTTCAGATAGATTTACCATACTAAAAAAGGAAGCATAAAATCATATTCCAATGTAACAATTCTTTGGTGCTCTACAATCTATAATGTAAATGAAATGCATTGTACTTGACCATTTTGCTAGCATCACAATACTACTGAGCTATAGAAAGTATTCAGACCCCCTTCACTTTTGTTTATTTTGCTATGCTGCAGCCTGATTCTATAGTTGTTAAAATTCATTTTTTCTCATTAATCTACACTCAGTATTCCATAATGATAAAGTGAAAACAGAACTTTAGAAATACCTGCAAATGTATTAAAAAGGAAAAACTGAAATATTACATTAGCATAAGTATTCAGACCCATTGCAACAATTTTTGAAATTTAGCTCAGATGCTTCTCAATTCTCTTGATCATTGCTGACATTGCTGACACCTTGATTGGAGTCAACCTGTGGTAATGTGCTCGGACATGATTTGGAAAGGCACACTCCAGTCTATAGGAGGCCTCACAGCTGACAGTGCATGCTATCACAGAGCAAAGCCATGAGGTCAAAGGAAGTGCCTGCAGAGCCCAGAGACAGGATTATTGCAAGGCACAGATCTGGGGAAGGCTACAATAACATTTCTGCTTTACTGAAGGTTCCTAGGAGCACAGTGGCCTCCATAATTCTCAAATGGAAGACGTTTTGGCACAAGCATGACTCTTCCAAGAGTTGTTTATCCAGTCAAACTGAGCAATCGGGAGAAAGGCCTAAGAGAGGTGACCAAGAACCTGATGGTCTGACTGAGCTCCAGAAATCCTGTGTGGAGAGTCTGAGAGTCCTTCACGTGCTTTTTTGCAAACTCCAAGTGGACTTTCATATATTTTATAGAGGAAAGGTTTCTGTCTAGCCACTCTGCCTTAAAGGCCAGATCAGTGGGGGGGCTGCAGTGATGGTTGGCCTTCTGACTGAGCTTGAAAGGATTTGCAAGGAAGAATGGCAGAAAATCTCCCAATCCAGGTGTGCAAAGCTTGTCGTGTCATACCTCAAAAGAGGCTGTAATTGCTGCCAAAGGTGCTTCAACAAAGTATGAGTGAAGGGTCTGAATACTTATGCCAATATATTTCGGTTTTTTTTCTTTTTAATAAATTTACAGACATTTCTAAATTTCTGTTTTTACTTTGTCATTATGGGGTATTGAATGTAGGTTAATGAGAAAAAATGAATTTCAATAACAGTAGAATCAGTAGCATAACAAAATTGAGAAAAGTGAAGGAGGTCTGAATATTTTCTGAATGCACTGAATGTAAACTCTCTCGGACAACTGTCTGAGTTGCTGCTACATAATACCATCAGTTCTTATAGCATTGCTTTGAAGACCCAGTGCACAGAGCAAAATAATAATAATATTCTTATATTTTCCCAAATTGGGTATATTTTATTTTATCCTAGATATATATTCAGAAAAGTTAATTCATCTAGTCAAAAGTATTTTTAACAGAAAAAGTGCCCAAACATTCATTTGCTGGCATTTCAGTAGTAAGGGATTTTTAAAAAGCAAATAGTCAAGAAGGAAAGAAAATTGCTCCATGCCAACTTGTGTTACTGATTTGATTTGGAGAATTTTTAAAGCAAATTAAATACCACATCCCAAACTTAATGTCCACTTAAAATTTATTTTCCAGTAAAAATAATCTATGGTGCATTTTAAATCCATGGGGAGAAATTGAGGATATATTATTATCAACTTTATTTGCCACCTATCTTGCCATGGAGCATATTAAAAGTATTCCAATTAGGCTCTGATAATCTGAACAGACTCTTATTCAGATTCCAGCAACTATTCTTACTCTCTTTTACTAAAAATGACTGGCTGAATTGACTGTATACCTTACAGTGTTCTGAAGCATTTCTGATAAAATTAACACTATACAAAAGTGACAATTACCTATTTTGTCTCATTTACCTGCATGCTCAAATTACTTTATTATGTCCTTAGTCAACTCTTTATGACCATTCCATTAATAATAAAACATTGAAGGGCATAATGGAAAGTAGATTTGGGAAAAAACAAACTTTGCTTTTTCGGTATCAACAGTTACTATATATGAAATGATTTATTGGAAAAGATATCAACTAAAGATCTATTTATTGAAACAGATCTCAGCTACCACAAATTGGTCCATTTTAAATATTTTGCACAATACTTTACAACCGATATATACCAGTAATGAATGCTTTCCCCTGGATGGGGAAAAAATTATACTATTCCTTTGTTAGATAATTCTTTTTAAAAAAGATTGTCTGCATTTAATTGTGGGGAAAGCTGCCTTAGAGATTATTTTTTTTAAAAAATCTTGTCTATATCAAATCAAGATCTTCATTTCAGCCATCACTCGTGCATTTAAGACAAAGATGTGGGATTAAAAATCAAGATTTCAAGATAACTTTTCAGTGCACTTTTGCTTTGTACAAGCCTTGAAATTCTGAAAGCTCCAGAAGAGATTTAAGTATCAAAGTTTTATTGCTTTGGTTCTGTTGCAAACACAGATAATTATACCACATCTCATGTATTTTAAGTAACACAGAAGATCCAAAGAAAATTTGACGTCTTACTAAGAAATAAAAAATCTGTTTCTAATTAAGTGCAGAATATGAAACTACCAAGTGCTTAATTTATACTGGATTTGGACATGAGCCTTACTATAATCCAGATTTTCTAGAATAAAATTAGAAAGAAAATTACACAAATCTTGGGTTTGGAACAAAAGAAATTACTGGCTAGCAACATGCACAGTATCATGCATTGTCATAACACGCAAAACTAAACTGTAATAAATTACTGCTTAAAGCCTATGTTAACATAATAAGACAAAGATAACAAAAGGTTCAGTGAAATAAAGTATTCACAGCTCTGAACAGGAAGATTGGTGATGTCAAGTAGAATGGGTTAAATATGATTATTGTCAAACAACATGACAACAAGTTGTCTGACCTGATGTACATAATAGTCCCTCCTTCGGGTTTCGCTGAATATTCACAGATATTGTTTTTTCACATAGAGGTAGTTGTAGCACATTATTTTTCAAGTTCTTGTTCTTTATTCGTTCTAATTCATTTGCTGCATCTGACATTTGGTCAGAAAATAATTTTATGCTGCTCAAAGATGAAACTGGATTTACACTCCCAGAACTTATGCACATTTTCCATGTTGATTTCTCCTGCACCTTCACACTGGAAAATGAAATGTTGCTTTGGGGATCAATTATGTACTTAGTGCTACTGTGAATCTGAGAACCTAAACAAATGCTCATCAACTTGAGACTTTCAACCAGATCACCTGCACTTCTTGATGACAACTGCACTGAATTACCAGATCCTGCACATCTGCGAGTGGAACCTGAATTGTTATTTGTGCTTCCACTAGAACTACTGGAAGGACTTCCACCCTCTTTATGATTATCACCAGGACTTGTTTTGTCAATCCCTCCATTTCCATTGCTTGGTTTTCCTTGTCCACTTCCATCTCCTTGATTTCCTGGAGGACCTTCACTACTATCTCTTCTATGCCAGGAATAAGTAAATCCACTGTCTTTATCTAGACGTCGCCTACTTTCTGAGTCATCATCACTTGTTTCTGAGCTACTACAACTAGATCCACGACCCTGACTTTTCCTTCTGTGGTAACGTTTATGCACAGTGCTGGGTGAAGCAATATTCATTTTTAGACGACTAAGTTTGGGAGGCAAATTCTCATCCATATCAAATTCATCATCAGATTCCCCTTCTTCAAAAATCTGATTAAGAACTGGGGCACTTTTTCGGGAAGTTAGACGATTTGTAACGGAAGGCTTACGACGCAGAACAACTTGATTTGACAGAGAAACAGTTTTTTTATCTTCTTCATCCTCCTCTTCATCTTCTTCCACTCTAAACAAGCACTTCCGACTACTAGTTGTAGGTTTTAAATTCACTGAGGGAACAACTGAAAGTGCTGGTCCAGCTAATTCAGGAATATCCTCTTTCTTGGCTGACTCATTAAGTGCCTTACTTCTGTGTCCATTAAGAACATTTTCAGCACTACGAGCAGGAGATTGGGGAACAGCTCCATGAGACAATGGAGAAGCTGTAAGGTCATCATCTAAATCTTGGGGAACATCAATTTTTGTTGGCCATGATTGTCTAAAATAAACATAAAACAGAGAAAACATGAAAATGCAAATTTAATTAAAAATCAAAATCAAAAATACCTCAAAGCAAAATCTTTATTTCATGTTAATTGCTTCTCATTTTAATAAATATATTATTGCTGCAAGTAATATAAAAAGTGAAAAATAATCAATATATATTTTAAAATTAATCACATTTTTTCTCATTAGCTTAAGTTCAAATATTTGAACAATTAATTTCTTAAATCATTCTAGGCTGTCTTTTGAAAATGAAGACACAAATTAAGGCATCTTATATCAGCATATAAACAAAATGGAAATTCCACTTTTATCTCAAACCAATCTTTGGATCCATTTTTTTCTCTTAATAGCATTAATTGTTTAGTCTTTTTTTTAGTAACTAAAGTGATACTAATTACTGTTATGTAGTGCAATTTATTAGGACTTTAAAAATGCCAATAAAGTAATAACGGAAGAGGCAAGTTCAACAGATATTGTGGTACTTCCAGAATAGTCTTTTATAATCTAGCCAATATTGATTCCCATCCTTGTGTATTCCTGTAGCTCTCAAAAGAACTGCTGGAATCTTCCCATGTGCAAATGGGACAGGTGACTGATAATCCAGCTTGGAGGCAGGCAAATAAAAAAAAAATTAGACACAGAGAGCCACCTGTTCACTTTCTCAAAGAAAAAGTAATGAGGACCATGTTAAAACAAATAGGTGAAAGAAAAATAATTATATTGGTTTTCATGGAACCAGCAGGTAACCCATAATACCCTCTGAATATATTTTCATCAATGAGGAATCATACCAATTTGGAACTAGGCTGAGAATGAGACCTCAGATATCAATTACTTTTTATGACTAGTAGATTTCTAGCCCAAATTTCAGGCATGGAAATATTTTTTTATTAACATTTTTACCTCCTCTGCCCTAGTCATGTTTGATATCTATTACAACTCTGGCAGACTTTACTGCTTCAGAGCTAGATTGTTTAGGACTGTTTCCATTGATTGCCTTGGTGCTAATTTTAAACTTGAGTTTTTAGGAAATCCACTCAATCAATCTTATGCTTGTATTTCAGAAGTTCAGTCCTGCTCAGGTTAATGTATTTCCAAATGCATGCAGATTTTTACTCTTAAAATACTCATAACTTTAAGTTTTAATCCTATCTTCAGACTGGGCATCTCCTCATTCCTAATTTTCCCTATGAAAATCACCCTCTCCAAAACACTAAACCTTTTTCCTTTTTTTTAAAAAAAAATATTTTAATTAATTAAATTAATTAAACAAAGAAAAACAAGAATAGTGACACTGTAAGAAAATGTAAGTATGGGAAATGCTATCCTTCTCCCACCTTTATTTCAAACTAGTCATCCAGTTGCTACTTTGAAACTATAAAATGTAACTAAAATCAAGTATTGCAGGGTGTCAACCCTGATCGCATCACGGGCCATATCCTGATATATCAGTATGTGTTTTGCCCTTGTGGGGCTGGAGTGGTTGTGGCTTGCACGGGCCACATGTTTGACATGCCTGAAGTATTGGATTTAATGATATAACTGGACTAGTATCTAACTTGTTACATTTTTTTTATTTATTAAAATAAGATTTCTTGCTTCATATAATCTGTTTGATAGAGCTTTTTAAATACAGTGCCGTTTTCCTAAACTTGTTTGGGCTTTTTTCTATATCATAATATATAATTTATTTTAGCCTCTATTATAGTGATTTTAAATAGTCTTCCTGAAGAGACTCTCCTAATTATATCTTCAAGTTGTTTATTCCATTTCTACATTTAAATTAGTTTGATATTTTTAGAGTTTATTTATTTTTGTATCTCCTGTTTTTTTATACAATCGTTCTTTAGAAAAGGCTGCAATAAGATTTAAGTATTATCATTTTTAATTGCTTGGTCTTTCTGTATCTCAAAATTACCATAATTTTTTTTAAAAAAATATATTAGAGAGCACGCTCTTATTATACACACATCTTAGATTTAAGGCCTCTATCATTAAATTTGAGCACCAATATTTCTTAGCCTTGAAATTCATATAAATTCATATTCTCTCATCCTGCAAAGTAAGGACTGAAAGGGAGACCTTTATCTAAAAATCTACACATCACCATATTTACTATGAGAAAAAATGTATTATTGCTGAATGAGGACACAGAATGCTAAATCAATTTACCATTCTCCATAGCTAATGCCCTTAAAAGGACACATTTTTCATTTTTCAGAAGTGTTATATTTGATATATAGATAACTGCATCCATTCTACAGTATTTTTAAAATGTACATTTAAAATAAAAAGGTTGTGAGTCTCCATAAAGAATTTAAATACAAGTAATAATAGTTGGGAGGGAGGGATGGATGGATAGATAGACAGACAGACTAATACAGTAGATGTATACACTAGACACACATATATACATATAGACGGATACATAAGCACACAAACATCTGTCTGTCTGTCTGTCTGTCTGTCTGTCTGTCTGTCTGTCTGTCTGTCTATCTATCTATCTATCTATCTATCTATCTATCTATCTATCTATCTATCTATCATCTTAAATCTTACCTAAACTGCGCTTTTATATTGCTTGGACTTGCTGATCTGGTTTGTATTTCTTTTTCTTGTTTCTCTCTTAAAATCCGCTCTGCTAGTAAAAAGTAGGTGGCAGTGATGTGATTGTATTTATTAGTTTCCAGAGCCCTGAAGAAATAAAATATGTATTAATGGTTTTCTCAAACTGGACATATTGCCAACATAACATATGTTCCTCAAGAAAAATGTTGAAGAGTACCTCATAACAGAAATTTGTACTTTAGACATCTTTACAAACTGCCACTGCATTACAAAAAACTGGGAAATTAATGCAGAAAGTTTAATAATTACACAACAATACCTGGGGTCGTACAGTGGTTAGAAAGCATTATTGCCGGCTGATTCTGCTCGTTGCCAGGAGTTCGATCCTGACTGGCTCAAGGTTGACTCAGCCTTCCATCCTTCCAAGGTCGGTAAAATGAGGAGCCAGATTGTTGGGGGTAATATGCTGACTCTGTAAACCACTCAGAGAGGGCTGTAAAGCACCATGAAGTGGTATATAAGTCTAAGTGCTATTGCTAGTCCTTGACTTATGATCTATTGCTCACCAATCATTTGAAGTTACACTGTTCCCCCTACCAGGGTACTTACTTACAACCCGGTTATGAAGTTCAGAAGAATGTCTCTCCCCCTCCCCCAGGGTCACTTGACCATATGTCAGGCGCTCAGCAATCAGCTTGCATTTGGGCTGTTTGCAGGGTCCTGCAGAAAGTGACATTTTATAACATTTTTGCCTAAAACCAGCATTTATTTCTTCTTTCTTTTATTTTTGTAAAACCAGCCTTTACCAAACCATTGGTTCACTTAATGTCTGTGGCATTTGCTTAACGACCTCCATAACAAAGGTTGGTTTGGTCAAGTGGATGATTCAATTTACAGCTGCCATAATGTATGACTATTAGTCATAAGTTGAGGACTACCTGTATATGAAAAAAAAATTTAACAGCTGAAAAAATGTTCCGGATGACAATAACTTATTGAATTTGAGTCAACAGTATTTCCAATTGCCAGATACAGTATATGATCACTTCCCAATATTTCATGCAGATGCAACAGAATTTCTGACAGATATGGCTATACTACTGTCACAAATCTAGTTATAACTAGGATTACTGAGAACTAGTTTATTTTCAATGGCTCCCGAGGATGGTCTATAATTGCTAAAAGAAGCAATTTCAGGGACACACTCCCACTTTGGAGAAGTGGCACCTCAAGTCCAATGGATGGCCTTTTCTTCCACACTACTTCAGAATTTGGGTGATTTATCACTATTTAGTGGACACCAGGAAGCAAATTGAAGAAAGAAATCAGTCAAGAAACACACTACATATTATCTTTAAACTTTCAATACTAAAGAATGCTTCTGTGTCCTCTGCCATCAAATAAAATTAAAAGCTAATTTAAAACAAATGAGCAATACCTTTCCTCATATTGCTTCAACTAACTTGAAGTGAACTTTCTCACTTCAGAGCCTTCTTTGTAATTGTTCATACAAATATAAAAGTCACATGAGCAGCAAATCACTGACTCTCGATATATGACAGAAAATTGTTAGACATCAAATTCAAGCAACTTACTGCTCAAATGCTCAAAGGGATTTAGCAGACACTTGAAACACATTGCATACAATGAGACCTAAATCAAGCTATTTGATGCTTGTTTCATTTGCACTGACAAGATATTTTTTATCAAAATAAATGTACATTTACTTAACAGATTTTATATTGATTATAAAATCTAATTTTATAAATTTAGAGCTAATTTATTAGCTCTAAATTTGAGAACTAAATTTTCTCAAAAGTTCAAAAGCTTTTAAATAGATTATAAGAAGATACATAATATAAATACAGGAATTATTTTCATATGGAAATAATTAGGAGGTTAAATGATAGAACTACCTGCTTTCAAAACCAGTCAACAAACACACATGCACAGAGAGGCAATGAAGAAAGTGTACTACAATATCTGGATATTTTACATGTCTTGTAGTCATTTTGGCTACAGCATCTTTCCTATGCTTTTGCCATCTATTTAATTACAGTTAGAAGAGTATATTAGTATAGTTGCTGTCCCATAGATTCCAGAAGCAATTTTTAAAAAACCATAAAACTGAATAGATTACAATTGGTTATATAGTTATGTTTTCTGTATTTATTTAAGTAGTCAATTTTTGCTTAAGTTGTAGCTGTCTTATCATGGAATTGTTTTAAGGACCAAAAAATTTAAAAAAAAGAAAAGAAATAACATATTACTTTATTTGTTCGAAATAACTTCAAATTAAAGTAGAAAAGTGCAAAATAAACATTTGACATGAAGGAATTTCTCTGAAAATCAGATATTAAGGACATACAGAGTAAACGTTACAACCTGATTATGATGCCAGAGAAGTTCTTGTGCTTTTCCACGTGCTTTTCTAATTGCATCTTCTGGACTAAATATTTATAATTACCACATAAAATGGCTGTTGACTATGATAACTGTTAATTCTGGAGCTGAAATCTAAATGTCTATGGAAGGCACCAGTCTGAGAAACAGTATTAAAATTATAAAACTGAATTATAAAACTGTATAAAATGTTACTTACTCCACAATAGTATCTCGATCTGCAATATCTCCAAGAACCATGCGCTGTATGATGCTATTGTGCTCTTCCTCTGAAAGATTTTTATATGAAACCAAAGGAATATTATATTTTGTTGCAGGTGATGGATCAACTCCTTGTAGCCAAGGGTGATTTTCAATTTCTTCCAAAGATGCCCTTCGTTTGGGATCTCTCTGCAACATTCGTGTAATTAAACTGGCAAGAAAAATACAAGCATATATTACAATCAATATATAATGGTATATTCACAAAGCTGTTTTTCTTTTATAATACAACTGGTTCTTACCCAGGATATAACTGACTATTTAATTTCTAGAATTCTTTTTATTCAAATTTATTTTATTGAGATACTAGATCTTCCTAATTTTTTAAAATTATTACACAGGCCTATGAGATATTTTCCAAATCCATCAGCATATAAATGTATTCATTTGAGATTAAAAGATATTAAGTCACAGCAGATGATAGTACTTATCTAGCCTTATTTTTATCTTGATAGGTAAGCTGGATCTGACTTGGTTAGAGTTTCTACAGAAGACAATCAGGAAACCCTTCACTGTAACTAAACTAGAAAGTACATAAGCATATTTTGTTTACTGCTGTGTTTTGCTCATTCAGTACATTTTAGAAGGTTTTACACATATATAACGTAAGTATAAAAGTAGCCTGAAAACTGAAGATCACAACATTAAGTGAGGGAATACTCACTTTTCAGAATTCTCTGGTCAGTTTAGAATGTCAGTATATTGCCCTGAAACAATCTGGGTCCTCATTTTACCAACCTTGGATGGATAGAAGGTTGAGTCAATCCAGCCCCCATCAGTATTGAACTCCAGACTATGGGCAGACTTTGACTGCAATACTGCATGCAAGTAATTGCACCACCAGGGCTCCATTTATATAAATAGAAGATTTACAATATACAAGTTCTGTTCATATTTGTCTTTATAACATACAAATGAGCTGCATTGGTTCCTGGTTTGCTTCTGGGTCCAATTCAAAGTGTGGGTTATCATCTTAAAACTCTTCATGGCATGGGACCAGGTTCTCTGAGGAACTGTCTCATTCCAATGATTTTGGCCAGTTCCACTCAATCCAACAAAAGGGATATGCTGTAGGTCCCAATGGTCAAAGAATTTGAGGGGTCTAGAAGGAAAGCCTTTTCTGTGTGACCCCTGCTCTTTGGAATACTTTGCCACTTGAGGTGAGGTCTGCCTCTACCCTTTTGCTTTCCCAAAGAATGTTAAAATCTAGCTCTACTGATTGGCTTGGGATCCTGATGAGGACACTCCACACTAAAGATTGTTGGTGGACAGAGAAGATGCCACCACTGTACCGACCTTTCCTTTTATTTCTTATCTTTGTATCTAATGTTTTAAACATTTTTATATTTAATATTTTAGTTGTAAGTCACCCAGATTCGCTTGGCAAAGAGGTGAGTAGCCTATAAATGTAATAAATACAGTTATTGAAAAAAATCACATTCTCAGTAGTTTTTTTAAAGCTTAAAATAATATTTTACTCTATGACAGGATTTTAATCTGCAATATCTTCTAGAACCAGTACCAATATAGAATGCAAACAAAGGGGGAAAACATAATTATTAAATAGAAAAAAGAATGTTCAAAAATAAATATGTGAATATTTTGAAGAATGAGGATAAATTATTTCATTCTTTAACGTATATTTTATTTATATCCTGCCTCTCCTTTAAGAAATTCAACAGAGCATATAGAATTCTTCCATATCCTTAAAGAAATCTTGAGGATATAGATTAGATTGAAAGAAAGGAAGGGGGGGGGTTGTGATTTTTTCATTGTGGTGAAATGAGAATATAAACTGAGTTCCTCCAGTCTTCACCACTATATTTACTGCCCATATATTGAAGTATTGGCATAATGTTTTTAATTATAAGGCATTTTATACAATAATTTACTTACTCTTTACATTCTTTGGATACCCGACATGGTACTGTGTATTTACAATCCATTATCATGGTCAAAGTTTCACTATCATTTGCTTCTTGAAAAGGTGGTTGTCCACATACCAACATGTAAAGAATAACTCCCAGACTCCATATATCTAGGAAAAGATAATGAATTTTAAACTTCAAGACAGAAAAAATTTATATACTATTTGACCAAACATTTTAATTAGTCAGAATTTACAAGATTATAACTAACTAGATAAGGACTGGAATGTTTTCTATGCACTTCCATGAAATATCATTTTAATTTTTGTATTTCACTCTTTCTTTTTTATAATTTTTAACATAAATCACTTTGAATTTTTCAGATTTGGTTATCCTATTGGTCAAAACAAATAATAAAACAATTGCTCTGACTGCCAAGAGAGAGGGAGAGAGAAAGGGAGAGGGAACAGGGAGAGGGAGAGGGAGAGAGATACCGTTACAAAGACTGCTAGTAGCTACCGGCTTATCTAGATAAAAACTCCTATCATGCAACAATGCCAATATTATTCTCAGTATAAAATGTGTTCTCAGGTGCAGAAATTTGAGCATAAGGGTACTCATAACTCAGAAAATTATTTTTATTACTGTTTAGTACTATTGATTACCATTATATTTGTGAATGGTTATTTACTGAGACAGTTGCTAAATGAGAACTACATGTTCATTATTTGGTTAAGCATTGACAACAGGGACAGTCTTACTGCAAAGAGAACTAGAGATCCTGAAATGGCTTGTGTACGAGCTTTTCCTATGGGAGCCTACATTTAAAAATGTTCTTTTCTTAAATTTTGTAGATGCTCACAAAATGTTAAATGTTATAGCATTGAAGACCTCTATCAAGCCTTTTTGTATGAATACTGAATAAACACTTCTTGTTTATGTTTGTTTTCCTTTTCCCTTTTTCTATATTTTCTTAATTGGATTTTTTACATTTTGTAGGCCATATATAATGCATTTGAATAGAATTAAATTGCCATTTAAAAAAAAATCTTCCTGTCATAAAGCACAAGTCAACAGAACCCACATCTGAATAAAGAAGTCTATATCAGATGGATTAGCAGTCTAACCTATTAACAGGCAGGTCCATTTATTCATTAAAATGCAGGGCAAAACTCCTTAAAATATCTAAAGTGAAAGTCTTTCCTATTAATTCAGGGGTCCCCAATCCCCGGTCCATGGACAAGTACTGGGCCGCAGCATGCTAGCAACCAATCCGCACAAACAGCAAAGCCCCATCCACGGGATGCAGGCAGCAAACAAAACCACACATCCTCCGGTCCGCGGAAAAACCTCTCTCCACGAAACCAGTCCCTGGTGCCCAAAATATTGAGGACCTCTGTATTAATTGGACCTCTATGATTTTTTTTCAGATTATGATTAAAAAGATAAATGGCAAGAGCTTTGCTGCAGGGCTTTAACTAAAACAACTGTGACCATTTGGAAATATTAATCAAAGCAATCAAAAATTATACAGAAGAAAAAAATATCTGTGTATTTGTTACTAAGCAGGAAATCAAAAATTATTTTTTTAACTTAAAAACTTTCTCAATATTTCTCTACCTCGCTTAGCGTTCACTTAAAAAACTTTCACTATCATGATTTTAGTTATTTTTAGATTGATTGCTCCCATTAGCAAACAATCAGGCAACAAACCTTCATGAAAAGTCTGGAGAAATATCGGGAATCCAAGTATTTATCAAAAACAAATTAAAGATTCTATTACATACCCTTAAACAATGGATCTGATTGAGTCTACAAAAATATTAAGAACATCAGTGATTTAAAACATAATACTTCATTTAAGGAAAGTCTTAACTCTTAAATATGTAATTACACAGTATGTAATTTGGAATTGTAATGTATTAAGATTTATAGCTTCTGGTTAGCACTGGCTGTTTTTCAAATGCTTCTGAAACACCCCAATTTTGAAAGTTGTTCCAGCCAGATTCTCAGAGCCATGACAACCAGGCAAATACATGCAATTTCCTTACTCCTTACATAACATCAAGTCACTGCTATGGAAACCAAACTTCGTCACTGACTGCCTCTTTAATGCTTGTCAGAAATCTAGTAGGTAGAGGGCCCCAAAATTTACCGTGGATTTTGTTGTGCATATTATTAAAAATGCTATTGTTTTATTTTGAAAAGAATGCCAAACAAACCTGTCAACTAATGCATTTCACACTGAATCCTTAAAGAATTAATACATTGTTCTTTAATGAAAGAAAATGTTAATCGGTAAAAAAAAAATCTATGTTTTTTAATATAATTGCATCATGCCAAAGGAGGCATACTATACTTTCTCAATTACTAATTTCTAAAAACATAGAAATAAAAAATGATTATACATCTTTATTCATATTAGTGGCCATGAGCAGAATCTTTTAATAGTCTTAGAAATTAATTACCTGTAATGTTCATCAGATATTCCTGTTGGACTAACTACAAAGATATTTTGTCAGCATAAAGGAGTAAGCATTACTATGATATAATAAGAACTTCAGGTGCCTGGGAGTGGTATTACAGAAAAGTTCTATGAATAAATGTTTTGTGGGATTCTCATATTAATCTGTATTTTCATTAAAATATCACAGAAAAATTATTTGTGAATAATTTACTATAACATAATGCAATCTCCAGATGGCAGGGAATGGTACTGCAGGAAAAATCAATGAATAACACTTTCATGGGACTCTCCTGTAAATCCACAATTTAAAAAAAATACCATGAAAAAAATATCTGCACAATAAGATTAATTATATAAGATACTACTAATATTATGTAGCTTGAAACAATTAGTGCAGGCCAAACTCATCCAATGATTTATCATCAGATCATCATTTCCTAATGATCTTCCAGAAAAAGTGAGATTTTTGACAGTAACAGATGCCATCTCCAGACATGATATATACTAAAAAGGAAATTTACAGCAAATATTTCAAACAAGTAGCATTTTTTAAATCAATGTCACATATGCACACCACAAATCTATCTTTCCAACTGTATACAATTTACTTAGTAATTTATTATTCAAAATGCTCACTTTCCATTTGAATGGGACTTCCTAATAATATATTACAAAAACTTTAAGCAACTAATTAAAAGATCATATAATTAATATTATCTGCCCATGTTCTAACAAAATTACAGATTTTTAACATTTTTTTTTATACTGCCCTATTTCTGCTTCTAATCATGGGAAAAAAATGGAACTTTTGTGTCCGTGGAGATTCTCAAGTCATGGGGGTCCTAAAGGGGTTTTTTTTCCGCAAAAGGCAATTGGACTTTTTTTTTTTTACTTAAAAACATTTCACTTCTCATCCAAAAAGCTTCTTCAATTCAGTTTTAGAACCCTTCTTCAAAGAGGAGCTATTTTGGCCTGATTTATAAACTATTTATTTTTTATTAAATAATGCTCCATTCATTTTATTTGATTTTAATGTATTCTAACATATTTTATGATTATCATTTATCTTAACTGCTGTATTGTTATGACCTGCAGGCAAAAAGTAGACCAAATTGAAATGGATAGGTTAAGGTAAATGTATGAAATTGTGTGGATATCTTAATATCCATGGTCAAAAAATCTCAAGAACATACCATTTTTTTTCACCTCTATATTTATTGCTACCATTTGTAGTGTCAAACAAATTTTTATTGTTTTACTCAGTATCTTAACTTTTGACTATATTAGTCTCAGATTAAAAGTCAAGGCATTTTCAGGACAAATTTATCTTTTTTATGTTACCCTTTAGACCCCAGTTAGCTTTCTACTTATAAAAGGAGAACTTTGAAGTCACATATCCAACTGAATATTTCTCACACAATGGCCACATGGAAGCAAAAAAGACTTTCAATTGTAAATCAATTTCATAGTTATTACTAAACTTTCATGTAACTTTTTCCCAGCAACTATTTTTTTTCTATCTACTTTGATTATGTATTCTATGTACTCACTCTTTCCTGCCCACTTCCTTTTTTGTGCGGGGAAATTACTATTTTAGTAAAGGATTTCCTGTTTAACTGTTGTACAATACTTGGCTTGTAAGAATTAAGCCTAATGTTGTTTCACTGATAATACTACATGTATAATAAAGGAAATTAGTAACATTAGAAAAACCACAGAAATCCAAGAAATCCAAGTATCTAAAATATGTTGTTGAGAGGAAAAACAATAGATTTATGCATTTAGAGAGGAAATATCTGTCACCATAGTGCAATTATAATAAGTAACCATTTTAGCTGCTCATTGAAGCAAATTATTATATTCATCCTTTTTTCATGTTCACTAAATCAGATTTATACAATATGGATTTGAGCAATTGTGAACCTCATAGGCCTTTGATATAAACTTGGATAGTCCTAACTGGTTATGTGTTTTGTTATTTGAAACATGTATCCTATCTGGAACCCCTGAATAAAGTTATAATTTCATGAAGTAGTTACAATTCACAATGGATAGATTGAAGGTTTGATAATGAAAAAGTTGCTTTACAGCTTTTAAAGTAAATTCTGGGAAAGAAGAACTGGGAGCCAACTATTTTAAGATGAATTATCTCAATAGCATATGGATTAAAATATTTCTGATTATCAAATAGAAATGGGACCACAACTAGGCTCTGTGTGTTTGTGTATTTTAAACAAAAATGACCTCCAAGGCCCCTTCCAACATTATTATTAT
Organism: Crotalus tigris; assembly: GCF_016545835.1. Taxonomy (NCBI): domain Eukaryota; kingdom Metazoa; phylum Chordata; class Lepidosauria; order Squamata; family Viperidae; genus Crotalus; species Crotalus tigris. The sequence continues at coordinate 4,650,747 of NW_024096551.1, read as the reverse complement.
TATTATTACTACTACTACTACTACTAGTACTACTACTACTACTACTATAGACATGTTTTTTTCATGAGAACAAGCTCTTCCTTTTCCATAACCTTAGAAGGTGGCTGTAGACACCCTTTTTTTGCCTTAGTTTCTCTTGTTCAAAATTGGGGGCAGTTTGAAAACTCAACAATAGTCAATCACAACAGCAAGAGCCACAATGAAAGAATGACTGAAACATCTGAAGAATTTTTGCTGAAAATTATAGGCTACTTCCACATAAATGCAACTATAAGAGAAGTCAGTAACAAGAACACTTTATGTTGTACTCCTAAATCAGAGAGGTAATGCAAGTATTTGAACTGTATTTGTGAGTGCAAACCTGGTTATTTGTTCATAATAGTTAAGATCAGTGGTGGGATTCAAATATGTGAACAACCGGTTCTGGGCCTAGTCAACAAAGAAAATTAGCTACCAGTTCTGCCGAACTGGTGCGAACCAGCTGAATTCTATCACTGGTTAAGATGCTGCTAGATAAATGTAGTTTTCTCTATTGTCAATGTAATTCAAACAATTCTTGAATTGAAGTGTAAATAAATACTGACTTATTTTAATGCAATTAAAGACAATACTGAACTATATTATATATGAAGTGAATATTATCTAGCACCCATTGTAAATAGCACAGTATATTTGAGATAATATAATCATAGAATGTGTCAACTTTTAACCATGATTACAGGTAGTCCTCGACTTACAAAAGTTTTAGTGATCATTCAAAGTTACAACAGCCTTGAAAAAAATGATTTATGACCATTTTTCTCACTTACTGTTGCAGCATCCACATGGTCATGTGATCAAAATTTAGATGCTTGGCAATTGGGTCATATTTATGACAGTTGCAATATCCTGGGGTCATGTGAACAGTTCTGACAAGCAAAGTCAGTGGGGAAACCAGATTCACTTAACAACCTTGTTACTAACTTAACAACTGCACTGATTCACTTAACAACTCTGACTAGAAAGGTCTTAAATAGAGCAAAGCTCTCTTAACAAATGTCTCACTTAACATAAATTTTGGACTAAATTGTGTTCATAAGTCGAGGACTATCTGTAGTTAACTTTAGGAGTCACCCGTAAAATGACAGAAACAGGCTATAGTCTGCAGTTGTTTGAAATTCGCTGATCATATAGTTGAAGCTTAAATGAATTCGCAGTTCCAAAATATCTGGAGGATACCTAGTTGCTTGCCTCCAACACTAGATTAATAGCATGAAAGGATACAAATATCTTTAAATCCACTCTTTTCATAACAAGGTATCCTCAAGAAGTGTTAGAATTGCAACTTTCAGAATTCTTTTTTAGCCTATTAGCTGTGAATTCTGGAAACTGCAGTTATTGGATGACATAAAACTGGGAAACACTGAATAATTTTTCAGGAATAGCTCATCTGAACACAAAAATATAGCAATTAAGATTTTGTTTAATAGTCCATTAACTTACCTACTGCAGGTGCATCATATTCATCACCAAGTAAAATTTCAGGAGCAGAATATGCAAGAGAGCCACAGCTTGTTGTAAGTTTTTTTCCAGGTTGAAATTTGTTGCTAAACCCAAAATCAGTTAATTTCACAAGTCCTTGTTTTTCAAAAAAAACAACATTTTCTGGTTTTAAGTCTCTGTGAACGACATGCAGTTTATGGCAGTAGGATATAGCATGAACAATCTGAGCAAAATATTTCTTTGCCAGATCTTCATTAAGACCTTCTTCATGTTTCATGATGTAATCAAACATATCTCCTCCATCACCAAGTTCTAAGATCAGATAAAGTTTGGTCTGGGTGTCAATAACTTCATACAGACGAACAATATTAGGATGTTGCACTAGTTTCATACATCTGACTTCTTGGAAAAGATGTCCAGTGGCAAGAGTATCTAACTTGGTCTTGTCAATTACTTTTACTGCCACTTTTTCACCTGTAAATACATGTCGGGCAAGCTTCACCACAGCAAAATGTCCTCTGCCTAAGGTTTTATCCAAATCATACAATCCAGCAATTTTTCCATCATATCCTCGTTTAAAACCTGCCATACTCTCCAAGTAGTAATGCTGACACTTTATAAAACTTGTGTTTTTTCATATAAGTATCTCTGAAATAGATATACAACTCATCTTCGCTGCCAGACACTCCTAAAAAATCAGAAATAAAATTATTATAAATGTACACTTAAAAAAATATTTCTGCTTTTATAAATGTTGGACTTTTATGAAAGAGTCCAGTATAAAAAATTTTTCTTGAAAGAAATTTGAATAATTTAGAGTGGTCAGTTTACAAATATCATATACACAGACAAGGTTTATCTAACACTTCAAGTAGTTGAATCATTAAATTATGCAGTCTAGCAGGGAAAAAAGGGGGGGAGCTAATTCCACAAAAATTTTAACAGATGACTGCTATTTCCTGAACTTAAAACATATTAAGTAAGAAATCTGAGGAAATTGCTGAAAAGATTGCCAAATATTAGTAAATGAGAGAAATTTCAGGATGTATATCTGACATATTTTCTAATAAAACCAGATAATTTTATACTTATCTATTTATTTTATATTACAAAACTCTTTTATAGGAACAGAGTAGAGAGAACAACAAAGCATCATACAGGTAATTCTCAACTTACAATCACTATTAAGCCCAAAATTTATGTGGCTGAGCAAGACAGTTAAGATAATTTTGCCCCATTTTATGATCGTTCTTGCCACCATTGTTAAGTAAATCACTCCAGTTGTTAAGTAAGTAACACAGTTGTTAAGTGATGGTTTCTCAATTGACTTTGCTTGTCAGAAGGTTGCAAAAGATAATCAGATGACCTTGGGACATTGCAATAATTATAAATATGAACCAATTGCCAAACATTCGAATTTTGATTACGTGATCACAGAGATGTTGCAAGGGTTATAAGTGTGAAAAATTTTTTTTCACTGCTGTTGTAATATCGAACAGTCACTAAATGAATAGATGTAAGTCAAGGATTATCTATAATTGTCTGTACTTTTTGCTTATTTCCATATTATCTCTTCATTATAGGTAATTTCTCTAGAGCCCAACCATTTGCATGTGTATTCTTGTGTCTCTGTGTGTGCGTCTCTCTCTCTCTGTGTATACAGAGAGGATGGGGTCATAATATAAAACTATGGGATATACACAAATTACTAGAAAGACAGATTCATGAGACACTTGCTATATTTAGATTTCAATGCTTATCATATTTAGTCAATTATGTATTAATTATTTTTAAAAAATGGAAAATGAACTATCAGGAATAATAGTCAAATTGTACAGCCAAGGTCTTCCCAAGAAAAATGTGCAGCATATTATCAACCATGATTAAAGTAAAACAAAGTTAACATTTTTTTTTTAAAAAAATGTAGCATCCTGCTAATCCCAGGTTAGAAAAAATCATCTCAACAGCTTGATCTGACCCATCTCTTTTTTCTCACTTTAATCCTGTCTTTCCTAAAAGAGAACTGAATAGATCATAATCTTTTATCATTGTATATACATTTGTAATGAGAAGAAAATAAATATTTTAATGGTACATTGTCAGTTGAGGATCCATATTAGAACTGTATACAAAATTTTTATATCATTGTGACAACTAAGATAAATCTCCTAGTGAAATAAAGTCTATATTGAATAAGTTGAGTGTCTACTAACCTTGGCAATGCCCTTCTCAAAGGTAACATCTTAGTTATGTTTTGATCATCAAGTTGCAAGGTTTCTTCATATTTTTAGAAGATTCATCTGCTGACATTTCTATTTCCAGTACCAAGACCAGTTTCACATTCTTCCACTGTTATTTCCTACATAAAAATATTTACTTAGCCACCATATTTGTTTTATATTTAAAGGAGCTAAATAAATTGCACAGAAAACAACTATATGAATATATGTATAAACTGTCATCCTAAAATTCATTTGGAAGAACACATAAATTGTTAAGAAAAATATATTGCTTTCTATTTAAAAAAATCTTAAATTATAAATATTACTGTGTAGCCTTAGAGTAGGGGTGTCAAATTGCCGGCCCGTGGGGCGGATGCATCATGCCGAAACTGTGCCCACCCATTACTGGCAATGGAAAAAAAGTCATAATACGTTGCGACACATCATGTGACATTGCGAGTTTGACACCCCTGCCTTAGAGCATATATAAAATCTGAATTGAATACATGGAAGGAAAAAATTGAGGCTTTTAATACTTCATTCTTTTCTATACCCAAACAGGAACTTTCTCTTAGATCAGTGGTTCTCAACCTTTTTAATGCCGCAACCCCCAACCGGTCGTAAGTCAAGGACTACTCAATCGGTTGTAAGTCGAGGACTACTCAACTGGTGCAGCACCGTTTGCAGAATGGGACTTTTGGCGGGCTCAGCAGAGCAGAGACAGCCTGGACAATTCCTATTGGCTTTTGAAAGCCAATAGAATTAGACTCTATTCAAGAGAGTCTATTCTATTGACTTTCAAAAGCCAATAAAATAAAAGGGAGCAGCACAGCTAAGGAAAAGGGGGAAAAAATGGCGGACTGCATTGTTTGGCGACCCCCGTGAAATGGTCGTTCGACCCCAAATGGGGTCCCGACCCACAGGTTGAGAACCACTGTCTTAGATTGACCAAAAGATGCTAAAGGCAGCACAGTTCTAGTAATCACTATATACATTTTAGATTTTAATTCTAATGGTTATGTTCTAGTTCTACAACAAACTTTCCTTATTTTTAAAAAATATTTGGAGACTGGATGTTTAATTGCATCATCCTGCACATTTGCCATTAGTTTATAATGCTCTACAATGATGAATACACAGGACATAAACATTATGGGAATATATTCCTGGAGATTTGGTTTTATCATTGATATCTGTCCAAATGCACCTTTTTAGGAAATCCCAGAAGCCAAGAGACACAGATATTTTTGGTAATATCTCTGAATGGGACCAATTTCTTTCTTATTCCCAATCTTTTCTATTGCTGATTTTGTCTTTTATATACTTTTTATCAGAATCAAGAAAATATATAATATGTTACAAATAAAGAACATATCTGCCAAAGAACAATTCAGATATTATCCTCATAATAACAATTCAGCCTGTACAAATTTTGAAGGTTAAGATCTTCAGAAATTCTTTGTAATGATAACTTCCAGGAAAATTCTAAATGGTAAAGTTTTAGAATTTCTTGGAGCATGGTCAATTATTTAATTTGTTGTTAGTTTTGGGACTAAATTACTTGCCAATATACTAAAATCATAAAAACAGACAACAAAAAAGAACAATTCTGCATGAGACTATTTGAAATACTAGAATGCTTGCAATAACTTTTATGCTTCCAATCCCACCCCCCCCCCCAAAAGCTGGTTAGTGGACATTCATTATCTAAAAGATGGGGAACTGTTTTACAGAGTTGTAGTAACCATTAATTAATAAAACATAGATTAATAAAAATGTGGTCCAACTATAATTGAAATTACTTATAAATCTGTATTAGAGGCACACTTCACAATCCCTTTACAAATATGCGTATCCTTTTTAATTACAGTGTTTAAGTTATTTACATAACCATTCCATTATTTTTAATTTATTAATCTTCTAAGCAGTCAAAGATTTAAATATGCCTCTAAGACAGTATCAAATCAGCTAAAAGAAGCAATCAACAAATTTAATAATTTCCTCACAGCATATGGTAAGAATTATATGCCTGATGTCCACAGCACAGTCCAGTCCAGGTGTTTTACCAGAAATCCATGATTACCGAAACAACACACAGATATATATATATATATATGCACACACACACTATATATATATATATATATATATATATATATATATATATATATATATATATATATATATATATGTATGTATACACACACACACACACACACACACACAGAGATATAACTGAGGTTAGGGGAGGATATACAGTTGGGTCATGATTATGACATTGGCTAGAGCTTAAGTCCTTCCTGATCTGGCTTTCCTGCACACATATTTTTCCAAAGCTACTTCCCATAAAGGATGAGCACCCCCCCCCCATGGACCAGGAGATTAATTAATGCAAAATGACCAAATGACGTTAACCTTTTCAGTGCTACAATTCTGATCTTTCTCCCCATTAAAAATACAAAAATCTAGAGTTGTGGAAACAATGTTCTCTTTTAAAGCAAGACAGAATAGATTATCTATTTATCCAATATTATGTCATTTTTCTAGAAATACTGTGCTATCTCTACTACAAAAAACATTATATTTCTCTATGGCTCGACTCAGTTGAAAGTGTTTTTCATCTATACTGAAAGTGAATTTTCTATATTAAATTTTTAAGATTTTATTTCCAGTTGATTAAAATACTGCTACAAACTGCACAGAACATCAATGAAACCATGTTAAAATACATATTATACTCTTATATATGTAGGAAAATTGTTTGAAGGAGAACAGGAGGCCACTTCAGTGAAACACTGAGTATATTAGAAAAAAATAAAATACTATATTAATTTACTATTTTATTAAATAGTACTGAACTTTATATTAATGCTCAGAGGAAAGTGCTTACACTTGCAAGTTCAAGTACTCACACTTGCAATAATCTAATAAACCTAAATAAATTCTATTCTAGAACAGGATAGTAAAATGGAAAAACAATATTATGAAAGAATTTGTCAAGCAAGAATGATCAAACAATTGCTAGATCTATTTGGTATCTGTCTAAATATATGAAAAGAGATGTCAACGGGTATTAAGGAGCATGCAACTGAAATGGCATCCAGAAAATGTTGCCAGTGCACCAGAAGCGCAATTGATGAATTAAATGAAGTTAGACAAACTTGTCATAAAGTGTTCTCTGAATAACAGACTACATAAAAGAGAAATAAACTGTGATCTTTTACACTGAATATTAAAGTGTCTATCCAATTTAACAAACAAAAAAGTATTTTATATCATCTGATCACCTAGATATTTCAGTAAATACTCTTGACAATGACCATGTATCAAATTAACTCTAACTTTTCTATTTTTAAAAAAAAATCCAAAACATTAGTATTATAGTTACATATAGTACAGGACAAATGAATAGAATCTTTTCAGCTTTATAGATTTCATTAGAGTACACATATATGCATACACACATTATACACACACATATTCATTACATACTCTAGACTAGAAAATTAAACATTGTAAAAAACACTCCTATGTTCAGTTAGGTCTTCTATATAGTCCCTAATTGTATTATCTAAATAAGATGAGCCAAATTGTGTATTTCTGATGAGAAGTTATCAATATGAAAGGCCATACAACATAATCACCATAGCTGGCAGTAAAAAAAAAAAAATCAGTTATGATATATTTTTTGGTTCTAAGAGTAAGCCTTACATTTCTAAGAGTATCATTTTCCAAGCAGGTTTATCTGTTTCGGAGACCATATGTACTGTGCCAAATCCTTATTTTGTCCCACTTCCCTACATTAAAATGCTGACTTCTGTGATTCCCCATAAATGATACATAAAAATAATCTTATATAGGTAAGTACAATTGCACTAGAGGGCAGGCTTTAAACAATTGTCTCATATCTTTTGGAAGGATTCATATTGATATTAGCTAATTGTAGGAGAACTATAGTTAATCCAACTACTTTTTAAATAAATAACTACCTGTTAAATAAATGTATTTTAACTTCTAAAAAAGTAAACTTTAAAAATCTAAGCTACAAAAATATTTTTTATTTCAAGAAATATTTCAAGCATCTGTTCAAAGAATGATACTTTAATATATACACAATTCATTATACATTGCACTTTAAAATAACGATACTAAATAATTATAAACAATAACATTCCAATTAATATAATTTTCTTTTCAACAAGTAAGATATAAATATAGTCTAAACTATAAAAAAACTGTTCCATGCTCTTTCATCTATCAGCTTCAATTAAATAGAAGGGAATAAACAAATAAAGATGTTCCACAGGTCTAGTGCCTGTGTCAAAGATGGCAAATAAAACATAAATTGATGCAGCTTAGAAAAATGGCTGTTTGCCAAAGAAATCATCAAGCCATAATGTGTTTTTGGCATGACAACGCTATGTAAGCATTTCCACAGAAGAGAGCTCTGTGCACAAGAAAAATAAAGACTGCTATGCTCACTCTGAACAAACCTGTTGGCTCCCTATCCAGCTTGCAGAAATAAGATGCACTGTCATCACCCAAATAGATCTGCAGTTCGAATATATGAATTTCTTATCTGCCACCTAAGCCGGACGAATGCATAGCAGTTGGGGGGGGGGGGGGGAAGGGGAGCAAAAGTGCTGTTCCTCGGACTGCAGGGGATTGGGGGAAGAAAATGGAAACAAGAACGCTAGCGATGGCAAGGGGACAAAAAGAGGTTAAACTCAATTTCACCTTCCCCTTGAAATTGCTGACAATTATAAACAATAAAGGAATTTTAACCCACCACGCGTGCTCTCGGGGACACTACAATTACACGCAAAGAGCCTCCCCATTCCGTCTCTCTCCGAGTCTAGTACATATACGTATTTCCTCGCCTCGCCCATCTACTGCAAAAGGGGAACGCGAGAGGAGTATGTATATTTGTCAGAGATACATGAACCGTATCGATACGATTTCTTCTGGGAGCCTTCGGGAATGACGGCGAGAATCTGGGGAACTCATGTTTTCCCATCCCAATAGCTGCTCGCCCTTTACAGGCACCTGCCCCCGTAGGCCTCAGAAAGAGAAGGCCAAACTGGGTCTGTCTCGTACCCCGCCCTTAGCAACTTACTCTCGCTACTGGTGACGGCGGCAGGCTTCCCTTTTGTCGCGGCCTCGACTTTCTATCCGCCGCTTCCTGCATGGAAAGCGAAGGTTCCACTTCAGCGTTCGCCGTCTACAACCACACCGGATAGAGGAACGCAGACCGGCCTCTTCAGCGAAGAAGCGCCAACCCAGCCACTACAGAGGGCAGCCGATCGCTATGCGTCTCGTGGCCCGCACCCCTTTCCTGTAAGTTCCGAAGACCCTTCGCCCAACGGACTACGCTCGCGCTTCCTCCGTCCCACGGCGGGCGACGAAACGTACTGACAACAACAGCTCGTAGTCCGAGGACGGCAGCGGGAAAGGAAACGCAGGATAAGGAGGGGCCTCGGCAGAGAAAAGGAAATGCGCGTGCGTCCTAGGAGGGAAGCGCCATCCGAGAGTAGCCAATGGGAGAGTTCGATTTCTGCGGCTTGTCTTCCCGCAACTCCGCCGCGTGAGGTAAGTTGCTGATCATAAGCGCGGGGGCTGATATAGTTGGTGCAAATCTGTGACTCCCGACTGTTGAAAAATGCTTCATAAGATAACATCTAGAGTGGCTTAGTTGGTTAATAGCGAAAGGGTTTATTTTCTCCTTCATTGAGCTCTTAATTTTTAATGTCTCCGCATCTCATCAGCAAAGCTCAAGATCATAAACAAAGTTTTAAGGTCACAGTCTATTCAGTGTTGTATACGTACTGAGGAAGTTAAAGATAGACCGGAAACCAGACTGTACGATTATCGGTGAAATGTTAAATTTCAGTGTTCATAGTGAGGGATAGTGTCATCAATGGCAGTTTATTACGGATTAATTAGATACGGTGTGCCAGAGCTTTTTGTTTTTAATAAAATGTGGCAGGAGGCTGGTTGCTGATCCATCCGTTTTAAAACATTTAAATATCTAAAATACTTGTAACTGTAGCATAGTTATATATTAGAATGGTTTTTTTATTTGCTTTTTATATGTTTGTCCAAATATTTTATTTACTTGTTAAGTTTATCCCCACTGCAATAAAGACTCTAAATGGTTTACATAGCAACATAAAAACAATATAATAAAATGTCCATTGAACAATTAAATCAATAACTAAAAATAAAAACAAAACTCTCAACATATATAGACCAATAAATCAGTGGTATCACTCAAATTCCATAGGCTTTTTGAAATATTTTAGTTTTTGCTAACTAATGAGTAGTTTGGAGGTCAAATGAATTTCCAAGAAGAGGCTCAGACGGATCCCATCTGAAAAACAGAACTTGTAGGCTTCCGCCTCTTTTGCTCCTGAAAATGGGAATCACGGGCCTTTCTTCCAGGATATATGGTATATATATATACATGTAGAAGTCGAACTGGGTTGGAGAAGATGGTCCTGCAACTACAACAGTGCCAAACCATGAAGGGTATTGTAGGTTAAAACCAACCCTTTGAATTGCAATCAGAAGCCTATAAGAAAACAATGCAGGACTTGGAGCTACATATGTCAGCCAGCATCTGGGCTGCTTTATTCAAAAATAATTAAAAATATTAAAATTTTAGATATAGCAATTGAAATGGTAATAAATATACTTAAATGTAAAAACATTAAGTTCAACTATATAAAACTTTATTATATGTTCCAGAAGTAAGACTCCAGACATAGGCGTCTAAGAAAGCGACAATACACTGCAATATTTCACCTACCGTTTGTTTTATTCCTCAAAGAAAATTCTGGAAACATAGAGAAAAGACAACAGAGCAATGAGATATTGACATCATGTTGATATCAGATAAAGTAGAAATAAGCAAAGAGCCATTCCTGAGTAACAATATATTGTGAAATAGCTCTGTACCAAGTCCCAAACTGTTCACTTCAGGAGAAAGATATAGAACAGGCAATATGTGAACTTAAGGGTTGATTGATAATAACAAAAGGTACTTGGTGTAGCATACTGCTACTGCTTATTAAAACTTGAAAAAATGTTCATTGCTTGCTTTAATTTCACTGTCTTTTGATTAGCAGGAAGAATATTTTAGTTCTATAATTGCCTTCACCTATAAACAAAGCATCACAAATAAAAATAGAACAATATATTGGATGGATTATTAGGAAACCTGAACTCAGATTGCCCATATAGCCATGAAACTCATTAGAAATCCCTTGTATGAAAGAGGAAAGAAGCATTTCTATTGTCCTGAAAATTAAGGCAAGATAAAACTGCCTTATGACATAGAAATGATGATGTAAAAATCAGCTATGTTTCGTTTATGTTTCCAAAATATGAAATGTTTAAAAAAGCAGATGGGATTAAGGAATAAGGACTCAAAATATGTAACTCATAAACATGTAATTAATTGGAATGCAACATCTAATTTGCTTCTGCTAATAGATGTTCTCTTATCCTCTGGACTTATTCAAAATGCTAGTTATCTTACATGACATTGTTCTGCTAATGAAATATTTTCAATTTTTATTATTTTGGGTTTGTATTGTTGCAGCTAACAGACTATATCTGAAAAATGAGTACGAAGCATATATTGCATAGGCTTGTAACCTTTAATTTGGTTGAGAATCCCAAATATTGTTTCTAATAACATTTGAATTGGAAAGCTCTATATTATTCAAATAAGTAAAGTTGATAGCAACCAATGTTTTCTTTCACCAGAATCTTATTGTCAGAATATTCAAGTTAAGTACTAGAGACAATAGCAGATTGTGAACAGAATAAATATAAACATATAACCAAAAGCCAACATAGGTTTGTCAAAAACAGATCATGCCAGACAAATCTTATTGCATTCTTTGACCAGGTGACAAAATTAGTGAACCAGAGCAATGCTGTGGATATAATTTATTTGGACTTCAGTAAGGCATTTGATAAAGTAGACCACAACCTACTATTTGATGAGATAGAAAAATGTGGGTTAGACAGCATCACCACCAGATGGATTCGTAGCTGGCTTACCGGCCATACTCAGTGTGTGGTTTTCCCTGGAACTGCATTTACATGGAGGGAAGTATGTAGTGGGGTGCCCCAGGGCTCTGTTCTGGACCCAGTGCTCTTCAACATCTTCATCAATGATTTGGATGAGAGGATAGATGGGGAACTTATCAAATTTGCAGACGACACCAAACTGGCACAAATAGCCAACACTCCAGAAGATAGGCTTAAGATACAGAAGTATCTTGACAGACTTGAACATTGGGCGCTATCTAACAAAATGAAATTCAGTGGTGAAAAAAATTAAGGTTCTTCATTTAGGTAAGAAAAACAAATGCACAGGGTGGTACCTTGCTCAACTGTAGTAACTGTGAGAGGGATCTTGGAATTCTAGTGGACAATCGCTTAACTATAAGCCAGCAGTGTGCTGCACTGCCAAAAAAAGCCAACACAGTGTTAGACTGCATTAACAGAGAGATAGAATCAAGATCACATGAAGTGTTACCACTTCATAATGCCTTAGTAAGGCCACACTTGGTATACTGCATCCAGTTTTGGTTGTCACAATGTAAAAAAGATGTTGAGACTCTAGAAAGAGTACAGAGAAGAGCAACAAAGATAATTAGGGGTTGTTGTTGTTAATTGCGAAGTCGTGTCCGGCCCATCGCGACCCCATGGACAACATTCCTCCAGGTCTTCCTGTCCTCTACCATCTTCTGGAGTCCATTTAAGTTCACACCTACTGCTTCAGTGACTCCATCCAGCCATCTCAGTCTCTGTCGTCCCCTTCTTCTATTGCCCTCAATCTTTCCCAGCATTAGGCCCTTTTCCAGTGAGTCCTTCCTTCTCATTAGGTGGCCAAAGTATTTGAGTTTCAACTTCAGGATCTGGCCTTCTAAAGAGCAGTCAGGGTTGATCTCTTCTAGGACTGACCGGTTTGAACGCCTTGCAGTCCAAGGGACTCGCAGGCGTCTTCTCCAGCACCATAGTTCAAAGCCTCAATTCTTTGGCGCTCAGCCTTTCTTATGGTCCAACTTTCACAGCCATACATTGCAACTGGAAAACCATGGCCTGGACTATACGCACTTTTGTTGGCAGGGTGATGTCTCTGCTTTTTAGTATGCTGTCTAGATTTGCCATAGCTTTCCTCCCCAGGAGCAAGCGTCTTTTAATTTCTTGGCTGCAGTCCCCATCTGAGGTGATCTTGGAGCCCAGAAAAATAAAATCTGTCACTACCTCCATTTCTTCCCCATCTATTTGCCAGGAATTGAGAGGGCCGGATGCCATGATTTTGGTTTTCTTAATGTTGAGTTTCAAGCCAACTTTTGCACTCTCCTTCTTCACCCGCATCAAGAGGCTCTTTAGTTCCTCTTCACTTTCTGCCATTAGAGTGGTATCATCTGCATATCTTAGGTTGTTGATATTTCTCCCGGCAATTTTAATTCCAACTTTTGATTCATCTAGCCCTGCCTTTCTCATGATGTGCTCTGCATATAAGTTAAATAGGCAGGGCGACAGTATACAGCCTTGCCGGACTCCTTTTCCAATTTTGAACCAATCAGTGGTTCCGTGTCCAGTTCTCACTGTTGCTTCTTGACCTGCATATAGGTTTCTCAAGAGACAAATGAGATGGTCTGGTACTCCCATCTCTTTAAGAACTTGCCACAATTTGTTGTGATCCACACAATCAAAGGCTTTTGCATAGTCAATGAAGCAGAAGTAGATGTTTTTCTGGAACTCCCTAGCTTTCTCCATGATCCAGCGTATGTTGGCAATTTGATCTCTAGTTCCTCTGCCTCTTCGAAATCCTGCCTGTACTTCTGGTAGTTCTCGATCCACATACTGCTGGAGTCTAGCTTGTAGGATTTTAAGCATAACTTTACTAGCATGTGAAATGAGTGCAATGGTGCGATAGTTTGAACATTCTTTGGCATTGCCTTTCTTTGGAATTGGAATGTAAACTGACCTTTTCCAATCCTGTGGCCACTGTTGAGTTTTCCAAATTTGCTGGCAAATTGAGTGTAGCACTTTTACTGCATCGTCTTTTAAGATTTTGAATAGCTCAGCTGGAATACTGTCACCTCCACTAGCTTTGTTGTTGCTCAGATTTTCTAAGGCCCATTTCACTTCACATTCTAGGATGTCTGGTTCGAGGTCAGTGACCATCTCATTGTGGTTATCTGGGATGTTAAGCTCATTCTTGTATAGTTCTTCTGTGTAGTTTTGCCATCTCTTCTTAATCTCTTCTGCCTCTGTTAGGTCTCTGCCATTTTGGTCCCTTATCATGCCCATCTTTGCATGAAACATTCCCTTCATATCTCCAATTTTCTTGAAGAGATCTTGGGTCCTCCCTATTCTGTTGTTTTCTTCTATTTCTTTGCACTGTTCATTTAAGAAGTCATTCTTATCTCTTCTAGCTACTCTCTGGAATTCTGCATTCAATTGGGTGTATCTTTCTCTTTCTCCTTTGCCTTTCGCTTCCCTTTTTTCCTCAGCTATTTGCAAAGCTTCCTCAGACAGCCATTTTGCTTTCTTGCATTTCTTTTTCTTTGGGATGGTTTTAGTTGCTACCTCTTGTACAATGTTGCGAACTTCCATCCATAGTTCTTCAGGTACTCTGTCTATCAGATCCAGTTCCTTAAATCTATTTGTCACCTCTACTGTATATTCATCAGGAATATGATTTAGTTCATACCTGAGTGGCCTAGTGCTTTTCCCTACTTTTTTCAATTTAAGCCTAAATTTTGCAACGAGAAGCTCATGATCTGAGCCACAGTCAGCTCCTGGTCTTGTTTTTACTGACTGTATAGAGCTTCTCCATCTTTGGCTGCAGAGCACATAGTCAATCTGATTTCTATGTTGACCGTCTGGTGATGTCCATGTGTAGAGCCGTCTCTTGGGTTGTTGGAAAAGAATGTTTGTTATGACCATCGTATTCTCTTGACAAAATTCTATTAGCCTGTGCCCTGCTTCATTTTGTACTCCAAGGCCAAACTTGCCTGTTATTCCGGTTATCTTTTGGCTTCCTACCTTAGCATTCCAATCCCCCATGATGATAAGGACATCATTTTTTGGTGTTAATTCTATAAGGTGCTGTAGGGCTTCATAGAACCGGTCAATTTCATCCTCTTCAGCACTAGTGGTTGGGGCATAGATTTGGACTACTGTGATATTGAATGGTTTGCCTTGGATTCGAATTGAGATCATTCTGTCATTTTGGGGATTGTATCCCAGTATTGCTTTTCCTATTCTTTTATTGACTATGAAGGCTACTCCATTTCTTCTGAGGGATTCTTGCCCACAGTAGTATACCTGATGGTCATCTGAGTTAAATTCACCCATTCCTGTCCATTTTAGTTCGCTGATTCCTAAGATGTCGATGTTCAGTCTTGTCATCTCTTTTTTGACTACGTCTAGCTTGCCTTGATTCATGGATCTTACATTCCAGGTTCCTATGGAGAAAAAATCTTTACAGCATCGGACTTTCCTTTCACCACCAGATATATCCACAGCTGAGCATCCTTTCGGCTTTGGCCCAGTCGCTTCATTCTTTCTGGCGCTACTAGTACTAGCCCTCTGCTCTTCCCCAGTAGCATATTGGACACCTTCCGACCTGAGGGGCTCATCTTTTTCTCCTTTTAGTACTGTCCATGGGGTTTTCATGGCAAAGATACTGGAGTGGTTTGCCATTTCCTTCTCCAGTGGATCACATTTTGTCAGAACTCTCTGCTATAACCTGTCCGTCTTGGGTGGCCCTGCACGGCATAGCTTATAGCTTCATTGAGTTACGCAAGCCCCTTCGCCACGACAAGGCAGTAATCCATAAAGGGGATAATTAGGGGACTGGAGGCTAAAGCATATAAAGAACGGTTGCTGGAATTGTGTATGTCTAGTTTAATGAAGAGAAGGGTGAAATGATAGCAGTGTATCAATATCTCAGGGGTTGCCACAAAGAAAAGGGAATCAAGCTATTCTCCAAAGCACCTGAAGGCAGAAGCAATGGATGGAAACTAATCATAGAGAGAACTAAGGAGAAATTTCCTAACAGCTAGAACAATTAATCAGTGGAACAACCTGCCTCCAAAAATTGTGAATGCTCCAATACTGGAAGTTTTTAAGAAGAGACTGGACAGCCATTTGTCTGAAATGGTATAGACTTTCCTGCCTGAGCAGGGAGTTGAACTAGATGATCTCCAACGTCCCTTCCAACTTTATCGTCATCATCATCATCATCATCATCATCATCATATAAAATAAGCAACTGTCAATTGTGGGACTAATTGCACAAATGTCCATGGGCATCTATCCATGGGCATCTCCCACAAGGGCCTGAGATAACTGTTTCAGACACAGGATACATTCATCAGCCTTTTGGACAGACTCTGATAAGAACACCTGCAGTAGCCTTGTATCTGGAGAGTGTCTGTTATTTGATACATTGTAACCACACCTATATACGTCTTTTGATTATGCTGTGTGATGTAAAAACCTTAGTAACAATAAAAGAGGGTGCTGGAGTCAGCTCTGGGCTCTCATCCCGAGATACCTGCCTGCGTGTCTCATTCTCCATGGGAGACCACCACATCTGGTGACCCCGACGTGATCCACTGAAGGATACGTCCCTGCCAACCCTTGACTTATCGCCTGGAATAGGCTTGGTGCACCCGACGAAGTTGCTGGCAACTGACTCCTCTTCGTAAGTATGGGGGGTGGAATGTCTCACGCTCAAAAGCAGCATGTGGAAGAGCTGAGGCTACTTGGCAGGAAAAAATATCTTACTGATCAGGAACAGAAATTAACCCGTCACCTTTCTAAATCTGAGGCTGCTAAATTGCTTGCTTACGTATGGGCTAACTGCTCATTTTATCCGGAGTCTGGATCTTTAAAAGTAGAGACATGGAGGAAAATTGGTACTGTTCTCCACCAGTCTCCAAGAGCCCCTGTAGAGATTTTATGCCTTTGGAAAATTGCCTATACTTTGATTCAAACCTATGCTGAATTGCCTCATCAGCCTTTATTAGATCCTCCACCGTATAAAAATCCGTCTGTTATGTTGGCCACTCCCTTACCCCCTGGAGCTGGTTTTAACCCTTCTGTCCCTGCAAATTTTATGGATTCTGATAAACAGCAAACAACCTCTCCTGTTCCTGCCACGTTGCCTCCTCTCTCCTCTCTCTCTCTCTCTCCTGGAATCATGCGTGGTGCTTTTCAAAAGGCTTTAAACAATGGTGATTTAAGCGTTTCTGAACTATCCGAGACAGAGTTGTTCCCTGTTAATTACCAACAGACTGCTAAAGGGTTAATAGTGGGTTGGGAGGCACTTCCCCTGGCTATGATCAGAGAATTGAAAAAGGCTACAAAAGATTATGGCATAACCAGTCCCTATACTAGAGGACTGATACATTCAATTGCTAGTGCATATAGAATGTTGCCTCAAGATTGGAAAGATCTGTTCCGCATGCTTTTTAACGGAACACAATACGTAGTCTTTGAATCTGAATATAAAAGAGAGGCACAAAAGAGAGCTAATCACCCAGGTTCACAATACACAGCAGAACAACTCTTTGGAGAAGGCAATTTTACTACCCTCAATGCTCAAGCTCTAACTTTTATTCCCTTTACATTTCCTATCATTAATGCTTGTGTTCTTTCTGCCATGGCTCGTGTTGATGAGTCTGGAACCCCGATTCAATCTTTTTCTGCCATTCACCAAACTGCAACTGAATCCTATGCAGACTTTGTGAATTGCCTGCAAGTTGCCATTGAGCATCAAATTTCAAACAGAGATGCAGCAAATGAAATCCTCATAAAATTGGCTTATGAATATGCAAATGCAGACTGCCAGTCCATTCTTAAACCAATTGTTTCCAGTCCCACGGCACTCTGGCAGACTTTCTTAAAGCCTGTCGCATTGTGGGAACCAATGCTTTTCAAATGGACACTCTTGCAGCTGCAATCCAAAAGGGGAATCAACCCCAAGGCACTTGCTTCAATTATACTCTTCAGATGTATTGCAACTTTCTCTTGCTGACTGGGCAGGATCTGTTTCCTGTCATATTCCCTCTGACCCTCGCTTCCAACTCCTTAATAATGTTTCAATTTCTCTGCATTCTCCCATTTCCTCCTCTCCCATTCCTAATGCTGTCACCCTGTATGTTGATGGTAGCAAGACTTATGGTTCATGTGTATGGAAGGAGGGTGAACAATGGCACACAAAAATTACTCCTCCTCAAACTTCTGCTCAGCGTGCTGAACTTGCTGCTACAATATTGGCCTTACAAACTTTTTCTTCTGAACCTTTTAATCTTATTTTAGATAGTCTTTATGTATATAAAGTTCTCACCTCTTTATCTGATTCATATGTGTCACCCTCACTGGATGACTCTCTCTTCAGTCTACTTCTCACACTCCAATCCCTTCTTCATTCCCGCTCTACTTGTTTTTTTCCTGCTCATATTAGAAGTCACCAACCTTTCCCTGGTATTATCTCCGAAGGCAATGCCAAGGCAGATGCTGTCGCTTCGGCCGCCTCCACTCACCAGGACGTTTCTGTCCTTGTTTTATCTCCCATAACTCCATGGGACAGCCATTCATATTTTCATCAAAATAAGAAGGCTTTAATGAAACAATTTTCTTTAACAGCTACGGAGGCTGCGGCTATCATACAACAATGTCCCACCTGCAGCCTCCAAGCACACTCTGTTCCTCAAGGGGTCAACCCAAGAGGGACGCAGAGCTGTCAACCTTGGCAAATGGATATTACGCAATATTTGCCATTTGCCCCTTGGAAATATTTGCATGTTTCCATTGACACCTATTCAGGTTTTATTATGGCCACCCCTCAAAGGGGTGAGTCTGCTAAACATGTTATTAATCATTGTATTCGTACTTTTTCTATCCTGGGCAATCCAAAAGAAATTATGCATGCAAAAAAAAAAGGGGAAAATACCCCCGGCTTGCCTGGGATACAAAACACTCTTAATCTTGTACTTTTTACCTTAAACTTTTTGAATGTTTCTGGCACCCCTGGCTCAACTGCCGCAAGCAGGCATTTTTCTGCTTCTCCCACAGATTCTTCACGCCCCCAGGTATACTATCGACGTGTGCCTGATCCCACCTGGAAAGGGCCTGCCTCCCTCATTACTTGGGGTCGAGGCTATGCTGCAATAGACGACCATGGCGAGATCATTTGGACTCCAGCTCGTTGTGTTTGTCCTTATATGGCTCAACGTACACCACCTCAGCCAGGCATATGAGGATCAGGGACTGTGGGCTTTTAATGCTTTTGTACGGGATGCCAGGTGCACTGCTCTTACACTTAACGTCACGAACTGTTGGATCTGCATGCAAATTCCTGGTGACAGTCGTGGTGGTCTTATTTTCCATGCCATTCCATTCAATGAAACAGGATGGAAGCAGCTGTGGAGCATAACTACAGAGACATTGAATATGACATATGCTGTGGGTGCTCGTATAATGGAACCTGCCAGATTTTGTTTTTATAGCACAGGACTATTCCGTACTGCCATTTATTTGGGAACTTATAGTAATTGTCAACAAGTTATTATATGGAATTCAGCAAAGAAATGTAAATCCATCAAAAGCAACCTTACTAAGGTAAATGACACTTATCAAAGCAATCAATGGACAAACATCAGTACCTACATGGCTTGCCTTGACATGGAATCCATAATAACATTTGCTAATGAGTCTCACCAGGGGTATTATGAGTTACCCGATATGTGGCTACTATGTGGCCGTAGAGCCTATCGCCAGGTGCCTAAGGATTGGAAAGGCACCTGTACACTGGGCCTTTTGACTCCTGCTGTATATGCTTTGCCTCATCTCCCTGATGGACGCCTGCGGAACAAACGTGATACTGGTTCCTCGGATCCACCCCTAACATTGGGTGGTAGTTTAGAGACTCAAATCAGCAGAGGGATTCTACCCAATCTAGGAGTTGCCATGAACTCTAGAGACCTTCATTTGCTTAACAATTGGACTGTTCATATGTTTAATGAAACAATTAACAGCATTAAAATGATTAATCAAGAAATGGGGGAAATAAGGGAAGTAGTTTTGCAAAATCGGTATGCTTTAGATATTATTTTAGCAGCAAAAGGCGGTGTATGTGCTTTAATTCATTCTCATTGTTGTATGTATATACATGATTTTCAACCTAATATTTCTGCTACAGCAAAGAAAATGGAATCTATGCTCCAGAATAATCCCTTACGCAGTGATGGATCAGGCACCGTGGATATTTGGGGTGCCCTTTGGTCCTGGCTACCGGATGGATCCTGGCTACGATCTTTGATTTCTATTATAGTAACCATTTTGATATTATTTGTATTGCTATGCTGTTGCATTCAATGTATTCCCTCCCTCCTGCAAATGTGCAAAAATGTTACGCCCTCCACTAGGAAGGACGCCTTAATCAGTGAATCAAGATCCCTTCTGGAACTGGAAGTGAGTAACATTGAAAAAACAGAAAAGCAGGAGATGTGGGACTAATTGCACAAATGTCCATGGGCATCTATCCATGGGCATCTCCCACAAGGGCCTGAGATAACTGTTTCAGACACAGGATACATTCATCAGCCTTTTGGACAGACTCTGATAAGAACACCTGCAGTAGCCTTGTATCTGGAGAGTGTCTGTTATTTGATACATTGTAACCACCCCTATATACGTCTTTTGATTATGCTGTGTGATGTAAAAACCTTAGTAACAATAAAAGAGGGTGCTGGAGTCAGCTCTGGGCTCTCATCCCGAGATACCTGTCTGCGTGTCTCATTCTCCATGGGAGACCACCACAGTCAATGACCTTTTAAAAAATAGGACTTGGGGAAACGGATACATTGACTATTTTCATATAATATGTTAAACAATCATTTACTTCATATAATGAAACCATACTGGATCCACACAATATAATAATAGTAGTAAAGTTGGAAGGCACCTTAGAGGTCATCTAGTCCAACCCCCTGCTCGGGCAGGAAACCCTACACCATTTCGGGCAAATGGCTGTCCAGTCTCTTCTTAAAAACTTCCAGTGTTGGAGCATTTACTGCTTCTGGAGGCAAGCTGTTCCAATGATTAATTGTTCTCACTGTCAGGAAGTTTATCCTTAGTTCTAGGTTGCTTCTCTCCTTGATTAGTTTCCACCCGTTGCTTCTTGTCCTGCCTTCAGGTGCTTTGGAAAATAGCTTAATTCCCTCTTCTTTATGGCAGCCCCTGAGATATTGGAATACTGCTATCATGTCCCCCCTTGTCCTTCTCTTCGTTAAAATAGACATACCCAATTCTCGCAACCGTTCCTTATATGTTTTAGCCTCCAGTCCCCTAATCATCTTTGTTGCTCTTCTCTGTACTCTTTCTAGAGTCTCAAAATCTTTTTTACATCGTGGTGACCAAAACTGGATGCAGTATTCCAAGTGTGGCCTTACCAAGGCATTGAAGAGTGGTATTAATACTTCGCGTGATCTTGATTCTATCCCTCTGTTAATGCAGCCTAGTACTGTGTTGGCCTTTTTGGCAGCTGCCGCACACTGCTGGCTCATATTTAAGTGATTGTCTACTAGGACTCCGAGGTCCCTCTCACAGTTACTAATATTGAGCATGGTGCCACCTATGCTGTACTTGTGCATTTGGTTTTTCTTGCCTAAATGTAGAATCTTGCTTTTTTCACCATTGAATTTCATTTTGTTAGTTAGTGCCCAGTGTTCAAGTCTGTCCAGATCCTTCTGTACCTGAAGCCTGTCTTCTGGAGTGTTGGCTATTCCTGCCAACTATGTTAAAGTAATACTATGTTAAAGTAATCTATCACATTTTAATTTGAGGGGTCTTTGGTGTTCTCTGAACTTGGTTGTTTTATTATATAGGTTTCATTACTCAAACTAGGTAACATCATTAGTGCTGTGAAGTTGGGTTTGCTCTCAGTTTATATTCTAGTGGCTAGCCCTGTCTGTGTTAGTGGGGGTCATCTTAGAGATTCTTTGATTGGGCTGTTTATTGTAGACTTCCTTGACAGTTCCTTGACTGGGATATTGTTTACTTGCTTGTTGGTCTGATGTTAATCTTGGAGTTAATCTAGTGGGAAGGTATTTTGATCTTTTTGTTCCCTTTTGGCTTGTTGATTTTTTCTTTTGCATAGTATGTAGATATTGTTTAAGTCTGTGTGTCTATTAATGACTTAATTTGTCAGTGCGCCATGTTTCTAGAAATTCTCTAATGTTTTCGGACTTGGCTTGGTCTAGGATGGTCACAGTTTCCCAAATGAAACTATGGTTAAGTCTCTCCATATATTGTGAAATTAAAGAGGTTTCATCATGTCTTCTGACTGCTAGTGGATACGTTCTATCAGTCTTTTGCTTGTTTGTCCTACATAGTGACTCATGCAGTCATTACACTGTATGTTGTAGATGACTACTATTTTTTTCTTCTGTGGCTGCTGGTCTTCTGGTTTACTTAGGATGTTTTGAAGGGCTTTAGTTAGCTTTGTGCATTGAAGTAGTCTGTGGTTATTGTAGTCTGTTGGTGGTTTCTGAGATGTTCTTGAAGTATGGCAGTTCATTGTTTTTAGGGTTTGTGTTGATTGTGCTGTATTGGGTTCAGTGGTCAGGCACTTTTTGTTAAAGTTGCATGAATATCCATTTTGTTAGATATCAAGAGAAAGCCCTACTCCCTTCTAGCACTGATGATGTTACCTAATTTGGGTAATGAAATGACTGCAAGAAAACATCCAAGCTCAGAAAGTACCAAGGACCCCTAATTTCAACCCTGAGCTACAAATATTCTCCATTATTGTCCTTTTTATTTTGGCATGTTGTGTCTATCCATCTATTCTTGTGCAAGGTTTGAACATGTCATTTAGAAGGCCACCATAAGTTATATACTACATAAACAAGGTTATAGTTAAGGTTTATGGCAACAATCAGCAGTTTTAATCCTAAGTGTAGTTGAGAAACCAGAAATTAAAATCAAAGCAGACAACCATGCCACTTTTGAGAACTACATTTCACTGTGGTAACTTGTTTACAATTGTATAAGTTGGGCAATGGCCAGAAATGGGTGAGACCAGAGGGCCCGTCTGTTTCCTCCACTCGCATCTATTCACTTCCCCTGCTTTGCTGTGCACGTATATTAGACGGACAGGGAGAAAAGGAGGGGATGATTTTATCTTTCCTTTTCCTGCTACAAAAGAAGACTGGAACAAAGCCAGTTGGAAAGGGAAATTTGTGGATTTTTTTTAAACATCCCAATTCCTGCCTTCTGGAATAATACTTTGTTTTATTAATGTTTTTGTGAAAAGGGGGTTATTAGAATATGAAATTCATTTTGCTTTCATGGGTAGATTAGGGTTAAGTAGATTTAAATTTTAAAGCATTCCAAATCATATGACAGACTGATATCTGTAATAATAATAATAATAATAATAATAATAATAATAATAATAATAATAACTTTATTATTATTAACTCTGAATCTGACCGATCACTATTAAGAGCCTATCTTAGGACTTATTTAGTGGCAATAAGGACGGCAAAGCGTGTTCACTTTTCCGCACTTATTGCGTCTGCAGAATCTCGCCCGGCCGCCTTGTTTAGGGTGACCCGCTCCCTTCTTAAAGTGGAGGAGGTGGAGGAACCCTTGCAGGGGAGAGCTGAGGAGTTTGTTCAGTTTCTTTTGGACAAAATCGCTCAGATTCAGAGAGACCTGGACTCCGACTGGGCAGTGCCAGCCGAGTTGCCAGGGGCTGGTCTTAGTCATGTTATCTGGAGCGAGTTTGAGCCTGTGACCCCTGATGAAGTGGACAAGGCTGTGAGGGCAATGAATGCCGCCACCTGTTTATTGGACCCGTGCCCCTCCTGGCTGGTTTCTGCCAGTAAGGAGGTGATACGAGGCTGGCTCCAGGCAATAATCAATGCCTCCTTGATGGAGGGGTCTTTCCCGCAACCTTTAAAGGAAGCGGTGGTGAGGCCCCTCCTCAAGAAGCTTCCCTGGACCCAGCTGTTTTGAAGAACTTTCGTCCTGTCTCCAACCTCCCCTTTGTGGGGAAGGTTGTAGAGAAGGTGATGGCGTCCCAACTCTTGCGATCCTTGGATGAAACGAATTATCTGGACCCTTTTCAATCTGGTTTCAGGCCCAGCTACAGCACTGAGACTGCTTTGGTCGCACTGACCGATGACCTCTGGCAAGCCCGGGATAGGGGTCATTCCTCTATCTTGGTGCTTCTTGACCTCTCAGCGGCTTTCGATACCATCGACCATGGTATCCTTCTGTGTCGTCTCGGAGAAGTGGGGGTGGGCGGCGCCGTATTGCGGTGGTTCTCCTCCTACCTCTCTGACAGGTCGCAGTCGGTGTTGGCGGGCGGACAGAGATCGACTCCTAGGCGCCTCGATTATGGGGTACCTCAGGGCTCGGTCCTGTCCCCCCTCCTTTTTAACATCTACATGAAACCGCTGGGTGAGATCATTCGGCGACATGGGGTTAGGTATCATCAGTATGCGGATGATACCCAATTGTATATCTCCACCCCGTGTCCTTTCAGTGAAGCAGTCAACGTGATGTGCCGGTGCCTGGAAGATGTGAGGGTCTGGATGGGGGTGAACAGGCTTAGACTCAACCCTGACAAGACCGAGTGGCTCTGGGTCTTGCCCCCCAAGGGTCATCCTGATGGTCCATCATTAGTCCTGGGGGGGGGTAAATTTACCTCCCTCAGTGCAGGCACGCAACTTGGGTGTCCTCCTGGACTCACAGCTAAATTTGGAACAACATCTATCGGCTGTGGCCAGGGGAACCTTTGCCCAGGTTCGCCTGGTGCACCAGTTGCGGCCTTATTTGGACCGGGAGGCTCTACTCATGGTCACTCATGCCCTTGTCACCTCAAGACTGGATTACTGTAATGCGCTCTACATGGGGCTACCCTTGAAGAGCGTTCGGAGGCTGCAGTTGGTTCAAAATGCAGCCGCGAGAGCGATTGTGGGTGCACCAAGGTATACCCACGTGTCACCTATCCTCCCCAGCTGCACTGGCTTCCTGTGGGTCTCCGGACGCAATTCAAGGTGTTGGTTATCGCCTTTAAAGCCCTTCATGGTTACTTACAAGGTTACTTACAGGACCACATACTGCCGCATAGTTCCCAGAGACCGGTGAGGTCCCACAGATTGGGCCTCCTTCAGGTCCCGTCGGCCAGACAATGTCGGCTGGCAGGCCCTCAGGGAAGGGCCTTTTCTGTGGTGGCTTCGACCTGGTGGAATCAACTTCCCCCCGAGATTCGAACTACTCCCACCTTGCCGGCCTTTAAGAAAGCCATTAAAACTCTCCTGTTCCAGCAGGCCTAGGGTTGATGTCCCTGGGGGGGCCGGGATACGATTGGGACATGCTGTATGAATGCAATTATTTTACTGTTTTATTGTTATATTTATTGTTTTAATTTTGTACACCGCCCTGAGTCCCTAGGGATTGGGCGGCATATAAATTTTATTAATAAATAAATAAATAAATAATAACAATAATAATAATAAAGTTGGAAGGGACCTTGGAAATCATCATCTGACTTAGTTCTTGCTGAGTTCCCCAAAAAAGAGGTGACATTCCTTTCTATAAGTATTCATGTTAATCTAGTGTTAGATAATAATGCTTCTCTATTATGTCTGTATGAACTGTATGAATTTTTACATAGAATAATGAAAGACATTATAAAGTATACTGGAACAGAAATATGAAGTAATTTAATTCTTTATAACTATTTTCTACTCAAACTCTGATTTTTGAAATCTTTAACTGAGTGAAACAGTACATCATAAGGGAAAATGTTTTGAACCAAGGTACCTCAAATTGATTAATTTACAGAATGCATCCAAAATCTGAGATCCATGACTCCCATAGAATTGAATTTGACAAATTTTATGAAACATTTTATGACAGTGGTGGCGAACCTATGGCACGTGTGCCAGAGGCAGCATGCGGAGCCCTCTCTGCGGGCATGCACCATTGCCCCAGCACTCATGGTCTCTAAAAGTTCGCCATCGTAAGGCCAGCCAGCCTGGAGCTGCCATTGGGGAGCCCACTATCCTAGTCACCAGATACCCCCTGGATCTCCCCCAATCCTGCCCAGCTCCCACAGGTGTCCCTCCCCATAAGCAACATCAAGATGGCCATGCCCACCCTGGCCATGCCCACCCAATCTGTCATGACTACTGCAGCCACACCCATCCAGTGGTCACGCCCACCCAGTCTGCCAAGCCCATTGTAGCTGCACCCACCGAGTGGGCCACACCCACCCAGCACCCGGTGATACATAAGTGGGTTTTGGGTTGCAGTTTGGGCACTCAGTCTCTAAAAGGTTTGCCATCACTGTTTTATGACATAAAATGATCATAAAACAGTTTATACCAAAATATGAAATGTCATAAAATAGTTCCTGTGTTATACAGTTTCATGGGCTATTAACGTGGCATATATATCTCTGAATGTATACCAAGTTTTCCAATAAAGACAGTACATTAGAAACTCTGACATTGTTGAAGG
Organism: Crotalus tigris; assembly: GCF_016545835.1. Classification (NCBI taxonomy): domain Eukaryota; kingdom Metazoa; phylum Chordata; class Lepidosauria; order Squamata; family Viperidae; genus Crotalus; species Crotalus tigris. The sequence goes on along the minus strand of NW_024096551.1, from coordinate 4,624,462 downwards.
CATTGAATCTGAAAATTGAAGATAAGGAAATACAGTATCTCTGAAAGGATGCCTCCTCAAAAGGCATACTAGTTGTAATTAATTATATTTTATAATTAAATGTTGCTCTGTAATGTCCTCCTTATTTGTAAATAAAAATAGAAAAGATGATATGTGATGACAGAAGAATGCTATTGGTGTCACTATCAAGGCATTTGGTTTATAAAGTTAGTGACTTAGAGACACGTTACTTGATGTGAACTGGAAGGGAAAATATAATGCTTTCGAACTGTGACACTTTTGACCTGATAATTCTAGAGAAGTTGGCATTTGTCATTGAATTTAACATATTTTCTCCCTTCCGATTCTTACTGAATGTGCTGCTAAAGTTTTTTTTAATTTTGATTTGTAACATAATATGCTTTTGATGCCACTATACAGATAATAATAATTAAGGAAATTATCTAAGAAAAGAAACTTAAAAAGTATTTCAAAGCATGACTTAGTGAAATCTTGTTAATAAAGCTCTTGTACATGGAAGAATATCTAGTTTATAATCTTATTTAGATGTTCCAGTGTTTCAGACTTTGAATTATTTACATTAATCTTTTGTTTACAAAAAAAGCAATATTGCAAATACTAAATAAAAAGTAGAGGATGAAAAAGCTTAGATCTGTAGCATCTCATTTTTGTAGAAAATACCATATTTGAGTGACATTATATTCATGTAACATAATATAAATTTATCCAAACTCTTTTCCATAATTCATAATGTGAAAGGAAGATTATTCTTGTTGGCAATTTATCATTCAGACTAAACAATCCAAGAGTAATTAGTCTGATTCTGTCTTTAACAATCTAACATATGTGGTAGTTCCCATTGTAAGCACATTAATTCAGTCATAGCTCTATGCATTTGTGTTTCTCTTTACATTTTGGAAAAACAGTTTAGCTTCCCTCTATTTAATATAGTTTTAAAAAAGAAAAAAATGAGTTTTTTTTTCAAATGCCAGAGTATGCAAGTGACCCAGAAGGTACATCCAGGATAAGTTGACTCAAGTTTGCAGGCTAAGGATGTGTGTAGTATTTGGTATAATATCACTGTCTGATAAATTTAAAATATGGTATTGGCAGATGATGATACGGTACTAACATCCAAAATATATTTTTGGACCATTGGACTGCTAGAATTGTTTTAGTGGCAAGTGACATCAACAACCTAGCAATATTAATTATTCCCAAGAAGTTACCTGTAGTGTATTAATGTATTACTTTCTCACTGTTTCTCCCAAGTTCCCATATTCATTAGTTAGTAGGCCATTTCAGAATGTATTCACAACAAAGATGATTGCTGCCAACAAGGTATGTGGAACAGTTGGGGATTAAGAGTGTTTGGCAGTTGTCAGTGTATTTACTGAACAAAATGTAGTTAATTGTGTTAATTACAAAAAGGAGTTGTTGATTAGTCTTTTCAGACTAATCTAATTTAGATTGTAAGATTTTTTGAATAGTTCTTTTCCTTTTCTTCATCTGGAAATGTAGGCTATATTCACACCAATTTCCTCTAGTAAAATGGTCTGAATTGTTCCATAAGGGCAACACTGAGAGATATTTCAGGAAAAGAGTCCTTTTCTTTCTCCAGCACAATCCTAATTCTTTCTTAACAGCAAAACCCCATTAGTTTCTCAAAAGAAATTAAAGAAATGTGCAAGTAGAGTTTTGGGAAGAGAAGGTAAGTACAAAATACAAAGATCTTTTCTGATTACCAGAATCCTTGAATTTTTAGCATTTATAATTGGCCTTGAGACAAAATAGCCCATGATATATGATTTATTGTTGCAAGGGCTAAATGGTTAAAGAATTCTTATGTAAAGACTTTAATCTGAATTTCATGAATTTTCTATCTTTCTTCCTGTAATATGATTCTGTCTATGAGTTTTAATTAAAATACAGACTTGTTCTATAAGTGAGAGAATTACAATGGTAGCTTTCCATTTCTAAAAAATATAGTCTATTAATACTTTCCCTTAGTGCTAAATACATTCAACATGTATGTACATTCAAATGTATTTTCCTATTTATTGCATATTATAAAAAAACAAAATTTTGATATGGAAAATGATTTCTAAAATTCTGATTTGAAGTACTTGTAGATCCAGCCGAAGTTTAGCAAACTAAATGTTAAACAATGTGATATATTTAGATTCATAAAATTCACATTTATCCGAACAGTCAAAAGGAAACTAATGTTTGTGCTTCAAACACTACCAAAGGTCTGGAATGCACTGTTTACTTCCTGAACAATTACAGAAAACAATGAATTTGGAAAGCTGTTTAGGTTTGTTGTAAGCTTCTGAGTTTTTTTTTTAAAGGAACAATACTATTAGATTAAAAGATATGGCAAAGGGAACTCTATAAATTCTGCTTCTAGCTTTCTAATTGTTTATTATAAATAAACTTAGCTTAACTCAGTATTGATATTTGGAGATTTATATAAAATCCAAAACTAAAAGTATCAAAACAAAATAATCAAATAGAATTGATATGGGCATTCATACAGTTAATAGTTAAAATCAATTCCCAAATGGCTGTTCAAACAAGATACAGATAGTCCTCAAGATACAACCATAATGGAGCCTACCCATTACAGTTGCATGTTGTGACAGCTGTTAAACGAGATGACTTCACTCAACGACTCTCATCCTCTGCTCTTCCCGATGCTGCCATTAAATGAACATGTAAGTTTGTTAAGCAGAGAATGGGATGCCTTAGGAATGGGGGGGTTGGGAGGCTGAGAGGCCTAGCGTTGGCCCAGGCCTGTCTGTCCCAATCTCCCAATGTCTCTTTTACCTCTTGAGACAGTCCATGCTCTGTACCCAGCCTTTTGTGATTCCCATAGGCCTCAGCCTGCTCCCAACCTGGCTACTTAGCCACCCAAGCCAATCTAAAATTGGGCAGCAGAAGCTTCTGGCATCCAGGGATTATTAAAGCCTATAGGCCAAGACCTATTTCCCATTTAATCACCTAAAAGACTTGCAGGACTTTGCCTGCTCCTCATTTATCTCCAGGGCCCAACAACAACTTACATTTCTGTTTTTTTCAGAGACTCCTATTCTATGTAATACCAAGCTCAGCTTCCCTATGTATTTTCAGGAGTGTATAAGGAGCTCCATTTTTTAAAGAGGATTCATTTGTTTGTGGATCCATTTGTTTAAAAACGGCTAGTGAGAATGTTGGCTGAGGAACAGGTCAAGTCCTGCAAGTCCTTTAGGTAACTGGATGGGAGGTAGGCAGAAGCCTACAGACTATAACAGCTCCTTAGACATTGATAGCTTCCACTGCCGGCTTTAGGTTGCCTTGAGTGGCTAGAGGGCTGGGTTGGGAGCAGGCCAAGGGCCTGTAGGGATCTGTTGGGTAGGTTTGGAAGATAGATGTGTGGAGGGGTGCTACAGTATCCCTGTGGTCAGTTGAGTGAACAACCATGAGGGTGCTATAACAGATATAACTTCAAAACAGGGTTGTAAATGGTTTCTGGGTATCTGTTATAAATATGAACAGCCATTAGGTGACCGGTTGTATTTCAAGGACTACCTGCAGTCTTAACTAGATTTTGGAGGACCAATAGGGAATGGACCAATGTTGAAGTGCATCTCTGAGGGAAAGATTTTCCATAACATGGGCCCATAAGAGATTATATGTCTTTGTGTTAGGAAAAGGATATCTCTGAACAAATAGTAATTCCACCTTAATTAACTTTAAATTGATTTCTACCCACCCAGATCTCACAAAGTCAGTTATGACTTCCAAATATCAGCATCTCCAGTTCAGCCTAGAATAATGTAAAGTTGCATATTGCTAGCATAGTGATAATTTCTCCAGCGTGAGGATGGAGAATCCACGAATGGGTTTGCTTCATCTTCCTGCCCAATTAGACTAAGTCTGATAACTTGATACGCCTCCTGCTGGGTCAGAGCCTAACCCAGTCTTGACTTAGTTTCAGCCCAGCAGGACACGATTGTGTTGGCTCCAGTCGTCAGACTTTAGTCTAGCAGGTCATATAAGCTTCCATTCGTGGATTTTTTTCCTCCATTTTTTATAGCAGCGCTGGGATCAGCGCTGAGGTAGCATCAGTCGGGGATTTTCTGTTGTGTTTTTCCCTTTTTGCCTCGTTCGGACTCAAATTCCTGACAGAGCCACAAGGGACTTCCAAAGGCTGTCAGAGGCCATTTGGAGCTTCTAGCTCAATGGAGTGCTGACGGCCAGTGGCTGGCCAGCTGAATGGCTGGCTCAGCCTCTCCCCACCACTGTGTTCAGCACGTGCTCGTTGGGAGGCATCTGAGTTCAGTGGAGCGCTGACAGCCGTTTTTTCACAGTCCAGACAGCTGACTCAGAGATTGTTGCCATCTCTCTGTTTCTTCGCGCGCTGGTCGCGGCTGCCATTTTGCGAGCCGTGCAAGGGCCGCTTTTTTCACTTTTTCACCTTTTTGTGTTTTCGGTCTTATTGCATCCCCCTTGGACAGCTGAGGTCCGGCTAGAGGCCAGCTGATTGCAAGTCCCTGGGGGGTTCTCCCGTTGCAGGGCCCCAGTGCAAGAATATGGGCACTAGTTCAGCACCTCAGGATATGGCCGCCATTTTGACAACTCCCATCCTTGCAAAAGTTGACAAGGCCACAGGTCTTAAGCACACAGCCTAGGATTTAGATAGTGGAACAGCCATCCAAGAGTCATGTGTTTGTCCCTCTCAGCGTCCTAGTGCCAACTTATGACACAGGTGTGCTGGCTTCGCCTTCTGGCCCTGCCACCACAGCCTAGAACCAGTGTGCTGACCACATCACTAGTGTGGTCTGGCTGCCACTAATGAGGGCACTCGTGCACTGGCTGTTATCATTTGGCATTACTGCCACTGAGCAGAGATGTGTGTGCGGGCTGTTGCCACCCCTGATTCAGCCGCCACTGTCAGTCTCTACCAGGGTGTTGGCGTCGCATCATCTGGTATTGCAGACATAAGGAGCATAGTCCAGAGTACTCATTTTCAGTGTGTGATACAGGGCACACCAGTACTCTGCTCCTCTGCCAGGATATCTCTCCCAGCACCCACTGGGATATCTCTACAGACATGGCTGATAACACACTGCCTCAGCCGGTGCAGAGCACTCCTAGCTCCCCCACCAGGAAGAAACATAAGTCCTCCAAACTGGATGCGGCGGGGAAGCTCAGGGCCAAGGCCATTTCAAACAAGATGTCAAAGCAATAATATCCTATATTATTCTTTGAAGTGTTTCATTAGTCGGAACCATGACACAAGAAGCCCTCTAAGGCGGCCGAAAAGGAGGATACAGGGAGACACCAAGCGCTAGAAAAGCAATTTTCCAAGGCCCAGAGACTGAACACAGGTGGAACGGACATTGTTTCCCCCGCCCCTCCTGAGGTGTCACTTTTTGAGCCTCAATTCGCCCCTTCCACCTCATCGATCCAACGGGCCTGGCTCCCAGAGGGGGACACCAGATAGGAGGAAGTGGCTCTCCCCAGCCAGGACTCATGCCCATGATGGATTCCACACTCACCCAGAACCCAGCCGGGCTCTGAGGTGACATTCACGCCCACAGCTGCAGGGCTTCGACCCACAGACCAGGGGGCATGGCCAGACCAATTCCAGGCACTCATTGCCCAGGTCTTCGCCCAGGAATGGCCGCTTCATTCACCCAAAGGCCCAGTCCTGAGTTTGTGGCGCCTATGACCCCATACTCTCAGGTGGGAGCACCTGAATATCCGGTCTCCATTTCCTTTGACCAGTCCTCTCAGGATAGAGATACTTGTTTTGAGGAGTATGAGCCTCACGACATACAGCTGTCAGATGACGAGGAATCGTCTCCAGAGCCTTCTCCCTTTGTAGGCTTATTTGATCCAACATTATTTAAGTCTCTCCTTCTCAAAGCGAGTAACTCTGCCAAGATTGATATGGATCAGGAACATCAACTGGTCCCATCCATCAGTCAAGAGAACAATTCACTGTTCTCTGAGCCTGTTATCATGCAGAGGCATATCCCTTGTCCTCCCTTCTTTCAGAACACCATCCCAGAACAGTGGGGAGCACCTGGCACCCTCCCCACACTGGGGGGAACGGACAAGAGACAACCTCTTGGAGGTTCCAGCCATTGATGAACCGCTAACACCTCTTTATTCTTCCTCCATGGTGTCAGGGGACATGGCTGGAGCCTTGAAGCCAGAGGACAGAAAGACTGAGTTTTCCCTCCGCAGGAATCATCAAGCTTCTGCATGGTCAATAAGGGCCTCTACATCCACTTCCTTCTTCGCCAGGACTTCTCTTATCTGGCTTCGAGAGCTTCAGGCCATGATTCCCTCAGAACAGGTACGCACACACCAAAAGTTGGTAAGTTGGTGGCGGCATCAAAGTACTTGGCAGACACGTCACTTCACGCCACCAGGTTTTCATCCTGAGCGCTAGCTTCTAATATTACAACGTGCAGGCTCCTATGGCTCAGACAATGGCGAGCTGACTCAAAGACAAAGTGGCGTTTAGCAATCGCCCCGTACCATGGCGGCCAGCTATTTGGAGAGGCCCTCAACCCGTACCTGGTGGAGAACAGGGACAAGCGCAAGATGCTCACACATCTTACCAGACGAGCGGACAGGAGGTCTAGCTCATACTCCCATAGACAATCCTTTTGTCCAGGGGCCGGATTGAAGTGGTCTCAGCCTCCCTGCTCCTTTCCTCCTCGACCCGACGGTCAGCCGGATTGTTCTGTTCCTAGGTCCAGGCAACAATTCCAGGGCAAGCAGCCCTTTCGGGGCATGGGAGGTCACCCCTTCAGAAGGGCCAAGTAACTTCAGAGAGGCCTCCCCCATTGGTGGCAGATTGGCCCTATTCGTAACTATATGGGAAGCTGCCACCACAGACTCTTGGGTGCTAAACATTATCAGGCACGGCCTGTCCCTGGAATTCTTATCCAACCCCTCAGAACGCTTCATTTCTTGTCCCACTCCAAGGAACGCAGTCAAGGCAAAACTCATGGCCAAAGCCATCCGTCATCTTTTAGAGATAAAGGCCATAGAACCAGTGCCGGGACTCCAGAGACTGAATTCCCATCTGGCCTACAAAAAATTCAAAATGCAGACACTCCAGTCTATCCTGGCTAGCATCAGACGGGAGGATTTCCTGACGTCTATAGATCTCACAGAGGCATATTTGCATATTCCCATCCTTGTCAGCCATCGGAAGTTCCTCAGGTTTTGTTACCAACACCGTCACTACCAATACAGGGTGCTACCGTTTGGCCTCTCGTCTGCCCCACGAATGTTCACAAAAATCCTAGGTGTACTGGCTGCTCACTTACGGCTTGTCCCGATACGCATCCAGTGCTACCTCGACAACATCCTGATACAGTCCCCCTCCTTTCAGGTGGCCCAATCAGACCTGGCCCTGTGCATCGATACCCTCCAGATCCATGTACACCGCGGCTCTTGTCCATGAAGGTAGCCTTGCTGGTAGCTGTCACGTCAGCCAGATGCATATCGGAGCTGGCAGCCCTCTCAGTCAGGGAAGACCTATGTGTTTTCCACAGCGACAGAGTGGTCCTTTGATTAGATCCATCATTTGTTCCCAAGGTTAACTCCTTGTTTCACAGGTCCCAGGAGGTGATACTTCCTAACTTTTGCCCTCGTCCGTCTCACGGCCTAGAACGACAGTGGCACACTCTGGATGTTCACAGGGCATTATGCCAGTACATCAAATGGATTTCTGCCTTTCGCAAGTCAGAAGCACTTTTCATCTCTTTCCAGCCCTTTTCCATGGGGCAGAAGGTTTCATCATCAACCATAGGCAGATGGATTAGGGCTTGCATTGTGAAGGCATACCAAGTGCTCTCCTTGACCATTCCAAGTCGCATCACTGCTCATTCCACCCGCAGCGCTGCAACATCGGCAGCTTGGGCGACACAGGCATTCATTGGAGAAATCTGCAGGGCGGCGACTTGGTCCTCACCTTCCCCATTCATAAGGCACTACAAAATAGATAAGTTTGCCTCCGTGGATGCCTCATTTGGTCGGAGGGTGTTACAACAAGTAGTGTCATCAAGTGGGACACAGGCCCTGACCAATTCCCTTCCATAGGGACAGGGCAGCTTTGGTATGTCCCATTCGTGGATTCTCCATCCTCATGCTGGAGAAGGGGCGTTGTCTTACCTGAACGCCTTTTCTCAGCATGATGATGGAGAATCCACACCCACCCTTCTAGTGTCCGTTAGGTCCTGTGTCGGGTAGGAAGAGCCAACATATCGGACTTTCGGTAGCTTTGCCTTCGTCAAGACTGAGTTAGGCTCTGACCCAACAGGAGGCATGTCAAGTTATCAGACTTAGTCTAATTGGGCAGGAAGATAAAGCAAACCCATTCGTGGATTCTCCATCATCACGCTAACAAAAGGTGTTCAGGTAAGACAATGCCCCATCTCACTCTAAACCAGTGATTAAATTCTACAAGTGATTTTATATGGATATTAGAAGGTATTGAGGAAAGAGTTGAAATTTGCAGTACCCCATGCTAGAGAATCCACCAGCTTGACTACTATCCAGCCATTTCTGATTTGTTCAGTAGGTAGCAGAACTACTGCAAATGGTGCCTCCTCTACTTAACTCCCATCGACAGTCCATTAAGATACCAAAGTATCCAAACTAGAAGGATGCATTCCTACTCTATCATGCTTGAAGTAGATAATCTACCACAGTACCAAATGTTGTTTCCATCCCATGTTGAGGTCTAAATCCAGATTGTAAAAATCATCCATTGCATCAAAGATCCTCTGTAGTTGATCTGCCATTATTTTCTCTAGAATCTTCTCTAGAAGTGGAAAAGTAGAGATTGAAGACTAATAGTTCTGTTACAAGAAATTGGAGAGAGGATTTTCAAAGAGGCTTTGAGAAGTTAATATACTACCTGCCTTGAAAAAGTGGGTAGTGCACTGTTTCTTTTTTTTCTTAATTTATTTTCTTTTATCAACAATAATAAAATACAAAATAGAAAAATGAACACCCAATAGTAAGGAGGAAAATATTATTGTGTATGAAAAAAGGGAAAAAAACACAAATGTCAAATACTGTAGATTTAATATTAAATATAAAGAATCCACCCCAGCTGGATCCTGAAAAGTAAATTAAAAAACGATAGGCTCTCCTCTTCTTACATAACAGGTCTACAAATAGTTATAAACTTTCCCATTCTTATTTAACAAAAATATATTAAATAAACAAATATTCCAGATGAGGAAGTCTCTGCCCAATAATCAAATCAATGCAACTTCTAATAAATATATATGTAAAAATTTTTTAAAAGTCAACAGATTAGCCCATACATTACACTAATCTTCAAATCCTTCTGTTAACATCTGCTATTGTATTTAACAGGTAGAAAGTCCACAAATGGCTTCCAGCTGTTATAAATTGTCTAGCCCATTGTCCCTAATCGAAACAGTTAATTTTGCCATATCTGCTAATTCAGTCAATTTTAAAATCCACTCTTCAATAGGCAGTATCTCCTTTTCTTTCCAATGTTTGGCAAGTATACTCCTTGCAGCAGTTACCATGTAAAGAAATGGAATCCCAAACTCTTTTTCTCCTCCTCCTCCTCTTCCTCCACCACCACCATTACCCGTGTTATGGCAAAGTCTGCTTATCAGCAAAGCCATCTCCATTTGGGTTGATCCAGGGTGTCTTTCAAGTCCTCCTTGATGCAATCCACCCATCGTTTCTTGGATCTGCCATGGGGTGGCTGGCTCCAGTGTCCAGACACATTTCTGTCCTTGCCATTGAGTTTTCTTTATCGCGTACAATGTGTCAATACCATATAAGTCTTCCTTCCCACACTTTTGCTACAATTGGCACAATTCCCAATCGACATCGATGTCATTAATAGCATAGTTGAATTGCGTTAGTCCAAGGCAGCATTGGAGCATTTGCATCACATATATGGCCTGCTCATGCTTTGCCATCACTGGCCAGCACTCTGATCCATAGAAGGCGACTAGGTGCACTACTGTTCTGTGAATCTTTGACTTGAGGTGTAGGGGCAACTGAGGATTGCACAGGACTCCAGTAAAAAAACTATTTTTCAAGTGGTTTATCCATAATACCTAAAAGAAAAGCTTCAGGTTTCATTAATACTTGTATCTTAAATATTTTTGCATTATCATTCTTATGCTTATCCTGCATGATTTAAAATGTTTACAAGACCACCCACATGATAAAATTGCCTGGATTTTGTTTACATTTCCAACACTTGTTAGAAATTTCTTTATACATTTTTGCTAATCTGTCTGGGGTCAAATACCAATGATACATTATTTTGTAAAAATGATAGTACACTGTTTTTTGAAGAAACTTTGAGATTTACATTTATACTATTCCAAATCTTCTCTAATATGATTTACTTGATGTTGTGCCTTATAACTGTATTGCTTAACTACAGAAATCTCGGTCCCAATTTCTGTTGTTAATTAGGGACTACCTGTAAAGTGCCATGTCTAGAAAAACCCAAGGTGGAATATTGTTGCACAGTTAGTCCTTCACTTATGACCACAATTGCCCCACAGTTCCATTGCTAAGCAAGAAAGTTATTGAGTTTCCCCCCATTTTACAATCTTTCTTCCACAATTTTGTGCTTAATAACTGCATTTCACTGCATTTGTTAAGTTAGTAACATGGTTGTTAAGTGAATCTCACTTCCACATTGATTTTGCTTGTCAAAACATCATAAAAACATGACCCTAGGACATTGCCAACTGTCATAAATACATGGCAGTTGCCAAGTGTCCAAATTTTGATCATGGGACCATGGGGATGTTGTAACAGTTGTAAGCATGAAAAATGATCGTGTCTCTTTTTTCAGTGTCCTAATTTCAAATGGTCACTAAATGAATGGTTATAAGTTAAATACTATCTGTACTGATGCTAGGCAATAATCTCTCTTACAAAGTAATAAAAAATGGAAATACTTGCTTTTCTGAAATCTGTATATCATTGACATCTCAAAAGTGATAATGACATTTGAATGGCCAGGCAGAATCTTGTAAGCGCAATCTCTCCTTCTGCCTTTGATCCAGAGAAACTTTAAAACTGGAGGGAGAGAAAAATCTGCAAATCTTATTTTCTCTGTTATTTTGTTGTAAATTAGGCAGTACAAAAGGAGGAAACTGGGCCCTTTGTTTCTAACTTTGATTTCTCTTGGGTAAAGTAGGCTGCTTATTTCAGAAATATTTTATTACAATGCCTTTTTCCTCAGCAGTGCTGCTTGTATATTTGTTGATAAGAGGCAGTGATAATTTATATACTGTAGTAGTAGTAGTAGTAGTAGTAGTAGTAGTAGTAGTAGTAGAGTGGAAGGGACCTTGGAGGTCATCTAGTCCAACCCCCTATTCAGGCAGGAAACCGTATACCATTTCAGACTGGCTGTCCAGTCTCTTCTTAAAAACTTCCAGTATTGGAGCATTCACCACTTCTGGAGGCAGGTTGTTCCACTGGTTAATTGTTCTAACTGTCAGGAAGTTTCTCCTTAGTTCTAAGTTGCTTCTCTCCTTGATTAGTTTCTATCCGTTGCTTCTTGTCCTGCCTTCAGGCGCTTTAGAAAATAGCTTGACTCCCTCTTTTTTGTGGCAGCCTGAGATATTGGAACACTGCTGTCATGTCCCCCCTCGTCCTTCTCTTCATTAGACTAGACCAGGGGTAGTCAACCTTTTTATACCTACCGCCCACTTTTGTATCTCTGTTAGTAGTAAAATTTTCCAACCGCCCACTGGTTCCACAGTAATGGCGATTTATAAAATAGGGAAGTAACTTTACTTTATAAAATTTATAAAGCAGAGTTACAGCAAGTTAAAGCATATAATAATAATTACTTACCAAATAATTTATGTCGTACTTTCGCTAAGTTTGGCAGAATAAATCTTTATAAAACAACTTACTGTAGTTAAACCTATCTTTTTATTTATACTTTGCATACATAGAAGCATGAAGTCTGATGAAATTACATTTAATTAATTAAATTATTAATGAGATCCCTGAGGCTGATGTTGCAAAACTAAATACTGGATATCTGGCTCAATTTTTGTAAGGAACAAATGAAGATCTCCTCTTTCAGAAATATTCAGGCAGTTTCTTTCTTTGATCATAATATGATTAACAGCACTAAAGCCTGATTCCACAAGATATGAGGTAGGGAAAGGTATCATTAAACTGAATATCATTTTCCACATATTTGGATATAAGACAGGCATGTTTTTACTTTGCCATAGGTTTTCATATCAACCACTATCGAATTTATGTTTACTTTCTTCATCATATCTAATTTCTAACAGTTCTTCTTGGCAAGTTGTATCAGCCTCTTCAATATTTGCGGTAAAAGGATTTTTCATCCAGTCATACACCTTCAATTTCAAAATATCTTCAAATTGTTTTTCCATGTCCAATTTAAGTTCGTTGAGGAAGCTACTGAATCTGTCAATATCCTCTGGAGTTACATCATCTTTTATAGATGATAATTCAGGAAACTGATGAAATTTTCTCCTCAACAGATTATAACTAAGTAGTTCAAGTTTGTCAATAAATAATGACACAATACTTTGGCAACCTATAAGAGTTTTATTAGCTCCTTGAAGCTGCAAATTGACATCATTAAATCTCTTGAAAATATCTGCCAAATAAAAGGCATCATTCTTTACTGTTTTTAACTGTTCACACAGATTGGTCTCATTATTACTTTCAAAAAATTGTATGACACTATCATATAATGCTACAAAACGAGCCAAAGATGTACCCTTTAACAGCCAACAAACTTCTGTGTGTGCAAGAGTAACGTAATAGAATCTTCATTATTGTCCTGGCAAAGCTGTCAAAATATTCTATCATTTTTTGCATTGGATTTGATCTTGTTTATGGCTCGAATTATTATAGTTAATGATGAATGGAGACTTGTACTTAGATATTTTCCTACAAGATGTTATCTGTGCACCACACAATGAATACATAAAACATTTGGCACTTCTTCCTTCAAATAGGCAACAAATCCACAATAGCGACCTACCATTGATGGTGCTCCATCAGTAGCGCATGCAACAATATTATTAAATTGTATTATTTTTTGTAAAGTATGATTTCACAGTATTAAATATAGATAATCCTCTTGTATCTGTAATGAGATTTATTGCGAATAGCATTTCTTCTCGTAATGTATTGTTTTCATCAAAATAACGTACATATGCCATTAATAAAGCATTATTATCTGCAATGGTAGACTCGTCCAGTTGCATGGAAAATGAAAAGTTTTGGAGAATACTTATCAGTTTTTTTTCAACATTAACTGCCATTTCTTCAATTTGTCGCTTTACTGTGCTATCGCTTAGGGGCAATGTTTTTAAAATTTCAGGTATATCCTGATGCATTACTGTTGAGATAAATTCTTTTATAGAGGGTATTATTACAGTTTCTCCAATATTATAGCTTTTACCACTTTTTGCAATTAATTATGAAATGCGATAAGTGGTAATTAATCCATCTTCGTTCGCTGCATGTTGTTTCTTAAATGATGCAATGATTGTTAAACGATTTTGAAATTTTTTATATATTTCCTGAAAATATTCAATGGGCTTGTCCTTATCATTTGGATGCTTTGTAGAAAGATGTTCTCGCAATCGACTTGGCTTCATTGCCTCATTGAATAATGTTTTATGACACAATAAACACATTGGATGTTGTTTATTTACAACAGATTCTATGAAACCCATCTTCAGATACTCTGGCAAATAGCCACGAGCGTATTTCTTTTTTTGAGACATGGACTCACAATATTTTGTTTGAAGCTGTAGGCAAGTGCTCACTCTCACAAATCTAACTGCATACTGACCAGTGCGACTGCAGACAAAAGAGCCTGTGCCGTGTATCGTAGTCTGTGCATGCCTCTCGCGCATCGTGGATTGGGTTTGAGGGGTGCCGTCTACCAGCTCTGTCTGTTACAGCTGGGTGGTGTGGGGGGAGATGCGCGAGCTATTCTGAGACGAGGCTCTTTTGTTTGCGGTCGCACTATAGCGCCATTTAGTTTCACTTACATAACGTGAATTAAACTTATGCACAGGCAATACAAATAGTATATTTTCAGAAATTCAAATTGTCACGGGGAATTTTATGAAAACCTAATGAAAATGTTTTTAAATAATGCTATGGAATTTTTTTTAAAAGTCAATTAAATTAAAAAAAAGGAAAGTGCTTCAGTATCGGACAAAACCCTTACCACCCACCATGAAAGCTGGAACGCCCTCTAGTGGGCGGTAGGGACCAGGTTGACTACCATTGGACTAGACCAACGGTAGGCAAACTTTGGCTCTTTTATGACTCGTGGACTTCAACTCTCAGAATTTCTGAGTCAGCCATGCTGAGGGGACAGGGAGAGGTTTCCAAGCTGAGCCATGCTGACTCAGGAATTCTGGGAGTTGAAGTCCACGAGTCATAAAAGAACCAAGGTTGCCTATTCCTGGACTAGACATTCCCAATTCCAGCAACCGTTCCTTATATGTTTTAGCCTCCAGTTCCTTGATCATCTTTGTTGCTCTTCTCTGTACTCTTTCTAGAGTCTCAACATCTTTTTTACATTGTGGTGACCAAAACTGGATGTAGTATTCCAAGCGTGGCCTTACCAAGGCATTGTAAAGTGGTATTAACACTTCACGTGATCTTCATTCTATCCCTCTGTTAATGCAGCCTAGCACTATGTTGGTTTGTTATTTCAAGGGGGGCACTTTGTTATATCAGAGTAATTCAACATATTTAAGCTGGTTGTAAATCAGTTTAGGAGAGGCAAAAAAGTTAATTTATTCAATTTTATTCAATTGTTCAATTTTTGATATAAGCATGAAGCTACTTTCAAAGCTTTTACTACAAGTCTGAATAGGGAAATATCCTTTCCTTATGGCAACAGACATTATTAACATCACATTAAAAAAAAAGCTTTAGCCTCAATTTTAGTTTATCAATACTCAAAAGGAATCTTCTGTCTCATCATTTAGTGCAATCCATATCACTTGAGAAATAATTCCTTCATTCCTTCATGCTTATATAGCTATAAATATCTGAGAAAGGACTCCACCCAATTATAAATGCAAATGCTTTCATTCTGAGTCACACCTTAATGTAATTGGAAGAGTAGGTTTAGAAATGAAGGGAGTAACTCTTGAAGTAAAAATAAATAGTGGCAATAATGGCATTAAGAGTATTTTGTTAATTCTGAAATAAATATCTAATGCATGTCTTTTTGAGAAGAACAGATGTGATGCAGGCAGCTCTTACTTTGTCTGCTTCAAATGTAGCACTGAAAAGAATTTCAATTAATAATTGTTCTAGATCTTTCTATAGCCAGACTTATTGAGCTTTGAGATTTTTTCTTTTTTTATTTTCAGCTTAATTCTAGAACATGCAAAATAAGAAGACATGCTTTTTGAGCATGCACAGATTGATGATTCCTTGGATAAACAGTTTGAGTACCGTACTATTCTAATTTTCTTTTTAAGATGCTATTTTTATTTGTTTGTTTTTTATACGTTAACAAGAGGGAATGTTCCTTTTATTGTTTTGCTTTGTTTGGGAAACAACATTCCATTAGGAATAATCTATCTTCTGACTTCAGAATAGGTGTAATACACATTTGAAGTAAACATATAATGCCTTATCTGACTCTCAGTACACACACTGAGCTTTAATATGGTGAAACATAAATAGCACTTTCTCCAGCAGGATGGCTGTAGAGTCCAATGGATGGGTTCTATGACAGCCTTCCTGCCCGGTCCCTTGGGCGTGACCCCAGTTTTGACTCAGTCTCGAAGCCCGTTAGCAGCTAGAAATTTAGCTCCTGACAGAAAGATTCTCAATTAGGCCTAAAGCCCTCTTCTCTCTCTATCAAATTTCCAAATTGTTTGACAAACTCACAGGGAGGCGTTTTTTTCCCTCAGCCTTGGCTCGGGGCTCCGAGCAGCTGACGGATCGCCGTTCCGTGCAGGCGTCGCCTTCAGGAGGTGGTGAGAGTATCGTAAAAAAAAAAATAACCGGGAGAAGCTGCGAGAGGCAGCAGAGAGTTAGAGAGAGCTAGCAGCGCCGCTGACCTATATTTCTTGGATCAGCTGGGGCACGCAGATTTGAAGCCCCTGGATAGTGAGAACCGCGTCGCCCAGGATTAGGGAGGTTACCAGCAAACGGCAACCTTTCCATTGCGCGACTCGCTAGAGTCGCTGGGGAAGCGCGGTCCATTCCGGGGGGCTCGTTAAGCCTTACAGTTAACTTCTGCCATCCCTAAAGCCTCCCCAGCCGGCGAAACGACCGTTGGAGCCAAACCTGCCATTTTGAGTGGCGGAGCAACCGCCGGAGCCAAAAATCCGCCATTTTGAGCCTCGTGGTTCTCCTTGGCAGTTAGTGGGAAGGCGTGGCCTTCACCAAGACTCCATTTTGGGTGTTTTTTCTCTCATTGCCTCCACCTTAGGTGTATCATATAATTGGAGATTTTTCCATAGTAGTGAGGGACAGAGAGAGAGAGGGCGAGGAGATAGAGCGTAAGAGAGTTTATTAGCACACCCTGTGGACTGTTTTTACAGCCACATATTGGGGAATACATACTCAAAAAGCCAGCAAACCATTTGCCCTCTAATCCGGGCCATTACAATTGCCCTTGGTGAAGGAGAGGGAGGAAATAAATTGAATTGGTCCACTGTTCCTCAGGGTGACCTTTAGTCACTGCCTCACAGGATCCTCCTTGCAGGGACCTGTCTGTCCGGCCATTGTTCGTTGTCTTTGTGCAGAATAAGCCGTTTAGGCTTTACCTACCTGCAACTGATCTGCGTAGAATTTATTCCCCACCCCAGGTATTGCCTACTCGGGATACCTGGTCACAATGGCAGACAATGTCTCGCATTCAACTATGCAGGGCCCCCAATTGCCTCCCCCACAACAACAAAAACGCAGATCCTCAGAATCTGAGGTGGGGGGGAAGAAGAAGGCTAAAACAAAGCACCTGACCCAAAGGGGCCTGTCCAAAACAGCTGAGTGAGAGGCCTCGAGGAGACATTTGGTTCTTGAAAGACAATTTGCCAGGGCACAGAAAACCAATTCCAATGGGACAAGCATGGTTTCCCCTGCCCCATTGGTGGCCCCTAATACAGAACCTACTCACCAGGAAGTTCTCAGAACCTGGTCTCCTCTGGGGGAAACCGAACAGTTGGACTCCTCCCAATCCTCGTCACCTGCCTCCTCACCAGACTATACTCCCATTGTGGCTGCGTCCACGGACAAAGCCCAGGAGGACATATGGTCTGCCCAATTTCAGGTGTTCATGCAGGATGCCTTTTCCCAGTTTATGGCCTCTAAGGGCCATGTAGCCTTTAAACTATCCCATAAGGGACGAAACAAGGCTCCGGCTACAAACATTTCTGAAACTTCATCTCAAATAGGAGAGGGAGAATTACTAGACCTGGACATGTCGGACATGCCCCTTTCGGAGGATGAGGGAACCGCTCCTGAGCAGACAATGAGCTCTGGCCTCTTTGATCCACCTCTTCTTAAATCACTTTTGATAAAGGCAGTCTCTACAGTCAATTTGACCTCAGTTCAGGAGGAAAATCCTTCCACAAGCAAGGAGGCAAACCCTCTCTTTGCCAAGAAAGTTCCACAGGACAAGTACATTCCTTGCCCTGAGGTTTTCCGCACCATGGTAGAGGAGCAGTGGGTTTCACTAGCAACGCCACCTGCACCTAACAGCATGGAAAGGAAGCTATTCAATGTGTCTCCTTCCTTTTCGGGCATGCTAGAGATCCCCGCAGTAGATAGTCCCCTGATCTCATTATTCTCTACTTCTGCGATTCCAGGAGACATGGCGGAGGCCTTGAAACCAGAGGAAAAGAAATTTGAACACTCCCTCCATCGTTCACACATGGCCGCAGCCTGGGCGGCCAAGGCGGCAACATCATCGTCATTCTTCGCCAGGGCCTGTATCATGTGGCTTCGCGAGCTACAAACCACTGTACCTCCAGACCAGGTCAGATCTCACCAAACTTTGGCCAAGATACTGGCTGCCTCACAATTTATGGCTGACGCCTTACTTCACGCAACCAAGTATGCAGCAAGATCAATTGCGGCCACAGTAGCATATCGCAGATTACTGTGGCTTAAAAATTGGAAGACAGACCTAAAGGCCAAGTGGCGTCTATCCACATCAAAGTACAGTGGGTCACTCTTGTTTGGACCCATTTTGGATCCACATGTGAGTGAGAATAGGGACAAAAGGAAAATTCTAGTCCATCCATCAAAGAAATTAGACAGGAGAGGTGCTCAGGAATTCCGGAGACAAGGTTTCTGTCCAGGCAGCTCCTGGGACTGGAGACAGCCCTTTCGATCAGGGCAATCCTGGGACTGGTCTAGAGGCTCACGATCCTTCTATTCAAGACAGGATCGCTCCCAGGATCGCCCGAACATGGGAGCCAGAGGCCAATTCCAATCCAGGCGTCCCTTTAGAGGATCGGGAGGCCAACTCTTTAAACGGTCCAAGTGACGCCATGCAGGACACTCCCATAGGAAGTCGGTTAGGGAATTTCATCGAGGTCTGGGAGCAGACCACGACCGACGCCTGGGTATTGGAAACAATCAGACATGGCCTAACATTAGATTTTTGCTCTCCCCCACCAAACCGATTCATCAGATGCCCCATTTCCAGAAAGACACACAAGGCAAGGTTGGTAACCTCGGCCATTGCACACCTCTTGTCAACTCAGGCAATAGAAAGGGTACCAAAGGAAGAGGAAGGAAGAGGATTCTACTCCATCCTCTTCATGATCCCAAAGACATCAGGAGGGTGGAGAGCGATACTGGACCTAAAAGGCCTGAATTATTACGTAACCTACAGGAGGTTCAAAATGCAATCCCTAAAATCCATCCTAGCCAGTGTCAGGAAGGGCGACCTCCTATCCTCATTAGATCTCACAGAGGCGTACCTGCATATTCCCATCCACCCCAAATACCGCAAATTCCTCAGATTTACCTACGCACACCGGCATTACCAGTACAGGGCCCTACCCTTTGGACTCTCCTCAGCCCCAAGGGTATTTACCAAGATCCTAGCAGCAGTGGCGGCCCATCTCAGGTCGATGCCGGTGCGTGTTCAGTTTTATCTGGACGCCATCTTGATTCAGTCCAGCTCACACGAGCAAGCAAAATTAGACCTTCAGACCACAATCCGCATTCTACAGGATCACGGATTCTCAGTCAATCTAGAAAAGAGCCATCTCACTCCCACAAGGAAGCTCCAGCATTTGGGAGCGGTGATAGACTCATCCCAGTGCAGGGTATACCTTTTCCAGGAGCGTCGAAGCAGCATTCGGAAGCTGGTTCGTCAACTTCAGAGAGACAAGAGAGTACCTTTGATTCAGCTCTCGAAGCTCTTGGGGAAAATGATATCTTGCATGGACATTGTCCCATGGGCAAGACTCCACTCAAGGGAGTTGCAGTGGTTCCTCCTCCCTTATCAGAGGAGGAACCTCAGTACCTCCAGCAGGAAGGTCTTGGTACCAAATCAATTACTAAGGTCATTAAATTGGTGGATATCGCCCATAATGCTCAAGGGAAGCATATTCAGGAACCAAACCGAGTCACGCTCACGACAGATGCGAGCCTATTCGGATGGGGAGCCCATCTGGGAACCCAGATAGCGCAGGACCAGTGGAATCAGTCGGACCTCACTCACAGCATCAATTGGCTGGAACTTTGGGCCATTCACCTGGCTCTATGTCAATTCTCCCACCTAGTAACGGGAAGGCACGTCCTCGTTCTAACCGACAATGTAGCAGCAAAGGCCCATGTCAACAAGGAGGGAGGAACTCGATCCTTGGAACTGATGCAGGAGGCATCAGCTCTGGCTCGGTGGGCGGAAGCAAAATTGGGTTCCATCAGAGCGGAACACATCTCAGGGGAGGCAAATCTCCAGGTAGACTCCCTGAGCAGAGCCAAGGTGGATCAGTCGGAATGGCGTCTGGATCCGGCTCTGTTCGAGGAGATCTCCCGGAGGTTCGGGTGACCGCACCTGGACCTATTTGCCACTCCAAAGAACACGCAACTACCCAGGTTCTTCTCCAGATTCCCGACTTATTAATCAAGCTGTTAAATTGTTCTTTATGCTTGAGTTATTGATGCAGCTGTCTTATTGATTAGCAACATCTTCTTGTACAGACCTGTTCACATATGCATATTCTTCATCTAAGCTGCCATGATTTGGCAATCAGCAAATCGGTGTGTGAATTGCCCTTGGGGTGATTTTTTGGGGATTTTATTGTTATATTTACATTTCTGATTTTGTTTATTATAAAACTGTGTGAATATGTACAATTATGGATACATTTACTTTCAAGGGAATGAAGAAATGAATAATTCTCCCTGCATTTTTTTCAAGTGGGTTCAAATGCAATCCATAAGAATGGCATAGAAGGAAATTTTATTTATATATTCCCAAGAACAACTCCCCATCTTGTACCTTGCTTTTGAAAAGACACTTCTATGTGAATTCGGAGTTTGTTTCTAAAAGAGAAACCATGCAGGAAGCAAATCATAGAGAATTACACTACAGAAATCCTACTATCCAAATTGCACACATATATGTTTAAATTTGTCAAATTTCTTGCAGTCTATATTTCCACATATTCCAAAAATTCACTTGGCATTGAAGCACATTGTCTAGCATCAGTGATACTTACAATTCAAGAAATAGAATAGCTATCTGTCTATATTCAAGTCAGTGTGTGGAACATCATCCTCGTTATTTTCCAAACTTCTTAGAGCAGGCATGTCAAACTGCCAGCCCACAGGCTGGATGCGTCATGCCAAAAGCGCACCCATCCCATTACCGGCAATGGGGGAAAAGTCCCAATATGTTGCATGATATCACATGACGTTGCGAGTTTGACATGCCTGTCTCAGAAGGAATTTCATCTTTGTGTTCATTTTGAAAACGAATGCCTGGAATCTCAAATGGCACAGTCATTTAACATTGTTATCTCACTATTCTTTATATGTAAACCAGATTTGAGTTTGATGATCTTGCAGAGAGCTTTTAGGTACTAATTTGGTCTTCCATGGTGTTTATATGGTGTTTGTTATATATTATGTATTTATGCTTTGAAGTTGCCTCACATGCGAATTATTAATAAATTATGTTATTACTCTTTCTGCTAAATCCTGTTACGCTATCTTATTGTGGTACAAGATATTTCTGGAAGGAATAAATAAAGAATAAAAAAAGTTGCTCAACAGCACATATTCCTAGCTGGTCATACAAGGTGTGAACATTATCTCAGCTGCCCAACTAATGCAAGTAAACAACATAGGATGCTGAAGGCAGATGCTCACTTTAATGACAAAAACAAAGGCACCTTTTCATACTGGGTAGGAGAAGGCAATAGTAAACAGTTTCTGTATTTTGCCATGAAACACATATGGATAGAGAAGATAAAATGATTGACTGCCAGATGATAGGCCCCACAAGTTGGATAGCACTCATCTTGCAATGGAATAAAAGCTAAGAAATTTTAGACTAATGGCATTTATGACATGGGTAGATTAAAGATTTTAGGGTATCTAGTTACTGATGTGTCACATATGAAAAGTAAATACAACAGCGCAATGATGGAATTATAGTACTAACATGGAGTATAATTACAAATATGGGAAAGCTCAACATGGTAAAATAGGAAATGAATAAATTACACACTGATATCTTAGGCATCAGCCAACTGAACATCGAGTCATATTAGTAATTTTCAACCAAAAGATCATACTATTTATTATTATGGATATGAAAAACACAGAAGGAACAGCATTGTGTTCATATTTAGGAAAGTTATAGCAAAGGCGGTACTTGGATACAGTGCAAACAATATCAAATAATATCAATTAAACATCACAGACATAACATGATTATCCAGATGTGGGTCTAACTGCTGATGCAAAAGTGGAGTTAGACAAGTTCAGTCTTATGGTTGGAGACTGGCATATCAAGGTTAGAAATATAAGGAGAAAGTGTAGTTGAACTGTAAGGTCTAGGAAATAAAATAGGAGAATGGCTTATCAATTTCCGCCAATCCAATTATTTTTTCATGGCTAGTATATTCTTCAAATAATTAAAATGATGCCAATATAAATTGGCATCACCAGGCAGAGGACCACAGAATCAAGTTAGCTATTAATTTCCATAATATGATCTTGAGCATATACACAACATTTTCAAGGAGAGTGTCAGAAATTTCTTTGGAATTGTAGAACTCATAAATATGGAAGCAGAGGAACAGTGGAGTAAATCAAAGAGGTTGTTATGGGCAAAAATGAAATGAGACTGCCCAAAACCAAGAAATAGAAGAAACCAAACTGAATATCAGAAAAGATGGTAGAAATTGCCAGGAAGAGAAGGGAAGCCATAGTCAAGAAAAATAAATATCTCAGACAGGAAATTAATAATAATTTGAGAGAAAAGACAAAAAAACTTAGTATTAAACAATAGAATAGAAGCCACATAGAATCATCAAGAATTGGACATGACTGCATAGATAACATCATCATCATTACATTACCAAACAATGCCAGCAGATCTGGAGAGCAATAATACAGTGGCTGATATTGTAGAAGAAGTTTCATACTGATATCAAAGAAAGGAGACTTAACAGAATGGGTAAACTATCACACCATATTTTTAATCTCATATACTAATAAAATAATAGGATCATCCTACACAAGATTAAAACTGTACATGGAAACAGAAATGTTGTGTTTTAGTTGGCTTTAGAAAAAACTGAGGAATAAGTGTACATTGATTAATTGAGAAATCCAAATAATACTCTAAGTCAATATGAGCTTCATTGACTATAAAGAAATTTTAATTGTGCCAATGATGTCAAGCTGTATAATATTTCTAGAAAAATGGGAATCCCAGAATGTCTCAATATCATTGTGCTCTTTGTATAATGGATGAAACATGGTGAAACAATGGAATGAGAGAAGCCTATACTGTATATATTCTCTTTTGGGATGCCTTAGGATTGGCCTTTCAAGGCAACTAACTTGAAATCCATGCAGGCTGGTTCTGCAAATAGGTAGCCTTTCTGAAGCCTAGATATCAGTCCAAATGGCTTATAGCAGTGATGGCGAACCTTTTAGAGACCGAGTGCCCAAACTGCAACCCAAAACCCACTTATGTATCGTCAGGTGCTGGGTGGGCAGGGCCCATTGGGTGGGTGTGGCTGTGGTGGTAATGGCAGATTGGGTGGGACTAAAAAGTTCAATCAATCAATTCCAACTTTGCGAGATCTTTTTCTTCCCGCAAGAAGTTGAAATTGATTGATTGATTGAACCCTTTTTTTTTGGCACCCAGCAGCGGAGGTCTAAAGTGAAATGGTTTTATAAAACCCAGCTGAAGGCCTAGGACTGGGGTGATGGCTCGCATGCCCACAGAGAGGGTCTGCATGCCACCTGTGGCACGCATGCCATAGGTTCGCCACTATGGGCTTATAGTAATAGGACACAGCACTGATTTTAAAGGTTGCATATAAGGTCTTGAATTGTTTATGCAGAAATTTTTAAATTTCCCTCCAACTAGTAGGCAAAACAATTCATTTCTAAAAGATGTATAAATATAATCAGTAAAAATAATTAAGAACCTAGCGATTATTTGTTCTCATGAAGTGTTCTCTGATGTGATGAGAATTTCAAAATATGCTTTCCCCATAGGTGAAGGAATTTTAAATTATCAAGATCGGCAATTGGGAAAAAGTTTTGGCAAGAATCACTTCTCAGATAAATCTCACTAGCTACAGTACTGCCACTGAACAAAGTTAGCCGAGTGTGTAATATTGTTGGATATTGGTTGGATATCTACAAATAAAAGGATGACAGATTTAAGACTTTGAAAAAGAGATTCTTGTTAACTCAGTTACACCAGGTTCCACTGCTTTTCTTTCTATTCATCTGATTCACATTTAATGTTTCACAGAAACAATTTAAAATCTCACTATTGATTCCCAAACATCTGTCTTATGGCCTGTAATTTTTCTGTAATAATTTGGTCCTGTTTTATAAGCTATATTTTCATAATTTCAATAAAATGTCCATTAATTGCAGCGTGTAAAATGATTTACACACTTTTATTTTTATTTTGTGCTGAAAGGAAGCATCATTTTTAAAATAATTTTATTAAAATTATCAAAATATAAATTATAAGTGAAAATAAAAATAACGGGGAAACAAGGAAAGGGAAAGGAGGGAGAGGTGTAGAGTAAAGGGGAAAAAAAGAACAAGACATTAACTTCCAACTCTTTTCAACTTAGTGGAATAAAGGTAATATTATAGTCTCCAATTTTTACTTAGTAGATACTAGCCATTTATATAACAACAAACATCTAATAAGCAAAATCCAAAGTCAGAATTTTTTTTGTCTGTAGCACAAAATCTAGAAGCAGTTTCCAACTAGAAACAAAACTGAATGTATTTTTTTCTTTAATTACTGTAGCTAATCTCTATTAGCTCCATCAATTTTTCTAGCCATTCTTCATAGGAAATATCTTTTTTTTTTCTTCATTGGCAAGTCAGCATGATTGTGTTCTGCCCCAGTTTGTTCTTAAAAGCACTGAAATATATTATTAGAATATCATGAATATGGGACATGGATTGGTAAATGGACACAAAATCCAGAAGTAATACTGTTCATATTTTCATAGAATCATAGACTATAAGGAATGGAAATTACCCGAGAGACCATCTCATCCAGCCCTTTTTCCAATGCATAATCCATTATTAGACAGCCATCCAGCCTCTTTAAATAACTCCAGTAAAATAAACTTCAACTTTTCCCTAATCAAAATCTACTTCCTTGACATTTCAAATCGTTGTTTTATGCCCTACTTTAGCAAAAACTCAGAGCTATTATTCCCCCATCTTTTATATGACACTCTCTTATATATTAGAAGAGAACTATCACTTACCCACAAAGTTTTCTGTTTTCTGGGCAAAACATATCAAAAGCTTTCGACACTTGTTCCTCATAAGTTTCTTTCTTCCAGTCCTTATAATCCTGGGTGTAGTTTGTATTTCTAAGATGTACCCAGAATTGAATGGAATATTCTAGGTATAGTCTTATCAGTGCAGAATGAATAATGGGCTTTTGATGTTGACTGTATTTCTGTGATGCATTCTAGTATTGCATTTGTAGTTTTTTGCAATTACTGTATATCACACTGTTCACTTGTGTTCAGTTTGTAATCAATCAAGACACCCTGATTGTTTCTACATGTACTGGTGCCCAGAAAATTGTTCTCCCCAATCTTATACTTAAGCCTTTGATTTTTCTACTGAAATGTAGGATATTGCATTTGTTCCTTTGAAATCCATTTTACTGTTTTCCGACCTGTGTTCCAGCTAGCAAGATCCTCCTCTTAGTCAAATGTTTTGGTACAGTTCTGAAAGCAAAAATAGGAGTATAAAAATGTGTAAATTAGATCAAGATATACACAAAATGCATATATTAGTAAAAAATAATATACAAAGGCATCATGCTATAAAAATATACTTGGAAAATGTGCTTACCAAGATATTTTTGTCCCCCCCCAGCATTAAGTAGCTGAAACATATAGAAAAATTACATTTAATGTATTTTTTAAAAATATGAAACTGATGTGGAAATGTAGTTAGCCGAACTAAACTAGAAGAATGAAAATGAGAGATATCAGAATGGAAATTTCGGTCTATTCTTAATATTTTATGGTTGTACAGAAAGAAATTTTATAGTATCAGGCTAAGCAATTCTTGTCCTGAGATGGCAGTTTACAGCTGCTATGGAGAAATACAACTGTATTTTATGTGTTCTCATCCAAGGATAGAAGGGAGGGCAGGAGTTCTTAAAACCAATGATCCTTTTTATCCAAAATATGGACTCTATCCAAAATGTGGACTTTAAGAGAGGATCATTAGCTTGAAAGAAGGGTAAAAGAGTCCGTTTATGTTAGAACTGAACAGCCCTCACACAACAGAAGAAGAGAAATATGATGCCACCTATCTCCTGTCTACAAAGTAGTTCTTTCAGCAGTTCCAAGAAGATTCCCCAACCATTTGCATTCTTTCAGGTGACCCTGAGAGTAGAGATAACTAATCAAGTGGCCTCAATGACTCTCAGAGAGAGTGCTGGCGACCAAATGAGCACAAAGAAATACAATCCCTGTCAGAACCTATCCTTCCATCCCCTTACCATCCAGTCGTACCTAAGATAGATTCTGCTCCAAGTTTGAACAGAAATAAGTTTGGCTTTTTAATGGAAGGCCTATATATATCTACCAATCATTGCTGTAATTAGTAGTGCCCCAATACAGGCCAAAATAAATAGTTTCCTATGTGGGACATATAAGATGTTAAAGAAATATCTAGGGATAATTAAGGGAGAAGGAATGACTGTGCTATAAAAGAAATAGAACACTGGCTATATGTCTTTATCTCCCTATAGTATCACTATCTCTCTGTAATCTCTATATATCTATCCTGCCTTTCTTTAGGACTTTAAGTTTTCCCACTTCCTGTTTTCCCCATTATAACAACTTTATGAGGGAGGTTGCATCATTTTCTATGTCACAAGAAAGCTATTGAAGTCACCTAATCAGTGAGATGGGGAACATACAAATTTAATACATTAATATTGAAAATAAGGATGATGTGGATTAATGGAATGATTCAAAATTTCAAGGAGCTTTTCTCCTAAGAGAGATCCTAGAAAGGAAATTGTATCTGTGTTTGCAGAATATTGTTTGATACACAACTGATGCCAAATGCTGTTCTAAACAAAAATAAAAACTACGTAAGAAGGCTGATGATATAGGTAATATAGGTGGATAAAATGACATGTGCCATTAACAGAAAGTAGTTATCTAGTAATAAGGAAGTCTTTGCACTGATTTCTTGGAAATCCATGCTTTATTTTTATCTGCAAAAGGAATTCCAAGTCATCATTGTTAGCCTATAGTATATGCTTTGACATTATGCTCTTGTTCTTCTGTGATAAGAGATAGACTTGAGTTACCCCTCTGTAACATAAAGAAACTAAGCCTGGAGTCTTTGTGTTATGAATATGTCTCATTTTTTAAACCACATGCTCATGCAAATAGATTGAGAAGCTGTAGTTTTAAGTTTCCAGAGGTGATAAATTTGATTTATCAGAGCTCTAAACAGAAATGCAAGTCTGAGATCCTGAGATATTGGCTGTCATTCTGAGATCCCCAACAAGTCTGCTTTTACACCTGTCTCAGTGAAGTGAAGAAAGGCTATGCCAGTGATGGCGAACCTTTTAGATACCGAGTGCCCAAACTGCAACCCAAAACCCATTTATACATCATTGAGTGCCGGGTGAGCGTGGCCCATTGGGTGGGTGTGGCCCATTGGGTGGGCGTGGCTGCGGTGGTAACGGCAGACTGGGTGGGACTAAAAAGTTCAATCAGTCAATTCCAACTTTGCAAGATTTTTTTTTTCCTCGCGAGAAGTTGAAATTGACTGATTGATTGAACCTTTTTTTTTTTGTACACAGCGGTAGAGGCCTAAAGCAAAAAGGTCTTATAAAACACAGCTGAAGGCCTAGGACTGTGGCAATGGCGCGCGTGCCCACAGAGAGGGAAGTAACAAGGTGGATCTGCAACTGCTGTTCAGAAACTTGTCACTCTATATCACGAGTCGGCAACCTGTGGCTCCGGAGCCGCATGCGGCTCTTTGAGCCTTCTTCTGCGGCTCCCAGCCTCCTCTGCCATTTGCAGAGAGAGAGAGTGACAGAGAGAGGCACTTGTGCTTCCCTTCTCTCTCTCTCTCTCTCTCTCTCTCTCTCTCTCTCTCTCTCTCTCTCTGTGTGTGTGTGTGTGTGTGTGTGTAAAAAAGAGAGTGGCCTTACGCTCTTCTCCGATGAGCTGACAAGCTTATTGGGCGGGGCTCCTGCCTTATCTGCGTCTCTGCAGGAAGCAGGAAGGGCAGGAGAGAGCCAGCCCAATAAGAATGTGTGTCAGCTTGTTGGAGAACAGCCTGAAGCCAACTTGCCAGGTGAGCAGAAGATCGGAGAGAGGGAGAGAGAAGGGGGGGGAGAGAAGGGAAGCGCAAGTGCCTCTTTATCTTTGTTTCTCTCTCTGCAAATGGCAGAGGAGACTGGGAGTTTTGCAGCTCCCAGTGTTTTCTTTTCTCTGGGAAATGGGTCCAAGTGGCTCTTTGAGTGTTTAAGGTGCAGACCCCATCTCTATATCATGAAGCGGGAGGTAAAGAGAAGTAGCATTTCTATCCCCATGCTATCAAAGCATGGTTTGGGAAGAGTTCTTCCTTTGGGTCATGACTGGAATGTTTATGTCCTTGCTATTTCCTCTGGGCAATGCAGTGGCTTCAGGTTCAATTTATATGAAATTGATTGTCCTCCCCTGCCTCCCCAAGAAAAGTATTAGAATATCCCATTTCAGGGTTTTTATTTGCTGTAATAGTTTTCTGCCCATATAGACACACAAGGAGACTATTGCTAATAGAAAGCATTACCAGATGGAAAATTCCTTTGCTGCCTCTTATTTTCTACTGCCAACAAGGGGATATTAGAACTAATTTCAGTTTAGGAATATGCATTTTCAAATCTGGAAATAACAGACTGTTCATGGAAAGTCTTTTCATTTGCACAAAGCAATAACAATGATAGCGAGTGGGTTCACATATACTAATTAATGATTTGCTGAAATATGATGTGTTAACTCACAATTGGCTAATTTCACACATAATGGTAAACCTTAAACCCTAGTTTATAAACTATAATGGGGTCACATAACACATTATTGTATAACTAAATGAGATGGCCTCAGCCATTTGTTCATTCAAGCATCCACTATTGGAATCTTGAGAAAAGGTAATCACAATCCTCTCCTAATTTCATATTTGGAAATCTCAATATGCATATGAGTTTAGTGTAGATCTACCATAATCAATATTGCTTAAAATCAGCTCATCGTTCAATCACGTCAATATTATGCATAACTACTCAAATATATCTACCATAATATGCCTTACATATCAGAAGCTGGCAATCAGAAGCCTTCCAAATGCTTTGGACTTACAATTCTGATATTTTCATTGGCATGACTGATGAGAGTTACTGCAAAGTACCAACAGGACATCAAGTTATCTGTGATCAGTGTACCTCTTGATATTCTGTAAAACTTAATTCCCTAGTATAATATTTATAACTAATATGAAAAAAATATCTTAAATAGTTTATCTTTGGAACATACAAAACTAGCATTGTTGATGCTTATGCTCAATTGCTATACAATTTCCTCTTTCAAATAGTATTACAATCTACATAGATGCAAGGCTATAAGAGACAGTTGGGATGTGCTGATATAACAATCTTCTCAGCTGTTGGATTTGTGCTGCCAGATTCATTCCTGACACATGCTGAGACAAACCATTGGCCTGACCCTGAAGACTGATATTGAAATATGTCAAAATTCATGGGAGAATAAAAATAAAAGGAAGTGCCTTGTGAGATTCACATGGATGCTGCTAAGGTTGCTGGGTAGCTTAGGGACAAAGCGGACAAAACGGGAACATACAAAGCAGCATGAAGTGTAAAGGTTAGTTATGGTCAAGAGCACGAATGGGCAACATACAGGAATTAGTCACAATAAAGGGAACATGATAGCAATAGAAAAATTTGCTCATTCCATTCACTATGAGAGAGAAACAGTAGTTTTAACAAAGAAGATGGAAGGAGAAACTAACCCAGACACACTTATATTGTTCCATATCCTCAGTCAGCTCAGTATTCTTTCCATCTCATTTCACCCCAGGTAATGAAGTATCAAAACTGCCCAGTGTGAGTTCCCATGTTTTGTATGGATCATGGACCCCTTGTGTTAATTCCGTGGTCAGCTAAAGGTTCATGGATTACAGTATGGGAATCATCACAATATAGAAAATAAAGAACAACCTGCCTCCAGAAGCGGTGAATGCTCCAACACTGGAAGTTTTTAAGAAGAGACTGGACAGCCATTTGTCCGAAATGGTATAGGGTTTCCTGCCTGAGCAGGGGATTGGACTAGATAACCTCCAAGGTCCCTTCCAACTTTATATTATTATTATTATGAATTGGGTAAAGTTGGCTGAATATTACTGTTATAAGACAAATTTTATTTGCACATAATATGGTTTTAAAGGTAAAGGCCCCTTTATGGATTACTGCCTTGTCGTGGCGAAGGGGCTTGCGTAACTCAATGAAGCTATAAGCTATGCCGTGCAGGGCCACCCAAGACGGACAGGTTATAGCAGAGAGTTCTGACAAAATGTGATCCACTGGAGAAGGAAATGGCAAACCACTCCAGTATCTTTGCCATGAAAACCCCATGGACAGTACTAAAAGGAAAAAAGATATGACGCTGGAAGATGATGATTCCCATACTGTGATCCATGAACCTTTAGCTGACCACGGAATTAACACAAGGGGTCCATGATCCATACAAAACATGGGAACTCACACTGGGCAGTTTTGATACTTCATTACCTGGTCGGAAGGTGTCCAATATGCTACTGGGGAAGAGCAGAGGGCTAGTACTAGTAGCGCCAGAAAGAATGAAGCGACTGGGCCAAAGCCGAAAGGACGCTCAGCTGTGGATATATCTGGTGGTGAAAGGAAAGTCCGATGCTGTAAAGATTTTTTCTCCATAGAACCTGGAATGTAAGATCCATGAATCAAGGCAAGCTAGACGTAGTCAAAAAAGAGATGACAAGAATGAACATCGACATCTTAGGAATCAGCGAACTAAAATGGACAGGAATGGGTGAATTTAACTCAGATGACCATCAGGTATACTACTGTGGGCAAGAATCCCTCAGAAGAAATGGAGTAGCCTTCATAGTCAATAAAAGAATAGGAAAAGCAATACTGGGATACAATCCCCAAATGACAGAATGATCTCAATTCGAATCCAAGGCAAACCATTCAATATCACAGTAGTCCAAATCTATGCCCCAACCACTAGTGCTGAAGAGGATGAAATTGACCAGTTCTATGAAGCCCTACAGCACCTTATAGAATTAACACCAAAAAATGATGTCCTTATCATCATGGGGGATTGGAATGCTAAGGTAGGAAGCCAGAAGATAACTGGAATAACAGGCAAGTTTGACATTGGAGTACAAAATGAAGCAGGGCACAGGCTAATAGAATTTTATCAAGAGAATACAATGGTCATAACAAACACTCTTTTCCAACAACCCAAGAGACGGCTCTACACATGGACATCACCAGACGGTCAACATAGAAATCAGATTGACTATGTGCTCTGCAGCCAAAGATGGAGAAGCTCTATACAGTCAGTAAAAACAAGACCCGGAGCTGACTGTGGCTCAGATCATGAGCTTCTCGTTGCAAAATTTAGGCTTAAATTGAAAAAAGTAGGGAAAAGCACTAGGCCACTCAGGTATGAACTAAATCATATTCCTGATGAATATACAGTAGAGATGACAAATAGATTTAAGGAACTGGATCTGATAGACAGAGTGCCTGAAGAACTATGGATGGAAGTTCGCAACATTGTACAAGAGGTAGCAACTAAAACCATCCCAAAGAAAAAGAAATGCAAGAAAGCAAAATGGCTGTCTGAGGAAGCTTTGCAAATAGCTGAGGAAAGAAGGGAAGCGAAAGGCAAAGGAGAAAGAGAAAGATACACCCAATTGAATGCAGAATTCCAGAGAGTAGCTAGAAGAGATAAGAATGCCTTCTTAAATGAACAGTGCAAAGAAATAGAAGAAAACAACAGAATAGGGAGGACCAGAGATCTCTTCAAGAAAATTGGAGATATGAAGGGAACGTTTCATGCAAAGATGGGCATGATAAAGGACCAAAATGGCAGAGACCTAACAGAGGCAGAAGAGATTAAGAAGAGATGGCAAAACTACACAGAAGAACTATACAAGAATGAGCTTAACATCCCAGATAACCACAATGAGATGGTCACTGACCTCGAACCAGACATCCTAGAATGTGAAGTGAAATGGGCCTTAGAAAATCTGAGCAACAACAAAGCTAGTGGAGGTGACAGTATTCCAGCTGAGCTATTCAAAATCTTAAAAGACGATGCAGTAAAAGTGCTACACTCAATTTGCCAGCAAATTTGGAAAACTCAACAGTGGCCACAGGATTGGAAAAGGTCAGTTTACATTCCAATTCCAAAGAAAGGCAATGCCAAAGAATGTTCAAACTATCGCACCATTGCACTCATTTCACATGCTAGTAAAGTTATGCTTAAAATCCTACAAGCTAGACTCCAGCAGTATGTGGATCGAGAACTACCAGAAGTACAGGCAGGATTTCGAAGAGGCAGAGGAACTAGAGATCAAATTGCCAACATACGCTGGATCATGGAGAAAGCTAGGGAGTTCCAGAAAAACATCTACTTCTGCTTCATTGACTATGCAAAAGCCTTTGATTGTGTGGATCACAACAAATTGTGGCAAGTTCTTAAAGAGATGGGAGTACCAGACCATCTCATTTGTCTCTTGAGAAACCTATATGCGGGTCAAGAAGCAACAGTGAGAACCGAACACGGAACCACTGATTGGTTCAAAATTGGAAAAGGAGTCCGGCAAGGCTGTATACTGTCGCCCTGCCTATTTAACTTATATGCAGAGCACATCATGAGAAAGGCAGGGCTAGATGAATCAAAAGTTGGAATTAAGATTGCCAGGAGAAATATCAACAACCTAAGATATGCAGATGATACCACTCTAATGGCAGAAAGTGAAGAGGAACTAAAGAGCCTCTTGATGCGGGTGAAGAAGGAGAGTGCAAAAGTTGGCTTGAAACTCAACATTAAGAAAACCAAAATCATGGCATTCAGCCCTCTCAATTCCTGGCAAATAGATGGGGAAGAAATGGAGGTAGTGACAGATTTTATTTTTCTGGGCTCCAAGATCACCTCAGATGGGGACTGCAGCCAAGAAATTAAAAGACGCTTGCTCCTGGGGAGGAAAGCTATGGCAAATCTAGACAGCATACTAAAAAGCAGAGACATCACCCTGCCAACAAAAGTGCGTATAGTCCAGGCCATGGTTTTCCCAGTTGCAATGTATGGCTGTGAAAGTTGGACCATAAGAAAGGCTGAGCGCAAAAGAATTGAGGCCTTTGAACTATGGTGCTGGAGAAGACTCCTGCGAGTCCCTTGGACTGCAAGGCGTTCAAACCGGTCAGTCCTAGAAGAGATCAACCCCGACTGCTCTTTAGAAGGCCAGATCCTGAAGTTGAAACTCAAGTACTTTGGCCACCTAATGAGAAGGAAGGATTCACTGGAGAAGAGCCTAATGCTGGGAAAGATTGAGGGCAATAGAAGAAGGGGACGACAGAGAATGAGATGGCTGGATGGAGTCACTGAAGCAGTAGGTGTGAATTTAAATGGACTCCAGAAGATGGTAGAGGACAGGAAGACCTGGAGGAATGTTGTCCATGGGGTCGCGATGGGTCGGATACGACTTCGCAATTAACAACAACAAAGGTAAAGATATTGGAGAATTCCATTTGCTTCACAAGTTTAAACAATCTATACTAATCTGTCCATCCCAACTATTATGTGGGTCAGAATACCCAGCTATGTTTTAGATCCCATAATTCTCTGGATTTTGTAATGCAATGATTGGCTTAAATATTCTGTATAGAAAATGCATAGAAGAGCTGTGTGCAAATCATGCTTATTATGTCAATTACAAAGTACACATATTGCAAAAAGTTACATATGAAGACAATTATTTTCTTACCTTTTTTAAATTTCCAGAATGATATTGATACTTGAAGAAACTGACCTATTTCTGATTAACCACACAATAAATTCATATTCATAAATTATAATATCCTTATTGTTACGCCAAGACAGCCTATTCTTTTTAAAATGGGGAGGTGTTAGATCTCTTTCTTTCATATCCTTGAGACTTCTTGAATATCTGAACATAAGGGGTGTTTTAACAAATCTATAACCGCTTAAATAATATGGTTGCAGTCACCAAATAAAGGTTTGTTTCAGTCTGACAGAATAGCAGAAGAAATACGAGATTTAAAATAAGTGGGTACTTTAGCATCCTTCCTCAGGGGAAGGATCTACCTCCCAAGAAAAACCAGTATAATTGCCTAATTCTGTAGCAGATGTTGTGGATCACAGCGTGAGGTCACTCCTCACCCTGTATTTGGCCAGGAGACAACTTCATTTTGCTACCAATTTAATGCTGTTCTATCTTGCCAGGTTAATTGTTGCCATCATCTTCCCTACTAGACACGTGCTGGCAACAGTGCCAGCCAAACCATTTTGCTTATTTGTGGGCTTTGTCTTGAAAGATGCCAAATCCTTCCTTAATCCTTATTAAATGCTGCATGGCACAAAAGTTCTTATATTGGATGCCTAACAACAATGGGGAAAAAAAGCTACGTTTTGATTTGCACCCTAACCCTTTTTCACTCATCATATGACAAATTATATTTTCCCTTCATAAAATGCTTTCCCTGGGGGGGAAAAAAAGCAGATAGCTGAATTTTCAGCATCCAGAAATGCCGAGAAAGAAGAAAGAGAAAGGGGAAAATGAGAAAACTGAGAAGCATATCTTGTCATCCTTATTTTGGGCTAGGGCTTGAGAAACCAAGCCTATGAAAAAAAAAAACTTCAGGTTCTAAATCTTAAATTCCATAGCTAAGAAAAATCTCTGCACCCCTATAATTTTGAATAATAAAGCGTGTATTGTTCTTCCTTGCTTTTCATATATGCTAAGTTTTGCTTGCATACACTTTTATCTCATAATAGTGAGTCCGACCAAATATCGATACCATATATTCCAGCATATAAGACGACTTTTGAGAGCGTCGAAAAAGCCTCTGAACTCGGGGGTCATCTTATATGCCGAGTCGTTTTATACGCCGGAAATAAGGTAGTTTCTGGTGTATAAGACGACTTTCTAGACATGCGACTTGGCATCGATCGTCTTATACGCCGGAAATACCGGTAGTTTCTGGCGTATAAGACGACTTTCTAGGCATGCGACTCGGCATCGATGGTCTTGCGACTCAGCGTCAATCGTCTTGTGACCTGGCGTCGAACTAGGGAGTCGTCTTATACTCCGGGTTGCCCTATATGCCGGAATATACGGTATATTATTTCACATACAGAATGGCCTATCTAATCATATTGCATGTTTTTTGGGTTTCCCAGTGCAGTGAAACGCCCAGGGATAACAGTTCTGGATTTTATTATGTTGAAGCATGAAGATACTGCACATTGATGATATTTTCTTTAATTTACAAATATACACCTAGCAAATCTGCTGTTGAGCTATTTAATAAGATCTTAGTTAGAGACTTTATCGTAAGACAACACAGCTTAAAAGTATCTCAAATTATATACAAAATTGGTTCACTTTTTCCTCTGCTGATTCCTTGATTTGCGGGAGATATTATCTTTCCAGACTCCATTGGTTGTTATAATCTAATAGATACAGAGATACTTCACTACTACGATAATGAGTTATTAAGATTCTATTCATTTATCGGTTGAACACTCAATGATTAAAGTGGCCAAATCATTCTGTGTATCAGACATGTGGATAATTTTCTATGGGAAAAAACAATTGTATAAACTAATATGTATTAAGAACATACATCATGACCCTCTTAGCTAGGTACATGTTACAAAAACAATAAATGTCCTTTACATACAATATATGTAAATCTCAGACAGTAACATACAACCATAAGAAAACTTCAGTTTTCCAAAACAGTGAAAACAAAAAAAATCCTATCCTTTTAGACAACTGTATCTAAAAGGCTGCCACCTTTTAGACATATTCCACTCAAAGGCAAAGCAATCTCATGGTGTGTATTTCTGCTCCATGTTTCCATATTATGACACCTTGAATGCTTCTGTCTGGAATATGCATTTCATTTTGTGCCTGGCCTCAACAGTTTGTTGGATACTTTGCAAAGGAAGGAATGTTTCTTCAACTAGGTCAATCTGACTGCAGTTTATCTTCTAAAGGTAACACAATGCATAGCATAATGACTGTAATTTTTGCCTTGCAAATAGAAGGTTACTAGTTGAATACATGCCAGTTGCAAAGTGCCCAAATTTTGATATTGTGATTGTGAGGATGCTGCTATGATCATGTGAAAACTTGTCATAAGTCATTTTCAGTGCCATTGTAATTTTGAATGGTCACTATACAAATGAGATACTGAAACATAAACTAACTACTGTGTTTCCCTGAAAATAATACCCAGTCTAATATATTTTTTGCCTCCAAAAGAGGCATTAGGACTTTTTTGGGGGGGGATGTCTTATTTTTTTTCTTCCATTTCTGCTTCATTGCAGCTGCTCATGGCAAGAGGCTGCACAGCACAGCAGTGCCACTGCCATGAGGCGAGGAAGGTGGGGAGGAGAGTGAGCTGCCCCACACTCCCCACACCTGTTTACCTCAGGGCCCCCACATGCCAGGCCTGGCCTCCCAAACCCCTGCTTCACCTCACAGTGGTGGGACAACAACCCCATCCAGCAGGAGCCTGCATGGCTGCCGCTAACCCACTTCTGCTTCCTCATGGCCGCTAGTGGCAGGTGGCCGCACAGCGTGCCAGTGCTGCTGCCAAAAGGTGCGGGGGGGGTGAAGCTGTCCCACACACCCCACACTCGCTTATCTCAGGGCCCCTGCAGCCAGGCCTCCCACACCCCAAGACCTGCTTCACCTTGTGGCGGTGGCACCAACAACCCCATCCAGCAGAAGCCTGCATGGCTGCCACTGGCCCACTTATGCTTACTCATGGCCACTCGCGGCAGGTGGCTGCGCAGCATGCCACTGCTGCTGCCCTAAGTTGAGGCAGGTAGGGTGAAGCTATCCCATATGCCCTGTGCCTGCTTATCTCAGGGCCCCCACTGCCAGGCCTCCCACACCCCAACACCTGCCTTGCCTTGCGGTGGCGCACAGCCTCTTGCCCCAGCAGCCATGAACTAGCAGAAGTGGGTTGGCGGCAGCCACGCATGCTCCTGCTGGACGGGATTGTCGGTGCCGCCACAATGAGGCAGGTATCAGTGCGTGGGAAGCCTGTCTAAGAAGCCCTAAGATAAATGGGTGCGGGACACATGGGACAGCTCCACCCTCCCACCTGCCTAGTCTCACCTCGTGATGGTGGCACCGCGAGCAACTAGATGTAATGGGTGGGCGGCCAGCTGTGCAGGATCTTAACTAGAACTTATTTTGAGGGTTGGGTTTATATTAGGTGCAAGCGTAGAAATCAAGCTAGGACTTATTTTCAGGGAAACACAGTAGGTAGAATCAGGTTAACCTAACTTATTAAAAATATGGAGACCTTAGATTTTTGTTTATTTATCATGCAAACACAGCCAATGTGGATTGTAAACTATGATTTATGCCAAAGCATATGTTTGCCAGTTATCTTGTGTGTTTAACAAACCATGGTTAACAAATAATTCAGCACAAAGTATAATTCCAACTACAGTGTGATAAATCCAATCTCCCTCTCTGTTTACTAGGGTGAATCTCTGAACAAAGATACAACCTGGCATTTTGTTTGTCTTCAAAGCCAGGCAAAGACGTTTTATTCCTTGGATCTTTTATTATACTAATACATTAATTTTACATTTGCCAGCTCTCTCTCCGAGTGCATTAATGAAACGTTTTCATTAATCATCTGCTATTATGTTTTTATTGTTTATATATTGTACCAGGTCTTTTAAAAAACATTATAGCTTAAGAAATTAGAAATGCCTGAAAAAGAAATAATTTTTTTTAGGAAGAATAATCATTCTAATTGTAGCTGTTCTTCCAAGCAGTGATTAAAAAAAAAGAGGTGTTGCTATAACATAAAATTTTCAATAGATGGGATGGTAATTCCTTCTTTAGTAGCTGCCAATTCTTTGTAATAAAAGTACACCAAAATATCTAAATCCATCTGGGTGTTGTAAAGTTTAGTAGATTCTTGACAACATTTTTTTCATCTCTTTATTCATGTTGATAGTC
Organism: Crotalus tigris; assembly: GCF_016545835.1. Taxonomy (NCBI): domain Eukaryota; kingdom Metazoa; phylum Chordata; class Lepidosauria; order Squamata; family Viperidae; genus Crotalus; species Crotalus tigris. Next base: position 4,586,365 of record NW_024096551.1, on the reverse strand, counting down.
AACATGAATAACAGACAGTTTTATCAATCAAAATTGTTTTCTAGACCTGTTGCTGTCCAAAATTTGTTCAGTTGAAATTGTTTAAGTATCTTTGCTAAGAATTTTGTAGAAAAATGTACAATATACAGATTTATTGCATAATATTTTGTTTTTATTTTAACACTTTGAGTATTCATATTCCTCCAAATATTCTATACTAGTCCTCGACTTAACAACCATTCATTTAACCACTATTTAAAGTTACAATGTCATTGAAAAAAGTAACTTATGACAGGTTTTCATACAACTATTGCAGCATCCTCACGGTCATTTGGTCAAAAGTTGGACATTTGGCAACTGGCATGTATCTATGACAGTTGCACTGTCATGTGATCACTATTTGTAACCTTCCAGCCAGCTTCTGACAAGCAAAGTAAATGAGAGAAGCTAGATTTGCTTAATGACTCCACAATTCACTTAACAACTGCAGTGATTCGCTTAATCACTGTGACAAAAGTTGTAAAATGGGGCAAAACAATTGCCTTGCTGAGCAACGGAAATTTTGGGCTCCAGTTGAGGACTACCTGTATTAATACTTCCATGATAAAATCAGGTAAATAGGATACTTTCTTACTATCTCTCTTTACTGGAATTTATTATTTACATCCATTCCATTAATGCTGATTAATCTTTATGCTAGTGAGTACCACTAATTGATTATAACAATAAAATCATGTCAAAAAATAATTTCCAATAACATACAGTACTTTAAAAAAAATTGCATTCCATATATTAAATGCTTTAAAACATTAAAGATAACAAAGTTAGCAGATTACAGTCGTTTTTGGGAGCATGCTAATCAGAAGTATCTTTCTGTAGAGGTCAAAAGATGATGATCAGAGCCCTTAATCTTTTCTTTATGCATAGATGTCACATGCACAAAAGGGTAGGGCTTCAGTTACATGTCACACCTACCTGCAACCTTGGCCCTCTTCCCCTATGGGTGCTCCTGATAGATTTCACTCAGTAATCCCATCTATATCAATTTGAAATATGTCAACACCAATATGAAACTGTATTTCACTTAGGTTATGCAATAAGCAACTACAGTTGATATATTCAGATTATAAATCATTAGACGAAGAAATTGTCATAATTATTGCCTGATCTACAAAGTTTAACAAATGTAGCAATCATAATAAAATTACAACCATATATTAAGGAAAAGTCTGATAAAAATTGACACAATGGCTTTGATGTTGTGTTAAATTCTTACTATATTTGTTTTGCAGATATAAAGTTAATTATGATATTGAATCATATTACCATAACTTGGTTTGCCAGATTAGTAGGACAGAAATCGTTCATCATTTCCATTGGTAGCATTAAACATTGTTGCAGCTGTTACCATGTACAAAGCCAATTCAGTATGCTTTATAGGAACATGATGTTTAGTAATATTTAATTAAAAATGACAGGTTGAAGAAAAAAATTGCCTTTAAAATTTGTTTTATGCTATTGGACATAGTTTTCCAGAATTGTCGTCCTTTACAATATTTCTACCTTATATGAAAAATTATCCAGATTAATTTTTGCATTTCCAACCATTTTTAGAGAATAAATGTTAGCATTCAGCTCTGGAGTATTATACTATCTTTGGAACATACTATGATAATTATCTCAGGGCAATGTTGATCATAAATTTAATATTTTTCTTCCATTGACATTTTTATTGTTGCATATTGATTGTTCAATTTAAATTCTGCATTCACTTCACAATCTTTGACTTGTCTGCTTACTAAATTATACTTTCACCAACAATTTGATTAATTTGGTAGAGTAAATTTTTCAAATTTAGTCAGATCTACTCCATTTTGGAACTTCTCTTCGATAATATATTTGAGAACCTCAAAGAATTTCATCCATGTTATCTTAATAATTAGTTTTTATGCCTATACAGACAATTCTTCTAATGATTAAATGTCTTTGTATATGTTCCTTCTGGAAAATAAATACTTAAAAATGAGGGGGAAATGATGGGTCTCAACCAATGCTTTTGTCTTTGTTCCATACTCTTAAGCATGGAGTTTACTATTGAATGATCCCTTATAGATTTTATCTATGCACAGCTTGTGTTGGTAACATGGATATACATCAAAAACTTCTCTGAAATAGACTCCTACAATCACATTGCATTACCTTAATACAGTAATCACCCATCAACAGTCACATAAACAATATTTACATACCATTCAAAGAAACAATCTAAAAACTGAAAAGGAAACAAAAAGACTTACCAGCAATCAACATCCAGTTAAGCAGCGATTAACTCCAGCATTAACCCTAGATCAGTAATCCAGAAATAATACCACAAACAAAGAACTACAAAAAAACTCTCCCTTTTTATGACCCTGTAATCCAGGGGTGTCAAACTGCCGGCCCATGGGCCAGATGCAACATAGCTAAACTGTGCCCACCCTATTGCTGGAAATGGCAAAAAAGTTGCAACACGTCACAACACATCATGTGATGTTGCGTGTTTGACACTCCTGCTGTAATCCATTAATTTTGAGTAGACTCAGGGCGAATAGATGGAGCTGAGTGTTTACTGGTTGGATGCCCTTCCTGATACCAGGTGGAGTTTGGAGCAGATATTTTTTCTTTATGCCCTAAGAGAGAAACATCTGCAGCTACCTAGGATTGAATTCTCAACCTTCCGAATAGGAGTGAGCATCTTCACCACTAGGCTACCATGCTGCTCCAATCAATGAAATACTAATCAAAAGTGTAATTAAAGAACTACCAAGAATATTCCCACCAACACTAGCAGGGCAAGCCATCTGTATATAGAGAGCAAACCCCACTCCCTTCTAATATTGATGATATTATCTAGGTGGGTAATGAAACATCTGCAAAAAAATGAAATTGCCACTTGCATCTGATGACAACACCTGTTTGGACAACTTATTGGGCTGCAAGTGAAAAACCATGAAGAATGTTCTAACTAGATTATTTTGTTCGCATATGGTCTCCATTTTTTTTTATTATATCCACAAAGTATTTCCCAAATGCCTTTTTTTCAATAAAATTGCTTTTATTTATTTTACTATTGACTATGAATACTTTAGCTTTGCACCTCACATTAAGATTTCAGAGGTATTCCCACATCCTTTGATGTTGGGTTTTTTAATTTGGGGTGGGAGGTTTGCTTTTGCATAATTATTGTTTTATGTTTTTTATATTTCCTTATATATCTCTTTTCAGGGGCTTGTTGATAATTGCATGTTTAAACATTTTGATAAATTTGATTATATAAACAATTAAACCTGGAATGACTATATTTAAATGTATTTTAAATGTATTTTTAAAAACACATTGAACAAAGTCTGTACCAATTAAAATTAGATCAACATTTACATGAATGCGTCTACTAGGGTGACATCTCTGATTGCTCAACTTTACTCTAAATATAAGAATCACCTGGAGAACATGTGATCCAATCATCTATGGTAACTTTGAATTAGCCAATATTATTTCCCTCTTTTCTCTTGCATCTGGGATCCACGAAAGCCTCTGCACGAAACAGTGTTACTCTTCAAAGTACCCTAAGGCTTTGCTTTTACTGCAAAGGATTAAGATATTCTTCTGAAAATGCCAATCCCTAGAAATATCCATGTCTGGTAAAACTTTGCCTTTGTCATTAAGCTACTTAAAAGCTTAAATACCAGTTCCAGGAAGGACTGTCAAGAGTATAGTGTGGCAAGATATTAAAGTGTTCAGGCTATAAGATATGTGATATCTTACAAATAAAGGCAAATCTACTTCTGAACTATCCAACCAAAGTGGCCTTGCAATCTACCTTACTTCATAGATGGAATTTCAAACTCCCATTGAAAAACACACTTATTGCATGATTAATGTCAGCTCAACAAGATAGACTAGACTAAAAAACTAATGCCATAAAAAGAGGTGTAATTTTATTGTAATAGTTAGAATATTCCAAGTCTGAATGTGCTTCTCCTCTCCATCACCTTATCTCCTTGTGTACTAGAGAGGAGCTTATCTGAAGTGTTTTCTCAAGTTATTTTCTTGGCATGGCTCCAGCCCCTTTAATCTGGCTACTGCCTTGGTAATGGCACTTCTTCCTATCTTTCAAATCCATTCCCCATGCCTTTTACTGAGAAGCAGAGGCAAACCTCTTTTTCACTATTTCCTCCTTTGAAACAGCACCTGGTATGTCGGCAACTACCAGAAATATGTACTGATAATGACTTATATTTGGCCAACGAAAAAGCCAAGAAGATGGTTTCATTCTGAAATTCTAAGTTTGATCAAGATAAAGAACATTATTTGTTAAATTTATTTGTTGCTTATCTCATCATGAGGTTACTAAATAGTCCTTGTAGGTTCTTAAAATATTCTGCAATTTACATGCTATTGCTAAATATTTTAATTGCAGAGCCCAGAAAAAAACAAGAGAGTTGTACATTAGTTTATTACATTTGCCAGATGGCCTTCATTTGTGTACTGCTAAACCATAATTATACAATGATGTATTTTGTAGCAATTGTGACAGAGATTGGAGAAATCATGACTCAGCAGCTCTTAAGAAAGGGTTACTGAATGACAAAGCTGTGCAAGACGATCTTCAAAGATAAAAGATTTTAATCATGGTTTGAATCAATGTATATACATTTTAGTATACTCTTTCCTAAGATCTTTAACATAATAATATAAAGCTGTGGAAACAATTGCCCAAAACAAATACACTTGCATATTCAGGGAATGTGCCAATAACAATGCATTCTGTAATGTCAATATCATGCTTGTAAGAACATGCAGTTTATAGCATTCATGCATTGCAAGATTTGACATGCCCGCTTTGATGACTATTGGAAGATGAATCACAAATGGAAAATTCATAGAGATAGAGGCTTTCCATTTTTTCATGAGTACAAAATTATCTCACACATTTTGATTACACGATTGCCTTAAAAATGCTTTATTCTCTTTCCCCTTGGGAAAATGTACAATTCAGTAGAAATACAGATGTTTTGCATGTAGTTTTCCAGCATCTCCAGGGAAAATTCCTGTTGGAAATCCTGGAGAGTCATTGTATGGAGAAGAGGGAGGCCTCCTGGTGCTGTCCAAATGTTTTAGACTTCAATTCCCAATGGATCTAGCTAACATAATTAGTGAGAAAGGATTATGGGAATTATAATCAAAATTCTGGAGGACCTAAGGTTGCTTCCCTTTAATATCAAATGGAACTAGATGCATCAATGATCTGACTTGGCATAAGATAATTTCCTACACTTCTTATATAAATAAACAAGGTCCATGTAAGTTTGCAAATCAGAAGTGTAAATAAGAAAATGATTTTATCAATTAAATATAAGTTAATTTAATTAACTGGATTGGCAGAAGATCTTACCCTGAAGAAATTATTATGCAACAATAGCAGAGCAAAAGAAATGAGCAAGGTGCAAATCAGCTTGTTGTTCCTCTGACCTACTCTTGTAAATCTAACAGAGTAAATCATTTTCCAAGAAAGCAGACAGAATCATAGAAGGAATTCTAGATGCATTTTCTGGAGCTCTCTAATTAGAGTTGTACTACTTATTTTAGATCCTACCATTTTAAATATAATAGGCTCATAAATGATAAATGTTTTGTTGTCCAAAAGTAAGCAAAAAAGTATGGAGTTAACATGAAATACTCTTTAATAAGCATGCGTACATACACACATACAAAGACTTGCACATCCCAGTGTAGTGATTAAGGCATCAAGCTAGAAAGCTGGAGACTGGGTGTTCAAGTCCCTTGTTAGTCATGAAAGCCAACTGGGTGACTGGGTCAGTTACTCTCTCCCAGCCCAATCCACCTCACAGGGTTGTTGTTATGGGGAAAATAGGAGGAGGAAGATGTCTTTAATATGTTTGCTGTCTTGAGTTTTATAAATATAATAAAGGCAGTGTACAAGCAAATAAAATAAAAATAATAAATTTCCATTGCATGGACTGCTTTCTTTAGAAAAATTGTATCCCCAGTAATAGTAATATTATAGAAGGCTCTTTAAATACCATTGTTTTCAGTAGATAAGATATTAAGTACTTGCTCAGCTTGTCATAACTGTGAACCATTTTTACCTGAACATTGGCTGGCATATATAATTTTCAAAGAGATATTCAGGCTAACTTCACGGACATTTGGTCTGAAATATTTTCCATAGCTTAAGCAACCCTATTTAGATTTACTGCTATAAAATGCAAGGTAACATGCTCCAAAGCTACATTGTCTTTCCTATATACTAATATGTTAGATCATGCCAAGGATCAAGGCTTTTTGGAGAACAAAAACAATTGCCAATATCTTCCTATACTTGAATTGATAAAGGAGCTATTTTTTTCCATTCAGTAAAAGCCAGTTGCAATATGGAGAAGAACAAACTATGAAATTTATGAAGAGGAGGGATAAAGTGATTTCCTTCATTTCTTTTTGCCTGAATTGTCTTTTTGCTTGCAATAATAGAAGGGCAACTGTTTTGTTACTTTTCATCTGTTGTATAATTCATTTACTGAGATGGGCTGGAATCATCCATAGCTCATGGAACATATCTGTTAATGGGACAAACTTTCCACTGCTCACTCCAATTCTCACAGAACTGTTTGAAAGTCACCTACTATTGTCTTTCCTTTGGTTGACCTTGAAATGTAGAAAATATTATCTAATCAGCATTCACTCTCTTTCCCTCTAGTTGTCAACAACAAGTTCAAAAAAATAACTATTCCATCTGCTGAGTTATCAACAGACATGGAATGATAAAAATTCTCTCATTCCAACTCCACAAAAACAAAATACAATGATTGCTAGTATTCCTGTCCTTCTTTGTGATTTTTAGAATATGTATCTTAGAGGATGTTATGACAGAAAATTATTTAAGGAAAGATAGATTATAAAAACGTGAACAATAATATTGAAATCCTGCAAGGCTTTTCAGCTACCTTGAAGCTATTCCTCTGTTGCATTTAAAAGTCCATGTCATTTGTGAAGATTAAATGGTACCATGTCAACAACTGTGCAGCAGGCACTTTTCCCATTAGTTTGACCGTAGCTGCATGTTATCATGTCAACTAGATTTGGGGGTGGGTGGGTGGACTATATTCTAAACAATGCATGTAAGAAAAGACCATTTCTAGAAAGATGATACTAAACTATTAAAGGGAAGAGAAGAGAGGATAGAAAGCCAGGATTGTAAGCAAGAGTTCCCACCATTCAAAATGCAGACCACTCATTAAACTTGTAGAGTTGAAACAATTCAGAGGAAAATACTAGTTTTGTTGTAGTATTTATATACAGAATAAAATGTAGCTCTCCAAAACAGATGATGGGATATGATCAGTTAGATCTGGAATCTACACTGAGACAAAGCACTGGCATTGATGTGTTCTTGGTGATATATTCAAAAAACCCGCAGATTTATTTGTTTAAAAAATAATTTTTAGTATGCTTAATAATAGAATATTCTGAAGTATTTCATGTGAGCTCTTACAAAATGGACCAAAATGAAGGCATAAATGTGGAAAACAGAGAAGCGTGTACCTATAAACCACACCTACAGTCTCCACAAATTGGTTAATTGATACACAGAAATGTATGAATATATACAAGGCTGTACCTAGAGGTTTACTATTCAGTCTGCATATTCATAAAATAGAAGATAGAAATTTGAATCCAGTATTCAAATTCAGAATTTTAACCTTCAATTAACATATTATAGTATATTGTAGTAGAAATTTGCATATATGTTTTAATATTATTTATTCATCTTAACTCACTATTCTACAATAAAAGCCATTTTAAACATTTAAAATCATAAACATTTAGAAAAATGTTTATTTTAATTTTATAATAGTGGGGGGGAATCATGCCATAAAAAAGCACTATTCAGAAAGTTAGCCAATCAATGATTCATGTAAACATGCAAATCAGAATAAAGATTATGATTGTTGAAAAGTGATTTATTGAGAGGAATTTACCAGAAGTTTGGGTACTGCAGGCCACTTTAGCTGACTGTGTTCAGCAGGTCAGCAGTTCAAATCTCACCGGCTCAAGGTTGACTCAGCCTTCCATCCTTCCGGGGTAGGTAAAATGAGGACCCAGATTGTTGGGGGGCAATGTAAATATATATATATATACATTGCTTACTGGTGTACACCGCTTAGAGAGTGCTTGCACTTAAAGCGGTATATAAATCTCATAAATAAATAAATAAATGGCTGTATAACATATATTATATGTTATTCAATATAAGACCATCATAATACAGGTAGTCCTTGACTTACAATTATTCATTTAATCACCTTTTGAAGTTATAACAGCACTGAAAAAAGTGACTTATGACTGTTTTTCACACTTATGATTGTTGCAGCATCCACATGGTCATGGGATCAAAATTCAGATGCTTTGCAATTCTTTCAATGTATGACGGTGGCAGTATCCCAGGATCATATGATCACCTTTTGCAACCTCTGACAAACAAAATCAATGGGGAAGCTAGAGTCACTGAACAATTATCATCATCATCAAGTTGGAAGGTACTTTGGAGGTCATCTAGTCCAACCCCCTGCTTAGGCAGGAAACCCTATACCATTTCAGACAAATGACTGTCCAGTCTCTTCTTAAAAATGTCCAGTGTTGGAGCATTCACAGCTTCTGGAGGCAGATTGTTCCACTGATTAATTGTTGTAACTGTCAGAAAATCAGGTATGAATCCATCTGGTGGTGATGCTGTCTAACCCACATTTTTCTATCTTATCAAGAAGTAGGTTGTAATCTACTTTATCAAATACCTTACTGAAGTCAAAGTAAATTATATCCACAGCATTCCCCTGGTCCACTAATTTTGCCACCTGGTCAAAGAATGCCTTGGAGTTGGATTTTGGTTTGTGGGATTTGTGTTTTGGACCGTGGATTTGTCTTTGCTGAGGTAGCGCAGCAGTTAGAGTGCAGTACTGCAGGCCACTTTAGCTGACTGTGTTCAGCAGGTCAGCGGTTCAAATCTCACCGGCTCAAGGTTGACTCAGCCTTCCATCCTTCCGAGGTAGGTAAAATGAGGACCCAGATTGTTGGGGGCAATGTAAATATATATATACATTGCTTACTGGTGTACACCGCTTAGAGAGTGCTTGCACTTAAAGCGGTATATAAGTCTCATAAATAAATAAATAAACTTGTTCTGTGTTTTTCCTGACTTAGGAAAATTGGACGTTGGATCTTGGTCTGGTACCTATGTGAGGAATCTTGAGGAATACTATTCAGGGCTAGTGAAGCCTCAATAAAAACTTCAAACTCTTGTTGTGTGTGCATATGTGAGTGGGATAGAACAACCATGTTACTAATTTAACAACTATGGCAAGAAAGGATTTGCAGTCTTCCATTGGTAATCTTGTTACAACTGTAACTGAGTCCATCCACCGTAGTGCTATTCTGTTGACTTTCACTTTTCCTAGCATTAGAGCCTCTTCCTATAATGTGTTTGAAGTAGGATAATTTGACCCTGCTCATATTGACTGAGAACTTTGGGTTGATTTATTTGTTTTCTTACCTGCCAATAGTATTCTTAAGAATCTGCTCCAGTGTTCAAAACCATCAATAATATTCCTATCCTGTTTCTTTAAAGTCCAATTTTTATTTACATAGAGTATCACTGGGAATACTGTGGCTTAAATGTTTCTTATTTTTGTAGATACAAACATATCACAGCATTTAAATGTCTTTGCCACAAATTTAAATATATTTTTCTTTCAAGTCTGGTACAATCAGCTTATATGTCCATGTCATGTCATCTCCCAAACACTTTTGCCAAATTCTTGAATCCTCACGTAGAATACTTACAGAACATTAGTGTCTCTAGACATCTTGACCTCAGTGGTGTTTGATGGGGAGATTTAATAATATCATTTATCAAGATCATTTAAGCATATAATCATATACTAAAATGGAACTGGTTTTATGTGTACTCTTGGTCTTATGTGTGTTCCTGGTATATAATGTATGTGGTATATGCATAATTCTTTATTTATTTTTGTCATATTTATGTAGTATATATTGGAGGTGGTGACCCTTTGAGAGCTGAATGTAACAAAACTTCATTTTAATGTATGCTGATGTGTACATTCAAAGTGATAATAAAGTTATTCTATTCTTTCTAACCATAAAACATTGGATTTGATCTCAACAACCAACTGCATTTCTTAGTAAATGATCAGTTGTTATCCAAAGTTGTGAGAAAAGTAGCCAAATTTTGTGGCATATCAATTGTGATTTTGAAGTTGCTGACCCAGTTGTACTTAGAGCTTTAAAGTTAAATGCAGAAAATCCTGTAAGAGCTTTGCAGCTCTTCTTTTATATGCAATCAACTGATATAAATATTGCATACTATTTAATGTTCTTTGCTTCATAGCATAAAGAGTTTTAGAAAGAGGAATGAAGCAATTCAGGGTGAACATTCTTTTATTGAAATATTCCTTTTCACACTGCAAAAGATTTCCTCATGATTAAGCTGACACTTTTTCTTTCATGTCAGTAAATTTGTTTTCCTAATTTTACTGCTGCAATGGAGTAGCCTGATGAGATGCAATGAATACAACTAGTTCACATGTAAAAATAAATTTGTGCACATTGACTTTAAATCTGTTTCATATTTTGAAAAATGGATTCAAGTACACATAAAAATGTGCTTACAACATGGCCAATATTGGGCAGATGAGAATTGATACAGCTCATGATCACACTTCAGATTAAACAAATATCTGCACCCCATAGCAAACTCGAAGAACAGTTGGAACAAACTATCACATCAGAGCACATGGAAAGACTGGCCATTACCATCAGGAATACATCCCAGAGACATGCTGGGAAAAGAAAAACCAAACTACAAAGTAAACTCCTGAAACTTAATTCCAGAACCAAAGAAGCACCAAAACCTGAATAGGTGGTTAACATGTCCAGCTTCCCACTATCCACTGTAGGATTCTACAAAAAGGACTCAACTATAATAGAGGTGATGCCAATCACCTAGAATGTTTTGCAGCCCTAGAAGGGGCATTTAAAACCACCAAACTTGCCACAGAGATCCAAGAAAACATCAGACAAAGCATCATTCCACAGATCAGAAGAAGATAGAAACAGAATCAACTTATAACAGAAGACAAAGCAGCCCTCAGAAACCTAAAAAAGGACCAGGCCATTATAATTTTACCTGAAGGCAAAGGCTGAATCATGGTGATTATGGACAGAGCACAATACCTACAAAAAGCAAAATAAATACTTGAAGACAAAGAAACCTACATACTTGTGAACACTAATAGAATACAAAAACTAAACAATCAGATTAAGAATTCCGTCAGTGATCTCACAAATTACCAAAGAGGAACAGTGGCAGATGAAAAGCAGCAGACCCATCCTCCTACCGCTTCTATGAATGCCCCAAAATACACAAACGTGGCATACCTCTCCATCCAATCATATCACTACCAGGGACCCCTACATACAACGTCACAAAAGAATTAACAAAAAAAAAAAAGCTTGGGCCTCCGACAAGAGGAAGCAAATACTCATTAACTCTCCACTACAGTGTCTTCAAACAATCAGGGATATGACTATAGATGAGGACGAAATCATGGTCTCATTTGATGTCACAGCCCTGTTCACATCTGTAGATCCAGAATTAGCCAAAGAATCCATGACCGCATTGTTTCACAGCACATCTGACTTAATTGAATACACAAAGATCAAAACACTCAGGATTATGGATTTCATAAACTCTACTTAACTATGTACTTCCAATTTGATGGACAAATTTACCAACAAATTAATGGGACACCTATGGGATCACCGCTTTCAGGACTTATAGCGGAGATCATTATGCAACATCTAGAAGCCATAGCACTTCCACACATACAACCAAAAGTATGGATCAGATATATAGATGACACCATAATAAAAAAGGACCAATCAGAGAACACCCACAAAACTATCAATAACATTTTTAAAGAAATCTAGTTTATTAGAAAGAAGAAAACAACAACTTGCTACCCTTCCTGAGCATCCTCATCAGCAGAGACCACAATGGCAAATTAGAAACACAAGTCTACAGAAAAACTGCCTATACCAGTAATGGCGAACCTTTTAGAGACCAAATGCCCAAACTGCAATCCAAAACCCACTTACGTATTGTCGGGTGCCGGGTGGGCGTGGCCCACTGGGTGGGTGTGGCCCATAAGGTGGGCATGGCCCATAGGGTGGGCGTGGCCCATAAGGTAGGCGTGCCTGCGGTGATAATGGCACTGTTCAATCAATCAATTCCAACTTTGCGAGATCTTTTTTTCCCGCGAGAAGATGAAATTGATTGATTGAACCTTTTTTTTTTTTTGCACGCAGCGGTGGAGGCCTAAAGTGAAAAGGTTTTATAAAACCCAGCTGAAGGCCTAGGACTGGGGTGATGGTGCGTGTGCCCACAGAGAGGGCAGTACGTGCCACCTGTGGCATGCCTGCCTTAGGTTCCCCACCACAGGCCTATACTAACCAGGTGCTCCACTAGCAAAGCAACAACCCAACCTCCCACAAAATAAACTGTAACAGCGGAAAAAAATGGAGCATCTATACAACACATTCCAACAAAATGAATACCTACGCAATTTTATCAAAAATTGCCATTTGTCCAAAATGGTATAGGGTTTGCTGCCTGAGCAGGGGATTGGACTAGATGACCTCCAAGGTCCCTTCCAACATTATTATTATTTTTTATTATTATTATTAAAATGTTTTTGACCACTCAACCCAATACAGCACAACCAACACAAATCCTAAAAAGAATTACACTGCCATACTTCAAGAATATCTCAGAAACCACCAACAGACTACTACAACCACATGGAAGCAGCATAGCATACAAGCCAACTAAAGCCCTTCAAAACATCCTAAGCAAACCAAAAGACCCAGCCACCCCAAAAGAAAAAACAAGTCATCTACAACATACAATATAAGAACTGCAATAACCACAATGTAGGATATACCAGAAGATGGTAGAAGACAGGAAGACCTGGAGGAACGTTGTCCATAGGGTCGCGATGGGTCGGACACGACTTCGCAATTAACAACAACAACAAGGATATACAGCATAAGACTGGTAGAACACATCCATGAATACCAGCTAGCAGTCAGAAGACATGATGAAAATTCTTTAATTTTATAACATATAGATAGATTTAACCACAGTTTCAATTGAGAAAATATGATAGTCCTAGAACAGGCCAAGTCCCAAAATATCAGGGAATTTCTAAAAGCCTGGCACTCTGACAGATAAGCCATCAATAGACACATAGACATTAACAACATCTATAGTCATTGCAAAAGAGACAACCAGCCAGCCCAAAAGGGAACAAAAAGACCCAAGCACCTCTTCACCAGCAATCAGTACCCAGATCAGCATAGATTAACCCCAAGGTTAACTTTAGACCACGGGTCGGCAACCCGCGGCTCCAGAGCTGCATGCGGCTCTTTGTGCCATCTCCTGCGGCTCTGGAGCCTCCCCCTCCCCCTTCTTCCTTCTGCTGTCCCCCCAGGCTTCAGTCCCGGCTGGGGCGGCAGTGGTGGCAGGGGCATCATTTCCTGGGCCATCCCTGGGCCGCCGAGCCAGCCACATGTCTGCCCAGGCTGGGCGGCAGTCCCGGCTGGGGCAGCCGCGGCATTGCTCCCTGGGCCTCCCTGGGCCGGCTATGTGTCTTTCCAGGCCGGGCCAGGCAGCAGTCCAGGCTGGGGCGGCAGCAGGAGGGCATCGCTTCCTGGGCTGTCCCCGGGCAGCTGAGCCGGCCACGCATCTCCGCGGGCCGGGCTGAGCAGCAGTCCCGGCTGGGGGGGCGGCGGCGGGGGCATCGCTCCCTGGGCCGTCCCCGGGCCGCTGAGCCGGCTATGTGTCTCCCAAGGCCAGGCAGGGCGGCAGTCCCAGCGGCAGGAGGGCATCGCTTCCTGGGCCATCGTCCGGGGTGCCTTTCAGCATCTTCTACTGCCTCCTGCCACGCATCTCCGCAGGCCAGGCAGAGCAGCAGTCCTGGCTGGGGTGGCGGCGGCATCACTTCCTGGGCCATCCCCAGGTTGCCAAGCTGGCCACACATCTCCCGGGCCGGGCTGGGGACATCGCTTCCTGGGCTGTCCCCGGGCCATTCCCCAGGCAGCTGACGGCCACTCTGGGCTGGGCAGAAGTCCTGGCTGGGGCGGCGGTGGCATTGTTCCCTGGGCCATCCCTGGGCCGCTGAGCCGACCACATGTCTGCCTGGGCCGGGTGGGCAGTTCTGGCTGGTGCGGCGGCAGCAGGGGCATTGCTCCCTGGGCTGTTCCTGGCCCGCTGTGTCGGCTATGCATCTCCCCAGGCTGCATCTCCCCATCGCTTTCTGCGCCATCCCCGGGCTGCTCCCTGGGTAGCCGACCCGGCCATATGTCTCCCTGGGCTGGACCGGGCTGCAGCAGGAGGGCATCACTTCCTGGGCCGCCCCTGGGCCGTTCCCTAGGCAGCCGAACTCGCCATGCATCTCCCCGGTCCGGTCCGTGGTGTCCGGGGTGCCTTTCAGCATCTTCTACTGCCTCCTGCCACCTCCCCTCCCTGCTCCTTTTGCGCCATCTGCCTTTCGTTCTCTCTCTCTCTTCATCTGGAGAGGGGGGGGCAGAGGAAAGAGAGAGAAAGAGAGAAGGTGACTTGTTCGGGCAAAGAACCAGTGGGTGTAAGGCGAGGTAAGTCAAAAGACGCGGAACTTTCATGCTAGCATCTCCCGAACCTTTGTTATCCCTGCCACAGACTCGGCTCATCCACCCTCACTCTCTCCTCTTCTCTCTCTTCGGACGAGACTGCTCGCTTCAAATGGTTGGCTACCGAGGCCCAGGAGCCAGGCAGGCGGGCAAGTCTCGACCGCAACATTTTGTTGTTTTGCGCGCATGGGGCGCTGCCTGGGAACAGAGCCAAGCAAGCTCTGTGGTTGGAAGTCCCTGCAGCTTAGGAGCCAGGATCTTTCCCCTCTCAGTCCCAAATCCCAAGCAGGATTCACCACATTGGGATTGAAAGTGAGCTGCAATGAGATGGTCTGTCTCTCTTCCTCCCCTCCTCCCTTCCACGCCGGCTACTGAGGCTCCCTGCTGGGCGCAGTCGGCCTGAAGCGGAGGAGGGTGAGGGGCCTTTCAAAGCGTGACACTGCAATGGATGGGACAGCCTTTCAGGAGGGTGCGGATGAACTGTAGCTCTCCAGATATTGCTAACATACAGCTGGCATTTCTCTTTGTCAGAATGTGATGAATCCACATTGCCCATCTCTAAGGGAGGAAGTTAAATGATTTGGTAAGTGAACTGTTTCTGTTAGTAAAGGGGGTGAGGTGAAGAGAAAACGAGAGAGAGAGAGAGAGAGAGAGAGAGAGAGAGAGAGAGAGGAAAGAGAAAGAGGAAAAAGGAAGAAAGAGAAAAGAGAAAAGGAGAGGAAAGAGGGAGAGGGAGAGAGAGGAAAGAAATAGAAAGGGAGGAAAGAGGGAGAAAGAGAAAAGAGAAAAGAAAGGGAGAGGAAAGAGAAAGAGGGGGAGAGAGGAAAGAGGAAAGAAAGGGAGAAAGAAAAGAAAAAGGGAGATGAAAGGGGGAGAGAGGAAAAAATAGAAAGGGAGACAGGAAAAGAGAAAGAGAGGAAAGAAAGAGAAAGGAAAGAGGAAGAAAGAGAAAAGAAAGGAAGAGGAAAGAGGGAGAGAGGAAAGAGGAAAGAAAGAAAAAGGGAGAAAGAGGAAAGGAGAAAGGAAAGAAAGTGAAAGAGGAAAGGGAGAAAAGAGAAAGGGAGAGGAAAGGGGGAGAGAGAGGAAGGAGGAAAGAAAGGAAAAGGGAGAAAGGAAAGAAAGAGAAAGAGGAAAGAAAGCGAAAGAGGAAAGAGGAAGAAAAGAGAAACGGAGAGAAAGGAGAAAGAGGGAGAGGGAGAGAGAGGAAAGAGGAAAGAAAGGAAAGAGGAAGAAAGGGAGAAAGAGAAAAGAGAAAGGGAGATGAAAGAAGGGGAGGGAGAGGGGGAGAGAAGAAAGGGAGAAAGGAAAGAAAAGAAAGGGAGAGGAAAGAAAGGGAGAGGAAGAGAGGAAAGAAAAGGAGAAAGGAAAGAGAAAAGAGAAAAGAAAGAGGGAGAAAGAAAAAGGGAGATGAAAGAAGGGGAGGGAGGGGGAGAGAGAGGAAAGAAATAGAAAGGGAGACAGGAAAGAGGGAAAAAGGAGAAAAAGGAAAGAGGAAGAAAGAGAAAAGAAAGGGAGAGGAAAGAAAGGGGAAGAGAGGAAAGAAAGAAAGAGGGAGAAAGAAAAGAAAGGGAGAGGGGGAAGGGGAGAGAGGAAAGAAATAGAAAGGGAGAAAGGAAAGAAAGGGAGAAAGAGGAAAGAAAGAAAAGAAAGGGAGAGGAAAGAGGGAGAGGGAGAGAGGAAAGAAAGGAAAGAAAGGGAGAAAAAAAAGGGAGATGAAAGAAGGAGGGAGGGGGGAGAGAAAGGAAAGAAATAGAGGGAGAAAGGAAAGAGGAAAGAGGGAGAAAGAGGAAAGGAAAGAAAAAGGAAAGAGGAGAGAAAGGGAGAAAGGGAGAGGAAAGAGGGAGAGAGTAAAGAGAAAGAAAGGAAAGAGAAAGGACAGGAAAGAAAGGGAGAGAAGAAAGAGGGAGTGGAAAGAGAAAGGAAAGAGGGAGAGAAAAGAAAAGGGGAAGCGCAAATCTCTCTCTCTCTCTCTCTCTCTCACACACACACACACACAAACACACATACTGAGTGGGGGGAAGAAGACTGGCAGACCAAGGGCAGAAAGGGAGGGGAGGGGGAGAGGGAGGGAGGGACAGAGAGAGAGAGACCCTTTTGACATCTAAAATGAAGATAACACTGCAAATATCCATACACACACACAACACACACACACACTGTGTGTGTGTGTGTGTGTGTGTGTGTGTGTGTAGGTCTTTGGTTATTCAGGTTTTCTCCCGCGTAAAATTGGAACGTGGGAGAAAACCCGAATAATTTCCAATTATACGCGGGAGAAAACCCGAATAACCAAAGACCTACATACAAACACCGGCGAAAACCTCAGAAAAAAAAATATACATACACACACACACACACACACACACACACACACACACACACACACACACACATATATATATATATATATATATATATATATATATTTTAAAGGTAAAAAAGGATATATGAAGTGTTATCTTCAAAATCCAAAGGGTTTTGCGGCTCCCAGTGTTTTGTTTTCAGTGAGAAATGGGTCCAAGTGGCTCTTTGAGTATTTTGCCTACCCCTGCTTTAGACGAACAATCAAGTAAACAATACCCCAATCAAGAAAGTGCCAAAGAGCCAATAGTAAACATCCCAACCAAAGAATCTATACCCACCTTCATCCCTCACCAACACTGACAGGCAAGCCACCAGAATATAAACTGACAGCAAACAACAATCCTTACTAGCACTGATGATGTTACCTAGTTTGGGTAATGAAACGTCTACAAGAAAAGCAATCTCAGAGAGTATCAAAGGACCCCTCATTTTAACACTGAGCTACAAACATTCTCCTTTATTAGATAAGAATTGGGCAAGTATCTAAGAAATTAGAGTTCATGTAATTAACTATTTCAGACCTTGATAAAGGGATTGATTGATTGATAAGTAACTTGAATTTGAGATTTGCTGAGGCAGCAAGGCAGAAGGCCAAAATTGAAATAATTTGTCAAATTCACTTGCCACTTTTTCACTAAATGTGTCAGTGAAATCAGAATCAGCTTTAATATAATGACAAATATTTGGTTAGTAGAACTTTCATTTTTTAAAAAGAAAAAGACAAAGCAATTTTTTTTGTTGTCTAAAGATGGACCACTTTCTGTCTTCAGTCTCCTGGCCAGAAGGAACTTAAGCACATATACTGTTGTAACAGCTTTTTCCTTCTTTTAAGCAAAGCTCAAGCAGCTTCATCATGCCAAAGAGGAGGCCTACAGGAAAAGAGATAATTTTTCAGCTAATAAACCTGCAACTGAGTGGAGAAGCCTGAAAAACATCATTGACTACAGCAGACTTCCCTCCCTTAATGAAGAGAATTTGCCAATTGGCAAATGATCTGAATGTGTTCTACTGTAGGTTTGAGAGGAGATCACTGTCAACTACTGCAACCTTCCCCATCTCAGATACATTGACAGTAGCTAATCTTCCTCCACCTATCTCCACCCTCTGGTGATCTTAGAAAAAGTTGTGCAAAATCTATTTTAAAGATAAGAGATTGTAAAAGCACCATTTCACTACATCTTGCAACAACTTGAGTCGCCAGGGAGCTTGCCTGGATCCTTTTTGTGGACTTCAGTTCAGCATTCAATATAATCATTCAGAAATCCTTCACTTCAAACTGATTCAGCTCACTGTAAGTGTTCATGCCTGTAGATGAATAATCAGCTTTTTGACAGAAAGCAATAGGTGAAGCTAAGGAAAATTATATCTAGTACAATTAGCACAGGCACCCTTCAGGGCTGAGTGCTATCTCCATTGCTCTTATCCTCCTATATCAATGACTGAACCTCAAGGGAACTGTCTGTTAAAATTCTGAAGTTTGGAGATGATATAACAGTTATTGGCCTCATTCAAAACAGTGATGAGTGTGCATATAGATGGGAGGTTGAACACCCAGCCCTGTGGTGCAGCTGTAACAATCTGGAGCTGAACAGGGTTAAACCTTTAGAGATGAGAGTGGATTTTAGGAGGAGCCCTTCTATTCTACCATCTCTTATCACATTCAGTATCCACAGAACAGATCATCCTTGACTTGTAACAGTTCATTTAATGACCATTCGAACTTGTAATGGCACTGAAGAAAATGACTTATGATAGTTTTTCACATTTGCAACCATGGTTCTGTGCTCAAAATTTGGACGCTTGGCAACTGACTCATATTTATGATGGTTGCAGTGTCCCGGGGTCATGTAATCACCTTTTGTGACTTTATGACAAACAAATTCAATGGGGAAGCCAGACTCACTTAACAACCATAGTACTAATTTAATAACTGCAGAGATTCACTTAACAACTGTGGCAAGAAAGGTCATAAAATGGGGCAAAACTCACTTAACAAATGTCTCACTTAGCAACAGAAATTATGGGCTCAGTTGTGGTTATAAATTGAAGACTACCTGTAGAGTTCTTCAAGTTTTTGGATCCTATAATCTCCCAGGACTTAAAATGGATGCTCAACATTAGAACCATCATTAAAGAACAACAAAGAACGTTCTTCCTGTGTCATCAACTCAAGAAGTTCAGACTGCCCCAGGAGCTGTTGATACAGTCTTACAAAGGAATTATTCAGTCTTTGTATCTTGTACTTCTATAACTGTCTGCTTTGACAACCAAACAGTATCAACCCCAGCAGATAATTAAGACTGCAGAAAGAACTGTACCATAGATAAATTATATGTGTAATCACATTTGGCCAAATAAAATATTCAATTCATATGTAATGAAAAATCAATAATTTTTGCCCACATATAATATTTGTTTTAAATAGTTGCTCCCAAACCCTGCACAAAATCCCCATCCAGAAAAACCAGTCTGAGCCATAAAATGAATCCTGATAGACTTGATCTAAGCCTTATGTGATCAATTAGTTGTTGCTTAGTGCATTATGTGAACCTAACCATTATGATTTGTACATCATGGCATCCAATTTAG
Source organism: Crotalus tigris (assembly GCF_016545835.1). Lineage (NCBI taxonomy): Eukaryota > Metazoa > Chordata > Lepidosauria > Squamata > Viperidae > Crotalus > Crotalus tigris. The sequence continues at coordinate 4,566,631 of NW_024096551.1, read as the reverse complement.
CATAACGTGTGAACTCAGTCATTGTGGTTTATTCAGCAAATCATGAATTTTAGCAATTTATGGCTTTTTCAGCAAGTTATGATGTGTGGGAAAAACCTTGAGAGATAGTGGGAAGAGTCACAGTCAGGGAAGGGTCAAGAAAGAGGCAGCTTAACATACAGAAGCCATGTATGGTAGGTATGGCAAATGTCTCAGAAAGAATCCTTCCTAATTTCTTGGCTTGTAAGCATGATGTGAAGAAATGTACTCTCAGACTGATAAGATTCTAGTTAATGTAACCTTACAATGGAATAGAATTAGTTCATCTGGGCGTGACACCTGAATGGACTATTTCAGAAATTGGCAAGAAGTCTAGTTCTAATATGCTTGTTCCCAATTCTGGTCCCCAACAATGATCTGAAGAGGGAGTGAGATCATTACCTGCCCCAATGTATTTACTTTGCCATAGATATTGAAAGTCTTCATCTGACATCTGGTCTAGTCTAGTGGATCTAAATATTTCATCACACCACATTGTCACAGTGATTATAATACTCTTACTAGCCTTGCGCTATGAAGCCAAGTCTATCACTTTAATTGGGAGCATTAATTACCATAAGAAAGTACAATAGGGCCTAGTGACTAGGGCTGTTATAACTTGGGATGATTTCTTGTATCATCTTTTTGTGGCATACTATTGGAAGCAGGAAAACTTTCATTGTCCTCAAGCTAATATAGTTTCCAGCAGTTGCCGCTGCACTTAACATTGGACAGATATTTGTATCAGAAGCATCTAAAACACACCCAAAGCACGTCAAATGATAATACAGTCAAGCCCTTAGATATATACTGTATTAATTGAAACTAGATGAGTCACTGAGGGCTTTCCTGGTTTTAATGAAGGCTTTGTGGTAATTCAGTTTTACTTTCACTGGCATTGTCAATTCTTCAAAGTGATCGAGCCATATTAGGGATTCCGTCAGGTCTTGATTTCTTCTCCCAGTGGCAATAAGAGTGCCCTTTCTTTTCAGGCAGAGCTGGGGACATAGGGGACTGATGACATCCTATCTGGAGCCTGTCAATGGCACTACTTTCATCAGCCAAAGAAGTTGCTAAAAATAGAGCTTTCATTTTCATCGGTCTTTACAGGATTTCCCCAGTTACCAGTGTATGGAGTTGTTTCTCCATAAATGGATTTCATAATCCCAGGAAGACAGAATGCAGGACTTATTTACTATTTTAAAAAAGTCAGCAAGGCAATTCTTCCATTCATAAATGCCGAAATCTTTTACATTGTTGAACATTGCCTGGATAGAATCTTGACTTTTTTTAGCAACTTCATGCTAAAGGAAGAGCAATAATTAAAGGAAAAACAGAGGACTTCCAGTTCCGCCCTGTAGCGATCTGGTCGAAGGATCCCAGGGCTCTGCACCCCATGGCTGATTTTGCCCTGCCAGAAATTAGAATTAGAAAAGTTTTTCTATGTTATATACCAGTGGTGGTGAACCTATGGCACGCCACTCTCTGTGGGCATGCGTGCCATTGCCCCAGCCCCGCCTCCCCTCTCAGCCCCTCACCAGCAGCCCTCCCGGAGGAGAGTCTTCCCAGGCACGGCCTGCGCGGAGCAGCGCAGCCAAGGACATGGCAGCTGAGCAGCAGGGACAAGACTCTGTCCTTGCACCCCATTGCATGTAGATGATGCTGCGGGGTGAAGGAGTAGGGTGTGGCTACCATAGCACTACAAGGTCGCCTGGGCGATCTGGTACAGTGGGCCATGGAGGTGGTGAGTGGCCCTGCAGGTGGGTGGGGCAGGGGTGGAGGGTGGGCTGGGGAGGTTAAAAGGTTCGCCATCACTGTTATATACATTTGTGTGTATATATTTTGGCAAGTTGCAGGGTCACAGGTAGATCTCATGTCTCCTTGAACAAGGAATTGTTTCAATATAAGCTACATGCACCTTCAGAGGGAATGCTACTATCCTGCAAATAGCCAGGATTGAAAACTGGATCTTCCATCTTATATTGAATCAGCTTCAGTTTTTTTGGCCCTCATCCAGTCATTACTGCTTCCAAGCATCTGTCAAGTACTTTGCACAGCTCTCTTGATTACTATGGAAAAGGAAGATTAAATTATTTTTATCTGTGTTGTTAATAACGCAAATGCCATGAGGCCATACAGCATATCTCACTTGCAATCCTGCAAGTGAGAATAAAATCGACATAACATGTATCTTTAATTCTTAATCTACCAATCTGCTCTAGAGATAGCCTAATCAAGTGTTGTCACAACTAGCCCCTCTCTTGATAAATGATTTCCCCTTGGTTCTGTTATAGTAATAATAGTAAACATAGTTGGGAAAAAATACTTCCAAGAGAAGTTTGTGTAGAAGTACACAGTAAGCAAAATGTAATGATCCTGCAGGCCTTTTCTTTAGTACGGATAGCGTTTAGTCTCAGCCCTGGATTTGAAAAGATATTTCATTAAAGAGAAAAACTGCCCAAGGCTTCATTGCATACCTCTAAATTAAGGATAGGTTTTCTCCTCAGGAATCTAATAACAACTTACCTAACCAGACAGATATCTAAAGCTTTCTAACACTAGAAACAGAAATTCTAATGATTTATTCTTTATGTGTATGAGGAAAAAATATAACCATTCCCCATGTGTTTAGTTTTGAAGAAGCTCTGGACATCCCACTTAAGGTTCTAGGGCAGGGGTGTCAAACTCAATTTCATTGAGGGCCGCATCAGCATTGCAGTTGCCCTTGGGGGGTCATGTGGGTGTGGCCAGGGTGGGTGCGGCCTACTTGGTGGGTGTGAAGAGTGGGTGTGGCCTATTGAATGGGCGTGGCCAGCTCTACATTGTTTGTGTGAATGGTGCCTGTGGGGGCCTGGGCAGGAGTGGGACAGATCTGAGAGTCTCTGGCAGAAGGGGGTGGGACCAGGGCAAGTGCCAAGGCATGGTCCACTGGAGGAGCCTCACTGTTCCTGTCAGGCCATGGAGGAGACTGGATGGTAGTGCGGGCTGGCCGGAACCCTGGGCAGCAAAGGTCAAATGCCCAGCCTGGCCCTTGAGCACCTGTGGCACCAAACCCAGCCCCACTTCCCCAAGGGGGCCCCAGCTGCACTTACTTCCTCCTCAAGGCTGCTGCTGCTGTGCTTGCTCTCCTTAGCCAGGTTGTTCATGATGAGTACCAGGGCAAAGTCAGAGGGCGACTGAATCCATTTCAGCATAGATGGCCACCACAAAATTGTACATTGGCTCCCGGCTGGCCTGGGCCACGGCCAAGGCAATGGCGGCCGTTCCCTCATTATTTCCAGGATGGCTTCCTGGGCCACATGAAACCACTTCGTGGGCTGCATCCGGCCCCCGGGCCTTGTGTTTGACATGTCTGTTCTAGGGGAAGACAGCTGTAGCTTTGGAATGGCAGGTTTGTGCAAGTCGGAAAGATTACTGAACTTGGGTCTATCCATGTTGTGTTGCTTATACTTTGTATTGATTTTGGCCAGCCATGTCTATTCAGATTTAAAACCCAGCTACTGCTTAGAAAGGAGATAAAAATTGTGTGGCAGCACAAAGCATCATCTGCATATGTGCACCAGTAAGAGAAGAAATTGGTATGGTGCAAAATGCTTTCATAAAAATTAAAATATTAATTATATATAATATATATAAAAGCATGTTTATTTCTAAATATTCATGAAAAGAGCTGAAGTCCATAATTATGGGAGGGAAACATCCATCATTTATTACTATCAGTGGTGGAACAGAGAATCACATTTGTTCTGGGATAGGCAATTTTCATTCACTAAATGTTTGAAGTTAGTCTGGCTCTGTATGTGAAATCTATTGATATAGCCAACTATGAATCTTCAGGCTTCCAGGCAACATTTCCTTAGTGTATCAGACTACCAACTCCACCATTTCTACCCAGCAGACAATTTGTCTAGAAATATAGTGATCTCTCTAGATAGATTAGATAGATAGATAGATAGATAGATAGATAGATAGATAGATAGATAGATAGATAGATAGATAGATAGAGATATAGTTTAAATATATAGATATAGTTCAATATAATTTAACCCACCTGGAGGACATTAAATGAGACTTCCTTTTTTTATAATAATAATTTTATTAAAAATTTACAACAATAAAAGCTAATGCAAATTTAAAAAGAAAGGAAAAAGAGAGAAAAAATAGAAGCTGCCCCCTCCTCAAAAAGAAAACAGAGAATGAAAAACTAGAAAAAAATAGAATATAGTAAAGAAAAAGAAAAGAAATATCTAAAGAAATTATTTCTTCCTTCATTAGTAATTTCAATGACTTCTCCTAAATACAACAAACGATCCCATATCTCATTCTTTATCTATAAACAAACCCTTAAAACCACATTATTTCAGTCCTAATCAGCAAAAGCCCATTAAGGGATTACAATCTTGAACAAATAATCCAACATAATATTCCTTCTTTTTACTTTTAACATCCTTGATTTTCTTTAACAACCCTGAGAGCCATGGTGGGCAGTGGTTGGAATGCAATATTGCAGGCCTAAACTTAATTTCTTTTTTTTTTTTTCCAAAGCTTTAACAAGCCTCTTTTGTAAATCCAATATAGAAAAATTATCCAGCCACTTTCTTGGTTTATTTGTATATCTCTTTTAATTATTAAGTCAGTTTCTTTTGTATGTCTAATGTTGCATCTTTTTCTGTATTGTCCTTGCAGTCTGTCATTTTTAATCCAGTTTGAGATCAGTATAATTGTCTGGTAAAACTTGTTCTGCTTCCATAATATCTTTTAAACACAGTGTTAAAATATTTTGCTGTGTTATGTATTAGCAAGTCAAATTTAAGTGTTCTTCTCATTTAATTGTAATTTTTAGTGCCTTCTAGTTTTCTCTAGTGTCCACTTTTTAAGTCTAATCTTATTATGTTGTAGAAAGAAAAATCTTCATCAGGGTCCAATCCAAGCTGGGAATAATCAAAATGGAGACTGCTTTAGAAAGAAGGTTGCAGTTTATTGAAGAGGAGAGCCAGATAGAAAGATGGCTATGGGAAAGGTGACCACATGTAGCACGGAGTAGCGGGCTTTTATACCTCCTTTGGGTTTTGTATTTGGAGTTCTTCCTGCTTAAGGCTTTGTATTTCCTGTATCATATACTTTGACTTGAGTCTGAGTGTGTCCTTTTGGTATTGGTGGATTAATCCTATTATGTTTCCTGTCCTTAGAATTTGGGTGGGGTATGTAGATTTTAGGTGTCTTTGTCTTCCGAATCTCTTCAGTTTCTAGCTGGAAGGCTCCAACCTTTCTGAAAGGATTATTGAATCTGCATTTCTAAAAGCTGGCCTCTGCCTAGGGGCTGGGGCTGATTTCTGGGGGCTGGTTTCTGTAAGATCTTATCCATTATTCCTTTGGGGAAATATATTCTTCCTTTTTAATATTTCCCAAAATATTTCTTTCTCTGGATTCTTCCCACAATATTTTTAAAGAATTCACAACAAAGTATTTCCCCCATGGATAGGATTCTTTATAGTAAATTCCAAATTCTAATTTCAGATCAATCGATTAAGCTTTATTCAGTCATAGACCAATACTTGTTTATTTCAGATTTACTTGTACTCTTAGCTTCTTTGTAACTTTCTAAACTCAAAGTTTTAATTATTCTTCTCTATTTAGTCTAGAAAAAAAGTACTGAATCCTTAACCTTCTATTTAAAACATCTTTCACAACATTTGGTTCTGTAAAATTAGTCAGTCCAAAGGTTCCTTATAGTTGAAAAGGAGTTAACAAGTTATTTCTAAAAGTGATTAAAAATTGGAAGTATGAGAATCCAGTGTCCTTTTAAAGGCACTAACTGTGGTTTGAGCAAGATGACTATCTGTTCATCTCCCGGAGTATTAAACCAGCAGTTGAAGACTGCTATCTTTAAGTCTCCTCATGAGGGGCAGGTTTTTTTGGAGAATTTGTGGGCAATCTCATGTTTTCTCCTTGTGTGGACAGAAATTGTGAATAGCCAGTCTATTTGCTGACTTTTCTTTCCATTGTGGCCATTCAGTCTGCTTTTAGCAGAGCTGTTTTCATCTTGCTGTTTCTTCCCTGGAAGTTGAGGCTTCCTTTTGTGAGATTTTAACATTTCAAAAACAGCAACATGAAAAGTGGACGTGTTCAACATTAGTTGGTAAGCTTTGACAACTGGAGTTATAGAATTAATTCACTCTTCTCATAAGGGAGTTGAAGCCAGGCTTTGGAACAACTGTTCCACTCTGTTCTTTTTTTTAGCTGGAGAAATTCAGAGCTGATACTTTTCAGAGAATGAAATTGTTGATTCTGTAAATGAGCCAAGAAGGGATTGGAGAATTTATTCTCTTTTCACAACGCCTAGAACATTCCCAGATAAAAATATCTTGATCTGGGAATTTAGATTGCAACAAACTATTTATTCTCTCCTCTTTTATGAAGATATGAATTGAAGGGGTAGTTTTGAGGGCAGCAATCTCACTAAAGGCCAACAGACCTTATACTTTGATACCAGTTTAAAATACAGCTATGAGAAAGACAGAGTGTCACACTAAAATTTATTTTAGCTGTAGTACACTATCACCTTGTAAAAAGACTAAAGAAGCAAAAAAATCATTTTAAAAACTTTCCATTGTGGGATATGAGGGGAAATAGTGTATTAGCCTCAGTTTACAAGGTGTACAATCTCGGCAGGCTGCCTTTCTCTAAAGCTAAAACTCCTCAAATACAACTTGCATGCCTAGAAGAAACCCAGGCAGAATTTTCTTCCTTAATATCTTAGTGCTGTATCTGGGCTGCCAAAATCTTGATTGGGGCAAGGAGCTGCTTACCTGATTGTTTCTGTCTAGTGATCATCTGAATTCATACAACCAAAACCTGGCAGCCTTACTTTAGAGATAGATGTAAAGCCAAAAAAGAAAAGACTAATACAAAGAGTTAAAATTACACTGTCTTTCTTCTAAGGGTAATCAAATGGATCTTTCAAGATTTGTAGGATATTCTCTCTTTTTAATTATAAGTTCATTTTTCTTATTTGAAAATCAGATAGTGAATAATTAAATCCACAGGATCCAGTTTTTGTGTATAATTTTCTTTAATATGTCAATTTTTGCAAGCACCTATTCCTAACAACCTTTTTTAATGCCCACCCCCTTGCATTCTTGGATGACAACATTATCTGGAAAATGAGTCTTGATTAGGCAAGTGCGAGTCTGGCATTTCTTCCAGTACTTTTGGATCCAAGCCATGAAAGGACTTTGGAGGTCAAAATCAGCATGTTACGGTTGAAAAAAGACTGGGAGCCACCCTATTGAAAGAGTAATTGTATGATATCAGTGAACGGTGAGAATGTTATTCATTTTTAAAAATAAAAACCTACTATATTCATAATTATGAACGATGAAATTGATGTATTAAAAATGTGGATGTAAAACATGCAAATCCAGCAAATTTGTCAATACTTAGAGCTTAGTGGCAACATATTTTCTAATTATTTTTGGTAGAAGCAAACAAATCAATAATATACAACACTATCACTATCAGACAAGCACATCCAGATTATACAAGGAAATTTAACAAAATACTCCAGATCAGAAATTACCAGGAAATTAAGTCTAAGGCTTTAATGATTTCATTTTTGCTATAGCTAGTTAAATAATGAAGCTAGATTAAGCATTCCAGTAGTTTAAAAATGATCTCTTGAAAGAATGAGTTATCATATGAGAAAAATGTAAATTGTTAAAGAATGAAATGAAAAATGTTTTCCATGCTTTATTTAGAATACAGTCTATATTTAACGTTGGTGGGAGGAATCATTTTGCCTATTCAGTCATTCATTTCTGAATAGAACTGAGTGCACAGAGAGTCTTGCTATCTGCCTTCATCTCCAACTTTAGTTATCATTTCTTATAATGTGGAACTCTGTTGTCTACTTTAAATTCAATAACTTAATTTCCTTTTTAGAACTAAAAATTATAAATAAAAAACCATTGACAACTATATCTCTTTGCCACCAGTTTTCTTGATTTTATTCTACAATCCACTTGATAGACTTTTAATATCTCATAATAATGTAGTCATTTGTATTTGCCTATTATTTCTCATCTATTAAATATTGTTGAAAGCCACAAAGGTGTTTTCATACACAACCTGGGTTAGTATTTATTCAAAATTCTCAATATGGCACCTCTAAAATGATGATTTATTTAGCATTTTCAACTTGGTAGTCTCACTTATCTATCAGAGTTTGAAATTAGCATCCCATTTACATGTTTGTTCCTAAAATGAATGGTTGCATATGATTATATGCAGTCATTAATGACAATATTGGAATTATGGAGGGACGAAAAATTATTTGTTTGTTTTACAGAAATGATAGGGCTAAGCATCTCATATCATGATTCGTGACAGCTCACAATAATCAATAAAAATATATAAAAATCAAATGATCCTTATCCTCAAGTGCCAAATCAGTCTCCCAGTTCAACACTCATCACCACCCAATGCTTGGAGAAAGAAACAGGCTTTTATGGCAATTAGTCAAATCCACAAATGGCAAATGGATTTAACTATTTTGCAAAAGTCAATTATTTCCTGAACAGAGTATAGAAACTGGAATACTTTTTCAGGTTTCCCATTTGATTTGTTTTAAAAAATATTGTTTGTGTTTTTATCCATCTTTAAACTATACATACATATAAAATGTTCAAATAAATACTTCACAAATCAGCTCAATCTGAGGTAAATTGATAACCCTTAAACCGATCTTAGTGTTTTTAGAAAGATTGGACAGAATTCATTTTTCTGTTCCAAACCAACTTGTTGAACATTTTTTTATCTAACAAGGCTGAGCTACTTTATTATAGAACAAAACAAAATACTTGAGGTTATGAAAATGAAGCTGTCTTCCAACAGATAAGATGGCTTTAAGAAAGAGAATTGTTAACCTGTTCTCTCTCTCTCTCTCTCTCTCCCTCCCTCCCTCCCTCCCTCCCTCCCTCCCTCCCTCCCTCCCAGCAGAAAGCTATGTGCTGTTGGCAGCAAAAAGCTTTTCATAGACTTAAGTATGTTGTATGTTCTAAGTACTGCATTCTCTGAAGATATTTGTTCCAACTTCATGCTGATTGCAGAAAAAGGCAATGAAGATAAGAGGCTGAACTTAGTACCCTGGAGGTGTATTAAATCTAGATAACCTATCCCATATAGGTTGCTATTGTTTTTGTGTATTGCAAGGATAAAACGTATCTAATCCTGTGCTGACTAAAGCTGGTACTAGTTCAAAAATTCTTGAGTGTCTGGTTTCATTTATCACTTGAAATCTTTCAACTGCTAATACTCAGCATCAGATCTCAGACAGTTCATAGGAGAAATTTAGGCAGTGCTTTCTACCAGATTTTTTACTGACTTCTATCCTATTACTTTCTGCCTCATTGCCCAAAATGTGGGGGTTCAAGCCAGTTTAGCCAAAGGGAACACGTGTTTTTTGCTCAGAGGAAATGGTTCATGTTTCTGACTCAGTGGCAATAGTTACTCTCAGTGAACTCCTGTACTATATTACTAGACTTTCTACAGCCTGACATCCTCCACATGAATTAAAATTAAGAGTTAATATAATGTAGTAGTTATATTGTTATGCTGCTAAATTTCCCTGTCAGTCCTAATTACTTTTTGAGAGTTCAGAATATTAGTTGGGAAATAAAATAAAATAATGAATGAGGACTTTTCTAAATGAGGAGACTTTCTTTCTCTCTGCTTTCTACATCTATTTTAAATATGAGGCTGATCTGAATTATTTTGATTGATAACAGGACAGTATATTCGGTTATTGTTGTTACTGATTGAATTCACACACAAAAATCCTGTATTGTTGCTTACTTATCTTCACCTGCTTCTGTAAATTTTAATCCTGACAGCACTCATTGGAATTAGTTTCTTCTAAAAGTTTCAGCAAAGCCAGTAGTAAAAAAAAAAACAAAAACAAAAAAACTGTTCCTGACCCAAATGTCTTTTCTCTAGATAGGAAAGTACAACAATTTGGAGACTGCAAGCATTTATCTGTTTGAATTTGAAACTCACAGAGAATCACCTATCAATCAGTGTCTGCTTTTTCTAGCTAGAGGTCATGCCTGGAGAACTGCCAGTCAATCAGTGCTTACTTGCCATCTATGATAGTATTTTATCTCTTCTTCTCTGCTTAGCTCACCAATCCATTCCTCCATTTCATTTTTTTTTAAAAAAAGAATGAACTGTTGACTTTCCCAAGGATTCCTCTCTATTGTCTTTCAAAATTTTAATGCTGATCTGTTGGCACTGCTGCACGTGGACTCCATTATCTAATTACAGTCCTATACTATTGTGACAGGATCCCAGGAGCTAAAAGATGAGCAAACCAGAAGTATTTTCCAGTAAAACACTCATTCTCTTTCAGACTTATGGCAACGACACATACCATATTTTCTGGCATATAAGACGACTGGGCGTATAAGACAACCCCTGACTTTTGAGAAGATTTTCATGGTTAGAAAGTAATCTTATACGCCGGAAAATGGTATTTTCCAGCATATAAGATGACTGGGCGTATAAGACGACCCCCGACTTTTGAGAAAATTTTCATGATTTAGAAAGTCGTCTTATACGCTGGAAAATACAGTACTTTTTTCTCAGGAACCATTTGCTGTCTTGTGTCAGGGCCATAGCAAAATTGCTACTCTTGTAACCCTCCAGTTTTGACATGGTTGATCACTCATGGGACAAGAGGAGGGGCTTACCACAGCCCAATACTGGAACTTTATCAGCAAGTCTTCAGCAAGAAGCCATGTGCCCTGGGAACATTAAGGAATAATCCATAGTAACAAAATTAACAGCCAATCTTTGAGTGTGAAACTATTCTGCCATAACTAATTTAAGACTTCTAATATAGATCCATGAATGAGGCCTCTACCGGGTTCCAGGAACAACTTTTAAATACATGAAGGAAATTGACACTGTGAATATTGGCTGCTGGACTATACCATTACTATCTCCTCCAGCCTAGGGCAGGCAAACTGGCCAAAGCTGGTTACGTTCAGGGTTCCAATATGTGTGTGCAACATTCTCAGGAAGTGGCAACAAGTCTATATCCTTCTGTGTACGGTTCTGCCTTCCCTCACATACAAATAATTTGCTTGCCTACCATTTTATTGCTGCAGCTGCCACTGCTAACTGCCTGCTGTTGAATCCCTGATATAAAATGTCCCAGCCTTAGAAAACATGCTTCAAGTCATCTAGAATATGAAGTGAACATCCTGCTATTAACCAGTCAAGATCCATGACTTTGACTGTGAAGTTTTGGTGCTTTAACAGAAGTAGAACATCATTCTATTAAGAAATGTTTTTGTGCTAAATCCTGCTGCAGGTAAAGGTTGGACTCTATGCCCTCTGCTTTCACATATAGCTTACTAATGATTCAGTGACCTGATGAAGCAGGAATAACTGTTCTCAGCTCCAGCTCATGTAATTCTGTTTCAATGTTCAGCCTCCAATTTGCATTCCTATCACCCATATTGGGTATGCATCTCCATCAAGAGTTCCTTGAATGCTTTTTATAGACTGTTCTGGATCACATTCTCATCACATTTGTTTTCTCCATGGGCTAATATTTTCCATTAAGTATATCCCAAAAAATATGAGCTGATGCAACCAAAAAGAATTTAGCTGCTAATTTATTTAATGCTAACCACTTGAGTTCAATTATGATTAATATTTGCTGTTTTAGTTGTGAGTTGAGGACTCTCTAGATCTTCCTTCTGATGAATAACACAATAGTGTCATAATTATGCAATTGCCCTGAATAGTTTTTCATGACTGTTTTATATTTCATTTTTCATTTTGTTTTTGTTTTGCATAAATGGACTTATAGGCCAGTATTTTCTCAACCTCAGTAACTTTAAGATGTGTGGACTTCAACTTCCATGTTATCTGAAGAATTCTGAGACCTTATTATTCCTAGGAGCTCTGATCCTACAAGAAAATGATGACATTCCAGTAGAACTGGAAGTCAGGCACTTGTAATATAAATCAGATATAGATCCCTCTGTATTCAGTGGGTACTATAATACCCCAATACAAATTTACAAACACCAAATCTTATCCAGAGAATCTTATGCTAGGAGAAATAATAAATAGGATTACACTGGTAATCATCTGTTTGAACAACAGCAAAATGTCCATCTTAGACCGATTGTGGATAGTTCTGTGGCATTTAATGTTTGCCCCTTCAGCTGTGAAAGAAGTATTCCCTGCTTCTACATTTTTGTTTGATGAAGAATAGGAACATTGCAAACCATATGTCTGCTTTTGTCCATTGTTGTATTAGTTTGCAGAGTCAAGGAAGAATGGGGTTTTTTTCATATGATTTCACATCCTAGGACCTACATGTCCATGTAGTTTTCTTGTCAATAAATTTCCCATTGCTTGCATGAGGGTACTAATCTTTTGATACTTAGAACATTGGTTGGCACCCCCATAGTTTTTTTTATGTCTGCCTGCCCAAATGAAAGATGGGCTATGCTTTGAGGGCAATGGATATGGCTCACACATTTTCTTGACTTCTCAGTTGGAACATCAACTACAAAGGAGGGATCCTGGTGAATTGTTACTCCTTCCACAGAAAAAGCCACTGCACATATTTCAATAGAGAGAAAGGAAACTCGTGGTTGCCTCATGACCCTTCACAATGGATCGTTTTGATCTGGTCTGATTTATTATATTTCATTTTCTCTGTGAACTCAAGGTGGTTTAGCAGAATTCTCTTTTAGTTTTATCTTCATTGATTGGGCTATAAGACTATAACTAATTACCATACAGAAAGAGTAGAAGAGTGAAGATTTGCACCTGGGATTTTCTGGTCAAGGCTCATCCCATTGCTGGCTCACATACTTAACTCATTCAGCCACTAACACCCATAGCTTCTTATCTCTGGATTTGATAAAAGGATCATTTATTGCTTACAGTAGATGCTGACTGAGTACACAGTGCAAAAGGGCAATTGAACATGTATTAAACTTAGAGATTTTGAAAGATAATGTTTTGGTAAATTGGGACATGCATAAAAAAGAGCTGGGGCTTCGGTTTTACAAACATGAACCATTGTGGCTTTTTTGTTCCCTCCTCTGCAGACACTATAATTGGATGTTGTCAACAGGGTTGTTCAGCCTTCTTGTACCTGCTCCATGATATATCATAATAATGCAAAGTCCAGATCTGAGTCTTTGAGAAACTAATTGAACATCTGTCTGTTTCCCACTAAGGTCCACATTCCACTTTATTACATGAAGGCAATAGTATGTATACATGGATCATTGAGAAAAAAAGAAACTCAGAAGCAGGGGACAGCTTTAAACTCATTAGAGGAAATGCTACCTTACACAATTTACTGGGAGATATCAATAAAGCAGTGAGCACAGGAGGATTCAAGAAATGACTAAACACATGAATGGATATTAGCTACAATCTAAGTTATCATGATTTTTTTTAAGGTACATTTTTGCAAAACTAGGAAGCTGTCATGTGTGGCATTATCAAGTTAAGCAGCTTTTAAATCTGCTTTTGTGGTAAAAATCCATTAACTTCTAGAATTATATCTTTTGACCCAGACAAAAACTGAGGCTAAAAGTAGTGGTATAAAAATAAAAATCATTTTTGCATGGATATCCTCCACATGACCATAAATCTGTTTCAGGCCAGATCTGCAACCTTCTCCTTTGTTTCTAGAGTAGATTTCACCAACCAAACTTTTTATTGCTTCTAGCTACTTCACTTTCTCTTCTTGCAAACCTTGGTTTAGATATGTATGGGCCAAAAAGCATGGTAGTTTTATTCTTTGGATTACCTATTTCCTACTTATTTTATACATACATACATACATACATACATACATACATACATACATACAGTGAATAGATGGCGAGTCCATGGATTGATAGATACATAGATTTTCATATTGGTGCTTTTTTATGAAACATAGTATTTTTATTAAATATAGATGGGAAAGTTTCTAATTACTTGTACTGCTGTGTAGGTGGGGGGAGAAAGTACCAGATATTTTAGATAATATTGTCCAGCATTCAACCAGGGTGGATAATTTATCTTTAATGTTAGTGCTGATGATATACTTGTCATTTGTTACATTCTGTATATGTTTTTTATTTTTATTGTCAGCTTTTGATGGTTGTTTTTTCTTCATTTTTCTTTTTTTTTCTTTTTTCCAATTTTATATTTTAACTTTGAAGATAAGTAAAAAAATTAAAATGGTGATTCAGGAAGGAGGAATAGAAAAAGCTAAAAAAGCAGTAGTCCATAATAGAACATCTGTTGAGCATGCAAAAAAAATTGTCAAATCTCACCCCATAGGGCACAATCAAGGAAAAAAGAATCACATGGACTTTAGTAGGGGTGCAAGTATTGGGGGTATAGTACATATTCTTGGAAGCTTCGCCCTGTTTTTATTAGTGGACTCTAATATTAAAGTGGAGTCTCTGATATTTTGAGTATCTCCTACCCAGGCTCTTTGCAGCCCAGACTGAGTGGCTGTTTATGAGCTAATAACAAATTCCTCTCCCAGTGGTTGTTTATCTCTAGGATTCATAGTTTATTTCTCAGCCTCACTATCTTGCAGACTCAATCTAAACTTTCAATAGCAGTGTGTGAGAAAATAGTGGCCTTCATGGGACCCACAATGTAATTTCATATTTTGGCAGAGAAGAAGAGATTCAGAACTATGCCATGCTGCTCTGTCCAATTTAGCTGTAAGTCATCAACCCTTCATTTTAAAAAAGGAAAACAACATCATTGGTATAAATTGTACTAAATGGACCAACAATCTGACTTAGTGTAAAGGAGCTTCCACTATTGCTATGTACTGGAAGCTCTTGTTTTTAGAGACCATATTTTTCACAATCAATTGGTGTTCTGCAATCACATATTAAAGAATATAGGGATATACATGTTACATTTATAATGTGATGAAGTGCCATTACAAATGCACAATGTTGTGTTGTCTGCTATATTTACAGAGGGAATTATAGTATCATTCTGTGATTTGAAGCAGAAGACATGATCACAGAAGCTGTTTAGGGATCCCTTTTTTTACAGGTCACCACATGCCTTAAAAACATGTAGTTGAATAGCTGTGGCAGGAATACAAGTACCGTATATTCTCTAGCACTGGAGATGGATAATCCATGCAGTGGGTTGAGACTGTATTCCTGGCCAATCAGATCAGTCAGCCAAAGTTGCCACGCCCCGTCCTGGACCATGATTCCCCAGTCTTGACTGATCTGGCCATACAGAAAGACCTACAACTTTGGCTCCTGGGCAGGTATAGTTCCTTTTCATTGGGGGGGATTTCTTCTAGTAGCTGAAATTGCTTAGTTTAAAAGTTAATTAGAGATAATTTAATTCAATTTAATTGATTACTCAAAAATTTCCTTGCTAAATTGTAAGACTCAGGAAATCAGATTCCCTACAGGGGAAACCACCCCCACTTAAAAGGGGGAAATCCCTAACTCCCCTCCCTAACCCAAACCCCAGCCACCTTCCAGCAGCCGGCAGCCACCTTAAACAAACGGGGAGGCTCGGGCAACCTCTCGCGTTTAAAACAAACAAAACAAAAAAGACAGAAAGACAAGCAATTAGCGAGGGAAGCGGAGGACAAAGGGGACGCATGCTGGGAGGGAGATTGATTAAGGGAAACAGCTGGCGTGCGAAGGAGCAGTCTTTTTCACTCCAGGCTGCTCAGGATTTTTTAAACGAGGCGCCATTGTCTGCACAGCTGGGAGCATGCGCGGCTCTTTGTTACAACCTCACGTGGCACAGGCAGCCTTTTTAGCACAGGCGCAATAATCTCCTGCTCTTTTAACACATGCGCAGTAGTCTCCTGGCAGCGGCGGCCATATTTTTGTCCAAACAGGGGATCTAAGGCTCCCTGAGAAAGCTAGGTTCAGCTGCTGGAGTGAATTAATAGGCAAGCAGTACTGGGGTACTAAAGCATCTATTATTCATTCAGAGACATTCAAATCAGACACATAGCTGCTGGTTCCAGGACTTGGTGTCTTCTACCTAAAGTAAATAAGAACCTTTCATAACTAACTGTGTTTAGTTGCCTTTGGCTCCTTCCAGACTTCGGGTCCCCCATTAGTGGCCCGTACGCTTTTGGATTTAGTGGTGGGTTCCAGGCATTCCCAGTCGCGTGCCTGTCCTTACCCACCATAGTCAAGCCGGGTTCCAGGCATTCCCATTAGCGTGCCTGTTCTTATCCGTGCACAGTGACTAACTCTGACAATTTTGCAGAGTCTGCTCCTGAGTTCCAGACGCCCCCAGTAGTGCGCCTGTCCTTACTCAAAGTTGGAGCTCTCCTACTACCTGGGTCCCCCCTATCGCGGCCCAGCGTTAGTGGAGAATGGAGGAAGCAATCATTCCCTCCACTGGAGCCCCGCCTTCATCCTCTGGAGCACCTGCTTCAGAGGATTCGGAATCCTCTGCAGCCCCTAGAAAGGCTGCAAGGAAGTCATCAAAGAAGGCTGACAAACAGGCAATCAGAAGACACCAAGCCCTAGAAAAAGAGTTCGACAGAGCCCAGAAAAGGGCCAGAATTGAAAATAGGCAGAATGGGGGGATAGGTCCTGATCTACCGCTGGGTCTCCCTTCATCCCCACGGGCCATTTGGTCATTAGGGAACTCATCACAGTCCCAAACAGAGGGTGGGATAGGCGAATTCTCATCGCTCTCCTGATCCCCCTCCCCACGGAGGTTACAGGAAACCCCGAGGACCATGCTAACCACAGCACCTGCAGGGTCACAGGCAATGGTTACTCCTCCTGCATTGACGGGGGATCTGCTAGCTACCCTAATAGCACAGGCAGTGGACCGTGCATTTGAGGCCAGGGCTCAAACTTCAAAAGCCAAGCCTCTAGGACTTAGAACGAGACATCGGGAGGAAACGGAGGACCATCAGGACCTCTCCTCCTTCTCAGACTCGTCGGTCTCTGAGGAAGCTTACCTGGACCAGCCAGGTACGTCACAAGGGATTCAAATGTCTGAGGAAGAGGAGGACACCTCACCTCAAGGGCCGTCCTTCAGCGGCCTGTTTAACCCTTCTCTTTTTGTTACCATTCTGCGCAAGGCTGAGGCCACAGCCCATCTGGGGCATGGGACACCAGCGGAGCCTGTCACAGTTGACACGGAGGCTGAGCCGACGTTCGCCGAAAAGGTAACCACTCAACACCGCATACCATGCCCGACCATGTTCCTAAACACAATAAGGAAACAGTGGGCAGCGCCAACCTCCCTACCGCTTCCTAGCAATGCGGAGAGGAAGCTATTTAACGTAGCAAGGGAGCTAGAGGGAACATTGGAGGTGCCGGTGGTGGACGAACCCATAGGTCCCCTGATATCGGACACGGCCATATCAGGAGATTTTGCTGAGGCTCTTAAAGCCGAGGACCGAAAGAGTGAGTCCAACTACAGGAGAACGCACCAGGCAATAGCTTGGGCTACCAGGGCGACTACCTCCGCGTCCTTTTTCACCAGAGCCACACTTTGTTGGCTCCGTGAGTTACAGGGCCGGGTTCCCATGGAGGATATACGCACTCACCAGGAACTCAGCAAAATGGTAGCGGCCACGGAATATGCGTCGGATGCAACACTTTTAGCGACCAAGTTTTCAGCCAAGGCAATGGCGGCAAACAACACGAGCAGGCGCATCCTCTGGCTAAAGAACTGGCAGGCGGATACCAAATCCAAGTGGAAATTGGCTTCGGCTCCGTACCAAGGGGCAAAGCTGTTTGGTGAGGCACTAACGCCATACCTGACAGAGAACAAGGACAAGCGCAAGGTCCTTAAACACATGCTTAAAAGGCAGGACAAGAGACCCGGCTCCTGGGGAAGGAAACAATCCTTTCGTACGGAAGCCAGGGTCAACTACTTTCAAAATTCCCAACCCTTCCAAGCTAGACAGGATAGGGAAAGACAGGGGGACAGACAGAACACAAGACATAGGCAAACGCAGGGAAGACGGCCCTTTCGGGGGAACAACCGCCCCTTCCGCCGTACCAGATGACTCCCGCCCAGACCTTCCCATAGGGGGCAGACTAGCAGGGTTTGCTCCCCAGTGGGAAGAGACCACCACGGACGTATGGGTCAGGAACACCATACGTCATGGTCTATCTCTAGAATTTCTCTCAAAGCCCCCGAACCGCTTCCGCCCGTGCCCCTGTCCCACAAACCCAACAAAGAGAAGGCTCATGAACGAGGCCGTTCAGCACCTTCTAAACATACGGGCCGTAGAGCCGGTGCCTATGAACCAGAGAGACCAGGGGTTTTATTCTATCCTCTTCGTGGTCCCAAAACCCTCGGGGGGTTGGAGAGCCGTTTTGGATTTAAAAAGGCTAAATTTCTACATAAAATACCGCAAATTCAAAATGCAGACACTACGCTCCATCCTTGGAAGCGTAAGGAAAGGGGATTTTCTGGCATCGATCGACCTCACGGAGGCATACTTGCACATCCCTATCTCTCTGGCTCACTGCCGCTTTCTACGGTTTGCCTACAGGAGGCACCATTTTCAATACAGGGCACTTCCATTCGGCCTGTCATCAGCGCCCAGGGTGTTCACCAAGATTCTGGCGGTTCTGGCAGCACACCTAAGAAACGTACCAGTCAGAGTCCAGTGCTACCTGGACGATATTCTAATCCAGTCATCGTCCGCCCAGCAGTCTCGGGCGGACCTAAAGTTAGTGATAAAACTGCTGCAGGACCACGGCTTCTCGGTGAACTTTCCAAAGAGCCATCTAACCCCAACTACGAGAATACTCCATCTGGGAGCGGTCATAGACACAAAGGAGTGCAAGGTGTACCTATCACAGGAATGCCTCAGCAGCATAAAGAAAGCCGTAAAACAGGTAAGCCGCGGTCAGTCAGTGACGCTGGTCTGCCTCTCCCAGCTGCTAGGGAAGATGATATCGACCATAGCAATAGTTCCTTGGGCAAGGCTGCACTCAAGAGAACTGCAGTGGTTCATGCTCCCGTTTCAGAGACAGCAAATCAGTGCATCCCGGAAGAGGGTAGGCATACCTCTGAGAGTACGACACTCCCTCAGGTGGTGGCTATCTCCAGCTCTCCTCAGGGGGTCCCCCTTCAGGGAACCAGACAGAGTAGTAGTCACAACAGATGCGAGCTTATTCGGCTGGGGAGGCCACTTGGGGACCAAGTGGACACAGGGCCGCTGGTCAGCGGTGGATCTCCGACACAACATAAACTGGCTCGAGCTGCGGGCTATTCACCTAGCGTTAAGGCATTTTCACAGCAGCATAAAAGGCAGGCACGTACTGGTCCTGACGGACAACGTGACAGCCAAGGCCCACATAAACCGTCAGGGGGGCACACACTCTCGCTCGCTCTCGGCCGAGGCCCTCCTACTGGGGGCCTGGGCGGAACAAAATCTGGCCTCCATAAAGGCCGACCACATATCGGGGGAGGCAAACATCCAAGCAGATCTGTTGAGCAGATCAACAATAGATCACTCGGAGTGGCAACTACACCCGAGGATCTTCAGGGAGATCTGTCACCGCTTCGGGCTTCCCCAGGTGGACCTTTTTGCCTCTCCTTCCAATGCCCACCTAACTTGCTTCTTCTCTCGATTCCCATCCAGGGGAGCAGAGCAGACGGACGCGTTACGGAGCCCATGGCCAAGGGGACTCCTATACGCGTTTCCACCCTTACCTCTCTTTCCGGCGGTAGTACGCAAGATTCTGCGGGAAAGGGCCGAGGTAATCCTTGTGGCCCCTTATTGGCCAAGGAGACCTTGGTTCGCAGACTTGAGGAGTCTCTCCCGCACGAATCCATGGCGGATTCCTCCGGAGAGGATCTCCCTCAAGCAGGGGGAGATCTCCCACCCAGAGCCACAATGTCTACAACTAGCCGTCTGGCTCTTGAACGGTCAATTTTAGCCAAGGGGGCTTGCTCACAGGGTGTAATTAGGGTCATACAGGCATCAAGGCGCCCCTCCACGAACCGTATCTACGAGGCCACGTGGAGAAGCTTCCAGTCATGGTGCTCTAAACAGGAATTGTTACTCGAAGGGATCACAATTCCCAAGATCCTAGAATTTTTACTAGATGGCCTAGAGAGGGACCTCTCGCCAAACACGCTGCGCAGGCAAATCGCCGCCCTCTCAACTATACTTTCTGCCAGCCCCAGTGAATCCTTGGGCAAGCATCCCTTAATACGATCCTTCCTCAAGGGGGCTGCGAACATCAGACCGCCAACCGTGCACAGGTATCCATTGTGGGAACTACCACGAGTACTATAAGCTCTTACCAGAGCGCCCTTCGAACCACTCAAAACATGTGACATTCGCTACCTGACCTATAAGGTAGCATTCTTAGTAGCCATCACGTCAGCTCGACGGATATCCGAGTTAGCTTCTCTCTCAATGAGGAAGGACCTGTGCCATTTTCACAGGGACAAGGTAGTCCTAAGAATAGACCCTTCATTCATTCCAAAGGTCAACTCCCTTTTTCACAGATCATAGGAAATAGTCCTACCAGACTTCTGTCCAAACCCAGCTCATCCCCTGGAGCAACAATGGCACACCTTGGACGTACGAAGGGCACTAAGACATTACATTTCGCGCACAGCGGAATTCCGACGCTCGGAAGCGCTTTTCATATCCTTCCACCCCGCTACTAGGGGCCGGAAGGTCTAGTCCTCTATCATCGGTAGGTGGATTAGGGCATGCATCACTGGGGCATACCAGGCAGAGTCCTTGCAAGTCCCCAAGCATATCACAGCCCATTCCACAAGGAGTGGTGCCACCTCAGCAGCATGGGCCATGCAGGCTTCTATTGAAGAGGTATGCAGGGCAGCCACTTGGGCCTCGCCCTCTCCATTCATTCGTCATTACAAAATCGACAAGTACTCCTCTGCAGAGGCCTCCTTCTGTAGGAGGGTTCTCCAGCAGGTTCTAGACCAAAGTTACACACGGGACCAGTCCCCAACCCAAGGGACAATAGGCTTTGGTATGTCCCACTGCGTGGATTATCCATCTCCAGTGCTGGAGAAGGGGCGTTGACTTACCTGAACGCCTTTTCTCAGCACGGAGATGGATAATCCACACCCACCCTTATAGACTAGGATAATAGGGTATATTTAGTGGAGCCAAAACGTCTTACTGTCAGTCAATGGCTGCGCTCGAGTCAAGACTGAAGAATCATGGTCCAGGACGGGGCGTGGCAACTTTGGCTGACTGATCTGATTGGCCAGGAATACAGTCTCAACCCACTGCGTGGATTACCCATCTCCGTGCTGAGAAAAGGCGTTCAGGTAAGTCAACGCCCCTTCCGGCGTATAAGACGACTGGGCGTATAAGACGACCCCCAACTTTTCCAGTTAAAATATAGAGTTTGGGCTATATTCGCCGTATAAGACTACCCCTCTTTCAACGCACACCAAATAAAATTCTGGGAGTTGAAGTCCATGAGTCATAAAAGAGCCAAGGTTGCCTACTCCTGTATAGGCCCTAGGGAAAAAATGGACAAGCTAATTCCATGAGGGAGGGGGAAAGGGAGCACAGTTTCTGAGTTCTCATTGGCCACCTGTAAGTCCAAATGAGTAGCTCAGGGTGTGTGCATGCACGTGTAGGCATGCATGTGACTCCCTGGGTCCCTTCCATTGCCCTCCCCCCAGTAGCAAGCTTTGGGTTGGAGCAAGCAGGCTGCACACAGGGATCTCCTCCTCTCAGTCTTCCACCCTGCGAATCCTCCACAGCCTCTCCAAGCTGAGTGAGCAGAAAGCCTGCCTGTTTGTCAAAGGCTCTGCCTTGTCAATCGCACACACACCTTGATGAAAATTGCCCTGCCTGCAAAAGGACTTCTCAGCAGTTTTTTAAAGCAACACTACCAAGAATGAAATTGGAGACAGCCAGAATGTTTAGGGAAGAAGGAAAGGAAGCAGTTAATAAACTAAGTAAGAAAGGCATTCGCCCTTCGAAAACTTGCATTTCCATAAATGTGATAAGTTGCCCCCTTTTCAGGTAATGGGGGGGGGAGTAAATGCTTTCCTTTTAATTTGTTATTAAAACTCAGTGCACTACAGTACTTATAGATGGGAGCCAGATTGATCAGCCAGGATCTGTCATAAATAACACCACAAATGCACCATGCAAGTTTATTTAGGCGGGGGGGGGGAGAAACTGCTTGCATAAGCTTGGTGGAAGTCGACAGGCAAAAGGATTGTGTAGTTGTTTTCTGTCCCCACTCCATTCCTGCTTCGTAAATCCGAGAGGAATTTAGCTGACACCCCTCCCCTTCCAGACCCATAAGCTCCGCCTCCCCCAAGCTACTCTCACCGGCAGTGAGAGGTGAACGCTGAAAAGCTTGCATAAAGAAGCACTGAGAAGTGCCTCGAATGGACGCAGATGCTTAGGTTTGTTTTCATTATATAAAAAAAAACCACCCTACAATTCTTTTTCCCCCTTCCCCATTACATGGGCCATTCCTTTCTACTTCCTTTGAATGAATTAATCAGGGGATGGCCACTACCAATCCGCAGTTCTGGAGGGGTGGGCAAGGAATTGGGATGCAAAATATTTTTCCGGCGTATAAGACGACCCCCCACTTTTGCGAATATTTTAAGTGTTTAGAAAGTCGTCTTATACGCCGGAATATACAGTATCAAAAGCAGCTGTTGTTGATTTGTTGATTTTTGCAGCTGTATAAATCTGCAGTAGGGCTACAATGGCTCAGCAGTTAAAGACACTGAGCTTGTCAGCTGGAGAGCTAACAGCATGGGTTCACGACCCGAGCTCGGCGCAACAGGGTGAGCTCCCATTACTTGCTCCAGCTCCTGCCCATCTAGCAGTTCAAAATCTACATGCAAATACAAATAGATCAATAGGTACCACTTTGGTGGAAAAGTAATGGCATCCGTACACCTTTGGCATATAGCCATGGTGGCCACATAGTCATAGAAATTGTCTTCAGACAGTGCTGGCTCCCTCAACCAAGAAACAGAGATGAGCACTGTGCCCTAGAGTCAGACACGATTGATAGGATAATTTTTATCTTTATATCCGCAGTGCAAATTAAGCTTTGTCCCATCCGCTGCCTAGGAAGGTCATTCTGCTCCAAGTCAAAGGTGAAAGATGGGGAAAACGTGGCAACTCTAGCTTTATAGCTTTGAAGCCATTTTCACCTCACAGGTAAGACTGGAGCTAACAGAAGCTAATGGATTGGAATACCCGTAACTGCTGGATTAGAATACCGATAACAGAAGCTACCACCAGCAAATGGATTGGATTGGAATACCCTTAACAAAAGCTACCGTCTGGATTGGAACACCCATAACAGAAGCTGCCAGCAACAAATGGCCTCAGAGAGATCTAGCACAGCCATTACTTTCTAGGAGAAATAGCATCAGGCAAGAGATCAGAATGGATGCCATTTGCTGTACTAGTGAAGCAGATGTTTTATATCATGAAAACTTCTCAAGTAAATGGAATTGGTTTTTTTTTCAGGTAATATAAAACAGAGTTGGCATCTCAAAGTGGCATTTTTGGAACCCATCTATGTGATACTATAGTCCTATTTGCCCCATTGCGGTGCTTTTTTAAGTGCCAGCCAATTGCTGTTTTAATCTGCCCTAAGAGCTATGCTTGTTTTTCCAAGGTATTCTGGGCAGCCTAAATGCAGATGCTCGGAACATCCCAATTTTCACTGTAAAAGGCTTGTTCAGCCATTTCTTCATTGTATTATGCTGTGCATAATACAAGAGCATACAGGAATCCATAAATGTATTACAATGATGCTTGCTCAGAAAAGTACATTCTGTGCTGTTTAAAACTAAGCAGGAGGGAATTCTTTGAGCAAATCTCTAAAAGAGAGATCTTCATCTAACTCCTGCTTTTGTGACTCCTCAGTGTGCAGATCAGATCAGCAAGTTGCTTAGAATAGCTTGACCAGAATGTCCTGCATCTGCTGCTGACCAGTGATGGACTGCACAGTGGAAAACTGTCAGCTGGTGCCAAAGACAGTTTGGGCAATAGAATGAGGGAGGCTTTTGGATTTTAGCTGATTAAAAAAGGAAAATCCAGCATCATTGTCACTGTTTCCTCATTTGTCAATTGGCTTTCTGCAGAGGATGGAATCTCAGATTGCTTATGCTTGCATCTTCCTTATATTTAAAGAATATTCAAAGTCATTTGTTCAGAATGATACTTTGTCTAAGGGGGATATTAACAGTACAGTCCCATGACTGTCCATTCAAACTGAATCCCAACTAGCAACTTAGTTTAGGATTGCAGTGTTAACTGTATTTGCATGTATCTGCAACATTGTCTAGCCTCATCACACTACAGTGCTGAGGCTGATTGGGGTAGCTTAGAGTTGTAAGGGGGATAGTAGTAAGATACTAGATTTTTTTTATCTAATTTCTCTTGGGGGTGGGGGTGGGGAATGATTCCAGAAATGTTTAAGCCCATGATAAGCTTATCACACTTGTAATATGTTTCATAATTTCTCATCAAATCCCAGCATGTGTGACCTTTATTTGATAATTTAGTGCTGAATTTTAACAGTGAGTTTCTTGGGGAAATTATGAGAGGAGGCTGGAAAGGGTGCTCTAAGGACAACCAAAAATGCTTAGGGCAGAGAAGAGAGAACAGCTGTATTTGCATGGCTTGTTTATCCTTGACTTTTTCATTTAACCCAATTTTTCAAGTTCTAAGCACATGAGTTGGGTTTACACAACAGGCAAGATTTAAAAAAAAAATAAGATTGGCTAGGTTGTGTCTTAAAGTGTCACATAAACATAATAAAGCATGTGACCTATAACTGCAAAGAGAATATCAGTTCAAAGAACCAAAGACTCTACACAGAAGCATAATTTACTTAGAATTTTCCACTTCATCAGTAATTTTTCTTAATCTGTAATTTAAAAAGTTTAGAAAACTGACTATGTTTCTGAGGGTGAGATGGGAAAATCAAAGAAATATTTCTTTTTCTTTTAACATTTATGCAGTCTGCAATTTGGTTGATAAATAACTGGAAAACATTGTTTTGCTGGGAATCTTAAATATGAATAAATTTGCTTTTTTAAAACAAAATACTGAATTGATAATAGCTTTAAATATAGGACCCTACAGATCTAGTATAATACCACTACATTGCACACAATTTTCCTCTTCCAAGCACCTCCCACCACCTACTTTTCATATCCCCTCTGTGAATGTTGTCAATGATGTTTTATCTCATTTTTATTACAGTTACTCACACAGCCAGATGTTTAGACTAGATGTTGCTTTTTTAATAATATTTTATTAATTTTCCAACTTTACATTTAAATATTTTTAAAGCAACGTGGTGGCTGGGTTAATCAATAGTTCAATAACATATAAAAATCTTTAGCACAAATCCCAAGTTACAACATCAAATATTTCCTCTCTTTTTCCTTTAATATCTACACTCTCGTATTTAAGCTAATACAGTTTTTATTATATCAACTCAGTAAAAACATCATTATTACATTTATCAATAAAATTTTAGCTTATACATATCTTAATTACTTTTACATTCAATTTTCATAAACAATCCATGTCCTGTTATTAATTTTTTCCCAATTTTTAATTTCCCATCAATATTCCAATTTAACATTTGATATTTGTAAATTTCAGGCTTTAGGTAACCAAAATTTCCCTTATCTCAATTCATAACAGGATCTAATATTCAAAATACACATTTTATCTATTTGAATATAGTCTTGTTCTATTTCCTAAAAGTTACAGTATCTATTTCCCACCATATTAAATCATCTACTTAATAATACAATATCCCCTTTAATAATCAAAACCATTATATATATTGTCTGAGTTAATCAATAAATCAAATATGAATTATCATATTCATAATAATTGTTTTTTTTCTTTTGGGTCTAATTTTTAAATATTAAACAGATAAGAATCAAGATCACGTGAAGTATTAATATCACTTTACAATGCCTTGGTAAGGCCACACTTGGAATACTGCATCCAGTTTTGATCACCACGATGTAAAAAAGATGTTGAGATTCTAGGAAGAGTACAGAGAAGAGCAACAAAGATGATTAGAGATCTGGAGGTTAAAACATATAAGGAACGGTTGCTGGGATTGGGTATGTCTAGTTTAATGAAGAGAAGGATGAGGGGGGACATGATAGCAGTGTTCCAATATCTCAGGGGCTGCCACAAAGAAGAGGGAGTCAAGCTATTCTCCAAAGCACCTGAAGTCAGGACAAGAAGCAACGGATGGAAACTAATCAAGGAGAGAAGCAACTTAGAACTAAGGAGAAACTTCCTGACAGTTAGAACAATTAACCAGTGGAACAACCTGCCTCCAGAAACGGTGAATGCTCCAACACTGGAAGTTTTTAAGAAGAGACTGGACAGCCATTTGTCTGAAATGGTATAGGGTTTCCTGTCTGAGCAGAGGGTTGGACTAGATGACCTCCAAAGTCCCTTCCAACTACTACTTCATCTTCTTCTTCTTCTTCTTCTTCTTCTTCTTCTTCTTCTTCTTCTTCTTCTTCTTCTTCTTATTATTATTATTATTATTATTATTATTATTATTATATCCTTATTTTCAACTAATTTCCAAATATTTTAAATCTAATGACCAAAATTCCTCTTATCTCAATTTCTTCCTTTAACCCTTTAATTAATAATATGAAATCCCCTCTAATAAATCAAAACCCCAATTTTCTTCAGCCTTATTCTGGCTTTCTTCCTTTGCCAACTAGCCTTCTATATTAGTGCTTTTAAATAATCAAACAGATCTCCCTCTATTATTATATACGTTATTTGAAATAAGAGAGACCATTTAGTTGCCATTTTTTTGGAAGGGCTAGCCCATTTGTATTCATTAAATTGTCTTCCTTTTATTCCAATTCCCCATAATTGCCCGATATGTTTATCTTTCATTCAATCTGTTCTTCGTCTTTCTCAAATTTCTTCTGATTTATATAGAAAGTCTTTTCCATTTTCAGTGTTGTCACTCCCTTTTCTGGATTATCCATTAACTATATTTGTTGGTCATTTGAGTCCTCTGTCTTAATATTTGATTGTTCTACTTCTGTTATCTTCTGTGTTGTTAGTTCTTTGTAGTCAAAGTTTGGGTTTGTGTATCTAAGCTGGCATCTTGTTCTTTTATGTTAGGTCTTATTTTATCACAAGCTGAAAGAATGGTTTCATGTATTGTTTTCAACACGGAAAGGATCTTTTCCTGGTCTTCATCCATATTCTTTTAATAATGTGTTAAGTTGAGGACTTTAAAATCAGACATTAAAAATAATTTTATAATTAGGTATGGACCTCTCTTTCACATGTTTATAGATAGTCTTTATAGTAGAAGTCATTTGTCAAGCAAGATTTTATAGTCCAGGGTCTTTCATCACCTCATATAGCAACCAATGTTCCTAAATAAAGAGATAGGAAGGTAATTTCCCACATATAACTCTGAAAATCAGTAAAGGTTTACATTCATAGTTCAAGTAGGCCAGTTATGCCGCCCAGCCATTCTCTTTACAGCTGAGTTTCTTACAGGTGGTACCAAGGTCAAAAGAGTCTTATCTAAAGTCTGGATTTCGAGCCAAGTCTCTTTTAGGAAATAACAAGTTGTAATACCAGACTTCGCCACAAGATGTCACTGATGCCATTTAAAGTTTTTTAAGTCCAAAATTTTTATAATCCTTTTTCTAATTTTGTTTCTTTTTTGTAGATAAAAACAAAAGTCTCCAATAAAAATAAGAAAAATTTTGGTCCCCAAGTTTCAGGAATATATAAATCCAATTAGATTAAAGTTGTTCTTTTAGTACTTTAATTCCCCTGGGTAATCAGTCACCGCTATTCTTAGAGGGTAGGATAGAAATTCCCTTCCCTCCTCATGGGGGAAAGATACTTTTGGCAGCTTTTACAGGAAAAGAAAATATTTAGGATAAAGAGAAGATCAGATCTCACCCAGTTTCATCTGCGTTGCTTTAGAAGTGCTCGGTGGTGAGTTTGACTTTGGCTGTCTGCCGGTTTGGATGGCTGCCCCAGATCAAGCAGAAGGACTGCCACCCTCCTACGTTCAAGCAGGGGTTCCCTCCTTGCTCATCACCCTACAGGGCGACTTTCGACCCTTTCCAGGGTCCCCCAGTGGAAGATGGAGCTCGCCTTCCAGCAGCTGCAACGACTACAGTGGCAAACCGGAAGTCTAGATGTTGCTTTTTTATCTACCTGGGATAGGCAAATGTGAATGTTTGATTATATTAAAGGTATTGTCACAGGATGTTAGCTGTTCCAAGTAAAGCTGTTCCAAGACTAATGGTAATTTTGTCAACTCTATGGCATTCCAGTGGTGCTCCAATTGTTTTGTGATTGTACCCAAGGTGCCTATTACTTACTGGTACTAGCTTTGCCTTTTTTTGCCAAAATCATTCTGTTTCTATTTGCAGGTCTTTGTATTTTGTTCTCTTTTTCAGTTCTTTTTCTTCTATTCTGCTGTCTCCAGGTACTGGCCTGGCCACTGTTCAGACTTTAACAATTGTTAAATCTGGGATATTATATGGAAGGTGTCTGTCAGTTTGAATTCTAAAATCCCAAGCGTCTTAGCTTCTTCATTTTCTATGACTTTCTCTATTTTATGGTCCCTTATTTGCAGGCAAATTGTATTTCTTGCAGATCTTCCAATGCACCGTTGTTGCTACTTTATCATGCTGTTTGTAGTCAGTTTGTAGTCTGTGCAGTCTTCTTGCAGCAGCTAACCAAATGATCCACTTTTTGTCTATTGCTTTCTTCTCAATTCTGGCTTTGTATGCATTTCTTCATAAGGCTTGATCTTGTGAAGCCACAATTAGCCCCTCTGTCTCTTATTATTAAATGTATTTGCTACCGATCTAAGGTTCAAGGCAGTTCTGAGCAGCTTATGGTATGATAAAATGTACAGATATCAAAACAATTATAAATGTAAAAACAGATTAGAATTACAAAAATTTAAAATAAACTAAGAAATCATGGGTTTGGAGCAGGGAAATGGAGGCATGTTTTCTGTTACTGCATCAGCTACCTTCAACCAACAGCTTTTCCTTCAGGACTCCAAACCAACCTACATAGCCAAGTTTTAAGGCTTTTCCTGAAGGCTAAAGGCAGTGTGGGGGGGGGGAGAGAAATCTTATAAGATGCTCCAAAGGACATGGGCTGTGGTAGAAAAGGCTCTTCTCCTAGATTCCACCAGGCAAAATTCCTTGGCTGATGGGTGCACAGTAGGCCTCTTTTGCCAGCACAAAGAAGGTAGGCCAGTTCCACTGAGGAAAGATGGTTTCACTGATATCTTGTACTCATGCCATACAGAGTTTTAAAGACAATGACCAACACCTTGAATTGCACTTGGAAGCAGATTTACAGCCAGTGCAGCTTGCATGGCAGTGATATTACATGTGCCACTCTAGGGGCCTCCAAAACTGTCAACGCTGCTACAATCTGGACCAATTACAGCTTCTGAATACTTTCCAAGAGTAGTCCCAGGTACAAGCACATTGCAATAATTCAAGCAGGAGATGCCTAGGGCGTGACTGAGTTCAGGGCCTCGTGATCCAGAAAAGGGCACAGTTGGCACACAATACAAAATTGTGCAAAAGCTCTCCTAGCCACAACTGCCACCTGCTCTTTGAGCAGAAATCATGAATCTAGGAAAACCTCCAAGTTGAGCACCAGGTCTGTCTGAGATATTGCAATCCCATCCAAGCTAAAGGTGGTAAGTACCTGGATTCTGAAGCTGCGTACCCACAGCCACTCCATCTTACCAGGGTTCAGCTGAAATCTGGTATCCCCATCCAGATTCCACAGCCTCTGCAGCCTTTTTAGTACAATAGCTAGCAGAGTTTCTCTTTCAAGAAAAATATCATATCTTCTTCCATTTTTCTGGGAATTAAAAACACTAATGGGTTTAAAGGCAGGACTGGGCCTGATACTTTCCATACAGCTTTGGAGGAGGTAGCAAAGTGATAAAATCAGTGGTGGGATTCAGTTGGTTCACACCACTTCGGCAGAACTGATAGCTAATTTTTTGTTGCCCAGGCCCAGAATGGACTTCCGGAAGCAGCATCCACACAGAATCAGTTGTTCACATATTTGAATCCTACCACTGGATAAAATAATGCCTTGAAGTAAGACAATAGGTCTGAATAAATCCTCCATAATTTCCCAGTTTGTAATACTAATAAATATAAGTAGAGTTTCTGTTTCTTCTTTCCTGGGAGATCATGTTTGCAATTGAGCTCCTACCACCACCACCAGCTATTTGGATGTTTGCAAATTATTACCAAGTTAACACTTCCAGCAAGCTAAGTTCACCATCTTAATAATTCAAAAGCTGTAACATTTATTGGAAAACAAGCAAGTTTCCTTTGTGCAAACAGGTTATTTTTTCCTATAAGGTTTGTTTACCCTACAGACTATTAATGGTACATCTTCATATTATAGTCATTGTTAACTATAATACCTGTCCTCATTACTATTACACTATTACAGTATATATTAGCATTATGGCAATAGTTGGATGACTTTAGAAGTTGCTACAAGTTGCTTATGGAGAAATCACCTATTAGGCCTAAATTCATACCATGATTACCTATTACAGAGTGTGATAGTATTTTTTACACGCTTTGACCCTTTATTTATAAAGCAAAACAATATAGTTCAGATAGCACCAAGGCTGGGTGAGATGAGGAGTTTTAACTCCTTTGGTAGCCATCCTCTGAAGAATGGCTTGGATTATAATTCTGAACAATAAGGATTCTGGCTCATATATCCTCATTTGGGCTGGTTGCTTTTTTTTTCTGCCAGAACTAGCAATAGACAATGACAAGATTGACTATTCCTCAGAATCAACAGAAACACCAGCACATTGACAATCCTGCTCTTTGTATTTTTCAGTGTTCCAAATTAAAAAGATATTAATTTCAATGTTGCCATTCTGCAGTCTTTTACAAAAGATGAATGAAGAGGGTGCATCAATCCCCCTGGTTTTTTTATAAGGTCAGAGTTCCTATCACTGGTAACTTAACCTGCCTCCTTATGGTGCTGCAAAAAGCAGTTCGGCAAAAGCTCTTGGAAACAGATGGCTATTTCTTCAGTTAATATGATAAAATATTATGGCTTATGTATCATTATCAACATACAGTTAAATGTTTATGTAGAAATTACAATGCAAAGTAAGAAGGACAGGCAGAGAAGGAATATTGTGCTGTGCTGTTTTTAGGCAATCTGGTTCTGTATTGGGTGTGTTCTCATCAAGATATGAGAAGGATAAGGAGACTGGATCTGCTTCCTAGGCAGTTCTTAACAATTTGGAAAAAAAAAATGTTGACAGCACCTAATTATTAAAGAGCACTTCTTTGTCTTTTATTAAAGCAGGAAGTTCTTTTTCAGGTTTACATGAGAGTTTGAACAATTATGTTTCTGCTTGAAGAAGTTACCTCATTAAATTTAGTGTGATTATTAAAGCAGCTACAATTTTTAAAAAGTTGTAATCTGGCCACCTTAATGAAAAGCAGAGAGGCATTATATTCATGCTCATGCAAATTCTGCAGCACAATGCCTTGTTGCTTACTATGCAATATTTCAATCGAGAGATTTATGATGGTGATGCGCTGTGCCACTAGGGCTCCTATGTAAGTAATTACCTGGATGCAACTATTTTTCAGCTACAGCTGGTGACATTTGGGGAACATCAGTAGTCAGCTTCAGAATTTAGAATACCAGTTTTCAATTTGAATTTTTCCTGGGATCCAAAATAAAAAAGATACAGGTTTGCAAAGGGTTTGGTTATAGGAAGTAATCTAAGCTTTTCTTGAAGCACTGAAATAATGAAGTCATTTCAATGGGCCTTGTGTCACATTCTATCCACTTATTCTTATATGTAAAATATGCCCCCCATCAATAATATTACATGGCCATATTGAAATTATAGATGGAGGATGATACATGACTCACTATGAATGTTTTTTAGAATTCAACATAACTTTTGTTGTCATCACCTCAGTGTTTCCAGATAGCTGACTCCTAGTATTACTAATCAAAAGGCATTAAGCAATTATGCTGCCTTTGCTGCTATAACAGTTTTATTAAATAAGGAGAGAAGGGGAGGAAGTTACGAAGAAATTGTAAGTTTTTAAAATAGAGGTACTCAAAAATTACTACGGATTTCTGAGGGAGTAGATTTGTAAACCTATGAAATTGGGTTCCTTGAGGGTACCAACCTCTTTAGCATTTGTTCTTCTCTGATCAAAAACTGATATTTTTAAAAGAATAGTGGAATAAATCTATATTAAATATGCTTGCACTGGAGAAATTTATGGAATGATGTCTGGAAAAGCTACATTCAGTAGAGCTACCAAAATAAAAAGTGCTGGGTAAACTATAAGAGATTAAGTGCTCAGTTCTCCCCCGGCTCCCTGCCCTCCATACATATTCTCATTTTCCCGTTTTTCCCTCCCCCTCTAGCCAGCCATCAAATACGCTAACTGTTTCTGCCTAGTCACACTTAAAAGCTCCATATGTTAGAGAAAATAGTGAATAAAAATGAATGTGGACACACACATACACATACACACACACAAACACATATGGGGGAGGAAGACCAGTATCTACCAACAACAAACCATAACAGCTGATCTGCATGTTCATAATAATTTGTATTTGTGATAAAATTTTGCAAATGGCACAAGCAACTAAAAGGTAAAAACCTCTCCTGCAAGTACATCCCAAGTTAGATTAGTAAAACCAATAATCCTTTCTGTGCTACATTTTAAAGGAAAATATGACGTGTGTAGCGGAGCCTTTTTGCTGCTTTCTATGTCCTTATTTGCATCCTGTATACAATGGAATCTCTAAACTGGTCTGTTTAGAGTCACTGTTGCACAATGGAATGGTGGACTTGATGATACTTGTGTAAGGCATGCAGAGGTCATATCAGAGGAACTTTAAAAAGAAAATACACCAAGTGTCTTTATTATGCTTCTTGAACACTGAGTCAGTGAATAGCATCTTTGAATGTTGAGCAGTTCTGTTATTTTGTTCACTGTAATAAAATATCTCTGCTATTTTTCTTTGCCAAGAGCTCAAAATAACAGTTTATTAACATGAGTAAAATCAGGAATTGACATTAGGTCAAAAAAGGGTAAGAGAAGTCACTGGCAAAGATGAACTAAAAGTTGCTAACTTTCAAAATATTTGGGGGTTTTGCCTCAGATATTACACATGAGAGAACACTATCCAAGATATTTCTGGTGCTTAGTAAGAAAGATATGTAAGAGAGAGGGGGGCAGAAGGAGGGAGAGGGGGAGGGAAGGAGAAAGAGAGGTGGGTAGAGAATTTTTCGCAATACCTTTATGAATGCATATACTTCTGTTGTTAATACATCACAAATCAGTATAACTAATAGCTTTCAACCTGGCATGACAATCAACAAATCATTATTAAAAATAAACATTATAAAGACTGAAGAGATAAAGGTTATTGCTTTAATATAAAAGGTACTGATAAAACATTCTTTGTAAAGTACAACACAGGTTGTTGTTTTTTTTTTTTTTAAATCCCAGATGCACTTTAAAAGCCAATTTGGTAAGATTTTGGCAATTTCATCTTCAGTCAAAGAAAAAATATCTATGGAGAACACCAATCAGCAGATGCTTGTGATATCTCTAGCACACCTTTTTCCCACTTAATCTTTTGCTCTTGTGAATACATTTTATAAGGTGTTAAAAGAAATGTAATTTAATTTCATATTCATCTGATGATTGAAACAAGTGTTCTGTTTCTGGGATCTCACTGTGCTTGATTTTAAATGGAAATAGGTTCCATTCAAAAAGGTAAAGGCTGAATCTGGACATTGAAGCAGGAAGAATCTTGGCCAAGCTGACAAAATAAGGGGGGAAAGCTTTATTAGCTCTGTTCACACCAACATTGTATAATTAAGAAATTATCTACATGATCATTTGTTTAGGTCAGGTTAGTTTCCATGAATCTCTCTGATATATTTTTTTCCCTGCATATTGAGCAATACCTTGTTGTTGTTTTTTTTGCCACAGATGTAACACCTGAGAGAACACTGTCCAAGACATTTCTGGTGCTCAGTAAGAAAGATGTGTAAGAGAAAGGGGGGCAAGGGAGGGAGGGAAGGAAGGAAGGAGAGAGAGATGAGGGAGAATTTAGGAAAGTATCCATTTCGTAGAGAGTCAGATAGTATAAATGTATACTGATAAGGCTTAAATTGTCAACATTTACTAATTTTAACTCTTTTTAGTAATAATTTTTGTCTTTATTTGAATTTAATTTTTTTAGAATGGTTTAAACTGTTACTAGATACTCCGAATGATGGGAATGTACCAGAAGGGTGAGATAGACTTTTTATCTAAATAAAACTTATTTTATAACTTATTTTATACAGCCAAGCACAAATATTCTAAGCCAATTTAAAACCCAGATTGCCATACATCTAGACAGACTATTTTCCTTGAGTGACAGATTTTGTTGGGATAACTTCTTCCTTGAGAAAGAAGGGAAAACAAAAAATATTCAACCTCTGAAGTATGCAATCCATATAAATGAAAGATCCTTAAATATTTCAAAGTCAGATTGGGAGGAATATAAATACTTGAATATGACATTCCCTAGTTGGAAAATAAAACACAATTTTCAATGTCCATCAAAGATGCCAACATTTTGCAAGAAATCAATCTCAAAATGCTATTTGCTTGTAAGCTGTCAACATTCTTTTCCTGTCTGAAATTAGGGCAGGATTCTCTTCCATCTCCACTCATTAAAGCATCTCAAAGCAAAACATAATTTCTAAATAAATCCTACACGCTTTTCAATACATATTATATTCATTTTTTATTAAGATAGCCAGCTAACTAGATCACTATGGTTTATTTACCATGTTCTGACTGTTTTCAGGCTACAAAAATGGATCTGAAAACCATCTAAAACTCAAGGAGTAATCACTTTGGCTATTTGGCTAAAAACTTAATACAGCTTTGCCAACCTGGTATGCATCAGTTACAGTGGACTATAAACTGAAGTTGGGGAGATGTGTAATCATTCATGATAGCCATTCTGTGAATGGACTGTCTTCTTTGGTGTAGCCGTTTAGCAGGAAAACACAACAGATATTAAATAAGTTGTAAAAGATTGGGTTTCTCTTCAGTAGGTAATACACCAAATTAAAGCTTATTGGTGTGCTTAGGAAAATTAAGATTCTGGACTTAATAGTCTTGGTATATTGACTTTAAAGTAGGGGCAGCTATAGAAAGGAAAAATTTCTTGCACTTCTAAACAGGTATTGCTTATTTGTCCATGATTTCTGCCAGAGAGAGAGAGAGAGAGAGAGAGAGAGAGAGAGAGAGAGAGAGAGAGAGAGAGAGAGAGAGAACAGTTTGATTACAATCTTGAGCCATTCCCTTTCCCAGCAATCCTGCTCAAAATGTCTTCTGTTGACATTCATCCTTTCAATACGATGGGAAATAGGAGAGAGGTTGCTTTTCTAAAAGGCAAGTGACAGTCCAATATCATTGATTTTTCCATTGACATCTGCTAGGATTTGGGTATTAAACAATCATATGTTTGGTGGTGATTTTTTAAATCAACATCAAACAAAGCAAGCCATTATTAATTATTTGAAATAAAGTATGATTCAAGGCTATACTAATATTTTAGCGTTTCATTTCTTTGGAGAGCATATTTTGTTCCAGACTTTCTCCTACAAGGGCTATGCTCACCCCAAATGCTCTTCTCATAGATAGAGTCAGTCTTATTCCCTCCCCCCTTGCTTTTGCTTTTATTCTTGGCTTTATCCATTCAGATCTTTATGGTACATCAATTTTTCCATTGCTCTGATGATGTAATGCTGGATCAAGTAACCTCAAGAGACCATTTGTTACGTTTGTGAAGTGACGGGGAGGGGGTATCACTTTCATAAAAAGGCAAAGAGCTTTCTATCCCCACAGTGACCTTGCTCCCTCTCTGTAGTCTCTCACAGCTGGGGAATAAAGGATTTAGTTTTCATGTCAAACTCAGATTTCATACCAACAGCTGACCAAACAATATCAGTTGAAAGGGAAAATCCCCAAACTAGCCCTTAGGCATTCTTGCCTATTTACCCTCATCTGGGATGGTGACAAAGGTTGTTTGAAACAGATTCATAGTTAATCACTGCATTACAGAACAGCTTTCTGACATTAATCTAAAAAGAGTAGGACAAGCATAGCTAAAAATTGTGTCTTTTCTTTGTTTTGTTCCTTTCTCAGAAATATTAAACATTTAGTTCCACTAACCTCCATGTAGCCTTGCCAGATGAATTAGCTTCATGTGCAGTAGCTACACACTGCGGTCATCCTCTTCCCTTCATTGTTATCATTTTATATGTGCCTTGACAGGATTACTACACATTTTGTAGCCTTCAATAACTCAATGCTTTCCAGATATATTGGGATTACAACACCCAAAATTCTGGGAGTATCTGAAAGCCACCAGATTATGCTGAAGGTTTCATCAGCTAATTACAAAAACTTATGAACAATCATCTCCATCTCTAAGGGAGAGAGGATCTGTATTTAAAGAGGCACCATTAGCTTCCTCTTTATCTATGGCATAGCTGCACTTATCCATCAGTAGTTATGATAATGGCATTGTAGTCTAGGATGGCATCAGAATAGGATTTTGGGGCAGATGTCCAGATTCGCTTTTGCTTTCTCTAAATAATATGACCATAGAGTCCTACCCACTTTGCTGAATATAGGAATTCAGATGAAAACATTCCTAATAGGCAGCTGTTCAACTTCATCTTGAGATGAACCCACAGTACTCTGCATAACTGGTTTCATTATCAAATTGTTCTTACTGTTTCTAACATTCCACCATGATCTGCCTTCCTGTAATTTAAATCTGTGTTTCAATATTATGCCTACTGGGATGAAAGCAAACCTGGCTTTCTTCCATATAACGTTCTTTCAGGTACTTAAAAGTTTTATCATATATCCCTCAGTCTTCTCTTTCCATTTCTTTAATCTCTCTTTATAAGGATTCAATTTCTGATCGCTGATCATCTTTGATGTCCTTCTCTAAACCTGTTTAAAGTTGTTTGGGACTAAGAACTAGGCTCAGTACCCAAAATAGGATCTGATCCAAGTAGCCAGCTTTTTCTTGTGATTTAAGAACTATATTTCAGTAGATGCAGCTTCAGATTACATTTGCCTCTACTAGTAATACTTTACTAACATTACTGAAATAAACAAAGTACGGTAACATCTTTTACTGGTTCCTCTTTCCCTAAATGACCATTGAGTCTGTGGATAAAGGTATAAAACCAGCTAGATTATCTGCAGTCAGCATCTTGGAGTTTTGGATTGCTATTAGAAAGGCAGGGTCCACTATGTATTGGTTCTGTGACACCTGAATACATATACAGTAGGTGGTGTTAAATTACAACTCCCATCAGCTCCAACTAGCTGGCCAGTTCTACAAT
The DNA here is from genome assembly GCF_016545835.1 of Crotalus tigris. Lineage (NCBI taxonomy): Eukaryota > Metazoa > Chordata > Lepidosauria > Squamata > Viperidae > Crotalus > Crotalus tigris. Next base: position 4,529,069 of record NW_024096551.1, on the reverse strand, counting down.
TCTTCTGGGAACTATAATTCAACAATATACATGCAGACCAATTCAGGTACTAGCATGTAATAACCATTTGCAAAACTGGGAAAGATTGCTCAGAGTTTCTTTTAATTGGAGTAAAGAGAGAGAGAGTGAAAGTGTCAAAGTATGTCTGCATACTATTACCAGTATTACATTGTCATCTCAAATTGAGGCAAACTGAAGACAGTTTTAGATGCTCTACTCTGGAAATGATGTTTTCCTTCTTGTCACTTTTCCGAATGCTGCTTCTAAGCAATGTTGCTGGGCATGAAGGAGGCTGCTTGAAACAACATTATCTGCATTGGGAAATATGGCTCTACTTGGTTCTTCTGACTGTTCACCCACTCCTTAATCTTCTTCAGTTGTGTGGGAAACAGAATTCCAGCTTCCACAACATTTTTGCCCCTTTCATTTTTTAAATAGTTATGTTTGTCAGGTAAAATTAGCAAATATGAAAGCTTGAAATTGACTAGTTTATACCTGACTTAAATCATGTAAACTGGAGGTCTAATTGAAAGAACCACCTCTTCTCTAGTAAAAAAAAATCCTGTCTCAGTGGCTGCTGCACTCTGAAGACCTGGCTTTTCACTTCCTTTCCTCATTATGATGTTCTTACTGTACTTTTTCAACACCAATCCCACAGCTAAGCCCTTTTCTCCAAGTCTAGTTCTTTAAAGAGGAGGTGGAGTTGCTCTCTATATAAGAAATAACTACATCTCTACAGCAATAGAGCACAACAATGATTAACTGTCTTGAATGCATTTGAGTCAATATAAAAGGGGGGGAAATGACATTGCCATAGGTGTATGCTATAGGCCACCCAACCAAACAGAGGAAATAGATGAACTTTTTGCTAGTCAGTTAACTAAGACATGTAGGAAGAACATCACAATAGTAATGGGGGATTTTAATTACCCTGACATCAACTGGGAGACAAACTCTGCACCAAGTGGAAAATCAAACAGATTCCTGACAAACCTAGCAGACAACTTTGTCTCCCAAAAAGTAGAGAAGGAAACTAGGGGATCAGCAATATTGGACTTAATTCTCACTAACAGATGAAATGATAGAAGGTGTTGAAGCCACAGGAACCTTGGGGGGGGGGGAGTGATTATGCAATATTGGAATTCAACATTATGCAAGACACAAGCAATAGAACATAGTCAAACTACTGTCTTAAACTTTATGAGAGTTAAATTCGACAAACTTAGGGCTTGGGAAGGATTCCATAGATGAGAATCCTCAAGGGAAAAACAATTCAAGAAGCTTGGGAAATTTTGAAAAGTGAGATTATAAAAGCCCAGTCTAGCACAATACCAACAAAGAAGAAAAATAACAGCTCTCAAAAGAAACCAGTAAAAAGACCTGTCTGATAAATTGAAAGACAAAAAGGACAAGTATAAAAAATGGAAAGGCAGAATATCAGCAAATAGCCCGAGCCTGCAAAGATGAAATGGAGAAAGCTAAGGCTCAAAATGAACTAAGGCTTGTGACAAAATTAAAAAATAACAAAAGAGCTTCTTTCAACATGTAAAAAACAAGAAAAAAATTAAGGAAATGATTGGTCCATTAGTGGGAAAAAATGGCAAGAAGGTGACAAGCAACAGGGAGAAAGCAGAACTACTTGACTTGTTTTTGCATCCTCTTTACACAAAGAGAAAAAAACAGTCCAACATATCAAAAACAGTAGTGTAAAAAATAGATTAGAAACACAGGTTAAAACAGGCAAGAAAATGTTAAGAGAGCATCTGTCCATCTTAGATGAGTTCAGATCATCAGGACCAAATGGATTGTACCCCAGGCTTCTGAAGGAACTGGCAGATGTGATCTCAGAACCATTGAACTATATCTTTCAAAGATCCTGGAGCACTGGGGAACTACCAGAGGACTGGAAAATAGCTGATGTCATTCCCATCTTCAAAAAAGGGGGAAAAAATGGATCCAAGAAATTACAGACCTATCAGCCTGACCTCAATATCTGGGAAGGTTCTGGAAAAGATAAGCAATGAATCAATGAGCACCTAGAGGCAAACAAAGTCATAACCAAAAGCCAACATGGGTTTGTCAAAAATAGATCATGCCAGACAAATCTTATTGCATTCCTTGACCAGGTGACAAAATTAGTGGACCAGAGGAAAGCTGTGGATATAATTTATGTGGACTTCAGTAAGCATTTGATAAAGTAGACCACAACCTACTACTTGATAAGATAGAAAAATGTGGGTTAGATAGCATCATCACTAGATGGATTCGTAGCTGACTGACCAGCTGTACTCAGCATGTGGTCCTCAATGGAACTGCATCTACATGGGGGGAAGTGTGTAGTGTGGTGCCCAAGGGCTCTGTTCTGGGCTCAGTTCTCTTCAATATCTTCATCAACGATTTGGATGAGGGGATAGATGGGGAACCCATCAAATTTGCAGATGACATCAAGCTAGCAGGAATAGCCAACACTCCAGAAGATAGGCTTAAGATACAGAAGTATCTTGACAGACTTGAACACTGAGCACTATCTAACAAAATGAAATTCAATGGTGAAAAAAGTAAGGTTCTACATTTATGCAAGAAAAACCAAATGCACAGATACAGTATAGGTGCCTTGCTTAATAATAGTAACTGTGAGAGGTATCTCGGAGTTCTAATGGACAATCACTTAAATATGAGCCACCAGTGTACTGCAGCTGCGAAAAAAAGCCAACACAGTGCTGGGCTGCATTAACAGAGGGATAGAATCAAGATCACGTGAAGTGTTAATACTACTTTACAATGCCTTGGTTAGGCCACACTTGGGATACTGCATCCAGTTTTGGTCACCACAATGTAAAAAAGATGTTGAGACTCTAGAAAGAGTGCAGAGAAGAGCAACAAAGATTATTAAGGGACTGGAGGCTAAAACATATAAAGAATGGTTGCTGGCATTGGGTATGTCTAGTTAAATGAAGAGAACTAGAGATGACGTGATAGCAGTGTTCCAATATCTCAGGGGCTGCCAGAAAGAAGAGGGAGTCAAGCTATTCTCCAAAACACCTGAAGGCAGGACAAGAAGAATGCATGGAAATTAATCAAAGAGAGAAGCAACCTAGAACTAAGGAGAAATTTCCTGACAGTTAGAACAATTAATCAGTGGAGCAACCTGCCTCTAGAAGTTGTGAATGCTCCAACAATGGAAGTTTTTAAGAAGAAACTGGACAACGATTTGACTGAAATGGTATAGGGTTTCCTGCCTTGAGTAGGAGGTTAGACTAGAAATCCTCAAAGGTTCCAACTCTATTATTATTATAACAGCATTCCTTCAGCAGTTACACAAATGAGGATAAAGTTTCCAAAATAAGCAAAAAGGACAAAATCTCTAATTCATTATTGCTAACTAATAGTCAACAAATTGAACAGTCACCAGTCAACTCCCCCCCCATTTCAAGGCATTAAACAACAGAAGTCCTGTTGGGGACTTCCAGCCTTGCATCGTAGTGATGCGGCTGAAGGATTGTGCGGCTCTGCATCCCACTGCTGGTTTTGTCCTGCCAAGGGACTCTAAATGGATCTAAAGTTGCTCCAGAGAGGCAACAAAGAAGGAAGGGCCCCCGATAATCATGGAACCATGGCATTTGATCCATTAGATGTGGGGGAAGCCATCCAAACCGACAAGAGAAAGCCTAGCTGCACCTCGGAGACCAGCCCAAGTTACTGGCAGCCAAAGTCCAAAAGCACTAACCAGAATAATTGTGAACAGCATGCTTGTAACTGGGTGAGAATATCAATCTTCTCTCTTCTATTTTGCAACTGATTTTCTGGAAAAGATCCCCAAGAAGTAAAAAAATCCTCTGAAAGTGAGGAGGGAGGGGACCGCATCCCCACTCTTCCATAGATGGAAGCGGCAATTTAATTTTTATGGGGGAGAGAAATATATTGAAATGAAGTTAATAACACTACAGTCTGGATAAATCTGAAAATTATGAAAACTGTTAAGATTCCACATATGAAAGAGTATTGATGAAATTACAAGAAAATGTTTTTTGTTTTAAAAGTTGGAAAATGAATAGCTACTGACATCTAGTGGAGGATTAGAGCATAGAACAACAGCTGCATTGACATAGAAATTGGCAAGGCACCCAGAAATAAAGAACAACTTGAAACCTCAGTGACTTCTAGCCATATAGAAAACAGCTGGGAACAGAGGAAAGAAAATACACTGAGCCACCTACTATAGAATGAGAATTATACTTGTTTTAAAAACTGCTGACCTTCTGGGATTATAAACACTTTCTGAGCTGTGATTTCTAAGCTTAAGAATTGTTTGCAGAGAAAGAAAAACCTTGATCTTTGGCTAATCTTCTAGGGGGGGGGGATTTACTGGAAAGCTCTCAAACATTCTGGACTGCAATTTTGGCTGGCTGATAATTGTAAGACCCCTGGACAGAAGAACCATTATAAAATCCTGCTTTTAGTGGTACTTTGACAATTGAAAATGCAGTTGATTATAAAAACCATATATAAAGATAAGAACTATATAAGATTTGGTTGTTTGGATTTTAAGATTGGTGATTTGACAAGGCTAATCACAGAGACTATGGTACCAATGAAAGACTATCTGGAGCGGGGAGATAAAATAGATGTTGCATACCTATCTAAAAGTAGCAGGAAACCACACCAAATATTTCCTTCTGAAGACCCCAGCCTGGAACATCAGAGATATGCAGGAGCAATACTCCAAGACAAGGCAAATATTTTCCAGGAGGAAATGTATGCAATGCTGCAACAAATTCAAATGACAATTGTCTCAAATCATGATGAGATTAAAAACAACTTTGATGACATAAATGAGCATATTTTTAACCTAAACATACAATTAAAAAACTCTCAGAAAAATCAGATAACAACATAAACAGATAGTGACCCATAGAGGGAAGCTATAAATGAAGAGAACCACAGCTTAATACAAACAAAAGAAAACTTGCAAGATTTTGTTACAACAATGAAAATGGAAAAGATATTTTGTAAATATCTTTTACAAGGCTTCAAAACAAACTTGAAGACAAAAAAGAAGATCTAATAAAATGGATTATAGAGCAGCCAGGAGACAAAATTATAGAGAGTTTGGGAGACAAAAAATGCACATCCTACCTAACTTGTCTTTCCTATTCCCAACAACATTCACAAAAATACAGGAAGAATCCTCTGACAAGCTGAATTCATTGACTCGAAGAGCTACTTGGCAAAAGAAGAAGGGTAGAGTTAGATTTAAGAGATTTGATGTGACTTATTAGATGTAGTAGTGTATGATTAAACACATGTTTGAATATGATTAAAAGAATAGATAAATTATGAATATAAAGAGACCCTACAGTAAGAGGGATATGATATACAAGTAGTATAGTACTTTTTATAATATATGAAATATAAAAATATTGGGGTGGTGTATGTGAATGAAAAGTTTGCATATTTAAAGGTAATTAACTTTGAAAAAATTATAACTGATAAGAATGGTTTGAATACAGAGGGGAAATTAAGCTTAATTAAGAATCTTGAAAACAGGACATATAGTGACTTAATAAGATGACTTTTACAAATACGATTGAAACATAAGCTGATCAGAAAAGATGTTATATGCTGATGTTACTGTTATTTGTACAAAAACAAAAAAAATGTTTATATCCAACCTTGTATTAAAAGTATTAAGAACTATATTTGTTTTAATGTTGACAAAAGGAGAATACTACTGGAAGAAGAGAAGATCAAGGAAATATATCATTAATTAATATACTGATTATGGAGTTATAGAAATTAATTATTATTGATTCTTTTTTAAATATATGAACCTAGACAACATGCTGTTTCCTAAGCCCTAAGGATTATTATAAAAAAATCAATAAAATATATTTTTAAAAAGTCCAGTTGATAGGAAAGGAAAGGAAAAAATGGGATGCAAGGAGTAATCAGAGTGTTATGTGTGCAAATTGGAGAAGGTATTTCACAAGGTGGATGATATTGGGCAGAGTTGGAATCTCAGTCATTCAGGATGGCTCATATTTTCAAGCTGTATAGGCAACAGCTTTGCACAAACTCATTCTGTGACATACTAAAGATGAACTATGGGGGCAGGATGATTTGCCCCATGAGATGGGAGGGAGCATAGTAAAACAGTGGTCTAGAAGTTGCTATAGTTTTAAGGAACACGAACTCCATATTCTGCCATGTTGTTAAATTAAAAGATCCTATCTGGATCCTATCTGGAAAAGAGCTGACGTAGTTCCCATCTTCAAAAAAGTGAAAAAAATAAATCCAGGAAACTACAGACCTATCAGCCTGATCTCAACACCTGGGAGATTCTGGAAAAGATAATGAAACAACAAATCAGCGAACACCTAGAGGCAAACAAAGTCATTACTAAAAGCCAGCATGGGTTTGTCAAAAACAGATCATACCAGACAAATCTTATTGCATTCTTTGGCTAAGTGACAAAATTAATGGACCAGAGGAATGCTGTGGATATAATTTACTTGGACTTCAGTAAGACATTTGACAAAGTAGATCACAACCTACTACTTGTTAAGATAGAAAAATGTGGGTTTGACAGCATCACCACCAGATGGATTCGTAGCTGGCTAACCGGCCGTACTCAGTGTGTGGTCTTCAATGGAACTGCATCTACCTGGAGGGAAGTGTGTAGTGGGGTGCCCCAGGACTCTGTTCTGGGCCCAGTGCTCTTCAACATCTTCATCAACGATTTGGATGAGGAGATAGATGGGGAACTCATCAAATTCGCAGTCGACACCAAACTGGCAGGAATAGCCAACACTCCAGAAGATAGGCTTAAGATACAGGAGAATCTGGACAGACTTGAACACTGGGCGCTATCTAACAAAATGAAATTCAATAGTGAAAAAAGTAAGGTTCTACATTTAGGCAAGAAAAAGCAAATGTACAGGTATAGTATAGGTAGTACCTTGCTCAATAATAGTAACTGTGAGAGGGACCTTGGAATCCTAGTGGACAATCACTTAAATATGAGCCAGCAGTGTGCTGCAGCTGCCAAAAAAGCCAAAACAGGCTAGGCTGCATTAACAAAGGGATCACGTGAAGTATTAATACCACTTTACAGTACCTTGGTAAGGCCACACTTGGAATACTGCATCCAGTTTTGGTCACTACAATGTAAAAATGTTGAGATTCTAGAAAGAGTACAGAGAAGAGTAACAAAGATGATTGAGGGACTGGAGGCTAAAACATATAAGGAATGGTTGCTGGAGTTGAATATGTCTAGTTTAATGAAGAGAAGGACGAGTGGGGACATGATAGCAACATTGCAATATCTCAGAGGCTGCCACAAAGAAGAGGGAGTCAAGCTATTTTCCAAGGTGCCTGAAGGCAGGACAAGAAGCAACGGATGGAAACTAATCAAGGAGAGAAGCAACCTAGAACTAAGGAGAAACTTCCTGACAGTTAGAACAATTAATCAATGGAACAACCTGCCTCCAGAAGCGGTGAATGCTCCAACACTGGAAGTTTTTAAGAGACTGGACAGCCATTTGTCTGAAATGGTGTAGGGTTTCCTGCCTGAGCAGAGGTGGACTAGATGATCTCCAAGGTCCCTTCCAACTTTATTATTATTTATAATGTCTCCCATGATTTAGGCAAATCTGCATTCTTTCAATTCAGTTTTGCAACTGTGTACTTTTGAGTCAAATCTATTCTACTTCCACATGAATTGTTTTGGTTCTTTTTTAAAGCGTAAAATTTTGTTTAAACTGACATTTTGAATACATTTTTATAAAGCACCATAAACATATGCTATTTCATAGGATGCATTCTTAAATAATATTGTATCTTAAAATATGTATTTAGTTGTATTTTTAGAACCTAGAAATGTGTTATTTGGGTGATAATCAAGTTCTGATTCTCTCATTGGGTTAGAATGTATATAATAGATCAGTTCATACCAAAACTTTTAACCATCTGTTACCACCATAATAATTTATACCATACACTGCTTTCTTCTGGTTCTAATTCGCAATGCCACTAAGGAAGCCTTTTTTTTTTTTTTTTAACACAGTGGCAATCCTTTTCTAGGACCTAAGTAAGAGTAGCTTATCTATTTTCTTTTATCTATGGATGGAATCTAGAAAATATCTGTTTTATATTACTCTGAAAGCCATGAACATCTCTGAAATTAGGAGGATTCTAAGCAGATTCTATTCCTCTGCAGGTCTACTTAGAATTAGATTCTGTGAAGTCCAACGGAACCGGACTTTCAGAAATAATGCCCAGGGAGCCCAGTACTGATTTCTGGAGTATCAGGTGCCTACACCAATCATGACAGGAAGATTGTCAAAACAGAGGAAGAGTTAATATGGAATGTGTCATGGCTCATTTGCTTTGCTTTCATCTATTGCTATAAAAACTTTAATTGAAGAACTATTACAGAAAGTAACATGACTGCATCCAATCGAGCCCCACAAAACTACTTGCACTGTGTAAATATATACAATGAAAGTATAAGTATTCAATATGTGTGCAAAGAGCTTCTTAGGTTAATGGAAATGATGGCCATTTTTCGGCCAAGGCAGCCAATAGCATAAGATTATGCTTCATCTCCAGCAGTAGAAGGCCTACTTTTGCCCCTGCAGAGTAAAGCTAAGAATAAAGCCACTAGATTTATTAATATGCTGTTTTAAGGCCAAACCTCATTGACTAAATTGTAACAGGGTCAAGTTCTTAGATGCTGCACTTCAACTGAAATGAAAATGTTTCAGCTGAGTAATGAGTTCTTACATATATCCAAAGCTTTCCTCCAAATTAACTCCTGTGTTTTAAAACTGGAAGCACGGTTTTTCTACTGCTTTGAATATGGATGACTTTGGGGACATAGTGGCTAATGATTTAATTAATGATTTACGTTAAAACAAAGGTGATCTTGCATGATTAAAAACCTCCTTCTCTCCCTCTCTTCCCCTCTATATGTGTATTTTTATTTCCTTCTAGCAGCCCTTTTATTAAAGAGCCTGAATATTTTTACTGTGAAAATAAACTAAACACTGCCCTCTGTCAGAAACTGGATAAAACTATTCTTTTAAACCCTTTTATTGATTTCTTCGCAACCTTCTTATTGTTTCAGTTTTTCTGTCTGTATTCCTACTATTAATCTCTCTCTCATGATTTACTTCTTAGACTGACCTCAGTGGGCTAGCCCCAGATTAAGCCATAATGGGGTAAGCTCATAAAAATCTGTTAATTATAATTAATTTATATTGCATTGATTTCTGGGGGGGGGAAATTCACTTCAACTTCAACTCAGGTAAGTATATACTGGATATAAGAAGTACAAAATAATAATAATAATAATAATAATAATAATAATAATAATAATAGGAGTAGTAGGAGTAGTAGTAATAGTAATAGTGGTAGTAGTAGTTGTAATAGGTGCCTTGTGTGCAATCCCAAAACAACTGGAGCATCGTTTGAACACCATTGGCATTCATAAAGTTACCATCAGTCAATTGCAAAAGGGAATTGGGAACAGCTTCCATGCTGTGACGTTATCTGTAACACCATCAAACATCCAGATCTGCCTATCCAGGTCCTTGGTAAGGACTCGATAGGTAGAAAAAAATGCCAAATCTAGTCTGAACAACAACAACAACAACAACAACCCCCTCCCTCCCCCAGTGAGACATTATCTTGATATAATTGTGGAGCTTCAATGCTCTGAGGAGGATGAGAGCTATGCCAGAGGTTCAACTATGGATGGATAGGTCTCATCAGAAGATGCCAAGCAAAGAGTGTCTCTCCTATAAAAAATATGCCGGTAGTAAAAAGTATCAACTGTCAATAAGTACAAAAACATCTGGATAGTAGATATAGCAACACCTGGAGACAGCAGAAGAGAATAGAAAGAACTGGAGAAAATCACAAAATACAAAGATTAATTAATAGAGGTAGAATTACTATAGCAAAAGAAAGAAGATAGTACCAATGGTAACAGGTGCCTTGGGTTTAATCCTAAAATATCTAGAGCACCACTTGAACAACATCAGCATTGACAAAATCAATTGCAAAAGGGAGTTTTACTTGGAACACCTCATATCCTGTGATGATACTTTTAACACCATCAAATGAGCAACATCTGCCTATCCCAAATTCTTGGAAGGACTTGAAAGGTGGACAAAAATTGTCAAATCCAATCTAAACATCTGACTGACTGCAATCAATAATAGTCACTAAAAACATTGGTTAACTGTGCTTCAGTCAATCAAGAGACCATTTCCAGAACTCTTTATCACCCTATCCCCCAAATAATGCAAGCAAGTCAAGTTACAAGACCACTGCAGAAGGACACAGGCCTAAAAAACAGGGTTTATCGACCAGGTATGATTTGCAAATTTCAACCAATGAAAGAGATTAGAGCTGCAAGGGAGAAGCACATTTTGCATATTGATGGTTTCATATTTAATTTCTCTTCAATCCCCAGCTAAAAAAGTTCTGCCTAAAACTTTGGCAAGTGACTAAACAATTTGGAGTTCGATGGGGCAAGGTTGTGAGCCTGGATTGAGCAGAGTCCCCTGCTCCTCTTTTTTCTTTGTCCTGAATATGTGAAATGTTTTATTATAAGTAATTTTTTTAAAAAGTAAATGTAGCCTAGGATGGCAAGCAGAAAATGACCAATTTATTGTGTGCATTTATCATGTGGCTATTCCTGATGGGCAAAACCGTGCTCTTATTTCAAGTAGCACAAAGGATTCAAGGGTTTTTTTAAAAATTATTTTGGTGGGGTGTTGGTTTCCGTGTTTATTTTTTCCTCTTTTCACCCAGCTAATAAGTTCTGTCAGCAATTCCACGAACCATTCACTTCCCTTCATCATGTATATTAATGATTTCCTCTACTCTTGCCTAATTCTTACTTCTTCTTCCCAGTTAATGGACATGGATTTATGACTGCTTATTCTCTCACCTCCCTTTCAGTATCAGTTTTCTCCAACCTGAGACTTTTGTTGCATGCCTGGGAGGTGGGCTGCATGACAAACTAAACAACAGAAATAGTTTTGGATTCTTTTTTTATCCTCCCAAGAAGATTAAATAATTAGTGCTGAACTAAATCCTCTACTACAAAAAATCAGGAAATCAGTTCAGCTAATAATGCTAAAGATCCAGTTTGGTGTAATGCATAAAGCACAAGTATCAATGCTGCTAATATTGAATATTCTTGCTTTGACAAAATATGCAGAACTGTCTGGTACTTTTAGAATTAATTCAGATGAGAATGAGAGAGGGGAGAAAAGTGTGCGGAAGGGAACGGAAGTGAATCTTTGCCCTCCAGGCTAATTGGAAGATGGGAATCATGACCCCAAAATAGGGGAGGGGAAATGCCTGGAATGTTATGTGCGAAGGAAGGGAAATTCAGATCTCCATGCCGTGCTGACACTCCTTTACACTAATAAAGGCTTTTTAGGTTAAGCAATGCCTGAAAGTTCTTTGAAGTGTTTCATTAGTCAGACACATGACATCATGCCAAGATCCGCAATTTTTTTAAACCAATTAAGGGGTTCCATACCCCAGTCACTATTCCTAAACTAAAGGGATAGACTGACAAAGATTCGGGGAAGATCTCATTATGGAAGGGGAAAGATGGCTTGAGGCCAGTATCTCAACAGCAGCAGCTTCCCCAGGGAGGGGAGCAACAGCAGCAGCAGCTTCCTCAGGAAGTGGAGCGGCAGCCAGCCAGCCACGGGAGAAAGAACTCTGGCAGGTCTCCCAGCTGGGAGCAAAGACTTCAAAAGCAGAATGGAGAGATAATGAAGTTTTGGGTGAGTCACTGGAAAGATTTCAAAACCCAGAAGTGAAAAGCAGGAATCAATTCCTTCAGAGAGGAGCCTATACTCCTCCCATTACACATCAGAAAGCCTTTCAGATCCTGTCTTCCCCTGCCAGGGACCCCAACCCTGAAGAGAGGGAAATCCAGTATGAGGCATCTGCAGCAATGGGTTGGGTTCCCCAGCAGATGGATAGTCAGCAATCTCTGAGCTTGCCACAGCTAATAGAGGCCTTGCAACAGCTTGGAGTGGTGCAGAAGCCAGGAGATCAGCAGTTGGTGGGAGACCAACTACGGCAGGGAGATTGGACACAGCCCCCAAACATGCAACCCCTGGGCATAAATCTGCAGCCAGGATGGGGCCAGCAGCAACAGCCACAGTGGGGGCCCCAACAGTCTATAATTGCACCACTTTTCAGAGCAACCTTCGATGGGGACCCAGAGAAGCTGATTTTTTTCCTCAACCAAGTGCGTTCTCATTTGAATTGCTGGGCCTATCTCTATCCGGACCCAGGGGCCATGGTCAATGTGATTGCGTCCAGCCTAGAGGGAGAAGCATCTGAATGGGTGAACAGTTTATATAATGAGCAAGCCCCCGAATTGGAGGACCCTCACCTCTTCCTCCTAGGGCTGAGAGAAAGATTTGAGGACCCATCTGTTGGTCTTAAAGCAAGAGAACAAATCCACAAAATAAAACAAGCTGGCAGGCCTGCCCTGGAGTGCGTGTGGGAATTTTGCAAGATAGCAGGTCAAATAGAGGGGTGGCCTGAACAATCCCTAATCCATCACTTCATTGAGGAATTAAACGATCACCTCTCTCAGGCCTGCATCTATCGAGCCGTACCTGATCAGCTGCAAGAATGGTACCAGGCAGCAGTGAAGCTAGATGTTCAGCTTGCCCACTATAAGAAGCCACCCCCATCTGCACCTGAGCAGCCGCCAGAGCAACCTGGACAGCAATCACCCCCACAAAAACCTCCAACTACTGCAATGGCTGAGAGACCCAGACCACCTGCAGGCCCGTCAAATAAGTGTTTTCAGTGTGGACAAGAGGGACATCGAGCAGCAACCTGTCCAGTCCCCTACCCCAGACTGCAGAGCAGACCGGAACCAGCGATGAGAAGGAAACCTGCCCAGTGGCTAACAAGAGAAAAATCCAACCAGGTCACGCAAGAACCTGTTGCCCAGATTGCACCCCTCACACAGAAGGACGCCGGGACTCCGAGTGGACCCACCCCTGCTCTACCCTTCTTTGACAGCAACGATGAAGGAGAGAACGACCCGATGGTGAGTCAACAAATCCCACCTTTTTCACTGGCCACCAAACTTATAACCCCTAAGTCTGGGGCACAAATGGACTTAAACGTGCTAATTGATTCTGGATGCACCCGCTGCATTATTAGTCTGCCATTTGCCATGAAAATGGGCATACGGGCAAAACAGCTTTCCAAACCTGTGAGGTTTGAGCAAGCCAATGGCTCCCTGATGGGAGGGACTCTTGTCACACAATTAATTGAGCCCTTATGCCTAGAAATAGGTGCACATTGGGAGTTTATTCACTTCCTAGTGGCTCCAAAAATGACTGAGACTGTGATCCTAGGGCTAGCCTGGTTGGACAAATGGAAACCATTTATCTGGTGGGAGAAAGGAATGAGAAGTGTGAGACTACCTATAGGGCCTAAACCTCCCGCTGATTCAACCAATGTTGCAGGACACCTTAGGCCACCCAGTGAGCAAGCATGCATGGCTACCTCACAGCCTCTGAGTGAACCATTCATCCCCAATGAATACCAGGACCTGGCGGAGGCATTTAGTGAAAAAGAATGCGATGCCCTGCCCCCTCACAGACCCAATGATTGCTCCATCGAACTGGTGCCAGGAGTCAAACTCCCACGCCCGAGAATGTATGCTATGTCCCTCCTCGAAATGGAGGAGATGCAGCGATATGTGAACAAAAACCTAGTAAGGGGGTTCATCGAATGGGCCAAATCTACCGTGGGAGCCCCTGTGTTGTTCAAAGAGAAAAAAGATGGATCTCTTCATCTCTACATAGACTATAAGGGTCTCAATCCTGTGAGTGTGGAAAATAAATATTGCCTCCCTCTCCTAAAGGACTTATTAACCCATTTGGCTAAGGGGAGTGTCTTCACTAAATTAGACCTGAGAGAGGCATATTACCAGATGAGAATAAAAGAGGGAGACGAGTGGAAAACTGCCTTCAACTGTCCTATGGGGAGCTATCAGTTCAAAGTCATGCCATTTGGACTACAGGGGGCCCCAGCCGTATTTATGCAGTTGATTAATGAGGTCCTACATGATCACTTGTACAAAGGGGTTTTGGTATATCTTGATGATATCCTGATATACAGCACGAATATGACTGATCACATAAAGCTGGTGAGAGAAGTGTTAAAGAAACTATTGAATGTCAAACTTTATGCCAAATTGTTGAAATGTGAAATTCACCAGACCCGATTAGATTATCTTGGCTACAAAATTTCCAACGAGGGTATTGAAATGGATCCAGCCAAGGTGAAAGCTATGGCAGCCCCCAAAGACTCACAAACAGTTCCAGAGCTTTCTGGGTTTGGCCAACTTTTATTGTCAATTCATCCCCTCTTTTGCCAAGATTGCCCTACCCGTTACAGAACTACTCAAAACAGGCAAAGGAGGAAAGAAGCCATGACTGGGCCAACCACTAGCATGGACGATGGGCTGTCAAAGAGCTTTTGAGAATTTAAAGAGACTATTTGCTGCTGAACGGGTCCTAAAGCACCTCTGCCCAGGGGAGGCCTTTGTGATTCAAGCCGATGCCAGCGATGTGGCAGTTTGAGCTGTGTTACTACAAAAGAATAAAAGTGGGGTCCTGCAACCCTGCGCCTACACCTTTAAGAAATTTATTGAAAGCAAGCGGAGATGGGCAATCTGGGAGAAAGATGCCTTTGTGATTAGGTGGGCGCTATTAAACAGGTGACACTATCTAGAAGGGAGAAAGATGCCATTTGAAGTATGGACAGATCACAAAAATCTAGAAGCACTGAAAACTCCCCGCAAATTGTCCCCAAAGCAAGTGCAATGGGCATAGTACTTTAACTGCTTCAACTTCACTCTAAAGTACATACCAGGAGGAAAAAACTTCCTAGCTGATGCGCTATCCCTGTTACCCCAACACAAAAGCAAACGGGAGGAGGTTAACGAGGCAATTATCCCCAATCCACAAACTGCTGCTCAATTTACGCCTCACAGGGTCCCCAATCCTGATGACCCTGGGGTAAAGAAAATAAAATGAGAGCTCCTCACTGATCAATGGTTCAAAGATAATCAAACCTCCTTAATATGCAGGGATGGCTTGGTTTACAAAGGGGGGAAACTATATTTGCCAGAAGCCCTCCATCTTAATGCTCTCAAGCTCAACCACAATGTAAAACAGGCTGGACACTTTGGATATTTGAAAACCCTACACCTCACCCGCTGACAATTTTGGTGGCCAGGGCTGAAAAGGGATGTGGAAAACTATGTAAAAAGTTGTACTGTATGTGCCACAATGAAAAGAATCCCAGGGAAAACCCCTGGGTTACTGCAACCCGTTGCACACCCTTCTCAACTATGGGAAGAAATGGCTATGGACTTTATAGTAGACCTACCTGAAAGTAGAGGAAATACTGTCATCTGGACTGTGATAGACCTGTTTTCGAAGCAGGCTCATTTCATCGCCTGCAAAGGACTCCCATATGCCCAACGAGTGACCAAATTGTTCCTGAAACATCTACCGGCGGCATGGCACCCCTAAGCGAATAATTTCGGACAGGGGGGTGCAGTTCACAGTGTAATTTTGTAGCAGTTTTCTTAAATTAATTGGGTCATCTCAAGGTTTATCGTCTACTATTCATCCTGCCACCAATGGGGCTGCAAAATCTGCTAACAAAATGGTGGAGCAATATCTTAGATGCTACGTTTCTTATCAACAGACGAGCTGGACTGACCTCCTCCCTTTTGCGGAGGTGGTATATAATTGTGCACAGCAGCACCGACTACATGCCTTTCAGAGTGGTCACTGGAAAAGAGTTCAGCCCAATACCTGAATACCCTCAGGTGTTCTCTGCTTCCCAGACACTTGACCAAGGGGTGAGGGGGTGGGAAGAAGTTTGGAGAAGCACAAAAACTGCTTTAAAAAAGACTTTTGAAACCTATAAAAAGCAGGCTGATAGAAAGAGGGCTCCTCAAAAAACATTCCAAGTTGGGGAAAAGGTTTGTTTATTTGTCAACTAAATATTTATGCCTCAAATTGGGACCAGCAATTCTTGGGGCCTTTCCCCATAGTAAGGATCATCAATCCGGTCACCGTAGAACTAAAACTCCCTAGACTTTTAGGGAAATTCACCCAGTCTTCCATTGCAGCTTGTTGAACCCTTATCGGGGCTCCACTTTAAGACCTCCCCCGAAGAAGGCACCTGGGCCCCTCGTAGTTGCGGGAGAGACCCACTATGAAGTGAAACGTATTCTTGACTCTAGAATTTTTAAAGGGAAATCGCAGTACCTAGTACAATGGAAGGGATACCCATTGCCTGAAGCCACCTGGGTGAAATCCAGTGAGATGAAAGCTGACAGGCTCATCAAAAGGTTCCATGCGAAATACCCCAACAAATCGAAAACTAGTCATTAAGATATGCTTTTGTTTACATTACAGGATCTGTTGTAAGGGGGGCCGGATGTCAATGCTGCTAATATTGAATATTCTTGCTTTGACAAAATATGCAGAACTGTCTGGTACTTTTAGAGTTAATTCAGATGAGAATGAGAGAGGAGAGAAAAGTGCATGGAAGGGAACGGAAGTGAATCTTTGAACTCCAGGCTAATTGGAAGATGTGAATCATGACCCCAAAATAGGGGAGGGGAAATGCCTGGAATGTTATGTGCAAATGAAGGGAAATTCAGATCTTGGCATTCTCCATGCCGTGCTGACACTCCTTTACACTAATAAAGGCTTTTTAGGTTAAGCAATGCCTGAAAGTTCTTTGAAGTGTTTCATTAGTCAGACACATAACAACAAGACTAGAAACTGAATAACTAACTATAAGTTCTAATTTCCCATAGGCACAAAACCAAGTGGGTGACCTTGCAGTCACTCTCTCTCAACCTTAGGAAGGAGGCAATGACAAACACAGGAGAGACTAATTCAGGCAGTCTCAAAGAGTCATCACTAACTTGAAGGTCAATCAAGCAATCAATCAATGTAGTAAGAGTCAAAAAGCTCAGCTGTTTCCCAATGTAGGATATGTGAGATGAAAGCTAATCTATGTAATAATGCTTTCAAGCAGATGCCAGAGACCTGTACAGGTAGTTCTTAATTTACAATCACGACTGGGACCAGATTTTCTGTTGCTAAGCAAGGTGATTGTTAAGTGAGGCATGTCCAACATTCTGACTTTTTTGCCACAGTCATTAAGCAAATCACTGCAGTTGTATAGGGAATCATGCAGTCATTAAATGAATCCCGCTCCCCCCTTGTCTTTGCTTGTTGGAAGCCATCTGGGAAGGGAGCAAATGAAAATCGCCATGACCCTGGAATGCTGCAATCATCATAAATACATGCCAGTTGCTAAGTTGCTTGAATTTTGATATGATACTGCAACATCAACATCATAAGTGTGAAGATAATTCCTAAGTCATTTTTTTTCAGTGCTGTTGTAACTGAATGGTGGCTAAATGAATGGTAGTACGTCAAGGACTACTTGCATTTAGCCCATTCTGGAATATATTAGATGCAAAACATCTCAAAGTATAGGCCTACTAGGGGCCTCTGCAGATTTTAGAGTAACAGCTATCGAGGAAATCCGCAGTCAGGTGGAAGGTAAGGGCAGAAGATGTGTATGAAATGGGATGTGGAAAGGGTGAATGGGCAGAGTTCCCCTAGCTGAGAATTAAATCAGAGAGAGTGGAACGAAATGGGCTTATTTGTGATGAGAGCCAATTTAGTGAAGTGGTGAAGGTCCTGAGTAAAAATCAAGAGACATGGAACATGGAAGTCAGCTGGGTGACTTTAGGCCAATGACCTTGTCTCAGCAGACCCACCTTGAAGAGATGGTGTTGTGAGGAAAATAGGGGGGAGATTATGCTTTCTTGAGTTGGACGAAATAAAAATAGACTATAAATCTAACAATTTAATAATACTTAATACTAGAAGAGACTGTTATGAGTCTCTCACATTTATATTTCAAAATTAGGAAATATAGCTATCACACCTTTAAAAATAACAGAGTGAGTATTCAGCATCATAAAGATAAGTGTTTCTATTGGTGAAGTCAAGAGCATTTTATAAAAGCCAGTTAGAGGTTATGAGCACAATAAAAAACAATGGAGCCATTGAGACTTTAAGGTTGGCTGATTCAGTGTTGTGCTTAACAATTACATATAAGGGGTCAAGAATTCAGATTTTATCTTGGCCGGACAATTGATATCTGAAAAGAAAACTAGCCTGATGAATGAACTCAAGGGACCTAACCAACAAAGCAGTTTAGCCATTTTACTTCCAGAATAAATGGGTATCTCCAAAAATAATTTTGCATAAATTCTCCAGCAACTTTAATTTCTACCATTAGGAATAAATTTGACTTAAAGAAATGGCAGATTTATCTCAGTGTCCAATGAGCCATTCAACTTACAGAAAAGCAACTTACCAGAGAAAAAGCTGCAGTAGTAATTAAGTGAACACAGTAATTAAAAATGTGTCCCAAGATATCCAAGATGTGACATGCCCACCAGCTCTGTGCTGATTTTCCCCCCCTTTTTTTAATCCCAAGTCAGCAGCATCTCCAGCGTTGCCATGGTTACAGGTGCACTGAAAAAGGAAAGCTGCGATGAGTCTTGTCATTGCACAGTGACCTTGTGCTGTTGAAAAATGTTGTACTAAAAGGAACATAAGGTATATTATTTACATACCAAAAAAAAAACAATGCTGGTAGAATATTTGGATTGCAGGGTTTCACCACAATAATTTATCTCTTAAATGCCTGCATGGCCACAGCTCAGATTTGAATGAATGTAACTTTAGCTGTGATATATAAATGTTGTTGTGATTCATAAAAATGTATTGCATAGGCTGGAGTTGAAAGGGACCACAAAAGCCATTTAGTCCAACTCCCTACTATTGTGTTCCTCCAAAAGTAAGGCCTATCCCGAAAATAAGCCCTAGCTTGATTTTGGGGGGTGGACCTAATATAAGCCCTACTCCCAAAATAAGCCCTAGTTTTGGAGCGAGGCACAAACCTAAAAATCAAGCTGGGGTGGGGATGGGGGGGTGGAGCTGCCAGGCCTTTCTTCACCAGCCCACTTCTGCAGCGTCCACAAGCCTGCATTTTGCCATTAGAAGCCTTTCAGAAGGCCACTGCAGCTGAGAACCGAGCTATGGATTCAATCCATAGCTCGGCTCTGTAAGACCTCTGCAGTCAAGAACTGAGCTATGGATAAAATCCATAGTTCGGTACTTGGTACTCGGCTGCATAGGCCTTCCGGAAAGGCCTGACTGCAAAATTCAGGCCAGAATGCAGCTGCTGGAGGTGAGTATAAAAGACATCCCCCGAAAATAAGATCTGGTGCCTCTTTTGGAGGCAAAAAAAAAAAAAAAGACCTGGTCTTATTTTCGGGGGAACACAGTATATAATGGAAAACCAATTAAACCATTTCTGAGAAGTGGTTGAAGGACAGAACTTTTAGCTAAGCGATGATGATGCTTTAAAAAAACCAGCAGAACAAGAGAAGGAAACATTCTAAATGTAGAGTTCTTGGTGCTCAGAACTTGATCATTCAGGCCTAAACTACAGATATTCTCTTCCACTGGAACCTTCTATATATTGTTGGTTAGCATGGGCAGCGGCCATGGATAATGAGAGTTGTATTCCCACTTTATTTGGAGGGCCATGTTTTTCCAAAACATAATGCATACTTCAATCACAAATTTCTCAACTGCAGAAAGGACTATCATATATTTGAACAAGGAGTAATGCTGGTTAATTAATTACAACTGTTGTGTTGTAAGACTATGCTTTAATAGTAAAATCTACTATATTGCTACATAAATAATTATGCCATTGTAATACTGTTATGGCAATAAGATTTTGTTTCTTTAAGGGCTGATTTTCTTGGGGTCATTGCTTTATTAAATCTTGGCCAACTCCACATTTTGGAAAAATGTGTCCCAGTAACTTCTTAATGATTTTTCTGCTATGGATTTCTGTTCAGCTTTTCTTGTGTTGTCTTGAATCACAGCCACACTCAGCTCTCAGCAGGGGGTATCATTGCCTGTTATAATTCTGCTTTGCAGTTTGCCATTATTAGAATAAGAATAGGAGTTAACTGCAGAGCAATTAAAAGAACCAATTTGATAATCTGAAATATTGCTGGCTTTTCCAAGGAAGGCTTTTCAAATGTTGGGAAATTAAATGTGGGTAACACACATAGCGCTCAGTCCAAATATAAAAAAATACAGCTCAGTGTTTATTTATTAAGCATTCCCCCTCCTCAAAATAATTAAATGGCAAACCAGGTGAAAAAGCAGGCAAAAAAGAGAGGGAGGGAGAGAAGGGGAAAAAGAGAAAGAGAGGGGAGAGAGAGAGAGAGAAAGATAACAACAGTTCATCTGGGCAGCAATGTATGTTAATGTACAATATGATACATAAAATGTTTATTACATTCATAAACCTTTGTTGAGGAAACTATATTAATCCTATAATTGGGCAATACTCCCACCAAGAGTGCATTCCCCCCAATGTCCCAACAGGGTGTATTTGAACTTCAAAAGGTCTTCCAGCAGTTAATATAGCCTCATCTATGCTATGGCCCAGGGAATCGTAAGTCAGTCTCTGAAGGGGCATATCACCCTTTTTACTTTTTATTCTTTGGGCTCAGCAGAGGTGGAGGGTTTTCCTCCAAATATTTGATTGGGGGTTTACCCTCTGGCTCTGGCTGTTGTGGAGAAAGTTCTCCTGCCTCACTTGGAGGCTCTATGTGAACCTTTTCCTGTTCTTGGTCATAAGATAAATTCGGAGGCCTCCGGGCTAAGAGTTCCTAAAGAAATATTTGTGTCAGACATAGATGTATGGCCTAACTAGGCTTGGATGGCCACATCCAGCCCACAAAGCCTCCTCCTTCATCATTGTCCTCCTCTTCTTCTCTTTGCATAGGAAATTGTGATCAGGTTGTTGGGCCCTTCCATGCTAGGCAGGATTAGTGAGTTGTGGCTTGGGCTGCTAGGGCTCTCATATTGTTTCATGCAGAGGTAAGTGATGGCTTTGATGCCAAACCTTGAGGGAATTCATGCTTCCCTCTGGGCAAATCTGGTACACTTAAGGTGACCAACTGTCCTTCTTTAGGGAGGACAGTCCTCCTTTTGTAAGTTCTGTCCTCCCTTGAAAAGTGTCCTCCTATATGTCCTCCTTTTTGATATTTGGAGACTAATCTGCAGGGCTTTTTTTTCTCACAGAATGCTCAGAACGGTGTTCTGGCACCTTTTTTTGATGGGTTTTTTTCAACTTTTGCATGAGCTGTGCTACTCCTACTATTGGCTTTCGAAAGCCAGTAGGAATTGCTGCTGAGCACACCAAAACACCGGCTGGCAAACTTTGCACATGCAAGTTGTCTGTATTATTGTTGCAATGAATAAAATGTTCCTTTTATTTACATTTTTTTTCTTCAATTTATTTGTATCCTCCTTTTCACTGTAAAAAAGCTGGTCACCTTAGGTACACTGGAACAGACAATGTAAGGCTGGGAATCCCACCAATCAACTAATTTATGCTTCTGGGAATACTTGCGCTTCCCCCCCCCCTCTATCTCTCTCCAGAACTGAGGCATTGGTTCAGGTTTTTTCTCCAAAAGCTGTTTGGTCATCTCCCTCTGTATTGGCTCCTGGAATTTTTGGGTCCTTTTCCTTGGAGAAGCCTGACCCAGGAGATCAGGCTCATCTTCGATTTCCTTGTTCTTTAATTGAGTGATTGGGTTATCTTAGCAAACCCCTCATCAAATCTTTGATAGTAGGAAGATAATCCTAGAAACAATTGCAGTTCTATTGTGCTTTGTGGCTTGGACAAGGAATGACCACTTCCAGTTTCATGGGGGTCAGTCGCTATCCTTCTGCAGAAACATTATGCCCCAGGCAAGTGCCAGATTGCTTGATAAAACTGACACTTCTTAAGAGTCTCTCATCCTGGAGTCATTTTAGGACTTTCTCCAGATGCTCTGTCAGAATCCAATTATATTTCATCTCTAGTTATCAATTATAGAAAACCCCATTTCTGCCTTCTCTGGATTCTGCCATACGAGGAAGGGAAGGGGGTGAACAAAGGGGCTTTATGGCCCTCATTTCCTTCAGTATACTTCAAAGGAACTGAATGTGTGTATTGCCAAAAGAGCTAACCATAAGAATGGGGCTATTGCCTTTCATGTAGTTTTCTTTGAAGTCTCCATCCAGCCGGCAGTAATGAAAAGGGGGTGGGAGTGTAATGCCTGAGACTGTCGCTGAAAGAGGAGGGTGATTGGGTGGGGCTACTGGGGAACCGCTTAAAACCTTGAATTGGAGAGCTTGGACCCCAAGTCCTGTCTAGAACGCCTGCAACCATTTTCTCTTAATAAAGGATTCCTGTTGGAAGAATTACTCCAAGAGTTCTGTCTTCTTAAGATGCAAAGTGGGGTGGGTCCTTACATTGTTGTTGTTGTTGTTCTAATGTTCAATTGTTGTTCTATTGTTGTTCTAATGTCTCACCAAAGACAATTATATCATCTGAATACACCAACACCTCGATTAAGCTCATGACGCCTACTGTCCACTCCATAAGCTGCTCGAAGCTTTCTGGGGCTTCCAATAAGCCCTGGGCATCTGATTGGGCCATTTCCTTGATTTTTTTCTTGCTTTTTAGATGTTGAAGGAAACTTTATTATTATTGGTATTAGTATCATTGACATTTGTTGCAGGCTTCAGTTTGTTCTGAGCCTTAGTTTTCCTGATTTCATCTTTGCAGGTTTGGGCTATTTGCTAATATTCTTAGTTATGTGCCCCATTTTCACTTTTTATATTTATCCTTTTTGTCTTCAAACTATCAGAGACTTCTTTGTGCAGCCATGCTGGTTTCTTTTGAAATCTCTTTCAAAAAGGCTAGATACGTGGGAACAACCTGTTGTTCTTATCTGAATAGTCCCCAAGCTTTAGGGGCCAGTCAGAGATCACATATATTCTTATGTTAATGTTATCAAGCAATATATTTGGCTTCAGTCTATATGACCAATCTCATAACAACTAGGTTTTTAGTGGTTTAATTCTTTACAATTAGTCTTAACAACTTTGGCTGTTGTCTAGAGCAGGGCTTTTCAACCTGGCTGGTGATACGTGGAGTCACCTTTCTCCCCCCCCCCGTGGCGTCGCTTTTCTCTCCCCCCCCCTCCTCCGCTCCTTCCCAGCTGACTTGTTTGTGGAAAACATGTTGCTTGGCGGCAGTCTGCACAAACCCTACTGAACATGCCCTGCAGAGAGCGCGCGAAGAGCACAGGTGCAGAGCAAGGCACGCCCTCCCTAGGGACTCATTGTGCAGCAACCAGATTGACTTCTTCTGGTGCACACAGGTCAGAGGGATCCGTAAAACATTGTAAAATGTTTAATTAAAAATTTAAAAAGTATCTCCCTTGGTTTCCAAGCAATAGCCAAACTGGTTAGAAAATTCAGATAATTTTTGCTTTAAAAATATTTGCCTTTCTGATATTCATATCACATCATGAAAACATTTATATATATTTAATTCATAATTAAACTTCTAAAGCTGCCCAACTGAAAATTGACTCTGTTTGGCATACAAATTAAAAACAACTATAGCAACAACCTTCTCCCCTCAAAAAATGAGATTATAACAAGGTGAACAGAAGTGTACTATGAAGAAGTCAACCATTGCTCAATCCAGATAGACAAGCACCCCACCTATTTCAGGCCTAGAGAAAAAGCCAGGACTTCAAAGTGTGGCCACATCATCCCCATTCACCAATTGTGACTCTTTTCCAAGTCTGGTCTGCTTCTACTATACACTGTATACAAATGGTTAAGACAGGAATAAGCAGAAAGTACTTCTTTTTGGGATTTTCCATGTTAAAGACCTCAGTAAAGTTCTGTGTCTTTTCCTATGGAGATGTTGATAATAAAATTATTCTCTGTCTCTGTCTTGCTTTCCTTTGTCCCACTTTGCCAGTTAACTCTTTTTGATATTTG
The DNA here is from genome assembly GCF_016545835.1 of Crotalus tigris. Lineage (NCBI taxonomy): Eukaryota > Metazoa > Chordata > Lepidosauria > Squamata > Viperidae > Crotalus > Crotalus tigris. The sequence continues at coordinate 4,505,007 of NW_024096551.1, read as the reverse complement.
TTGATGTTTAATGAGTAAACATTAAGCTTGTTAGATGAAGTGAATGCCATTTGTGCTTCCTCTCTCTGATCTGGGTACATAAATGGAATGGCTGCAAGCTAAACTGAAAATTAGTTGGACAACTTTTCCAAAACAATTCTCTCTAAAGCAGTAGCCCTCAACCTTTTTGGCACAAGGGACAGGTTTTGTAGAAGATAATTTTTCCGTGGCCCCGGGGGGGGGGGCATGGTACCAGCCTGAGGCCCAGGATTTGAGGACCCCTGCTTTAAAAGATAGCAGGTTAGGGCCAATTCAAACCTCCAGGTAGGAACCACAACAGTGAAGACCTGTTCTCCTATATATATTTTCGTCTGTGTATGTTTGTGTGTGTGTTAGTTTTTGATTCCTCATGACTGCCTAGACTAGTCCTTGCAGTTTTCTTGACAAGATTTTTTTGAAATGGTTTGATCTTTCCTTCTTCCTAAATCTGAGATAGTATGAGTGGGCCAATTGGCTTCATGGTTAAGATGGGGCATGAACACAAACTCCCAGTTCCTAACCTACAACCACTATATCAAACTGGCTCTTTTTATTCAGCCTTTTAAAAAGTTTGTATTGTATTAAGGTGACCAACTTTTTTACAATGAAAAAGAGAATACAAATAAATTGAAGAAAAAAATATCATAAATAAAAGAAACATTTTATTCATTGCAACAATAATACAGACAACTTCCATGTGCAAAGTTTGCCAGCCGGGTGTTTTGGCGTGCTCAGCAGTAATTCCTATTGGCTTTCGAAAGCCAGTAGTGGGAGTAGCACAGCTCATGCAAAAGTTGAAAAAAAAAACATCAAAAAAAGGTGCCGGAACGCCGTTCTGAGCTTTCTATGAGAAAAAAAAAGCCCTGCAGATTAGTCTTCAAATATCGAAAAAGAAGACATGAAGGAGGACACTTTTTGAGGGAGGACAGAATTTACAAAAGGAGGACTGTCCTCCCTAAAGGAGGACGGTTGGTCACCTTAATTGTATAGGTATTTTGGGGTCTCAAAAATTATCTCTAGATTGTTCAGAATGTCATGTATATACAAGAAATTGAAGAAAACAAATTCTTTCTGATTCTATGTCAACAATACTCATATTTTTAAATGACTCTATGTCAAAATGAATCTTAGAAAATAACTACATGAATGTTCTAAGTGGATCTCCAAGAAAGTGAAGGGATTTGAGCTGATTTTGAAAGAAAGATTATCAGAATGTTTTCTAGAATTCTAGGGATTCTAGTTCAGTGTCCTCTGAAACAAACTGTCTAAAATAATATTTTTAACAAAACTAGGCATCAGATATGAAAATTTATGGCTGAATTTGGAGTTTGTATAGCACAGGGAAAGGGACCTGCTTATACTTCCCTTCCTTAAATGAATTCATGGATTATGAATTCACTGAATTCACCTGCTGAATTCAATTGAATTTATTTGAAGAAACATTGTATTTAAATAGTCAAATATTTTGCTTTAATTAACATGTATAAATATTGCTTAAAATATATGTATAAAACTTTATGAGTTTTAATTTATTAGGTAGGTGATATCATTCCACTCTTTTGTTTTCTTCTGATATTATGTTAGATTATTATTATTATTATTCACAAAAATCTTAAACATATTGTTATTTGATTTTTTTAAGAAAAAGAATAATTTTTGCTGTGGAATTTAAATGCTCAAGGTTTTGAGAATCACTTTCAGTTGTGGCAGGAGATAAATAATTGCTCACAAAGGGAACACCTACAAACATTTTCTTGTTTCCAGAGATATTTGAAGGTATGTGTGTGTGAGTGGGGATGTATGGATCAAAATATGCAACATGGTGGACCCAGCAATTATAATGTTGCACTCACAAACTTTCAGATTTTGACCCTCCTTATAGTTACCCTTTCTACATCTTTCTAGCAAACTTAGGGAGAGCTTTTATTCCAATCCATCACAATTTTGCACGTGGTAAGATAAATTGCATGGATGAAGAGCTATTACTCCATTAAACTGTCTAAGCTGGTACCAAAAAACCCCCTCTGAGATCAATTGCATTGATCACCTCTTCTCAACCCCCTTTTTATTTTTTTCTCTGAATTTATTTGCCAGATGGAGAGATGGAATTATTGCAATTATTTTTTTTAACTTCAGTGGGCTTAATAAAGGCATTGTCTCTGAGTTTTGGATTATTATTACTTTTTAAAACCCTTTTCTTACTGATATGTTACAAACTATTGAAAATAAGGAAAAGAAAAAATATTTCTGAGAGAATAAATCTTTGAGTTTCTAATGGGCAAATAGAATGGATTTATAAATTATATTTATAATTTTAATATACATTATACTTTATCATAATTTATTATTTTAATATATCTTAGGGCAGGGCTTTTCAACCGGTGCTACGCGACCACCTGGTTGGTGATATGCGGCATCACCTTCCTCCCCCCCCCCCGTTAATTATCGGAGGTTTGAAAGGCAAGCTGCTCCTGGAGCGTAAAAGTAGTAGAGGGTCCAAATGGCAAGAGTGACGCAGCTCTCTGACTCTGATTCAGGCTGAAACAGTCTCAAAGGTGGGGACCGGAGATTACTTCGCCTGAAGGAAGGGAGACTTGGTGGCGATGCGGGTTGTCTCCCTTCCTTTGGAGGAAGGAAAAAAGTGTCGCTCTCTTCCTTCAGGCGGGTGCAAATGTAACTTAAGAATGGTAGCAATGCGGCCAGAAATGGGCATCTCTCGACAGCACTGGAGAGAGCTATGGGAAGAACGATGTACATGGAGAGGATCGGGGAACCTGGCTCTAATGCTGAGCCCCGGTAGGAGAAAAATGACTGGGAGAAGTAGCCGGTTCATAATGTAGGTGCCTGAAAATGGGAGGTAAACCGGTGACATCCCCGCCCTGCCTGTGTGCTCTCCTCTGCCTCTGCGCGCGCACAGGCAGGCCGTGATGTGTTGCTGCCTGCCAAAACCAGGCTGGGGTCTGGGCAGCGTAGCACAGGATGAAGGAATGAGGAAGGAAGGGACAATGGGAGCTGCAGCGCTGCAGCCTTCCAGTCCCGTGAGCTTTGTTAGGCTGTGCTCCAGGCCTTGCATTCATCAGCTGTTCTGCGGCAGAGAGACAGAGCCTTTCAGCTTCAGGCCGCTCCATCGGCCCTTGGCTCCCTGCCTCAGCCTCCCGCCCATCAGCTGTTCAGTGGCTAAAAGTAGGAGCCGCTCAGTTGTTGGTCGGGATGCATCCACGCTGCCAGGTAGAACGGCACTGGCCGCTGGTCTCCTTTGCTGCCCCGCAGGTCGTCCTCAACCCCTCCCCCCACCAGTTCATGTCAAGCCCTTGACAGGGAGAGAGGAAGGAAAGGAGGAAGGGACAAAGAGGGAGTTGAAGGAAAGAAGAAAGGAAGGGACAATGGGAGAGAGGAAGGGAAGGAGGAAGGGACAAAGGTGAAGGAAAGGAAGGAAAGAAGGAAGGAAGGGACAATGGGAGAGAGGGAGGAAAGGAAGAAGGGACAAAGGGAGGTGAAGGAAAGGAAAGAAAGAAGGAAGGAATAGTGAGAGAGAGGGAGGGAAGGAGGAAGGGACAAAGGGAGGTGAAGGAAAGGAAGGAAGGGACAATGGGAGAGGTAGGGAAGGAGGAAGGGACAAAGGTGAAGGAAAGAAGGAAGGAAGGGACAATGGGAGAGAGGGAGGCAAGGAGGAAGGGACAAAGGTAAAGGAAAAGAAGGAAGGAAGGAAGGGACAATGGGAGAGAGGGAGGGAAGGAGGAAGTGACAAAGAAAGATGAAGGAAAGGAAGGAAAGAAGGAAGGAAGGGACAATGGGAGAGGGGGAGGGAAGGAGGAAGGGACAATGGGAGGTGAAGGAAAGGAAGGAAAAAAGGAAGGAAGGGACAACGGGAGAGAAGGGAGGGAAGGAAGGCAGGCACCCGCCTGATATGAATATCAGAAAAGCAAATATTTTTTTTAATAATGTTTTATTTTTTTATTTTTCCAAACTCTCCCCCATACATATACCATGATATTTATCAGATGTTAACATACATTCTTTTTACATTCATATATAAGATACTTTTGATAAAATGAAATAAATACATACACATGACTTTTGGTGTTGCTCGCCCATTTCCCCTTTCACTGTATCCACATTCCTTCTTCTCTACCTTCTTTCTCCCTTTCTTCTCTTCCCTACTTCCCTCTTCTTCCTCTCCTCTTCTCTTTCCTTCACCACTTCTCCCCACTTCTCTTCTCCTCCAACCTTCCTACTTCTTTCTCCTCTCCTTTACTCTTTTCTCTCTCCTCTCCTTTCTTCCCTCTCATCCCTCTTCAGATATAATTCAGGGGTAATGTCCAAGCAATTCCTCTCTCCAAATTTCCCTATCTGTATTATATACAATAAGATTAATTTTCTCTTACATTAATACTTCTATTTATCTAACCTTCTCGATATATACTTCTATAAATATTTATACAACCTCCAGTTATTCAGTACTGTGTCACCTGGGTCTCCCTCCTTATCTGCTCCTTCTTCTTCCATCTAAATTGATGTTAACTATCTTTTAACCATATTCTCTTTCCAGCCAATCATAAAAAGTTCCCCAGATTTCATAGTAGTCTGACTCTGTCTTATCTTTAATTGTCATTGTTAGTCTATTCATTTCTGCACATTCCAGTATTTTCCCAATCACCTCTCCCTCTGGGGGGGAGGGGCTTTTAGTGCTTTCCAATTTTGTGCAAACACAATCCTAGCTGCCATGATTATATGAATAATTAAATATGTTTTCTCTTTATTGTATTTCTCTGGTAGAATACCCAACAGGAATATTTCTGGTCTTAGTTCTATACGTTGTTGTATCATCTTTTCTATCCATGTTCTAATTATATTCCAATAAGTTTTAGCTTCTACACACATCCACCACATATGGTAGAAGGAACCTGGTATCTGATGACATTTCCAACATTTCATAGACCTGTCCTTATACATCTTAGCTAATCTTTCTGGAGACATGTCCCATCTGTAAAACATTTTATACATATTTTCTTTATACGCAGTCGCCATTGTCAATTTATAGTTTCTTTCCCATAGTTGCTGCCATCTATCTAATTCAATTGTGTATCCAAAATTCCTTGTCCATTTTATCATTGTCTCTTTCACTTGTTCCTTCTCTAACTTCATATGTAGTAGATAACTGTACATTTTTTAATCCATTTTTCTTCCGTTCCTGTGAATATTTCATCTAACTCTGTTGTCCCCAAATTAACACATCTATTTTAACATTTTTTTCATACCTAGATTGTATTTGCGTTCTCATGAACCAATCCATCTTTATTCCTTGTTCCTCTAATTGTTGTTTGGTTTTCAACTCCCCCATATCTGTTAGTAAGTCTTTATATCTTATACTGTTTCCCATGTTAAACATATTGGGGTGTATTAGCACCTCCATAGTTGAGAGCCAATTTGGAATCTTCAAATAATGCTTTCTCTTTACTTTCTCCCAGACCACAAATAAAGAATTCCTTATATGGTGTCTCTGGAAATAGCTATGTATTATGTTTTTTCCATACCATATAAAAGCATACCATCCCAACTGTAAATCATGTTACTCTAATGTCAATAATCTTGTATTCCTCAGTAAGATCCATTCTCTCATTCATGATAATGCTGCAGCCTGATAGTACAATTCCCAATTAGGTAGACCAAACCCACCTCTCAATCTTGTGTCTTGTAACATTTTTAGATTAACCCTTGCCTTTTTTTCCCTGCCAAATATATTTCAAGATTATTTTATTAAACCCCTCAAAATATTTCTTATCTAATCTTATTGGTATTGTTGAAAACAAAAACAATAATCGTGGTAATATATTCATTTTGATTATTGCAATCCTTTCCATTAATAATAATTGTACATTTTTCCATTTATCCAAATCTACTTCAATTTGTCTTTTCAATTTATGATAATTATCCTCTTTAATTGTTGTGCATCTTGCTGTTAGGTGGATCCCTAAATATTTTACTATCTTTACAATCTGTATATCTAATTTTCCCACCAGCTCTTTTTTTTTGTTTTTCAGTAATATTTTTCACTAACATTTTGGTTTTATCTTTATTAATTTTCAACCCAGCTACCTCACCATATTTTTCTATTTGTTCTATTAATACAGGTCCTGTCTCTAATGGTTCCTTCAAAATAAATACTAAATTGTTTGCGAATGCTTGTAGCTTACGTTCTTTCCTCTTAATTTTCATCCCTTTTATGTCATTATTCTGTCTTATACGTCTATTTAATACCTCTAATGTCAGAACAAACAACAGTGGAGATAGGGGACAGCCCTGTCTTGTTCCTTTCATAATATTTATCTTCTCAGTCATATCTCCATTTATCATTACTTTGGCTGATTGCTTATTATAAATTGTTCTGATTACATTTATAAATTTCTCCCCACAATCCATAGTCTATAATTGGCTTATCATGAATTGCCAGTTCACATTGTCAAATGCCTTCTGTGCGTCCAGGAACACCAATGAAAGGCAAATATTTTTAAAGCAAAAATTATTTGAATTTTCTAACCAGTTTGACTATTGCTTGGAAACCAAGGGAGATACCTTTTTAAATTTTTAATTAAACATTTTACAAAAAACATGAGTGATGAAGAATAGAAGAGATATAAAAAGAACTTGGATTGGTGTAGTCATTAAAGCTTCAAGCTAAAACCTGGGAGACTGTTTGGTCTGGTTACTCTCTCTTACTTCAACACATTCATAAGGCTGTAGTTGAAGGGAAAATAGGAAAAAGATGAAGAATTAGGCATGTCTGCTGCCTTCATTTATTTATGTAGAAAAAGTGGGATAAATCAGAAAAATAAATAAAAGTAAAATATATGAAAATAACCCTGGGATTTGAAATGTCATGGAAAGTACAGTTTTTCAATATAACATTAATTACTGTGTAATTATACCGTTGAAGTGTATAATATTTTTTTAAAAAGAACCCAAACTTATTCTTAAACTTTACAACATATAGTGAACATCATATGAACCACTAATTAGAATAATAGTTGTGATAATTCAGAGCAACACTAAAAGTCAACATGAGAGAATTTCATTTGCCAAAACCTTCCCAACTCAGAAACAAGACCTTCCATTTGCTGATCTGGATTCCATAGCATGGGCCCTGGAAGGAAGGGAGGAGCTTTCATCTTGGACTTCATAGTTCCACGGTGATTAAAGGCTAAACAGAAAGGAAGGTGGAACCCACAGCATCTGATACCTCTGAAGGGTTCTGGAACAAAGGGAAATTGTTTAGTCTAATTGTGGCTTTCTTGCTTTTTGTAATCAGCTTTTGCATCAGAGAAAATTTCATGCAAGCGTGGGAAACATGTACATGGATGCGATATACTGAAGGAGGGAATAAGGGAGTGTACAGGAATTATTGATGTCTTCTTTATGATGTAATGGCTCTGTTGTCTGATTTTCATTGGCTAACAAAGTTTATAAAGCAATGCTACCAACTTTCTAAGATGTGGCACTTCTGGACATAACTCTGCCAGCATTCAGATTGTTGGCCACCCAGCTGCTTAATTTGATCAAATAAAGTGCTGCTTGATCAAGAAGTCTCCACTTGGGCTATCTGATTAGATTGATATGGTATCTCAAGTTCATGTAAGGAACTGGGACTTTATACCTCAATGACCCAAGGTACAATAGTAACAGCTCTGCTCCACTTTTGAAATCAAATCAAAAGAACAGGAAGAAAACTCTTCCCAAGGAAAGAATTTTATAGGAGGAAAAGCTATTTTTTCCTATAAAGCTATTTAGGCATATGGAGAAATTAACTGTTTTACCAGCTTTTCACAGTTCACTTCTAATTTTGTTGTTGCTTTGATTTTTAATTAAATCCCCTGCATGTTTTTGCTGGCCTATAGTAAAATTTTATTTTTCTCACGATTATTAATTCTTATCTGGTAATTCCTTAATAACTGAAAATCATATAATAATGACAATGATAATATTCTTAAAAGTCAAACTAGGGTATGAATGTATTTATAAATAAACATATTGATAATAACATTTCTAGATGTCATCTCTCTTGTGAGTGAAACAAATCATGTTATCTTTCAGAGCTGAGAAGCTGGAGAAATAGAGAAGGAATACAGAACAACTTAACTTTTCTTACAATTTGAGAAATCCTTATACAGGTAGTCCTCGACTTACAACCATTCATAGTAGCCCTGTTGCTAATCAAGACAGTCATTAAGTAAATTTTGCACTATATTATAAACTTTCTTAGCATAGTTGTTAAGTGAATCACTGCAGATATTAAGTTAATAACATAGTTGTTAAATGAATCTGACTTCCCCACTGACTTTGTTTCTCAGAAGGTCACAAAAGGTGATCACAAGATCCCAGGATCTCAACTGTCATAAATAGGAACTAATTACTAAATAATTCTAATTTTGATCACTTGACCACTGATTCTGCAATGATTGTGTGAAAAACAGTCATATCGGGGGGTTTTTCCGTGCCATTGTAACTTCAAGTGGTCACTAAAATGATTATGTCAAGGACTAGCTGTATTTACAAGTTTGTTTTGATTAGGTAAAAATCATCAGAATGCAAGTTTTATATATATGCAGCTAATTAATACTAAAATTTCATCCAAATAGACCTCCCAGAATTGCTGGGAATTTGATAACATATAAATTAATTTATTATTCCTACAAAAGTTGAAATGGTCTTTGCAAGATAAGTTTCTAAAAAATGTATTATTCTAATTCTTAGCAATTCATCTTCAAAGAGTTGAGTTGCATAATTAGAAGCTTTAGTACAAGCAGAAAAATGTTTTTAACAAAGAAAATCTGTGGAAACATTCTGCTACGTCTGAGAATCTTATGAATATTTATACATATACATATACATTTTGTGTGTGTACATACATAAACATATACACACACAAAGTTCTGTTCTATGTTTGGCAAATGATAAAAACAGTGTTTGATTATTTTTAAAATAATGAAGTGATAACTGAAAGATTAGGTTAAGTATTTGATTAGAACTATCCACTGTCCATTTTTATCGAAATATTCAATAAATCAAACTATCTTGTCAGTTTCCGAATTTGAAATAAATTGATATATTTTTAATTGTTTTTACAAATGGCATTCTCTAAAAAAGTTTTTTTTAAAGTATATACTATTTTATTATTAGTTGCTAAATGTAGGGAAAAATCAAGCTGGATGATTGCATACTTTTCAAGAGACTCAGTGACTATCACATGAATCATCATACAATTTTATGACCAAGACTAGGGTTATTCATTGAAAGTAGTAGGCTTGCTCCCTAGAGTTAGGATTACAATCATCTGAAGGCAGGACAAGAAGCAATGGATGGAAACTAATCAAAGAGAGAAACAACCTAGAATTAAGGAGAAACTTCCTGACTGTGAGAACAATTAATCAGTGGAACAACCTGCCTCCAGAAGATGTGAAGGTCCCTTCCAACTATTATTATTATTATTATCATTCATCGCACAGTCAGCCAGATGTTCAGACTGGATTTGGCATTTTGTCTACCTATCGAGTCCTTACCCAGGACCTGGGATAGGCAGATGTGGATGTTTGATGGTATTACAGGTATCGTCGCAGGATGGAAGCAGTTCCTAATAAGGCCGCCTTTTGCAATTGACTAATAGCGAATTTGTCAATGCCAATGGTGTTCAAGTGGTGCTCCAGTTGTTTTGGGATTGCACCCAAGGAGCCTATGACTATTGGTACTACCCTTGCTTGCTTTTGCCACAGTCTTTCTATTTCTATTTGTAGGTCTTTGTATTTTGTTATCTTCTCCAGTTCTTTCTCTTCTATTCTGCTATCTCCAGGCACTGCCACGTCCACTATCCAGACTTTTTTGTCTTTCTTATCGACAATTGTTAAGTCTGGGGTGTTATGTTGCAGGTGCTTGTCTGTTTGAATTCTGAAGTCCCAGAGCAGTTTAATTTTATCATTTTCTATGACTTTCTCTATTTTATGATCCCACCAGTTTTTGCTTACAGGCAAATGATATTTTTTGCAGATCTTCCAATGCACCATTGTTGCTACTTTGTCATGCCGCTGCTTGTAATCAGTCTGTGCAATCTTCTTGCAACAGCTTACCAAGTGGTCCACTGTTTCTTCAGCTTCTTTGCATAGGCGGCACTTACTGTCTGTTGCTGTCTTCTCAATTTTGACTTTGTATGCATTTGTCCTTAAGGCTTGGTCTTGTGCAGCCAGAATTAGTCCCTCGGTCTCTTTCTTCAATTTTCCTGCTCTTAGCCATTGCCAGGTTTTATTATTATCTGCTTTCCCAGCTATTTTTTTCATGTATTGGCCATGTAGTGCTTTGTCTTCCCATGCCTCTATTCTGTTCTTCATTTGGTCTTTCTTGTAGGCCAGTTTGGTCTCTCCAGTAGTTAGTAAGCCTTCCTGATATACTAATTTCAGTGCATCTTCATCATTGTTCTTCAGATATTCTTCCAAAGTCATTTTTTCTTCTTCAACCATCTGATGTACTTGTAGCATTCCACGCCCACCTATTTGCCTTGGTAGATAAAGTCTATCAATGTCACTGCGTGGATGAAGGGCATGATTCATTGTCATTATTTTTCTGGTCTGCCTATCCATTGCTTTTAGTTCTGCTTGAGTCCAGTCCACTATTCCAGCTGTGTACCTAATGACTGGGATTGCCCAGGTGTTGATTGCCTTTATGGTATTTCCTCCATTGAGTTTGGATTTTAAAGATCTTCTTCACTCTCTTGATGTATTCACCTCTAATCTTTTTCTTGACTTCAGTGTGCTTGATGTTGTCAGCTTGAAGGATACCCAAGTATTTGTAGTACTCTTCCTCATCCAGACTCTTAATGTTATTTTCGTGGGGCATCTTGATTCCTTCAGTTTTCACTATTTTTCCTTGTTTGATAGTAAGTGTGGCACATTTGTCCAAGCCAAACTCCATTACAATATCTTGGCTATATATACGGACAGTGTTGAGCAGCGATTCTATTTCAGATGATGTTTTTCCATACAGCTTCAGATCATCCATATAAAGGAGGTGGGATAGTCTGGCAGATGTTTTTGATGTTTGATAGCCATGTCCTGAGTTATTCAGTATTGTTGACAGAGGAAACAGTGCAATAACAAATAGTAATGGTGATAATGAATCTCCTTGAAATATTCCTCTCTTGATATTAACCTCTCCCAGCTTCTCACCATTGATCTGCAACTGTGTCTTCCATTGTGCCATCGATCTTTGCACAAATTTTCTGATGTTTCTACTTACTCCTGTTATTTCTAGGCACTTGATTATCCAATCATGTGGCAGAGAGTCAAATGCCTTTTTGTAGTCAATCCATGCCACATTCAGGTTGGTCTTCCTTCTCTTGCAGTTTTCCAAGATCATTTTGTCTATTAGGAGTTGATCTTTTGTTCCTCTGCTATTGGGGCGGTTTCCTTTCTGCTCAGGTGGAAAGAGATTGTTTTCAACTAGATGCTGTTGTACTGCATCAGCTACCACACCAGTTAGTAATTTGAAAGTTGTTGGTAAGCAGGTAATTGGCCTGTAGTTACCTGGTGTTGCCCCTTTTGCTGGATTTTTCATTATTAGGTAGGTTTTCCCAGTTGTTAGCCACTTTTCAATTTCTCCTCCTTGTAGTATATTGTTGAACTGCTTGGCAATGAGTGGGTGTATAACAGTTAGATGTTTCAACCAAAACCCATGCAGTTCATCTTCACCTGGTGCTGACCAATTTTTGATTTTCTTTGCTCTTTTTTCTACCATTTTTGTTGTTATTACTAGTTCTTTCATTTCAACTTCTGTTTTATTTGCATCCACCTCTTTTAACCAAGCCGCATCCTTGTTGTATTTCTTTGGGTTATCCCATATCTGCTTCCAGAACTGCACTGTTTCTTCCTTGTCAGGTACTGACTGATTCCTTGCAGTTTCTCCATTGATGGATTGGTAGAAACGTTTCTGATTGGATTGAAATTGGAGGTTCTGCCTATAGTTTGCAATTCGAGCTTCATATCTACTGATTTTCCTGGCTATAGCTGTTATTTGTTGCTTTATTATTTCCAGTGCTTCCTTGATCTTCCTTGTTTCTAAGTGGTATTTCTTGATTAGGTATTCTTTGGTCTTCTTGTTCTTCAGCTTCTTTTCTTTCATCTGTTCTAGCTTGCTTGCATGTGATCTTAACTTGCTGATCTTATTTTCTAGTCTAACCTTCCATTTTTGTGGTGCACTGTTTGTTTGTTTTTCTTTTTTGTTGATTTTGCATCCCAGGTATTCTGTTATAACTGCAGCTGTGCTGTACATTAGTTGGTTTGTTTCTTGCAGTGAATTGGTGCTTATACTTGATATTGCAGTATTTGCATCTTTTAATGCTTGTGCTAGCTGTTTCTTTGGAACAAGCTTCAATGCAGGCAGCCTTATTCTGTTGTTTTTGTGCTGTTCTAGATGCTCAGTTATTCTTTGTTTCAATTCTTTTATTTCTTTAGTTAGAGGGTTTTGTTCTTCCTGAGGAAGAGGTGCCTGGTTTCCAAATGAGAACAGTTGTATATCTCTACTGGATTCTTTCACTGCCAACTCCCCCTGGTTTGCCTCTACATTCTGAATTACTTCTTGTAAGGCTTTGATTTCTTTGCCCTGGGTAAACCTTTGCAGTTCGTCCAATTCTGTTTCTGTAATACTTTATTTCGTGTTATAAATCGGCGTTGATCTGCTAGTCTCTGTTCTGTTATTTCTGATTCTGGATGTTGTTCTTTCCAGAATTCGTGCATTCGTTTTAGATATCCTCGTCTTGTTGGACTTGATCTGTAGTAACAGATCATTATTTCTTTGTTTTCCATCACTGTGTATCTGCGACGGGTAAACACCTTTTCTTCCAGTAGTTCTGCAGCTGCTGGCCCTGGTTGCTCAGCCAACAGTCCTGAGTCCTGTAACCCATTTTTCACCAGATATCCAGGAACTCCAATATCTAGTGGACCTTGTTAACCCGGGCGACGTCCGAGCCGGTATGGCATTCTGAAATTTACGTCTCACCATATTTTTTATGGGAGAGACACTCTTTGTCTGACTCCTCTGATGAGACCTGTCCAGTATGGTTGAACCTCTGGCATAGCTCTCATCTTCCTCAGAGTACACAAGTCTTATTATTATTATTTATCGATCATCGCACAGTCAGCCAGATGTTCAGACTGGATTTGGCATTTTGTCTACCTATCGAGTCCTTACCCAGGACCTGGGATAGGCAGATGTGGATGTTTGATGGTATTACAGATATCGTCGCAGGATGGAAGCAGTTCCTAATAAGGCCGCCTTTTGCAATTGACTAATAGCGAATTTGTCAATGCCAATGGTGTTCAAGTGGTGCTCCAGTTGTTTTGGGATTGCACCCAAGGAGCCTATGACTATTGGTACTACCCTTGCTTGCTTTTGCCACAGTCTTTCTATTTCTATTTGTAGGTCTTTGTATTTTGTTATCTTCTCCAGTTCTTTCTCTTCTATTCTGCTGTCTCCAGGCACTGCCACGTCCACTATCCAGACTTTTTTGTCTTTCTTATCGACAATTGTTAAGTCTGGGGTGTTATGTTGCAGGTGCTTGTCTGTTTGAATTCTGAAGTCCCAGAGCAGTTTAATTTTATCATTTTCTATGACTTTCTCTATTTTATGATCCCACCAGTTTTTGCTTACAGGCAAATGATATTTTTTGCAGATCTTCCAATGCACCATTGTTGCTACTTTGTCATGCCGCTGCTTGTAATCAGTTTGTGCAATCTTCTTGCAACAGCTTACCAAGTGGTCCACTGTTTCTTCAGCTTCTTTGCATAGGCGGCACTTACTGTCTGTTGCTGTCTTCTCAATTTTGACTTTGTATGCATTTGTCCTTAAGGCTTGGTCTTGTGCAGCCAGAATTAGTCCCTCGGTCTCTTTCTTCAATTTTCCTGCTCTTAGCCATTGCCAGGTTTTATTATTATCTGCTTTCCCAGCTATTTTTTTAATGTATTGGCCATGTAGTGCTTTGTCTTCCCATGCCTCTATTCTGTTCTTCATTTGGTCTTTCTTGTAGGCCAGTTTGGTCTCTCCAGTAGTTAGTAAGCCTTCCTGATATACTAATTTCAGTGCATCTTCATCATTGTTCTTCAGATATTCTTCCAAAGCCATTTTTTCTTCTTCAACCATCTGATGTACTTGTAGCATTCCACGCCCACCTATTTGCCTTGGTAGATAAAGTCTATCAATGTCACTGCGTGGATGAAGGGCATGATTCATTGTCATTATTTTTCTGGTCTGCCTATCCATTGCTTTTAGTTCTGCTTGAGTCCAGTCCACTATTCCAGCTGTGTACCTAATGACTGGGATTGCCCAGGTGTTGATTGCCTTTATGGTATTTCCTCCATTGAGTTTGGATTTTAAGATCTTCTTCACTCTCTTGATGTATTCACCTCTAATCTTTTTCTTGACTTCAGTGTGCTTGATGTTGTCAGCTTGAAGGATACCCAAGTATTTGTAGTACTCTTCCTCATCCAGACTCTTAATGTTATTTTCGTGGGGCATCTTGATTCCTTCAGTTTTCATTATTTTTCCTTGTTTGATAGTAAGTGTGGCACATTTCTCCAAGCCAAACTCCATTACAATATCTTGGCTATATATACGGACAGTGTTGAGCAGCGATTCTATTTCAGATGATGTTTTTCCATACATTATTATTATTATTATTATTATTATTATTATTATTATTATTATTATTATTATTATTATTATTCATCATCTTGATTGATTAATGTTACCCATTTAAGCTTGCACATCTAACTTATCACATCCCAATTACAAAATCAGACATAAGCCTGTTCTTGTAATACACTTAATTGGGTCAGGGAGACTTAATATGCCATGAGAAAATAAAAATAAGGTCAATCAACTCAGTCAATTGAATCATACATTGGATTGTATGATTCACTTGGCTTGGGTACTAATTATTTATATTGTAAGAACATTTAAATCAAGTCCATGGACCAGGTTGTATACCTAGATGTCAAGGAAAAAGAGTTGGAGAGAAAGAAAAGCTGAAACAACAAATGTTCTCATTATAATCTCATTGTCAAAATGTGGCAGAACCTAAATAGTGCCTATCATAGTACCCAAAGCACCTGCTAGGACTAGTGATGTTAGGAAACTTTGGCCAGGAGATTGCTGCTGTTATCAAAATGATGAAAGGGCTCACCGCATATCAGTTGCATCAATTGGGTAGGGATTTTGTATTCCTTGACCATCATTTTGACTAAATTTTGATCAAATTAATATGAACATAGACTGCTAAAACTACTGGTCAGGGAATTTAAAGAGTTTAGTGACTGAGCAGGTCAAGTATACTCTGGAAACAAAATCAGTAAACTATTTATAATGAGTAAAGTATTGGTAAGAAAACATGCATGTCCAGTCAAATATGAAGACTAACCTATATATTTTTCCTAAGATACTTTAAGACTTCAGCCAACAGAATATGCTAACTGGGAACACCATTTGTAATCTCAATGCCTCTGGAAGGCACCAAGTTGGGGAATGCTGCTTTATAGTATATAACAACCCCCTGTCAAAAATATTGATTTCTGTTTCTGCATACTACATAAATAAAATTTTATACTAAAGTGATATCTTTATCTTAAAAAGGCAATATCTATGACCTCAAATAATGTTATTTGATGGTAAGTGGCAATCCAACTTAAAAGTACTCTGAAGAAAACTGAGAAATAGATGACACCTAGACCAGGGGTCTTCAAACTTGGCTCTTTTATGATGGTCTGATTTTCCTGAAGGATTGTGTGGCCTTATGAATTCTAGATTTCAGCAAGTTTTCAAAGAAAAGCTTGATGATGTTAAATAAGAAACATTCCTTAAAAAGAACTGAAACACCAACTAAAAAGAGTTTTGTATCTTCAGTGAAGACAAAGATTTTTTTCTTGATCCTGTTTGATGATTGTATTCTCACAGTGAGTTAAACAATATTGTGAGATGTTTGGGTTTGATTTAGAGTAGTGTATAAGTCTGACCACTAAAATGTGTAAAGCATGGAGTAGTGCAGTATACAAAGCCTTCATTTAGGATTTATTCAACAAACAATAATTAATCAATCCATAATTTAGCATGTGTGAGCTCAGCAAAATACAGTTAAACCAGGATGTAAAATTACATTTCATCAAGCCATAATTAAGTGATAACAAGTGGTTTCATGCTCACAGTAAGATGAAAGCAATATGCATAATGAGTGTTTTACCCAACCAGTATCAGCTATAGAATAGGTCAAAGTCAAAGTTTTTGCAGCAATTTCCTATAACAGTGATGGCGAACCAAAAACTGGCCCCGGCCCCGCCCCTGCCCCGCCCCTGCCCTACCCCACCTGCCTGCAGGGCCACTCATCACCTCCAGGGCCCGCTGCAAATCGCCCAGGCAGCCCAGCAGCACCATGGCAGTCACACTCTCTGCTCGCGCCCCGCAGCATCAACTGTGTGCGATGGGACGTGAGGCAGAGTCTTGTGTATGCTGCCTGGCTGCCATGTCCTTGGCTGCGCTGCTCCGTGTGGGCCATGCTCAGAGGCGACTCTCTTCCAGGGGGCTGCTGGTGAGGAGGGGGTTGTGTGGGGATGCAAGGCTGGGGCAACAGCATGTGTGCCCACAGAGAGAGCTCCGAGTGCCGCCTCTGGCACATGTGCCATAGGTTTGCCACCACTGTCCTATAATATTAATAGCAACACTAAATTGCACCCTTTCATTTTTTTTAATATACAAAGCCCAAAGTTTAAAAATAATATAGAATAATATCCCAAACTAATATAAAAGGCTTTTACAGTTGGCCTTTAACAAATAAAATCTTACAAGGCAGCTAGAATTATGTATAACAATAAAAGTGTGTGGTTGTATTGATGCCACACTAATCCTCATGGAGGAAGTATGCAGTGGGGTACTCCAAGGCTGTGTCTTAGGCTCTTCAATATCTTCATCATTTATTTAGATGACAGGATACAAGGGGAATTCATCAAATTTACAGATGACACCAAACTGGCAGAAATAGCCAACATTCCAGAAGACAAGCTCAAGATACAGAAGGATCTTGACATACTGGAACACCGGGTCCTGTCTAATAAAATGAAATTAAATGGTGAGAAAAGTAAGTTTCTCCAGATAGGCAAGAAAAACCAAAAGCATAGATATAGAATAGGTGATACCTGGCTCAATAGTAGTAACTGTGAGAGGGATCTTGTAGTCCTAATGACCGATCACTTAAATATGAGCCAGCAGTGTACTGCAGCTGCCAAAAAAGCCAAGGGAGTCCTAGGCTGCATTAACAGAGGGACAGAATCAAGATCATACAAAGTGTTAGTACCACTTTGTAATGCCTCGGTAAGACCAGAAGTGGAATACTGCACTCAGTTTTGGTTGCCACAATATAAAAAAGATGTTGAGACTCTAGAAAGAACGCAGAGAAAAGAAGCAAAAATGATTAGGGGACTGGAGGCTAAAACATATGAAGAAAGACTGTATGACTTGAATATGTTTAGTTTAATGAAATGGACTAATATGATAGCAGTGTTCCTATGCCTAAGGAGCTGCCACAAAGAAGAGGGAGCCAACTTATTCGCCAAAGCACTTAAAAGTAGAACAAGAAGCAATGGATGGAAAAGGAGAGGATGTGAATCAAGGAGAGAACCAACTTAGAAGTAAGGAGAAATTTCCTGACAGTTAGAACAATTAATCAGTAAAACATCTTGCCTCCAGAAGTTGTGAATGCTCCAACATTGGAAGTTTTTAAGAAGAGATTGGACAAACATTTGTCTGAAATGGTATAGGGTTTCCTGCCTGAGCAGGGGGTTGGACTAGAAGACCTCCAAGATCTCTTCCAACTCTGTTATTCTGCTAAGCCCATGGTGGCGAACCTATGGCACATGTGCCGGACTGGGCACGCAGAGCCCTTTCTGTCAGCACACGCGCCAGAGGGACGTTCCCCCCCCTCCATGTGGCCTGACTAGTGGGAACTGGAGAGAGCAAGGAAACCAAATCCAGCAGTGCTCTTGTGGGAACAGTTGTGAGAGCTGAGTGGGGAGAGGGGAACCTATAAAAGAAGCAGGTTTTGGCAGGAGTGCAGCGAGAGAGCGAGTGAGCGAGCAGACGGCCTTTGGAAGCAATGGTGGGTGTGAGTTTGGAGAAGACAAGTAGGACGTAAGCAACATCGAGCTGGCCACGTCCAACCTGGCCACACCCACCCAGTCTGCCATGGCCACCGAAGCCACACCCACCCAGTGGGCCATGCCCACTCGGTATCCGCGATACATAAGTGGGTTTTGGGTTGCAGTTTGGGCATTTGGTCTCTGAAAGGTTCGCCATCACTGCACTAAGCTGATTGGCTCTCAAAACCCAATTCAGACTTTTCCCCTTATTTTCTTTCTTTCCCCCCCCCCTCTCTTCCTCCCTTGCTGACTGGACTCTCCATTTTGAATACAGATATTGCTGTTTGAGTCCAGCATAAATCTATAGCATACAACAACTGAATTATCCAAACTAGAAGTTGTGTCAATTTTCTCAGAAGCTATCTGACAATTCTGGAATCCATTTTTACTGAATATCAACTTTCCCAAAACTAGGCAAGGGGAACTACCACCAGCATTTTGGTCATTGCTACTCCTTCAGCCCCACATCTCTTCTGTTCTGTGAAGATGAGGCCCCTGTCTTTCACTGCTGCCTTGCCAGTTCCATCCTAGATGGGAATTCTTGAAATGGCAGTCCCATCCGACCATTGTTTTATTCTTCTTAGTGACCCAAATGGGAACTGCTCTGGTAGCCTTGTCTGAACAGTGGGAGGGATAGCAGCCATTAAAATGAAATAAAATAAAGCACTTCCTATTAGGAGACTAGGTGCTTATGTATATGTATCAAAACCAAACAAGCTGTAGGGGGATGCAATGCTCAGCTATTAAAAAGTAAGTTTTCCCCAGATAAGCATCAAGTTATCAGGGCCAAACACTTCAGCAGTTAAAGGCTGACATTAATTTACTGGAAAGATGTTTAACTGTCTTGTCACCTTGGGAATATCTAATTATGCATACAAACAGTAGCAAATATAAGGCAGCATTTGAAGGCTCTGTTGGTTGCTCTTATTTATTTATTGAGAAATAGGCCTGAATACTTTTTTTATTTCCTGCTGAGAAATATTCCAAAAGAGCAACATTCATAATCAGCCCAGCATCTTGTTGCCTGAATAAAAGGACAAGATGATCCTCCCACGTTCCAGCAAATTGGCCATTCAATTCCTGAGTAGGTACAATATGTCTCATCACATTGGAGGGGGGTGCCATTTAGTTTAGAAATATTTATGGGACAGCTTAAGTGAAACATTCAAGCCTGTCACCCAAAACTTTGTTGCTGCTTCACATCACAATATCCATCCCTTGGGGTAAATGCCTCTCTTGGTATAAAAGGTGGGTTGGCCCAACCAATTTGGATAAATGAGCAGGTGAAAAATTTATAGTATATGCTTTAAAGCAGGGGTGTCAAACTTCCGGCCTGCAGGCCAGTTGCATTGTGCAGAGGCCGCGCCCACCCCAGCTCCGGCAATGCGAAAAAAGTCATGATATGTCGCAATAATGTGGATTAATGAATAATCACTAGAATAACGATGTGTCTGCATAATTACTGGAATAATGCTGCGTTAGTAGTATGTAACTAACCTAATGCGCATTGCAGTTGGATACAATGTATGTAGCAAACTCTCCATTGTATACCCATGAGAAATGAACCTAATGTATTACAATGTGTATTATAATGTGTATTCCTTTGTTCCTGAGAAAAGGAATGTATAAAACTGAAGTCTGAACCCACCCTTGGAGTTCAGAATTGCTAGTTGCTATTGCTTCTGAACCTGCGCAATAAATCTCTCTGCTAAAACCCTCTGGAATTCGTAAGAGTCCTTTAGTTTTCCACAAGAGCAACATGTCACAGGACATAGTGAGATTGACATGCATGCTCTAAAGAAAAATCACATGGAGATTTAAATAAGTTTTTTCATTATGTTATCTTATTGTATTGCAATTTTGCTGTCCAGGTTTTACTATTCTGGTCATTAATGGATGATGATGATGATGATGATGATGATGATGATGACGATGATGGAGGACATATAACAGGAGATGGTAAAATTTAAAATTCATTACAATGAATTTTAACATTCGGAAACCAACCCACAATCTCAGAGAACAAACCACCCTCATTCATTACAATTTTCTCTTATTCCCTGAGAACAGCAGTCACAATTGTCTTCTGGAGGTAATTCTTTATACATTCTCAATCATAATTTTTTTTTGTTTTAACTTAAAAATGCTGAGGAGAGAAAAATGAAATAGAAATAGCACAAAATATTTGGATTGATTACCCACAGACACTTCAGGAAACCCCCTTAAGGCTTTGTATAGATATCGCATGCCTGAGAGAACTATACATGTTGCTGATAAGAATTGGCTCAAATGTTTAAAAACATCTTGTTGGCTAATTATTCAATCTAATGTCTGCCTACTAAAAGTAAGTTCAGTGGAATTTATTCCCAGACAAATATATATAGGTTTATAGCCTGAACAGATTCTGCATGAGGATTTACGATGCGCAAAATAAATAAGCTCCTCGTGTATATCGGCAGAATGGGCAGAAAGAAAACTACAACCCCCAGGATGCAACGTGGCAGCCATGCCGGGACCGAGCATGAGCATAGGTGGGTCCTGCCAGGGAGCAGTGCCGGCCGAAAAGCAATGGTGATAAACGAGAGCGGTTTAAACGTACTCGTTTTCGCGTAGGCAAAGGAACAGCCGGAAGGAGGACGACTCTCTGAAACAGCGGCCGGGCAACAGCAGGGCAAGAACTGCTGCAGTGTCCTAGGAAGCGCTGCAGGAGGTGAGGAGACTGGTTTGGAGAGGGCCAGTTTTTATTGGGACGGAGACAGCAGCGGTGGTGAGGGAAAGAACGGGTTGCAAAACAAACAGCACTTTTTCCGACTGCGGAGTACGCTCTGAGACTCAGATGTGCCAAGAAAGGCGGCTTTTTTTTTTTTTTTACTTCGCTCTTATTATTTTGATGGCATTCAAAATCAGAGGGTGAGTGGAAAGACTCGTCTTCGTTGCGAGTCCTTGTAATTCTTCCTGGCCTTCTGTTCGTCCTAGGGGGACTTCCCTCCCGGGATGAGTGGGGTGGGATGAACGAATGCTTTCACGAAGTCTCCCAGTTAACTAATATCGTTACGTGAAGATTCGGGGTAGTATAAGTTTTGGGGGTCGAAATTGATGCACGATAACGGTATTTTGAATTTTCTTCCTAAGCACCGCTTGTGAGGTGGGTTTAATCACAGTCCCCACCATATTTTTATAAGCTTTGGAAAATGCCAGCGTTCAAAAACAAAGCTTTTGAAAAGAGAAAGAAATCGCGGGCCAGTTCCTTGAGGTTTTCTTTGCTTCACTGAATCCCAAATACATCTGCCAGCACATTCGTAAATTAGTAACCAACTCACTCTCTATTACTCTACTCCTTCCCCAGGGATTTCCAGATGTGTTGAACTGCTTGTATGCTTCCTATTTAGGGGTGGGCAATGGGAGTTGCCCAACACCTTTGGAGAACATCAGATTGAAAAGATGCTACCTGCAGTCAATGTTGAGGTTCGGTAGTGCTGTTTTTAGATACTAGAGCTGATTTAAAATTTAATTATATTTGGATCCCATTGTATATTCACAGATTTCACAGTTGAGGTTACCATATTAGACATCTTAAAAAACTATTTCTGATATTTACTAATTCAGTATATATGGAAAATTGATTCTACAAATGGACCTTAAAACTGGTACACATTATGCCATATTCTCTATTATGCTGTGAGTGTTATTGGGTAAGATTTGTAAAAGATTCAAACAAGAGGTAGTGTATATGTTGAAATAACTAAATAAGAAATGCAGTGTCCTAAAAATGTATTAATAATCATCTCATTAAAATATGTGCTATGGCTGCATATTTTAAGCCACGCAGAAGCATAGGAGGTATTATTTAGTTACTGATGCTGATAATATATTTGGCAGTATATCCTACTTAAAGTAGATTTCAAAGTAAATAGTCCTACATTGTCGATTGAGGCAAAATAAACTTAACTGCTGTTCCCAGGAGCAAATCTATGAACTTCAGAATTCCCAGTTTAAAACTCGACTCAATAGGAAATAGTGAGTAAGCTGTAACCAAACTGATTTTTTAACTTTTGATTGACTTCAGTACAGTAATAGAGGAGATAGGAAAAGTCCACCATTCTTATGACCTTTTAAGAGAAAAAAGCATGTATATTCCTCACATGTACATTTGTCAGAATGTGACCTATTAACTGGTATTCAGTTGATATTGTAACAGATACATTATTGAATTCCACAGCCTACTTCAGGCCAGGGTGAACAACAGAAATTATAAGCAGGTAAAAACCTGTGTGAGGGGGTGTTCCCCGTTATTAAAGGAAGCCACAGTTGGATGTCTGATTTGAAAATCTTGGGGATTTCTATTAAGGTAAAATTAAGGATTTCTCTGCCAGTCATATTTGACTCTATGGGGCAATGCTCATCTCCAATTCACAGCCAAAACGCCAGCATTGTCTGAGGACACTTCTGTGATCATGTGGCCAGCATGATTATCACTGAAGGCACATGGAATGCTGTTACCTCCCCACCTAAATAGTACCTATTTATTTACTTGCATTGATATGCTTTCAAACTGCTAGAGTAGCAGGAGCTGGGGCAAGAAGTAGAAGCTTACTCTGTCACAAGGTAGCCTTCTGGTCGACAAGCCCAGTGTCCTTCTTTGTTTGAATTAGCAATCTAACAAACAAATATGAAAAAATAAATTGTAATAAGATGTGGGCTAACTCCAGTTATAATTTATTCCATAAAATATCTGTGCACCTACTACATTGCTTTGATTTAGTAGTAGTATTTCAGCATAGTGCAGTGTCTCAGAGCCTGAAAATGTTGCCCTTATGCCTTTCATGGACCTCTTTGTGCCTACAAATCCTTCTTTAAATACTTAGCTCAGAGAAATCTTCCCAATACAGATGGGCTGCTTTAAAATAATATTAACATCACCTGTGCTTGCTTAAACAACAAAATTGATTTTATTGATCTCCTTTCTAGCAGCAAGTCAGGAAACCAGCAACAATAAAGGGAACAAACTGCTGAAATATATTTTTAAAAATTAATAATGTGGCTCTGAAGTATTGAAATAAAAGCAAAACCTGTATTTATTATTCTATGTTGCTTGTAGCCCTTTGGGAGGGGTGTACTCCATGATAGAGTGCCTGCTTTATATGCAAAAATTGAGTCCCCAGCATCTTTGGGTATTTATTTATTCATTAGGTTTTTATCCTGCCTTTCTTCTCAGAGCTCCATCCTGTATCTGCAACCCTTCTCCAATGTTAAATTTACAACAATTCTGCAAGGTAGGTTGGCCTGGGCAATACTGACCAGATATTCCATTGTATTAAAGGCTGAAGAATATGTTTAAGGATGGCTCGTGTTAAAAATCATTTGGGGGTTGGGGGGGAATATTGTGCTTCTGTAATGTGTTCAGCACCAACTGCAGTATTGCAAGTAGATTAAAATGGAAGAACAAAATTCATTCCCCTGGAACCTTTCAACAAATGGCTTTGGTCTTCAATGTCTTTTGTCCTTATATAGGAAAGAGAGCTGTCTTAATAAATACTGCTGTTCTAAATGAAATCTAGAATTGGAAATTGTTAATTAGGAGAAAGATCTGGTAAACAAAGATGCAATCTCATATTAAGATCTAGACCTGCTCCATCTCCAACAGGAACCGATTTACCCCTCCTTAGGCAACCTGGTGGCCCTCAACTCACCATATCATCATATTGATGCTGAACTTAAGAGGATTGCCATAGCCCGCTGCAGCCCAGAATTCCTGAGCTCAAGTCTCAGCCTCTGGAGTATCTGGATTATAGGCTCACTCCACCTCACCCAGCTAGATCTAGAATTGAGTCTTCTTCAGAGCTTGCCAAAAGAATGTTTTCACATCACAGGTCATGCTATCTGTATTTACATCTTATATAGTTTCTGATAAAAGTGGCTCCAGAAGAAGAGGAGTTAACTTTAGCTTAAGTATATTCTGTCTATGTATTTTCTAACATAGTGTTGGAAGTTTCCATAAACTGGTGTTTTTCAGACATGTGTGGTCCAACTTTTCCAGAATGCTGTGTTCCAATGTAGTTTTGCTGCAACTTCTAAAAACCATGTTCCTAGTGCAGTGGTTCTCAACCTGTGGGTTGGGACCCCATTTGGGGTCGAACTACCATTTCATGGGGGTCGCCAAACAAGGCTGTCCGCCATTTTTTCACCTTTTCTTTGGCCGCGCCCCTGGCACCCGGTGATGTATAAGTGGTTGGGGGTCACCACAACAAGGGGAACTGTATTATGGGGTCACGGCATTAGAAAGGTTGAGAACCATGGTCCTAGTGCATGGTGGTGGGAAAAAACTGATCATTAGGGTTTTCTAAACATTATTTCAAGCACACTTCATATTTAGGAAGCTAATAAATATAAACAACAATGTCAAATTTAGCTTAGGATAGATGAGGTAGACGGAACCACTAAAGCACTACCAATTCTCAAGTTGGTAATTGCTGTATTTATAACTCCTTCACACAACACACTTTCATTAACTGCTATACTTAGTGAAATTACTGTTTGCTAACTTTCCAAACTTATCCACATTTCTTACATTCAGTCTTGACAAAGGAGAATTAAGGCTGCTGCTCTTTACCCTGTAGTAAAAGGACATTGTTTCTTCTGATAGCCAAGTCTTTTTGTGTTCACTTCACTTCTAGTAACTACTTTTACCTGATCTAAGAGGGAAGCCATCCATTTCTCTGCTTAAAAATGAGCACAGGCAAGAAGCTATAACAGGAAGCTTTCTGCATTTCTCTTTATTTTTTCTATTAGTTTCGGACTGAATAATGCATTCTTACTACCCCCTAGTTTAAAGAAAAAACATTTTAGCATACTTACTGATATGGGGAGATTATTCTCTCTCACTTCCTCTATTATACTACTTGCTGCAGATATCTCATTGTGCTATATTTTGACTAGCCCTTTCAAAGGTTTTCACAAGTGTGCACCACATTTTTTCTCTATTTCTTTTTCTGTTGTCAGGATAATGTTTCAGTAGGGAAGTAAATTATTGATGACAGGTGACTTTTCTTTAAACCAGGCAAAAAGGAAGCACATCTTTAATACCAAAGTTCAAAGGAAGATGTTGAAGAGGTGTTTGGATAACAAAAATATAGAGCCTTTTTGCTTCTGCATGCCAAATACCTTGGTTTCTGAATTATGAAATGTTTGAGTGCTAAGGGTTATTTGTTGTTTTAATTTACCACTGCAGTTCTCATTAGAAAGTCATTATCATTTTAGAGCAGTGTTGACTTCAAAGGGAGGATCAAGAAGATGATTTCGTCGGTTAAAACCAATAAGCTATTTCCAGATTAATACTAGTTCTATTAAATCTCAGAAAGATCAAAAAGCCAAGTCGATGATAATTAATCCCATGGGTTTTGCTTGGATCCAAATTCAGCTAACTTAATCTGATCCAGTCCACTGAGTTTTAATTAAATGTTTTTATATGCTATGCTTCACTTAGGATCATGTTTTCTATTTGAAAAGCACATTACCAATGCTCCTCCGAAGAGGTTCAAATGTATGGCATATCTGGCATTTGCACTTGACTTCTCCAGACTGCAGGCCCTAATGACATGAAACTATGCGGTAGCACTTGCCCATCTTTCTCACTCATATTAGAGAATGAGAATTGACCTCAGTGAGAAATGAATATTGCAAGAGCTTCATATAAGAGGTCTGAGTACACCCCTTAATAGCTTCTATTATATCATTTCTGTTCTCTATCTTTTGGACACAGATGGACAAACATGGAATTTTGAGAATGATTGCAGGTATTCTGGGTAAATGGCTGTGGGGGGTTGCTTATGCAGTCACAAAATGGCTGCCAGTATAAGAGCTGGAGATGCCCACATCTGCCCAGGCAAAATGTGGATGAGCCACTATGCAGGAAGAATGTATAAATCTGTAGGACACTTACCATTTAATGCTAAGCATGGCTTTGGAGAAAAATAGCATTTAACTTAAAGGCAGAATGATTTTGAAGGAATGCCATTGCAAAAATGAAGTGTTCTATCCAGTTCAATAAATAGCATGCCAAGTTTCTCTGAAGCATGATTCTCCCACCACCAAAATCTTATTGTCTTGTGTTATATCTCACTATAAGTAGGAAATATGTAAGAACATGGATAAAAAACAAAAAAGAAAATAGATAAAAGGAATGTCTAAATTGGAAAAAAACTGTTCTCTAAATTTTCCTTTTACATGGGTTGATTATTTACTGAAAAATGTAAATGTATTTTTAAGGTTTATATTCATTCAGGATGCTTGTAATATCAGTTTTGATAAAACTCCCAGTATGGTTTATGATAAAATTTGGTTAAAAAACGTAAATTCAAGTAGTTATGAATGAGGCCATAAAAATTTAAAAGGTTTGCAATGGGATGAAAAGTTTTTTATTGATTACTATTGTACATTTAATTTTTTTTTGAACCAGAAGCTTTTGTTTTTATTCTATTACTTTGTTGAAACTCTTTAAATATTTTGAATATTTTTTGATTCTTGCTACTTGATTTGATGTCCAATTATTACTCCTATTTATGCTCAGAGACGGAGGTGTTTCAGTAGCAAGGGGCAGGGCTGTTTTATATATTGTTGAGTATCTATGTTGTGACAGAATAACGTGAAGGATTTAGGGTATGGGATTTCTAGATATGTCATGAAATATGAATGAGGGAGCCTAGTTCCCTCATTCAGAATAATCCCATTCTCTAATCCCACAAAAGCACCTTGTAAATACCTAAATAATGCTTCCACATAGGGATTCTGTTAATGAACAGACAATGATAGTGTTGGAAGTTTTGTGTGGAAACACAAAAGAAATAATGGTAAGAAGGGAGTCCTAACCCCTAATACAGCATAATGGAGATTTCAGATCCAATACAGTATTTGTATCACAGGATATGCTGTAGGGCAATAAATAAGTATATCTGACTTCTAGGCCATGTCAAGAGTTTCTCCTAGCACAGAGTTCCAAATTGTAATCCATAGACCCAGGATATGACCCACAAATATGTTCACCTAAATCTGTGTTAATTTATGACAATTCTATCAGAAGCTCATCAGCCAAATTGATTTTTGCATTATATTCTAACATTAAAAGTGAAAACTACACAAAGATCTATAACTTATAGTGGGCTTCTCCAACCTCTGTGTTTTCTAGGTTTATTAGTTCTCGGAATTTCTAGCTAGCATGATCACTGCTGAGAATTTTTAGAATTGGAATGAAACCAGAGGAATTTAGTGTGTAGTTCTAATTGTCAGCCAGTTGTTTGTAGGGTCAATGAAAAAGATGTAAGCCAGCTCTTCTATTCTCAGGAATGGGCTACCAACAGTCCTCTTGGTGCACATACAAGTCCTTACCTCTACATCTCTCACTTCATCACTCACGCCTAATATAAATAGGCATCAGTTGCAGTCAGAGCCTTCTGAAATATACTTTCATTGGAAAATTTCATTGATTCAACTAAACCAGCCTTGTCCAATCAGGCATTTCCCAGGCATGTTAATATTTCTAACAACATTGTTAAAGGAGTACAAATTCCAAAGATGGAGTAACAACTTTATGTTCGAAGCCATTTCGTTAAGGCAAAATATAATTCTGCCATATCTTATTTAATGATAGTAACACAGCAACCCAATCCTGTTCCCCAAGCAGTGGCTAGTAGCTTGATAGTTCTGTGACTACTACATTTGAAAATCAAATCTGGAGCCGCATTGAGGGAGTAATTCTGCTTTCCCAACCCACCTAAACCAGTGTTATTAATGTTCTATTATATTCTCTGGACTGCTTAATGTAATATGCCAGTTTCATCTCATGCTTTTATCCTGGAGGCTTTAGTGATGAATAAAGTTAAGCTAATAAAACAAGAAACCTTTCAAATACATTTGATTGCAGAGACCCAGTCCTGATGAATATACAGACATTCCCTTGCCCAGCCCGCAATTTTCTAGCTGCCAAGAGTTGTAAAAGAGACCTTGCTAGCTCCGGTGCTGTAAATTGCTGCATATGGATGCCTAATAGATTCAGAGATGTTCACTCCAAAAGGATTTTGAGCTCTCTTTTCATCATGTATAGTGATCGGGCTGATTCCAAGAAGTACATTTTATGTTTCTTTTTACATCTTAACCGTCCAGTAGCCGTCTCTGCATTCTATGTCTCTGACCCAATCTTCATTCCAGCGATGTAAGATGGAAGGTGACACTTTTGTGCATTTAGATATCAGGCTGCTGCTTCACTTGCAAATGGGCACAAGGGAGGGAGGCATATTTCAGCAAATAAGTGGTCCATTGTATTGCTGGCCTCATTTTTATACAATCCTTTTTAAAGATTGGTTTAAAATCAACAGTGATTTCCACAACCTTTTTCCCCATGAAACACAAAGCTTTTATTTATAATTCCCTGACATATGCAATGGTTAACATAAGTTTCCACAGAAACTTAAAATATGGATTTATTTTTTATGCATAAGTAGCTTTGATGTGCATAATTTTATCCTGTAATGTCAACTTTTTTAAAAAAATATATATAAATACTGTTTTATGTTATACAATGTTCAGAAGCATGCATTTCTTTGCAGGTACCTCTTTCATAAGCTTTTATGGTGGCAGGGAGAGTGTATGGGACAGAAGAAGAAGAATTTTAATAAACTATATCCAATGAAGTGATGCATCCTAAAGTGATGTTGCAAATTGATTCCAAATACATTTGCAATCAATTTCTTTTACAATTCTATAGTGGGAATTCAGTTTAAAAAACAACAAAAAAGGCAATACCCTTTCTACACAAACACATCTTAAAAGCCCACTAGAACAGTGTATTTTTGGAAAGCATGGTATCAAAGTACATAGCATAGTTCATTGTGTCATAACTAAATTGAAAGGGGCATTAACAATATTTCATATGCACCTTGAATCTGTTCATATGGTAAAGATATCATTGATTCAGCAGTTCCTGAAAGATATAATTCAAATCTTGTAACTCCCTGATGATTAATTTTGCTCAGATTAATTTTATCTTCATTTACCTTCAGTAAGTATTGCAAAATGTTGTTTTATTGCATGTAGTATTCTTAAATATTCCATTTTAGTTCTCTTCCTTTATTGTTACTCTTAGTTCTGTTCCTTTTACTGTTACTTCATTTTCCTGTAATCTTTTACTGCTTTATTGTTTCATTATCTCAGATTTTCAGTTTATTGATCCTTTTCAAGCATCTTATCTCTTTTTGCTTCACAAGTGCTAGAATTAAATCCATTACTACATGGCTTCAAAAATGTAGCTTCAGCATATTTGGAAGGTACGAGATCAAGGAATGCCGCTGTATCTTACTACATTATATTTGCCATACATTATACTACTTGTAGTTCAGAATGCTTCCACATCACATCTGAAGCATCATTTAAAAGGGTCATAATCTATTTTACAGACATACTGTAACTCCACCCAGATAGGAATGCTTTCAGGCAGAGTAGTGTAATATGGAATCTTGCAAATTTGGGTGGGGGTGGGGTGGGAATTATAGGGAAGTATTTGTCTTTTTTAAATGGGTATCAAGGACAAGCTTGGAAGTCTTGATCTCATCTTTTCTGTATGGATTCCATACAGGCCCCCAAATACTGAGAGGTTCTTATTAATGGTCTATGCAATAAATTATGGCCAGTAATTCTATAAGGTAGAGGATACATTTACTGCTCAGGTTGCAAATGTGATCAGTCATAAATGATTGGTTGGTTATTTCCTTTCCAGTTTAAAAATAAACAAGTTAAACCATTAGTTTTAAGTTTGCTTCTGAGTATGCTGATATAAGTGGTTATATATTTTTTAACACAACCATGAAATTTTATGAACAAGTTTAATTAGAAATGTACGTGTACATGTCTGTTATTAGAATTTTGAAAAAAAGTCATCTGTTAAGGAAAATTTATTCTAAGAAGGAAAGGAGTAGGAGAAATTTAGATCAGTTTGCGTTGAAAACCCATCACAGCTTAATAGTAGCCATATATTTGTCAGGCAGCAAGTAAATCTCTGATATCATTGAAGGGATTGGGATCAGGATAACAAAACGATAAATACTTTCCTTAAGAAGTTACATTATCGGATTAATTAAAAAATAAACTATTTATGGATCCTCAGATGTTTCTCTTGAGAAACTGGAATTTATACATGGATTAAGTTGAAGAGCAATGCCTTCAGTGATATGCATTACCAATAGATGGCAATACTGATGCACCAAAAACTCTGACATATTCTTTAGAATTCATTATTTCACCACAATGGATGGAGAGTTGCTATGAAAAACGTATAGCTGTTGTTTGTGAGTTGTTGTTGTTCAAGCTGTTCAGTACTCTTGAAGCAACAAGCAGTGCCTGAATTTTGGCAGACAACGGAGTTCCACCAACTAAAATTCATCACCAGCTGCATTACTTGTTACCTGGTCAAAAAGACATAAAGATGATGAACTGGGAGTAGCCAATTCATGTGATCAAGAACAAAGAAGTCAACACTGAGTTTCACATGAAAAGATTGGCAAGTTGATTAATGGCAATTGGTGGTTTAACCAAAAACAAATTGTCAGACTGGTATTTCACAGGAATGTGTGTCACACATTCTTGTATTGCATAACACAATATAATAGATACTGCACTGATGTTTTTCAATATTGGGAGATTTATGCAAGATTGATACCTCGCAAGCTGAGCAGAAATGTAAGTTTTAAGAGTTTATGCTTGTCATGCTACTAGAATGAAAGTGAGATGTTTTTCACAGCAATGAAATAGCCAGTGAAACTTGGTTTCATCTCTGTGTTCCTGAAACAAAGAAACAGTCCATGGAAGATCATCCCACATGAAATAAAAAAATAAGTAGTCCAGTTTTCTCTAGTTAAAAACCTGGTTAGTTTTGGGGGTTCAGATAGTGTTAAGTTTGCTTAAATCTGGCATCACTACATAGTCCTCAACTTATGACTAATGAAGCCTGCCCATCATAGTCATAAGTCATGATGGTTGTAAATTGGGCCATCCATATGACTGACCTTTTTTAATCTTTTATGTGATGGTTGATAAGTGAATACCATAGTCATTAAATGAGTCAATGGTTCGCTTTGGGCTGGTTTTGCAGAAATTTGATCATATGACTGCAGAATGCTGCAAGGGATATGAGGCAATTACTGGAGATCCAACATGTAGTCACATGACTGCATGGGGGGACCCAGCCATTGGAACTTTGTATCCAGGTCATAAGTACTCCTGAGCGGGGTCTGTCTAAGTCTAGGACTACCTAAATCAACTCAAAAGTAATACATTACACGTGAAACAAGATTAAGCAGAGTTTGAAAAAGTAAGAAATTGCTGGAGTTTGATAATACTAATAATACTAATGCTAAGCCTCATACCTCACACACCACCCAAGAGGCATTGCAAAGTTGGATTTTGCTAAACATTCCAGATTTCCACTTTTTCCCTAAATCAAATAAATCTTCACAAACATCTCTGACTCAAATGAAGAGGTGCCAAGACCATTTGAAGGGACAAAGTGTACAGTTCTTTTCTGACAGGTTTAAGAAGTTTGTCAGTTGGCAGAAGTATGTATCTTATAGTGGTGATTATATGGAGTAGTAAATGCAAGTAACAAAAGCTCATTTTAAGGATTTTCCTATTTTGTTTATTAAACTACTGTATTTAACCCAAATTAATTCAGCTGTCATAGTTTAACTTCTATGAATTTACAAAAACCCAGAGTTACTGTAGATAAATCAGTAGTGGAGGCAGCTTCTTCTGATCGTTCTAGTTGCATAATACTAAATCTATTTTGTTATGGAGCTATAATAAAACAGAATACAGATAAAGAATAGAAATAACAATACTATAACAGACTGTGGTGTGTTATGAAATCAAAACATAAGGAGCTTTTAAATTATAAAGAATAGTCCCATAATTCAAATAGGGTTTTTTCACCCTTTTAATCAGCTTCATAGGGCCCCAGGGAGAAGAAAGATTTTGGGGGCTTTTTTAAATGTCAAGAAATCTGACTTCACATGTAATTCTGGTAGGACTCTATTCTAAAGTACTGGAGCCAGATCAAAAAAGTCAGTTGTGGCTCTTCTAGTACTCAGGAGTTGAACTGACCATCACTGATGCTTGAATCAATGGGCATATGAGCCACCAGGAGATCTTTCAGATATAATTTCCTTATATGCAGGGCACAGTGTGTCAATACCAGAAATTTGTATTGGTTTCTTTCATGAATATCCAATCAATATTTGGCAATAATTATAACTATAAAAAAATTGGTTACCACTAAAGACTATCACAGGGCCAGGTTATTTGCAAGACCACCTTTCGCTAAGGGAATCTGATCATTTCATTAGATTTGTCAGGTAAGTGCACTCCAAGTCCTTAAATGTTGCCACCCAGTGGGACCTACATGGGTGCTTTCTTGCTGGTGGCCCTTATCATTTGGAGATCCCACAGGACTTTCCCTTCCTAACTTCCAAAAAGCCATAAACATTTGGCTTTTCCAGATCTTGAGATGGTAATGGCTGGAGCCCAGAGAAACATTTTTTTTTCTGGCTGTATGGGTATGTGTTGTATTTAAGAATACCAGGAAGTTATTTAGGTTGTTCTTTATGTTTTTTAAACTGATATTATTTTATTGGTTGTGAGCTACCCAGGGATATGCTGCTTATGAAGGTCAGCTATAATGATCTGACAGGAGATAGATAAGACAGATATACAGATGGACAGACAGACAGATAGATATGGTGGGTGGGGTGAGAGGAAGGTCCAGAATAGTGCAAGCAGTAGCATTTTGGACAGAGTGAGGTACAATAACTCTTTATAGCAACAATCGGGGATTTAATCCAACCTTTCAAACACAGACATACACGTAGTTAACTGATTCACAATGGATAGCTTGTTTGAAATGCTGTCAGAACTGTATAAATGTAGTCACACTGTAGACTTAGGATGATTGAATCTCAGCATTACATGGAACTCCAAAGGACTGACTCTCCAGGAGAATGGACTATTTAGCTCTCCTGATAGGTGACCAAAACATTTTATTATCCAGTCTCTTTCCCAGAGGTCACTGACACAGATTTCTTCTTTCACAGTAGTGGCATAATGAGTTATTGCTGTCACAAAACTATCCATATTAACTGCAAGAATTTCATCTTAGTTATGTGCCATCAGTAATACTGAATCAGTGATTACCAAAGTGAATTCATTTCCCAGCACTCATCTCTTTACACTAAAACTGCATCAATTGTCATTTTATATGCTAGCACATTGGATGTTGCAAAAGGTCGATGTGCAGCCTGTTGTTGATCTATCCATCTACTACTGCACTTTCATTTTCATTGTAATGCGGCCAGCATGTCTTTTACAAACATAGTCAGATAACTTAAGCAATATGATCATATGGGAGCATTCTGTTTCTGGAGATGAAAGCAATCTTCAGATGTTAGCAGGTAGGTCAAGTTTCTTTTTAGTGAACGTACATAGTTGTGCACTTGTCTTGTTAAGCATTTTTGAAGAAAACTAGGTAAATTAGCTTTTCTAATGATGGGAATTATTGTTGTGACGTAAGTTCATAGATTGAATCTTTCACAGTTTGTTCCCCCCCCCTTCTTCTTTAAAAAAATCTGAACCTGGATAGTATAATCCTGGGGAGGTTAGATTATGTTCCCTTTCAGGCTATTTTATTCAGATTTTAGGAAAACAGCAATGTCTTTCTCTCCTTCAACAGGGCTACTCATTTATAATTCTTGTCTCTTTCCTGTTCTTTAAGGATTGATTGATCCCCATGGGCTTGAAACCCTTTAGAAACCATTTATGCTCATTTCCTTGCTGAAAGCATACCTAGGTCTTGCTGAATGTGGGCAAGAAATGTTTAAGACTGTATGACTTTTGTCTAGAATCCAGCAGATTAAGAAGTGCCTCTGTGCATACAGCACACTGTCTTCTCTTTAGATCAGCTACTCTTCTGACAAAGAGTAGTGTGTATTTCTTGATTACCACGGACTTATACTTGAGTGTTAAAAATGTAAAAAATTTTCCAAGGACACTTACTGACCACAGCCCTGTATGGTTGGAACTAACTCCTGAAAAGGAGATCATGGAGGTTGACTGAAAATCTGTTTAGATATGAAGTGAATGTATTGAAACTTAGAGAATATCTAAAGGAATTTTTTACTTTAAACATGTCTAAGGGAACTTCAATGGCAATGGTTTGGGATGCAAGTAAGGCCTATATGCGGGGGGTTCTGATTCAAATGAATAATTCTTATAGGCGAAAACAAATGCAAAAACAAAAAGAATTGGAGGAGGAGATTAAAATAAAAGAAAAAATATTAATTATGAATCCTTCGGATAAGAATGTTAAGGCTTCTATAAATTTGCTTAAATCACAATTTAATATGTTAATGGCTGACCAGGTTGCAACCAACTTAAGTTTTATGAAACATAATACATTTTGTAATGCAAATAAACCGGGTAGGTGGTTAGCTTATCAGTTAAGGAAAAAACAGAGGTCGAGAATTATAGATAAAATAAATTATAATGGTAAAGTGGTTTTTCAGAAAGAATTGATAAAAAAATCTTTTTTAGATTTTTATACAAAATTATATATGGGCCAGAAGGTTCAGAGTTTGGATATAGATAAATATCTACAAGATGCTCATTTTCCTAGACTAACAAATGATCAAAGAGAAGAGATTAATGGGCTAATCACTTCACAGGAAATTGTTAAGGCAATTAAACAATTAAAAGTTGGTAAAGCACCTGGCATGGATGGACTGACATCAATTTATTATAAAACTTTACACGAGGAGATGATTGAGCCTTTAAAGTAGTGGTTCTCAAACTTTTTATACCGGCGACCCCGGTCATATGGCACGCCCCCATGCGCGGCCCATGCGCGGTGCGGCCCCCATGCACGGCGCACATGCACGGTGCCGCCAGCTGAGGGAAAAAAATGGCGGATCGCGTTGTTTGGCGACCCCCGTTAAATGGTCGTTTGACCCCAAATGGGGTCGTGACCCACAGGTTGAGAACCGCTGCTTTAAAGGAACTTTTTAATAGTATCTTATTAGGCTTGGAGGTACCTCCATCTTGGAGAAGGGCTTTTATATCTTTGATTCCAAAAGAGGATCAAGATCTTACTCTACCTAAGAATTATAGACCTATATCTCTTTTGAATACAGATTATAAAAATTTTTCAAAGATCTTGGTGAATAGACTCACGGTTGTACTGAGTCAAATTATACACACAGACCAGACTGGTTTTATAACTGGGAGGTATATGAAGAATAATGTTAGACAAATTATTAACTTAATTGAATTTTTGGACAAAAACAACCAGATCCCTGCGGGTTTGATCTTTTTAGATGCGGAAAAAGCTTTTGATCAGTTGAATTGGCAATTTATGTTGAGATTGGTTGAAGAAATGAATTTTGGGGAAAAAATTTTGCAAGCTTTTAGAAATATTTATCAAAAACAATCAGCGCAATTTATAATTAATAGAGGCTTATCTGAGGTTTTTCAAATTGAAAAGGGCAGAAGACAGGGGTATCCTCTGTCTCCATTGTTGTTTGTTTTAACATTAGAGATTTTGCTGATTAAAATTCGTGAATCATCTAAAATAAAGGGAATAACGATTAACAAGGGAGAATATAAATTAAAAGCTTTTGCAGATGATCTGGTTGTAACTTTGTCTCAACCAGCTGATTCAGTAGTAGAATTGTTGCAGATTATAAATCAGTATGGGCAAGTTTCTGGTTTTAAAGTTAATAATAATAAGACTAAAATTTTAACAAAAATATGCCTATTTTGGATAAGGAAATGTTAGTTAATTTGACAGGTTTTGAAATTGTAAAAAAGGTAAAATACTTGGGGGTTTATATAACTGTTTCTAATGCAAAAC
Source organism: Crotalus tigris (assembly GCF_016545835.1). Lineage (NCBI taxonomy): Eukaryota > Metazoa > Chordata > Lepidosauria > Squamata > Viperidae > Crotalus > Crotalus tigris. The sequence continues at coordinate 4,468,836 of NW_024096551.1, read as the reverse complement.
TTTATAAAAATAATTATGAAGTGTTATGGCTTAAAATGCAAAAGGATTTGAATGACTGGAAGAAATTGCAATTATCTTTATTAGGGAGAATTACTGCAGTGAAAATGAATCTTCTGCCTAAATTTCTTTTTTTGTTTCAAATGATACCTATTTTAAAGAAAGAGGCAAATTTAGAAGAATGGCAGAGGGGGATTAATAGATTCATTTGGGCTGGGAAAAAACCAAGAATTAAGCTCAAAATTATTCAAGATGTTCGAGAGAGAGGTGGACTTAAGGTGCCGAATTTAAAATTGTATTATGATGCGGTGGTTTTGACTTTGATCAGTGATTGGGTTAACTTAACAAATTTAGATATACTTTCCTTGGAAGGATGGGATTTATTATTTGGATGGCATGCGTATTTAATTTATAATAACAAGGTGGATAGGGCCTTTAAATCCCATGTTTTAAGAATTGCTTTACTGCGTGTCTGGAAGAAATATTATAGGTTAAATTCTAGAATACCACTGTGGGGAATTCCTGGGCACGCTATAGAAGGGATAAGGAAAGGGGTGAAAATGGATAGGATTTCTTATAAGCAATTGACTAAATGGGAAGGGAATAAGTGGCAATTAAAATCGATGGAGGATTTATCGCAAGAAAACATTATTTATTCTTGGTTTCAATATAGGCAGTTATTAGAAAGATGGAGTATAGATCAAAAAATGGGTTTCATTGCGGAAGATGCCAATTTGGTGAAACAAATTAGAGATCAAAATCGAGCCCATATAAAAAGAATTTATAATGCTTTGGTGGAATTGGATTCAGAAACAGAATTAGTTAAGGATTGTATGGTTAAGTGGGCTCAAAATTTTGAAGAGCCGATTCTATTAGATACATGGGAGATAATTTGGGTTAGGAATGTTAAGTTTACCCAAGCTCAAAATTTACGAGAAAATTTTTATAAAATGTTTTATAGATGGCATCTTGATCCACAAAAGATGTCTTGTATGTATTCTAATTTACAGCCCAAATGTTGGAGATGTGGTTGTATGGATGCAACCTATTATCATATTTGGTGGTCTTGTAGAAATATAAAGGCTTTTTGGATTAAGATTTGGTGGAATATTCAAACAATTTTTAATAGAAGGATAAAATTTACACCACAACTATTTTTGTTAGGTATTATTGAAAATTGTGATAGTAAAGAGATTATTTTAACGTTGAATTTTATTATGGCAGCAAGGTTATTGATTGGGCAATATTGGAGAAAAGACTCCTTGACTATCTTAGAGGAATGATTTTTTAAAGTTTCTTATTTATCAGAAATGGCAAAAATATCGGCTTATCTGAAAGACCATTCACAAGAGAGATACAACTCTGTATGGAAAAGATGGGTAAATTTTGTTCAGAACAAATATGGGATTAGAAAGTATTATTTAGCTTTTGAATAACTTATTGTATAAAGTTGTTATGGTTAGATTTGTTGATTTTATTGTAATGGAGTTAAAGGGGTTCTAAAATTTTTTAGGATTTATCTATAATTGATTGATCTTTATTTAATTTTTTATGTTCTTTTTTGTTTTTAGCTCTGTACTCAGCTCTGGGAAGGGGGGAGGGCTAATGGGAGGGGGGAGAGAGAGAGGTGGGGATATTGTAAAATGTTTATAAAAATTTTAATTAAAAAAAAAGAGTAGTGTGTATTCTTTTGATATGTTACATAAATGTCACCATTGGAACAGTTGACAACATCAAAATAAAGAGATATCCAGTGGTGGGTAAATTTTCATTCTCCTGCCTTAGATTTAGTATCTTAATTCTAAAATACATCTGACAGATCAAAAATCATCGAAACAAAATAGGTCAACCAGTTTCCTGTCCTCGCTTATCTTGCTGGACTGTTTTCTTCATTTCAAACCTGTTGTTTCACCTGTTAACCTTCCCTTAGTTTTGTCTTATTTTTTTCTGGTTAGTGATTGGGATTCTAGGAGTCATAGTCCAGTATTTCTATAGGGCAGAATAAAAGTTATTGCCCATCTCCCCTAATTTTTGAGTTGTTGCATTCAGAACTGCACACTTTTTAAATTAAGCTTTTTAAAAGACTTTCTATCCCATCTTTATTATTTTTATAAATAACTAAGACAGTTACCATTATATTTATATTCTTATATTCCTTCCTCTCTTGTATTTCCCATAACAATTCTGTGAAGGGGGTTGGCCTAAGAGAGAATGACTGGCCCAATTCACCCAGCTAGCTTTCATATCAGACTAGAACTATACCAGTCTAGCCTAGTATCTTAACCACCAAGTTAACAGTTTTTCTTTATTGTTTTTTGTTTTGTTTTTTATGGCAATCCTTTCTCGTACCAGGACCTATTTGGTCAAAATTTGCTGTGAATTCCTTGGATTGGATTGTAAAGAGAATTGGATTGTAATTTGACACAGTTAGACATATTAAAGCCTGTTTATCTGATATCATTGAATCCTCTGTTGTTGACATAACCAGGAAGCTAGTTACAAAAGTGATCTCTTAACTGCTTAATTATTGCTTTTTCAGCAAAATACCATTTTAGATTTGCTCCTGCCTTCAAACAAAACAAGCCAGAACATTTTTTTAATTTGGGTAACAGGTTGTATCAAACTAAGATATTAAGTTATGGTTCTGAAGTGGGATCAAAATGCTAACTTTGGAGGGAGATATATAAATCAGCTTAAGAGTTCTTTGAGGTCTCTTGGACTGCACCTTTCATCTTCCTCAGCCTAGGTTCCCATGTTGACTGAGGGTTTTTCTACCCACCCGTCCACTTGTATGATGTCACTGCACTCTATCCTGAAAGTTTGCAATCTAAGATATTAATCTTTGGTGGGAATAGTAGCACAAATAGTCCTATTTCTTAACAATATAATTCTTGGAGAAAGAGTGCAGTGTTGTTATTTTGGGCTGATTCTCTGATGGTTTGAGATACCATAGCTTTTATAAAGAGCTAGGAGATCAAAATGGATAATTTCCTTTTTTTAATTCTCTTTTGTGCTCTTTTGGCTGATGTTCCATTTTTCTCCTAGCTCTTTGTTTTGTTCTGATCTGTGTGCATGCCTGCCTGCCCACCTGCCTCTCCTTTTAACTACTATAAAGCATAAGAACCTTCTTTCCAATTCCCAGCACATATTTTAGCTTTGTAAAAATGTTCCCTGATAAATTGTTTCCATTTCTCTGCCCTCCGTAACTATTCAGCAACACTATAGCGATTATATAGTCCAGTCTCTTTTAAGAAGAGACTGGACAGCCACTTGTCCGAAATGGGGTAGGGTTTCCTGCCCGAGCAGGGGGTTGGACTAGATGACCTCCAAGGTCCCTTCCAACTTTACTACTATTACTATTACCCAGTTGCCCAGGCTGACCGCAGGGAGAAGAGTCAGCTGGAGTAATAGGCCACCCCTGACAACTGGAGCTCACTCAGACCGCCCCTTCAGAAGCAGGCAAGAGGATCCCTTAGAATAGATGAAGCACAAGCTCTTGCTTTGACTTCTCTAATGCTGATGGTTGGGGTGATGGGTAAGAAACACATGGAGAAAACACATGGAAAAAAACTGCTGAGGATCTTCTTAGCCTCTTTAGGGGATTCTCTCTCTCTCTGGGGATGCAAAAGTGGGAAAGGGTAACCAATACCAAATGCTCAGGTGTGTTGTTTGTATATAGCTTGTAACTTTAATCTACATGTATGTGATGGATACAGGGTTAGAGTTGTAAAATGCTCCTGTTTGGCTGGCATATCCATTAGGCAGTCATTCTATACATATGCAAGTGATCATATGTCACATTGAAATTTAAAGATTCTCCTTTTTTCCCTGCTAGTTTTCTTTTTGCAAGAAATAAGGCACAAAACTAAAAATAAATCACATAGTTGGTTTGGGACAAAAGAAGGTCTGTGGGGCTATAAGTATACTTTCTTTCATAAAAGTGTCCATGAGTAAAGTTTTATATGAGCACTTTAAGAGGAGAAATGATTTGCTGGTATGTAGCAACTATTTATCAGTCTGTAATGTAACATGTATTTTTGTTTAGAGAGCAAGGCTAAAATTAGAGTGAATCTGTTTGGAGCAGCTGTTTCAAAAAATATTTTTAAACATTATCTGCAGTCCTTCTTGCACAAAAACTGAAGAATTTATCGGGGGGGGGGAGGGGGAGATGGCGAGTAGCCATTATTCCTTTACAACAACATAATGAACTTTAAATGACTGTTATAACCGTAACTGTTTTTGCTCTTACTTTGTTTTTTTAGGTCTCTGTTCCATTATGATAAAGAAGACTGAGAATGCATCCCTCTTCCTTAGTGTTCACCACCTGCCCACTTGCTAGGACCTGGGTCCAGAATGAACATAGCATCAGTATTTAACGCCTTGCTAGTGTGCATCCTTGCTGCTGTGCTGTGGAAGTATATCAAGCTGCACGACCATGTCTTTGTACTGGAAGAGGAGTTAGTCCTCATGCGCCAGTCCCAGGAACTCTCTCAGGTCAGCATTGACTATCATGCTGCACTTCAAGCTCTGGTAGAAGATGGCACCAAGATGGTGTGCACTGGCAGGATGCATACTGATCGTATATGCCGTTTTGAGTCTCTCTGTTATTCCACTGAAGCTGAGGAATTTGTCTTCTTCCATAGCAGTTCTTCTGTCATGCTTCCAAACTTGGGCTCCAGAAGATTTCAACCTGCCTTGCTTGATCTCTCCACAGTGGAGGACCATAATACCCAATACTTCAATTTTGTAGAACTGCCTGCTGCAGCTCTGAAATTTATGCCAAAGCCTGTCTTTGTTCCTGATGTAGCACTCATTATGAATAGGTTCAATCCAGATAATTTGATGCATGTTTTCCATGATGATCTCCTTCCAATTTTCTATACAATGCTGCAGTTCCCAGATATGGACTTGGAGACCAGATTATTCTTCATGGAAGGCTGGGGTGAAGGACTACACTTTGAGCTATACAAATTGCTTAGCAGTAAGCAACCACTCCTAAGAGAGCAGCTTAAAACACTTGGGCGGCTCCTGTGCTTCACCAAGTCATATGTGGGTCTGTCTAAAATCACAACCTGGTATCAATATGGTTTTGTTCAGCCCCAGGGGCCGAAAGCCAACATCCTGGTCTCTGGCAATGAGATCCGACAGTTCAAAACATTCATGATGAAGAGACTAAATGTGAGCTTGGAAGAAATACCTGGTGAGGAATATATAATACTGTTCAGCCGAACCATCAATAGACTAATCCTAAATGAGGCAGAGCTAATTTTGGCACTTGCTCAAGAATTTCAGATGAAAACCATTACCGTTTCCATAGAAGACCATACATTTTCAGAGATAGTACGCTTGATTAGCAATGCATCCATGCTTGTCAGCATGCATGGAGCTCAACTTATTATGTCTCTCTTCCTGCCAAGAGGAGCCACTGTTGTGGAACTCTTCCCTTTTGCCATAAATCCTGAACATTACACCCCTTACAAGACATTATCTACCCTTCCTAGTATGGATCTTCAGTACATTTCATGGCAAAACACTGAAAAGGAGAATACTGTGACTTATCCAGACAGACCCTGGGATCAAGGAGGAATTGCCCACTTGGACAAAGCAGAGCAAGATCGCATTGTAAAGAGCAATGAGGTTCCCCGGCATCTGTGTTGCCGTAACCCAGAATGGCTTTTCCGTATCTACCAGGACACCAAAATTAACATTGCTTCCCTTATCCAGGTGATCAGGCAAACGGTGAAAACCAAACCAGGGCCTAAGAAGCAAAAGTGGACTAGTGGCCTCTATCCAGGCAAAGTTAGAGATGCCAAATGCCAGGCCTCTGTCCAGGGTACCAGTGAAGCTAAGCTCTCTGTATCTTGGCAAATCCCTTGGAACCTGAAATACTTGAAGGTCAGAGAAGTAAAATATGAAGTTTGGATTCAGGAGCAAGGAGAAAATACGTACATGCCTTATATTTTGTCTCACCAAAACCATACATTTTCAGACAATATTAAGCCATTCACAAACTATTTGGTGTGGATCCGATGCATTTTCAACAAAAATCTCCTTGGGCCCTTTGCAGATATGTTAGTTTGCAGTACATAATTATTCTCTAGCTTCAAAGAAGACAAACCCAATCCTGGTGTTCTGTAGTTTAAGAAGATGGATAAGAACTTGCAGACCATGATAGTGCCTATGTGTCCATTTTATTGCATTCTGAATGTCTTCTCCATTCTGTGTAACATTACATCCAGTTGGTAGATAAACTCTCTTAGTTTTTTAAAGAAGTAACAGGCATGAGGCTACAAAATCAGAGTGGAATAATTGTTTTATCTTGATTGTTCTAGGAACTTTTCTCTCTTTTGTGTGGTAAATCTTTTAAATATAGCTTTATACTGGAATTTGGTTATACTGGATGTACAATTTTTAATTTTTTTTTGTTCCCCCAAAGTTCTGTATTCCAGAGCAGAAATTCGGTACCAGAATATTTATTAAACTATTTAAAACCTATTCAAGCACATTTGTCTTTGATATTTATGCATTAAATAAACTCTGTTCAATTTGAATAGGACATTGAAGATGATCAATGTTGATATGGTTGAAAAAGCCAGCAAAAGATGAAATGATCTTTTGACTTGAAAAGGCAAAAGATGAAGAAAAATCCCCCAGTGCATTCATATGGAAGATGCAATTGACCATTTGTTCAGATTACTTTTTCCTCCAATGAAAATTTTTTCCTGATCATATGATCTAAAGCAGAGCTGTTAATAAGGAGTTTGAAAGAGTTCCAGAAATCCTGCTCTGGATGCTTTCCCTAAATTATTTTTGTTTTATTGCTTTTTATTCTTATTTTTGTAGTAGAGTGTTTATTTTTCAAAAGTACAATGGTTGAGTATTTTTTTTACCCAATCCTAATGCCTAGGATGGACATCTGATAAAAAATATAAAGATGAAGTCTATGAAGATGGTAGATCTTTGTTCATTAATATAACAAGAAATATCATCCTGTAAGGCAGAGGTCCCCAACCTTTTGGGCACCAGGGACCCGTGCCATGGAGAAAGGTTTTTCCACAGACTGGAGGGGGTGTGGTTCTGAATACTGCCTGCATCCCGAGGATGGAGTTTTGCTTATTTGTGTGGCCCATTTGTTGGCATGCTGCGGACCAGTAACAGTCCACTGACCTGGGGTTGGAGACCCCTGCTGTAAGCAAAACGTGGATGTAACTGTTGAGATATTTAAATTTTTAAACTGGTAGGAAATTTAGAAAGAATTGAGATATTTGATGTCAGCCCAAGTGGCTATTTATAATCAAAAAGTAAAATTCCCACAGAATCTTCTTCAACCAAATGTATTGAAAGGGGAATTTTGGCAACTAGTGATATTTAGTTTAATATCCGAGTGTAGACTCCTTGGTCATCTTTTTAACCATCTTTTTAACTACCACCAGGGAGGTAGTTACCAGTTTCCCTGATAGGCAGTATAGATCAGTGGTTCTCAACATTTTTAATGCCGCAACCCCAACCGGCCATAAGTCAAGGACTGCCCAACCAGTCGTAAGTCGAGGACTTTCCCTGCCTGGGAGCGCCGCGCATGCGTGGTGCCGCCCCCTGCGCCGGCCGAGGCGTAGCTGACAAACGGCAGAGACGGCACAGGCTGACCACCGGCTGGGCCATCAGCTGGCCCAGCCCAAGGGAGGTAAGGCACCCGCCGGGCCCCATGCACACCAGCAACCCTCCCTGCGCCCGCCGGCCTCCCACCTCCCACCCTTGGCCCTCTTTTACTTACATTTTTAGTAGTTGCTCAGCAGGGAGGGGTGGAAACTTCCAGACAGCTCGCCTTCGCTGCAGACAACTTGCAGCACCGTTTGCAGAATGGGACTTTTGGCGAGCTCAGCAGGGCAGAGACAGCTTGGACAATTCCTATTGGCTTTTGAAAGCCAATAGAATTAGACTCTATTCAAGAGAGTCTATTCTATTGGCTTTCAAAAGCCAATAGAATAAAAAGGAGTAGCACAGCCACGGAAAAGAGGAAAAAATGGCAGACTGCGTTGTTTGGTGACCCCCGTGAAATGGTCGTTCGACCCTAAATGGGGTCCCGACCCACAGGTTGAGAACCACTGAATTAGGCTCTATTCAAGAGAGTCTATTCTATTGGCTTTCAAAAGCCAATAGAATAAAAGGGAGTAGCACAGCCAAGGAAAAGGAGAAAAAATGGCGGACTGCGTTGTTTGGCGACCCCCATGAAATAGTCATTCGACCCCAAATGGGGTCCCGACTCACAGGTTGAGAAACACTGGTATAGATGAAGCTTTGCCAAGAATCTTCCTGATTTTTATGCACTCCAAATTGCCTTAGCTTTAGCTAACAAAAAAAAAATACTCAGGGATTTGAGAGTTCAAAAATACCTAATGGGCTGCAATTCCGCCTTTTTCTCACACAAGTACTGACTTGAAAAAAGTCACTCCAATGATCTATAGATGAGAATGAATGGAAGCAGTGTCTCCCCTTTCCATTTGTACCTTCCCAGCACCAGATGATGCATAAATGAAAGGTAATTGATCCAGTATATAAAATTAGAGGTACATTAATTGGGTTTGTAATAAGACTGCTGTCCCTCTTTTCCTAATAGCAGTGGTTATAACTAAGAGACTATTTCCAATTAATCATAATTATTTTCAGCAAGTAATTTATTCCACATCCCCTATAATATTGTCCTCAATCTTGTGTTACAATTATGAATTCATCCAAAATAATGAGACCTATTCAAATGGACATTTTTCCATAGTATTATTTGCAGAACTATGCCATTTAAGCATATAGTGTTTGGGAAATCAAGTATTATCTCAGATACGTACTATTGCTGTACCCGTGTACTTCTATGGAGTTTCTTAAAATAATAAGCAATTATAAATATATGTTTGTAATGTTTAGGGCAGTGATGACGAACCTTTTAAAGGCCGAGTGCCCAAACTGCAATCCAAAACCCACTTATGCATCATCGGGTGCCGGGTGGGTTTGGCCCATTGGGTGGCCGTGGCCCATTGGGTGCGCATGGCTACAGTGGTAACGGCAGACTGGGTGGGACTAAAAAGTTCAATCAATCAATTTCAACTTTGCAAGATCTTTTTTTTTCCATGAGAAGTTGAAATTGACTGATTGATTGAACCTTTTTTTTTGTACACGGTGGCGGAGGCCTAAAGCGAAAAGGTTTTATAAAACCCAGCTGAAGGCCTAGGACTGGGGCGATGACGCATGTGCCCACAGAGAGGGCTCTGAGTGCCGCCTCTGACACCCGTGCCATAGGTTCGCCACCACTGGTTTAGGGTTTGTTCTCAAGGTATGCTCAAAAACATTATCATGTTGATTGTAACAGTATGATTGAAGCTCTGCCTTTTTTGTGTGCTGGACATACCGTGAAGCTTTGGTTGTACCATGACTGCTATCTTAACACCAAACAACTTGGTGTTGTTTAATATAGATATTATGGGTTACCTTCATTAGACTGTTGTCTGTAAAAAAGACACCTGAAATCCTCCCCCAATATGTCTGACCTTGAGATAGCCAAAAGCAGTATGTTTAAATAGAAGGGCAAGACAAAACAGCTGCGTAGTGATAATAGTTGAAAGTTGTAACATAGAAGCAGCAAGAAAACTATTTCTGTAGCCCAAGTGTTGGGTAACCAGAGGATCCGACAACCTGTTGGCACTGTTGAAGGACAGAGCTGGACAGTAAAATTACCTGGAACAAAATGTTTCCTATCCCTAATATCTCAGAGCCAAATAATGCAAAAGCAAGATAAAATAAAGCAAGGAGGGGAGGAGTAAACTTGTAATGGCAGTAGATCAGGATATTGATCCAGAAGAAATAAGTAACAATATTTACACACTGCTTCAATCTGCAGATTCTGTAACATCCATAATGTTTCCTTTCAGCTTACATAAACATTGGTGATGAAGGGCAACAACACAAGAAATTAGGAAAGAAAGCACCAGTGGGGGAAAAGTGATGGGAAGATCAGGATTTAAAATGGCACAATTTCTTTTCGAGATAGACCATTTCTTGCTGTATTTCAGTTGTTTGGAGATGCAGTTTCTCTAATTCATTTCTGGCTATTGAAACATCCAATTTAATTGTGCAGTTGTAGAAATCCACAACAATTATGCAAATATTGATGAATACATTCATATTCCTTTTTAAACTCAAGTCAAGCCTTTGGAGAATTGTTTTTCCACTATGCGTCCATTGTAAAGGCAGTTGTATTTTTGGAGCTCCTCTGTAAGAAACCTGTATGAAAGGAGATTTCAGTTGGCACTAGAGGTACACCACACTGAGATGGTTCATTGAAGGATAACAACATGCTTTTATTCGTTTTTTAATACCTGTCAATTGTTCGTGTTAGGATTAAATATGAGAACTTCTAGCTAGCCTTATTTCTGATATAATTTCAGAAAATTTATCTCATATTACAGAAGCTTACTCTACTACCTATCTTTTCCATGAGTTAGACTTCAATGTCTATAATCTCCCAACTCAGTCTGATATATTTCTGGATATGTATGTTTACATACACACATTGCCCAACAAGTTCCAGTGTTCCTGTGAAGTCAGTCTCATGAGACAGCCATGTAATATATATGATTGTAATAGCATTTATTTCTAATTCATCCCAAAGAGCCAAAAAGAGTGCATTCTAGTCACTGTTTTTGATCTACATTTTTCAATTAAACACTGAAAGAGAGACTTCTTAGACAACCTAGCTTTTCCTATTTATTTTTGTAAATTGTGAGATAACAAACTCACTCCAACTCTAATTGCAATCAGATAATTATTTCCTTCTTTTGTTTTACACTGACACTTAATCCTCATTAATATATATCCTTCTTTTGCTAATGCTTAAATTAAGCAACTCTGTGAGTGCAAGGGGACACAGTTTGAAGGGCTAAAAAATTAAGAAGGCAACCCTTTTATGAGTCAAATTTTGTCCTAGCTCATTGGACTCACCTGGCAGATTGAGTATATTCTTTGAAGTTTGTTGTTATCCTCTGTCTCCCTTGGTGTTCTCAGACTTTCGTATTTATCCTAAAATAAGCATAGACACAGAAATTAGTTACAACAGTCACAGATGTCAAGAGCAATTGACATTATAAAAGTCTATATCCTAACTATGATGCAATCATAGCAGACAATGTAATATAGCAAATGGTAGGATGAAAATAAATCATGATTGTACAGCATAGCTCTTTTTAATTTTGGTGATGAAAGCACAATGGGTCAGTTTACTTCAAAAGATGTTTGCTTTCTCCAGTACAGGAGATGGAGAATCCACCAATGGGTTTTCACTGTCTGCCTGCTCTTGAGACCAAGTAGCCAAACTTGACACGCCCCCTCTTGCTAGGAGATCCAGTATTGACTTGGTCTCAAGCTCTTGAAGACGTATCAAGGTTGGCTCTCAGGTTTAGAGATCTTCAGTTCAATTAGCAGGTCAGATACCATTGTTGGATTCTCCTTACTGTTAAAATTTATATTCCCTAATTAGTAATTCTCTCTCAAAGAAGGTTAATTTCTCCAAAAATTTCCCCAAGACACTGGACTCAGCGCAGCCTCTAATTGGCTGATTTGAGGCTTCTGGGTGTGTGGGGGGGGAAGCACTTCTCCGTTTTTTTCCAAGGACTCTGGGGAGGGGGAGGACAAATTTTTCCAATTCCCCTCTGCAGCCACTATCAGCCCGAGAGCTTTCCCCTGAGTCCTCGACACCTTCGGAGGCCGTTTTAAACTGCTGAAAGTCGCGGCCGCCATTTTGGACGGCCCAGGAACTCAGAAATCGAACAGAGGTTTTTCGTTCACTTTGGCTATCAGCTTCTGCAAAGGTTTTATTGGAGCCCAGTGTTCTCTGCACAGCGCTTTTCGCTGCAGCCAGCTTTTCCCCACAGAGTAATATCATTTTGCCAAGCCTCCAGATTCCGTTTCAAACGGCCCAAAAGTTGCAGCCGCCATTTTGGATGGCTGATGAGCCCAGAATTCAAATGGAGGTTTCCTTGCTGTTGCAATCAGTTTCTGAAGCAAAACTATCAGGGTCCTGCTTTTCGAGACAGGCTTTCACAGCAGTCCCCTAATCGATCTCAGGAAGCCTTAAAAGAATTTGCCGTGACCGCCATTTTGGGTGCGCTGCGTGGTCGGCCTTGCATTGCCATCAGCCAAATAATTAACCAAGGCCTCAGCACATTACATGGCGTGTCCAACAGACCTTCAGGCCATTAATTTCAGCATAGCTGAGAAACCATTCTAGCCCTACACAGCAACTACATTAGGCCTTATCAACTGGAACATTATTTACAGCCAATAATTAACTGCCTAGGCCCAATTCTCAGGCCACCACCTTGTTTTGGAATCGCCATTTTGAATTCACATTGCCTCTGCCAGGCCTCATCTCAGGCCCTCTGTGCCCCTCATTGAGGCCTTCTTTTGCTGGTGCACCTTGCCTGGACACCTAAGGCCTCCGGGTGGAGCCCAGAGAATGGCCCCAAACATGCCTTCGGCATCTGACCCAATTGCCGGGACCGAAGCCCAGAGAGAATTTTTTTTTTGCTGGTCGGATGGTCAGGGGAACAGTCTTGTTACGTGTTCCAATTTCGCTCCCACCAACAGCTTGTCTGCCAGAGCATCATCTCAGATTCCCTGAGTCTGCTCAACTTGGATGGAGGACTCCATGTTGCCTCACCCAGGGGGCACTGTCCCTCCATCCAGTTACGGCTGCCACAAATCCTCTGAATAGGAGGTGGCAAGCAAGCCCAAATCTAAGGCCAAGACAGCGTTCAAGAAGCCTTCCAAGTTGGAGCTTCCGGTAGGCAGTGGCGATGATGGCGGCTACCTTGTAGCCGTCCTCCTGGGACGGCGTCAGATCCGCGGAGCGCAGCGTTCACCAGCTGGCCCGCGGTTCGCAATCCCCTTCCCGGGCAAAGGGAAGGGGTAGAGACTGCAGGAGTAGAGGTAGAACCTCCGAACCCCCTCTGGATTTTTTCTTTGAGGGGGGAGACGGAGCGCTCCTTCGGAGCTCCTGCTTATCTCCGCCTCCCAGCTGTTTTTGCTTCTTCGGAAGCAAAAGGAAACGTCGCTTCCACCTCCGCGGTTAAAGAGTTTCGGTGAGTTACTTTTGAAGCGGACAGGGCGGTTTAAAGGATGTTCTTTTAGAGTTTAGTATTTTACTTTTCCTTTTTAATTAATTTTGGTCTTTTTTCCCTTTGTTCCTTTTTGCTGGTACGGAGAGAGCAATTAAGATGGCGTTTTGAAAGTGCTCGGTTTTTTTTTTCTTTTCTCTTTGTTCTTATTTCTCTGGAAGGAAATGGACTTAAATGATTGTTTTTGACTTTCTCTTTCTACTTTCCTTTTTCTTTCTTCTTGAGTGAGCTTTGGATTCCTTTTTTGATTTTTTTTTTCTTTTTGGAACTTTAAGGATTATAGTATTTTTGTTTTTTTTTAATTATTATTTCCCTTTTTTTGGGAAAGAAGGAAAGAGATAATTTTGTTTTGAAAAATGGCTTCAAAGAGACAACCTCCTTCTATACTATCCAAGGTGGTTTCCTCTCCCACAACTTTAACTGTGCAACAACAACTTAAACCTGTACCACCAGCGCAGCCCCCACCCTCCCCTCCTTTGCCAGGCCTGTCTGCACAAGAGATTAAAGACATAATGGGAAATGCTGTATCCCACATTAGGGATGAAATGAAGCAGCTTTTTCTACAGATCAAATCTGAAAGCAAAGAGGAAATGAAGGAAATGAAGGAGTTATTAGAGGATAATAATACTATTTTGAAGCAAGATATAGTTACAGCCTTATCAGGCCTGGCCTCCGTGGTGGTGAAGTTGGACTCGAGGGTGGAGGAAGTCGCAGATAAAGTTGATTTTTTTGAGGATAAATTTCAAGATATGGAAAGGAAGATGGAGATTTCACAAGAGGATATTCTTATGTCCCAGTATAGAGAAATGGAATATGCTTTGAGAATCAGAGGTCTGAAGGAGGACTAATCTGGTTTTATAACTGGTAGATATATGAAAAATAATGCCAGACAAATTATTAACTTACTAGAATATTTGGACAAGAATAACCAAATTCCTGCAGGGTTGATATTTTTAGACGCTGAAAAAGCTTTTGATCAACTGAATTGGTATTTTATGTTACGAGTAATTGAAGAGATGAATTTTGGTGAAAAAATATTACAAGCTTTTACTGCGATATATCAAAAACAAACGGCAAAACTTATTGTTAATGGGGGTTTGTCAGAGGTTTTTACAATAGAGAAAGGTACTAGACAGGGATGTCCATTGTCGCCGTTATTGTTTGTTTTAACATTGGAAATTTTGTTGATCAAGATTCGAGGGTCACGGGAAATAAAAGGAATAGAAGTTAACAAAAAAGAATATAAGTTGAGAGCTTTTGCAGATGATTTGGTGGTTACTTTGTCTCAACCTATTTATTCTGTAGTAATGTTATTGCAGCTGATTCATCAATATGGACTGGTTTCGGGTTTCAAGATCAATGTTAATAAGACTAAGATATTACCTAAAAATATGACTACTCGGGATAAACAAATTTTGGCTAATCTGACTGGTTTTGAAATTGTTAATAAGGTAAAATACCTGGGGGTTATTTTATCTGTTTCTAATGCAAAACTGTTTAAGAATAATTATGAAAAGTTGTGGGTTAGGATACAGAAAGACTTGAGGAATTGGGAGAAGTTGCAGCTATCTCTCATGGGAAGAATTGCAGTGATTAAAATGAATGTCCTACCCAAGTTTCTCTTTTTGTTTCAAATGTTACCGATTTTGAAGAATGAGATTAATTTAAACGAATGGCAGAAAGGTATTAATAAATTTATTTGGGCAGGGAAAAAACCAAGGGTAAAGTTTAAAATCATGCAAGATTCCCGTGAGAGAGGTGGACTCAAGGTACCGAATTTGAAATTATACCACGATGCAGTGGCTTTAACATTAATTAGTGATTGGGTAAATTTAACAAACTTGGAGATACTCCATCTGGAGGGATGGGATTTACTTTTCGGTTGGCATGCCTATTTAATATTTAATAAGAAAGTGGATCGGGTTTTTAAATCTCATATTATAAGAACTTCTTTACTTAGGGTTTGGAGAAAATATTATAAAAGTGATTTTAAAATACCACTATGGGCTATACCTTGGCATGCGATAGAGGGCATAAGGAGAGGTGTTAAAATGGATACGGTGTCTTATACACAATTACTTAGATGGGATGGACATAACTGGCAGTTAAAATTATTGGAAGAGTTAGTACATGAAAATATTACTTATTCTTGGTTTCAATATAGACAATTAGCAGATAGATGGAAGTTGGATCGTAAGGTGGGTTTTCTTAAATTTACACAAGCCCAGAATTTAAGGGAGAATTTTTATAAAATGTTTTATAGATGGCACCTTGATCCACAAAAAATGTCTCTCATGTATCCTGACCTACAGCCTAAATGTTGGAGATGTGGTTGTTTGGACGCCACCTATTATCATATTTGGTGGTCGTGTAAAAATATAAAAGCTTTTTGGATTAAGATATGGTGGAATATTCAGAGAATCTTTAGAAAGAGGGTAAAATTTACTCCACAATTATTTTTGTTAGGTATAGTTATTGATTGCGATGCAAAGGAGGTTATATTGATGTTGAATCTGATCACAGCCGCAAGGTTGTTAGTAGGACAATACTGGAAGAAGGAATCTTTGCCTACCTTGCAGGAGTGGTTTTTTAAAGTATCTTACCTGGCGGAAATGGCAAAGATTTCAGCTTTCTTAAAAGAACAATCGCAAGAGAAATTTTTTGCTATTTGGGACAAATGGATAAAGTTTATACAATTTAAATTGGATATAAAAAAAGATTATTTAGCTTTTTTATAATTTATATATATATATATATATATATATATATATATATATATATATATATATATATATATATATATATATATATATTCTATTGTTAATCTTTCTTTTTTCTTTTTTTTTCTTTTTATATATATTTTTTAACTTTTTAAATTAAGCCTATATTGTGCTCTGGGAAGCTCCGGGGGGGGAGGGTGTGGGTGGTTTGGGGAGGTTTGGGGGAGGTTTGTTTTGTTTTGTTTAATCCTGTTCTTTTTTGTTGTTGTATTGTTGTTTTCTGTTTTTTGTAAAAACTTTTAAAAAATTTTCAATAAAAAAAAAAAGAAGCCTTCCAAGTTGGTGAAAAAGCAAGTCAGCCGTAGGCACCAGGCTCTGGAAAAGGAGTTCTCCAGAGCGCAGAGACAGACCGGATTGGAAGAAGGATCGATTGGTGGCCTCAGAATTTGACCTTCCTTTAGGTCTTTCAACCTCGTCCCATGGCGTATGGTCCCTCACAGGGACACCCATGGCACTTAGTTCCCCACCTGAAATTACACAACACACAACTACCGTCTCGGGTTCAGCTCAAGGGGCCACCTTCACAACAACGGCCGCAGGCCTCGGGAGCAGACATCGGAGACATTTCTCCAATGGCTGCCTTGAGGCCTTGCCATCCAAGGTTGTGGACCTCACACTAACAGAATGGTCTTTCCATCTATCCGGGCAGGGGTCTTCTGCGTTGGGCATGCAACTTTATGTCCTTCCTATGCAGTTCCCTATACTTCAGGAATTCACATCTCCTGCACACTCCTCCATGAACGGATTCTCACCCCCACAGAGTGAGGAGTAGCTGGAAATTAACCTATCAGAGGAGGAGGAACCTTCTCCTGAACTCCCCCCTTCGGGAGGCTTGTTCATTCCAACACTGTCTCTTCCTCTACTTCGCATGCCACATCAACGGCAAACATAGGACCTCATCAGTTCCCTCTGCTGCAGGCAACATCAAATTCCAGTCCAATTCCGATATTTGTTGCAACGGTGGCAGCACAACATCACGTTCCATGTCCCCCTATTTTTCTTAATGAAATCAAAAAACAGTGGGCCTCCCCTTCCTCCCTTCCTTCAGTAAACAAGATTGATAAACAGTTTTTTAGCATTTCCACAAATCTCAGTGGGACCCAGGAGGTTCCCAAGATAGACGAAACCTGGATCCCTCTGGTATCCCAGAAGGCGGCCATTAGGGACATGGAGGAGGCACTTAAAGCGGATGACAGAAAATGGGACCTCATCTTTCAGAAGACGCATCAATCAGCAGTATGGGCAATTAAAACGGACACTTGCGTGGCCCTTTTTTTGTGCAGACTGCCCTATGTTGGCTTCGTCAACTTCAGGCCAGAATCCCTGCTGAGGACATTCGGACTCACCAGGAACTAATGCTGCAGACACGACATTTCAGTCGGCCACCTTTGCACCTAGGTCCCTTGCAGACAACATCACTGTCAAGGTTCCGACTAATGAAGCACTTCAAAGAACTTTCAGGCATGTTTCCTAAAGCCTTTATTACAGAGCTACAAATTGCCAGTCACCATCATGGACGTTTTGATGCCAGAATCTGACTTCTTTTGCTGGCATTAAACTTTTCTTGCTAAACCCCTCCCTTATCTTGTAGTCACAAGTCACATTATCCAATTAGTGTGAAGGTCAAAAGTTTACTTCCTCTTTCTTTCCCGAGCTTTTTACCCCCCCCCTCACTCTAAGCTATGTATTAACCCAGTAAATACCAGACAGTTTTGCATATTGTCAAAGCAAGAATATACAGTATTTGCAGTATTGACAATCACAGCCAGAAGGATGCTGTGGCTGCAACACTGGCAGGCTGACGCCAAAGCAAAATAGCGTCTGGGACTGCTTCATATCTGGGCTATAGTCTTTTTGGGGAGGCCCTGGTCCCATACCTGGTGGAAAACAAGGACAAGCGGAAGGCCATGGCTCACTTAAATAGACGGTCCGACAAACGTCCCGCTCCATACGTCCACAGGCATTCTTCTCGGCTGGAAGCAAGTTCAACTGCCACTGAGCCCTCCAGTTCATACACACCCAAGCAGGACAGGCCATATGTCCGTCCGTATGACAGACTGGTTTTTTCGGCATCGGTAACAGAACCAATCTAGGGGGTCATTTCGAGGGGCAGGTCGCCCCTATAAGGGGTCCAAGAGACTCTTTCACTGCACTTCTCATCGAAGGAAGGCTGATCCACTTCTTCCATCAGTGGGAACTCACATCCAGGGATGCCTGAGCCCTACAAACCATCTGGTTTGGTCTGTCCCTGGGGTTCCTAACCAGCACCCCGGACCGCTTCATCTCTTATCCCATTTCCTGGAATCCACTCACACAGAGACTCGTGCAGAAAGCCGTTCAACATCTTCTAGAGGGTCAGGCCATAAAGCAGGTACCTCCGAATCACATGGGAAAGGGATTCTACTCCATCTTTTTTGTGATTTCCCATCCTTAGGAGGATGGAGAGCAATTCTGGACCTCAAGGGTCTGGTTCATTACATCACATGCACGATGCAATCACTCCAATCCATCCTGGATGGCATCAGTCAGGGAGACTCCCTGGCGTCAATAGACCTCACGGAGGCATATCTCCACATTCCCATCCTTCCAGCTCACCGGCAGTTCCTCGGGTTCCTTTACAGGAGCAGACACATCCAGTACAAGGCCCGTCGGTTTGGCCTCTCCTTGGCTCCCAGGATATTCATCAAGATCCCAGCTGTACTGGCTGCCCACATACGGAAGGTACTGGTACGCGTCCAGTGTTGACTGGACGGAATCTTGACCAAGCGTTGTCCTTCCAGGCAGCTCAGTCGGACCTGCTACTAATTATTCAGATCCTACAACAGCGCGGGTTCTCCGTCAATTTCCAGAAAAGCCATCATAGACACACAAACTGCAGGGTCTATCCCTCCCAAGAGCGGTTGGTCAGCTGCAGGGTTCTGGCTTGTCGGGTGTACAAGGGCCACACCATTTCACCAGTCTGGGAGGATTAGCTCCGGCATAGCCATAGTTCCCTGGGCCAAACTCAACTTGCGGGAGCCTTAATGGTTCCCCCGGTCGTTCCAACGAGCAAATGCCAGCACATCTGACCGCCAGGTCAGGCTCCCAATCCTCACCCTCAGGTATCTATGAGGGTGGTTCTCACAAGTGGTCTCCAAGGGGTCACCTTTTAAGGAGCCGGACCACGCCACCATCACGACGGTCGCACATCCATTTGGTTGGAGTCCCTTCTACGGTCTCAGTCTGCACTGGGCCATTGGTTCCGTGCAGACTTGAGACACAACAGCAATTGGCTGGAGCTCAGGACCATTAATTCAGATCTTTGCCTATTCCGGCTCTGGATCAGGGACTGACAGGTACAGATCCTCATGGTCAAAGTGGCGTCCAAGGCCCACGTGAACCGGCAGGAGGACACCAAGTCCAAGTTCTTTATGTCCAAGACTTGGCTACTGGGGCCCTGGGCAGAGCCCAACCTGGCTTCTCTCAGGGCCAAACACATCTCGGGAAGGGGATTGCATCCAAATCTCTTTGCCGAAATCTCCAGTAGGTCTGGCCATCCGATCCTTGGCATGTTTGCATCATCAAACAATGCCCGACTCCCCAGGAACTCCTCCCATTATTGTATTCCAGGGGCGGAGGGAATGACTGTCCTGCGGATTCTGTGGCCGCAGGTTTTCCTGTAGGCCTTCCCTCCCCTCCTACTCATTCCGGCAACCTTCCGCAAACTGCTCCAGGAACAGGCGGAAGCGAGCCGCGTAGCCTCATATGGAGCGGAGGGAACGCCTGCCCTGCGGATTCTGTGGCCGCAGGTTTTCTTGTAGGCCTTCCCTCCCCTCCTGCTCATTCCGGCGACCTTCCGCAAACTGCTTCAGGAACAGGCGGGAGCGAGCCTCATGGCTTCATACGGATCACAGAGACCCTGGATTGCCGATCTGATGAATCCCTCCTGGTCTCCCTCAATTCCTCTGCATCAGGTGTCCTTGCATCAAGGGTTCCTCCAACACTCGGACCCTCAGTGATCGCAATTGAACGTTTGCGCCTGAGCGCAACATCAGGACACAAAGTTATTCTCATTGTGGGCAATCACTATGATTGAGGCCTCTTGTCGCCCGGTGACCAATCGCATTTATGATTCTACTTGGAAGAATTTTTGCCATTGGTGTAGAAGGCGACAACTAGATATCTACAACTTGACCATTCCTCAGATTGTAGATTATCTTCTGGATGGTGTGGACAGCGGCCTGGCCCTTGTGACTATTCGCAGACGGGTGGCGACCCTGTCAATATTACTCACTTGTGCTGATTCAGTTCCCTTAGCTCACCACCCCAGAATATGAGCCTTCATCAAGGATGCGTGCAACACCAGGCCTCCCGTGGTACACAGGTACCCCTCTTGGGAATTCCTTCTTGTCCTTTGCGCGCTAACAAAGACACCTTTTGAGTCCATAGCTACTGTTCCATTGCGGAATCTGTCTCTTACGCTTGCGTTCTTGATCGCCATCACGTCAGCCAGACGTATCGCTAAGCTGGCTGCTCTCTCAGTCAGAAATGACCTTTGTATCTTTCACGGTGATGGGGTGGCCCTTTGCCTGGACCTCGCCTTGGTGTCCAAGGTAAACTCGGTCTTCCATAGAGCACAGGAAGTCATCTTGCCAAAAATTTTGCCCCATTCCTTCCCATGACTTGGAGCGGCAGTGGTACACAGTAGACGTCTGCAGGGCACTGCGGCATTACATGAAGCTCACAGAGCCTTTTCGTAGGCCTGAGGCCCTATTTGTCTCCTTCTGTCCGGCTTCTCGGGGACAGAAGGTTTCCACTGGCACTATTGGCAGATGGATCAGGGCCTGTATCGTGGAGGCGTACCAGTACTCTTCCTTGCCAGCTCCAATTCATCCTACTACCCATTCCACTTGCAGTGCTGTGACCTTGGCAGCATGGGCCACTGAGGCATCCATCAAGGAGATTTGCAGGGCTGTGACATGGTCCTTGCCCTCCTCGTTTGTCCGCCATTGCAGGATCGACCGCTTTGCTGTGACAAACGCCTCCTTTGATCGGAGGGACCTTCAGCAGGTGGTCTCCAAGGACACTATTCCGGCCTTATCTGTTTCCCACCCATCGGGACAGTGAGGCTTTGGTATGTCCCATTGGTGGATTCTCCATCTCCTGTACTGGAGAAGGGGCGTTGTCTTACCTGAACGCCTTTTCTCAGTACGGAGATGGAGAATCCACACCCACCCCTTAGGTCAGCTAGGGCAATTTAAAGGTTTGAGAGCCAAAATCTCGTCCACCTTCAGCCACTTTCGCCCTCATTAAGACTGGATCTCCTAGCAAGAGGGGGGGGTGTCAAGTTTGGCTACTTGGTCTCAAGAGCAGGCAGACAGTGAAAACCCATTGGTGAATTCTCCATCTCCGTACTGAAAAAAGGTGTTCAGGTAAGACAACGCCCCTTCTATCAATTACAAAACATTGTATGATTAAAGTATTCCAACATGATTGCTATCTTCTGATATACTTGGGAAAAATGAGATTTATTTATTGTAATCTACTCCTGCTTGGGTTTTTTTGCTCTGTTTCTACTAGGTAGAAATGCAAACCTTGTTTGTTGGGGAGGATTGTGTGTGTGTGTGTGTGTGGGGGGAAATATAACTCTGAAGTTGTAAATAGTTCATGTTTCTGACTTCCTGCAAGATTAAATTCAGGCATAGACCATATATATTTAAAAGAGGAGAATATTTCATGTTTTCTGTTGGAATATTTTCCTGACCTGGAGGAGGTAATTAAATGAAAGGATTGTGTCTTGATGTGAGATGTAAAACCTGCCAATTTCTTCTCATTTTCAATTTAATTAGAGCACTTTTGCCCCAGGGCAAACACTTGCTCTTAGTTCAAGGAAGGCCATGAGATCTGGGTTGACAAACTTGGATAACCACTAGATGGTAGCAAGGAGTTATTGTTTTCTGTACCTCTTTGTTGCTATCTAAAGGTCCTCTCTAGATTTCTATAGCCCAAGAAATTTCTCTGAACCTCTTTTTCTTGTGACCAAAACATCCAAAGCTGTTTTGTGTTTTGTTTCTGTTGAAATGTGGCCAACCAGAAATGGGTAACAGAGCTTCTGGAATATAATGTTCCTTTTTGTAATAAAAACAACACACTTTCTGTTTTATACACATATGCTTGAAAACATGGTATCATCCGAAGTCCAAATAATATTGAAGAGCAGGAGGAAGAGCCACAACCAAGGCTATGATTAGATAAGAGAAGTCTGAACCCTGGCAAAAATAGAATTTGAAACGGTGTCTTATATATGACCTTCCTAATTCTCATGAACCTAAACTGAGGGGACTGGGGGAACACATTCAGTCTTGCAAACTTTTTTTTATTATTACCTTATAATAAAAGTAGTATTAGCATTCATAATTCTGGCTTCCTAATCTGGTCTATTTTAAAGAGCTGACATGTTGTTTAAGGCCTGACTACATATTCTTTGTGGGAGAACATTGAGGACATGTTGCTCATATTAGATTTTTAATTTCTAGCATTGATCAGCTGATCTGGTTGGCTCCTAGTATTCCCTATCTGCTCCCAGGACTCCAGAGCCAAAGAGTAGTAAAAAATTAAACATCAGCTGATTTGGAGTAATTAGGGGAAGTAGAGTAAAAATGGAATTACCTGGAAGCATTTTGAGACATAAAGAGATAGCTAAGCTTAGAATTCAGGAACTATCTCTAAAGAGATGGCAAAATTGCAGTTTGTATGTGCAATCCTTTTTGAGGATCACCAAGTTCTCCAAGTTGAAACAGTGGCAAGAGAACATACCCAAGCACACAAACCAAGTATTATAGGGCTTGTTAATTGCAATGTATTCCCTAGCAACTAGGTTGAAAAGCCAAGTCTGCTATTTACTGTACGTCTAGAAATGTCTCTTGTAAGGAAATTGCTGTGTCCTATTCTGTTTGTGAGCCTGGTTGCCTTTTGGCAAAGCAAAAGACCAGGTTACTCATTTTGTTTCATTAAAGGCCACTAGACTTAGTCAGCTGGGCTTGCAGTTTGTCTATCCCCTGCAACTGTTTCTGAAAAGACTTTCTGAACCCCAAAAAGATTGGTTGCACATGCTGAGTGGGATGGCAAATTTTGTCACAGATGGCTGGTTGCAATTGTTCCTCTACCTTCTGCTAGCAAACACAGTCATATTAGAAGTATTTTTCAGGGAATTGGTTCAGGATCAGTAGACCTATGATTTTAAATCCTAACTACTGGCTATGCGTTCAATAACTTCTGCTTATCTACTAGATGCATTTAATGTGACAGAGTTTCGTGGAAAGGAGAGCAAGTGACCAAATAAGGTTTGATATCACAATGCATACTCTATGATTGAAGTCCTTGTGTTGGACACTAAAATGCAGGAACATAAGGGTTGGATTTACTTTGTAATATCATTACATGTCATCTTTCCATTATTGTGGAAAGCTGCAGCTATATGGACTTCCATATATATGTGCACTTGCAGACACACTCAAATACTTTCAGAGAAGTGGATTCCCCCTTGCTATATGGAAGCTCAATGTACTTTCCAAGTTTCATTATTAGAATCCTAAGTAACAAAAGGCCACTAGTAACTACATAAACTTATGCATACCTTAGGTTGCCAAAGTGAAATGACACTTTGCTGGAATTCTGCCTTTCTCATAGTCCAGATATCTCTAATTAGCCTATTACAAGGTAACAGGTTTTTTTCACTCTTTAAATAATATATGTTGGGATTGTGTTAGGAGACATTTCAGGCTGATTGGTTTAGCACCAGATTAATCTTTTTTGTCACTTTGTTAATTTTCTTGTTATGATTATCTTACTTGCTGTCTCCATAAAAACTATAATATTCAGTGATGTATATTTAGGCAGGATATAAGTAGTGGGGATCAAAGAATACTTTAAAAATTATTAAACCTATATTTGGATGTCCTGGTAGTGAGATATATATGGTAGATCTGTATTAGAACAAAGAGAGACCAAAGATTCAAGATGTTTACAATGCGACTATCCAGAAAAAACATAACAAAATCTCTGTTTTTTTGTGGGCAGAGATGTAATGAGCTGGTTGTACAACAGTTGCCATGCTGTCAAAATTCAGAAGTGATAACTTACTAATAAATCCAATTCAGAAACATGAGTAGAATTGCTAAAAGACATTATTGTATCTAGCCTTCCACCAGCATTTGACCCACTTCAGTTTGCCTACTGACCAAAATGCTCTAAGGAGGATGCTACTTCTTCTGTTTTCCATCTGAACTTGAAGCACTTAGAGGAAAGAAATACTCATGTGCGTTTATTGTTTGTTGACTTCAGTTCGACATTTTAACACAATCATTCCCCAACATCTAGTAGACAAACTGGTCCTTTTAGGCTTAAACACTCCTTTGTGCAACTGGATTCTTGATTTTCTTACTATAATTGCAGGAAATTATGAGAAAGAATGTGTATATTTAATGTTACGTGTATTAATGGCAGTGAGAATTGTATTTGCTCAACATTGGAAAGATGAAGAATTACCAGTGGAGGAAGAGATAATCAGGAAAATTTTGGACTGTGCAGAAATGGAGAGACTTACATTGAAAATGAAGGAGAAAGAAGATTCAAAATACTTTAGAACATGGAATACATTTGTCAATGGCTAGAAAAATGAGGAAGAGAGAAAGGAGTTTAACATGTATTAGTAAGCTAAATATTGGAACTCAGACAATATGTTGCTGATAAAATATTAAGGATTTGTGATTATAAAAAATTAATAAAATATAGTTATATATAAAAAAGAAAAGCACATCTTCCTTCCCCTGTCCTTACCACTTTCTACAGAGGAATGATCGAGAGCATCCTGTCATACAGCATCACAGTCTGGTTTAGAAGCATTACTGCTTCAGACAAGAAGATGGTGCAGAGAGTGGTGAGGATGGTTGAAAAGATTATTGGCAGTTCCTATCCTTCCATCCAGGATATAGCATATCAGCATTGCTTGAGCAGGGTCCGTAAGATTATCTGGGACACTACACATCCTCTTCATGACCTATTTTCCTTGTAACCTTCTGGGTGGAGGCTTCGTGGTATCCAAAGCAGAACATCCAGATTCAGTCACAGTTTTGTGAACTCTAAATCTTCCTCCTTCAGTTATGTATTCAAGATGGACAGTGATTAGTATTTATATGTTACTTATATGTAAGGGTGTAGGTCTATACATATATTGCATATAGTATGTTTAAATGTGTGTTATGTATGTGTACACTTTGAGAGCAAGCAACTAAATTTCATTTTTAATATGTGCCATTTTGCCCACAGTAAAAAATGACAATAAATGTTATCTATCTATCTATCTATCTATCTATCTATCTATCTATCTATCTATCTATCTATCTATCTATCTAGAGATAGGTTTTCAGATTTGCCTTGAACATTAGAGCCTCACCACCACCCCAGTCTAACTACCTTACAAACAAATCCTGGCAACTTTTTTTTGTCTGCTGCTACCTCATGTCATCACCTTAACTTTGTCCAAACCCTAGAATAAGACTCATTTAAGTCATCTTTCCATCTGTATTGATATAAAAGCAGCATCTCCCGCTATCCCCAACCTAATTCTCAGGACACCTCAAGGCATATAGCATTGTTAGACTTTGTCATATTGGAGAGAAGTTAAATGGCTACAAGGCCTGAGAATAGAAGCAATAGAAGGACAGGCGCTGACAATGAGGACTACACATTTTGTACAAGTTTGTTTTTTGACTCAAGAATGAACAGAAAGGCTCTTAGATAATAACTTTTCCTAGTGCTTGAGCTAATATTTTCTGCTACATTTCATATGTAAAAAAATCAGACAAACTATAGAGTATGCCTTGATGTTTTTTTTTGAATGAGTTTTTTTTAGACAGTTGATTCTAAAAAGAAATACTGTCAAACCATGGGTTTAGGATTCTTTTCTTAAGAATTAATATAGCAGAGTTTATTTTCATTTTCTCAAAAGTGCCATTTCAGAACTCTTCTGTCATCCTATGTTCTGTTCCATAAATACTGCTTTTTGCTTCTTTCTTCCCAGACCAACACTGAGAAAAATGTTCTTCTGCTGAATTCAGTCAGCTGTAGGTTGTTGAACTTTCTTCAACTTGAGTCACAAAAACATAAAAAAATAAAAAGATTCCTTGAGTGGAGCTTAGGTTTTGCTCACTTCACATCCATGTATCACCTAGTAGTTAAGCATTGTCTTTTTCCAAGTTTTTTCTACTTCAGTTTAACCTACAGTCTTCAATTTTTCTGTGGATCTCTTATCAAAGTATCAAACATGTACAGTAATAATAATAATAATAATAAAATTATCCAGGTTTAGTTAGGGTTGGCTTGGTGCTGCCATCTGCTGTAATCACAAAGCTACAGTCCATATCCATTTTAGTAAGGGCAACAATTAGGAGTTTTCAGATTTTATTAAAAGGCATACATTTTTGTGAGGTATAGCTCACTCATCAGTTGCACAGAATTGTTAAACCCATGTAGGATTTGATATATTACAGTTGTTAATGGATAAAATACTTGTAATGTACGGTCATTTGCACCTGCAAATAACTAACCTGTTTTCCTCTTTCTCTCCAACTTATCCCAATTTAAATCTTATATCAATCAAATCACTCTATGCATTTGATGAAAAGAATTGTGGCTCACAAAAACTTATGCTTTTTAATACCATTTGTTAATCTAAAAAGGTGCTATCAGATTTTCTGACTTTTTGACTATCATAGACTAATAGTTTGTCCTCCTAGATTATCCCCAATAAATTATGTCATGGTGTTTGAAAGCTGTAAAATGACTATGTTTTTCAAAAGAGAAGAAAGAGAAATATTGAAAGTGTAGCTATACAATTTTCTTCAGACTTACTAGAGGTTTACTAAAATCTGGTCTTTCAAACTTATCTTTCTCCAATGGCTTTTAAAAATTGCAATTCAATAGATTTCAATCCTGACGAACATTCAGGGTATTTTTTCCATCCCATTTTTTTTAAAGATGTGCATATTTGGTAGATTTATACATGGCACATGCAAGGATGAGAGGCAGGGGAGCTGTTCGAAGGCAAAATCCTGAAGAAATTGAGTAACTGGGAATTAGAAGGAGACTCCAAGGAGGCATTTCTCTAAAATCTCCCTCTTTCTTCTGCTTGATTGATTTTGAATTCAATTTCATTGGTACACTGAGGACAGCAGCCAGGCAATTAATCTCAACTAGAGTCAGGCAGTAAAATGCATACCAGAAATATTTTCCAGCTGTCAAACCTTTAGCTTCAAGTTTCTGCATATCTGACACTTGGTTGGGGTAGTAATTTTTATCTCAAGGGTCAGGAAATGTATTTATCAACAGGATTTAATTATTTAGTTTTCATGCCTCTATAGCTTTAGTGGAAAAAAGCAAAGAAAAACGTATTTAACAGAAATGTGCACTTTTAAGGATTTATTTAAGTAATTTACTCCTCGAACCATATTGTTGACTGTTCAGATACCAAATAGAATTTGTTTCTCATTCTCTCACTTACCTAAACAGAAACAGTTCATAAATCATAATTTCAAGATCTTCAGGTTTCTAAACAATACATTGTAGAAAAAAAACACCACCACATCAGTACTAAGCAGAGATTTCTTTAGAGCAGATGAAATTGATTTGTTTTGAATTATTGACCTTCTTGAAGCAGATTAGATGTCACACAGAAGTAAATTTAAGTGTAGCATTACCCCCTCAGAGGCCGCCAAAGCCCAGACCCTGCTAACCCCCACCCTTCTGTTATGCCCAGCAGCTGTGCTCTTAAGGCGTTGATAAAATGTCCTTTTTAGCGGGAGCTCATGCAGAGTGAAGGGGTGTCTGGTTCTCATCGTCAATGCGGTTTACAAGAACAAAGATGACCAACCCCTAGCGACAGTAGTCAGTGAATGACAGCGTTTATCAACCCTCTGGCAGTTGTGACAATAGTAGTCAATGGCTTGTAGCAGCTGCTTGGAAAAATGGGGGGAGGCCCTCCAGCTCCAGGCAGCAACAGCAAAGCACTAGCGGAGATAGCGCTCCGCAGCAACAGCTCGCCCTGTATGGGCAACTCCCCACAATGTCTTCAGTTTGCACAGGTGATAATGATCATAGTTTGGATGGCTGCTGGTCTCCAAAGCAGTAGCGACCAGCCTCTCCTTCTCTTCTGTCAGCATTCGTAGTTCCAGGTCTCTCTATGCCAAATCCCCCCTCTCCTTTCTAGTTAAAACCTAAATTTAAACATCCCGAAAGCTTTCCCTTTTCTCACTTTCACTTTTCCCTTCGCTCGGAATATCCCCCCTCCAAAAAAAGCAATAAAACTCCTCTCTCTCTCTCTCTCTCTCTCTCTCTCTCTCCTCTATTTCAGAGGAAAGCAATCACATAAAACCTCAAACGCCTCTTCAGCTTCACCTGGTCTCTCCTCAACAACAATAACAACCACCCCACCACCCCTTTCTCTTTCCCCCTTTCTTTCCTTCTGCCCGGTCCACACCCACCGCACCCCAAACCAGCAGCAGCTGTCTGAACCTCCCACTTCCTCTCTCTGGCCAGGCTCCCGCAAAGCCTTTCGGCCAGCCCCGCTACATAAGTAAGAATTGATTTTGTAAGTCTTTATTCACAAATGTGTGGTACTGACCTGTGACTCGAAAAGAATCCTAGCCCAGCGAAATCCTTGCATTATTATCATTAAAAACTCTTTGCATTATATGAACAAAGGCAATATATATTTATAAAATTTACCATGAAAATAAAGTGAAAAAAGGAGTTAAACACATACAAACACATACACATACTCATACAGATTACAGTAATAACCAATCTAGAATTCACCTTACATTTCCACTTCCAAAAAGAACTGTATACAAATGCACGCAACCACATAGAAAAAATTCTGTGGCATAAGAATGTTATACTTTATAGTCCTCAGTTTAAAGGGTAATAATGTCTGAAAATGTCCTCTATTAGAAGGGCATCCTAATGCAAACCTAACTTAAATCTAGTTATAAAATGCATTGTCCCTGAAGTTGTCAATATTTAAATGCTGGTGAGTCTTCCTAATGTTGCTTTAACTGTAGATGTATCCCTCAGTGCATTCAAGGTAGGTTTTTATCCTCTTTTACTATTCTTGTTTTTCCACTTTTGCGCAATTTCAAATAATTATTTGAGAGGGAATTATTTTCATCAAGAGAAGAGTTAATGTGAGCAGTATGGTGGCCTAGTGGTGAAGACACTTGCCTCCCACTCAGAAGGTTAAAAGCTCAATCCTAGGTAGCAACAGATCCTCCACATAGGCATTCAGAAAGGGCATCCAGCCAGTAAACACTCAGCTCCATTCAGTTGCCCTGTCTCTACTCCGAATTAAGGGATTACAAGATTGTAAAAAGAAAAAAAGAGTTAATTAAATGCAAGTTGTGTTAAAATCTGCCTTGCTGTTTTTTTTTCCAAAAGCTTTTTTTGCCTTTTAGAAATGTCTCTTGTTTGTCCTTCTTGCTTTCAGGGTGCTTGAATACACCTTTCACTTGGTCATATTTCTGAGCTTATTTTTGATAATGGCGACATTCCTATTTCACCATTTTTTTATCATTCTCACTTTGCATATTTTGAAAATGATTCAAAAGTGATGCTTTTAGACTTTATGCAAATATAGCACTTTTTGCTATTATTATTATTGCTTTTGGGGGTTGTTGTTTTTGTTCTGATTGTATAACTCTATGTAACGCTAACTAGAGAGCATGTATCTCTGTGTTAAAATATCTGGCATTTATTGGGTTAAGTGCTGTCTCCTTAAGAGATGGTTTATGGGAAATGTAGTTTTAGCTAGTCAGTCATCCCATGTTAATGGGTCAGTGGGAGGAATTTCTAAAGGGCATTGGGAGACTTCCTGGACACAAGCCAGATTGGAATGTCTTTGTCTAAAGAGAAGCATGGGCCATCAGATGTAAGCCGATGACCCTGTTCCGCCATAAAGATGGTATGAAGAGGCATCATTCTTTCACCTATAGCAGTGGTTCTCAACCTTCTTAATGCCGTGACCTTTTAATACAGTTCCTCATGTTGTGGTGACCCCCCCAATCATAAAATTATTTTTGTTGCTACTTCATAACTATAATTTTGCTACTGTTATGAATCATAATGTAAATATCTGATATGCAGGATGTATTTTCATTGTTACAAATTGAACATAATTAAAGCATAGTGATTAATCACAGAAACAATATGTAATTATATATTGTGAAATATTTATTTCTAATTACAAATAAATGAAATTTTGGCATTGTAGTCCAAGGACTTCAAGTCAGATTCCCTCTTCTTTTAAATATTCAAATGCATTGTGCAAAAAAAAAAATGGTAATCCTGTGAATTATGTTGAATTTTTATCATTTTTGATGCTGACATTTGATTGGAATTGCAAATTAATGGTGGAGAATTGGGCCCCAAGCCTCTGTAAGGTAAGCTCATACCTGGCAAGGAAAGATGAACCCATATAAAACTTCCAAGGGGAAAGATAGCAATTAATTAGCCCCCATTCCAATTTAACTGACGAGGACCACCATAATTTCTCCACAGCCTCCCAATGCTCGCTACTCCGGCATTTTGCATCCAAGCCAGAAAAGTTTTTTCCTCCAAGCAGGGAGAGAGAAGGATCTGCTCTCAAAAGTTAAGCCTGAGCAGCAGAAACTCCTCGTGCAGTTGCCCTTCATCCATGCTCCCTTCATCCATGCTCTGGTGGGAGGAAAGGAGCTGAAGAATGCGAAGCAAGAGCCCGGGCCCTTCCTTTCCCGCTCATGGTGTCCCTCCTTCCTGCCTTCACTCACACAACCCTCTTAACTTCAAGTGTCTCTGAAAAGAGTCAGCTCAAATTTACAATTGATGGGTTGTTGTTCCTCTTCATCTTTTGTGTTTTGTTTGAAGTGCCATTGTACATAGTTTCACCTTCAAGACTTCCCCCCCGCTCCTGGGATTTGTTCACAGCGCCTTCACGCCGCGTATCGTTCCACATTTCCTTTTGCGCGGCATTCATGCCTAAAGACCTCGGGAGGGACAGACCGGAAAGATGAGGGACACCGCTCATGCGGCTTTTTTGCAGCTCCAGCAAAAGAACCTGGGGGAAGCAGCCCCAATGACAAAGTCCCTTCCACCACCACCCAATCCTCTTCTCGGACATCGCAGCCATGTGAAAAACCAGCACCCCCCATCTCCCCAGGCCAAGGGGTGCAGGATGAAGAAATTTTGGTCAAAATATGCCTTCCACGAGGAAACACTTACCTTGAGATGCTTTTTCTATTGCCCATCTATTAGCTTCTCTATGGGTGTGGGAATATTGAGGGGGAGGCTCTCTGCTTTTCTACAGATACAATTTCACCGCACGATAAAAAAATGGTTAGAAATCCTGTCAAGTCATGTGATTGATTGAATTATTTCCGCCCCTCTTTTCCTCCTAAACTTCCCCCCCCCATTTTAGAACAATACTTGGCAACTTTTTTTCATTATGTCAGACAAAAATGGCTGATGACAGGAGGATCGCGGCTGCTGTTGCCAGGGAATGCTTGGCTCTCCTCGTCGCTACTGTGGCTGCAGAGGTTTCAGCCGTGAGGTGAATGCGGAGGTTGATTAGGGTCTGGTATCTCCCAGTCATGCCTTGAATGTAGGAGGATAACTCTTCCTGATTCCTCCCTTCTCTTCCCCCTCCCTTTTCCTACTTCTCCAGGCTAGGAAAGTCTATAGTGTCTCGGTTCCTAAGACCATCGGAAATATATATTTTCCGATGGTCTTAGGCGACCCCGTGAAAGGGTCGTTCGACCCCCAAAAGGGTCACGACCCACAGGTTGAGAACCACTGACCTATGGGAATAAATAGAGATGTATTTGTCCAGAAGCCACCAGCATAAATGCAAGTAATCTCTCTGAATAAATATATTTTTGTTATGAAATCATTTCCATTGAGTTTATCTATCTGTTCTGATTTATAAGGCGTTTTAACAGGATCAGAATAGATTTGTGTTTTTTTTTTGTTTTGTTTTTGGCTGCTGCACCACTTGAACAAAAGTGCTGCTATTGCTACTATTGCTGCTTAAGAGTGTTGTTAACCTTAATGCACATCTTAAATCTCAGGCTTCCATGGGTCAAAGGAATCAAGCTCCTTTTCATGTATGTCCTAAGTGAACGTAAAAAGGGGTTGGGGTTTTGATTACTTAGTCATGATCCCCAATTTAAAGCAACTGTAGTAATTGCAAAACTGCAGCTGCAAAAAACTGAGCTGTTTCAGTGAATAGCAGGAATCTCTTGTGTTTGTGTGAGGCCTAAAGTACTTCTGAATTATTTTCCAAGTAGAGCCTTATTCTGACTTATTGTTCAGACTGCTATGCCTGGAAAAAATATACTTCATTGCGTGACAATGGTTTCCTTAGGATTTAGCTGAAAGACAGGGAAGATGCCAGCACTGTCCATGGAGAGAAAAGAGATCCAAAAAGTTGAGATGGTTGTTGAAAGCCCCATTCTTATGGTTGTGTATATATGTACAAAATGGGTGGGGCTTCAATCCCAAGATAGCAATCACCATATTGATTCGTGACCATCAGACCTTCCCAGACCTGCAGACAACTGGTGAGATGATTGTACAATAAAAGTCAGAACATCCACAAACACATTAGTCACTGACCATATTCCACCAGACCTTTGTCAAAGGCAAAAGCAAGTTCTCTCTTTTCAAATTAAAGACAAAAAAGCAAGGTAATTATTCTGCATTATTTATCTTAAATCCTTCTCTGCCAACCATCTATTAACTACCCTAATTTTATCTTGACTATCTTTCTCTGGGCTCAGAAAACAAGCTGGATTAAGCTTTATTTGGAAGTTTAGCATTGGAAACCAACCAAATACCCCAGCAGATGACATCGGCAAACTATATGAACATTACATGGACTTGCTTGAGAAAACACCAAGAGTTGAGATTGACTCAAAGGAAATCTTATCCTGATTTTCCTAAATGTGATTAGCTTGTATGGCTCAAACATAGATATATACTGATAGAGTTGGTATCAAATTTGAAGATATTTTAAGAGCCTTCAAACTATCAGTGCCTAAAACTGTGTTGCCTGGTACTCCTCTTCCCATTCCAAGCTGAGCTGGCTCCATCTTTGTACCATCTCAGCTATAGAGACTAAGTCAGGCAACAATGCCTGGCGTAAAACTAAGCAACAGGTATAGAACAGTATATCTCAAATATACTGTTTACGCTACAAAGTCAGTCAAAATTCAGAGATGTTTTGGGAAGTGAAGATGGCACTTCCCTTTCATTGTGCTAGTTGATCATCAATACCCTCCTTACAAGAGTGAAAATTGATGTACTAAGCCAGGGTCAGCCCACCCAGGATCAGTATGATATCAGACTGTTCATTGCATATTGGGTACAGTTTGCAAGGAGATCAAGCTACAACATTTCTCAATACCATCCACTTTTTCCTTGCCACAAAGACTTTGCATAAAAGTGTCCTCAATCTGCAGTAATAGTCTCATCAGTTGAACAAGCTACATCCTTAAACCACAGTAGCTCCTAAAGCAAAGTTACTTTCTAGCTCAGCACACAGATGGTGAGCTAAATATAGGAAAATTAGCTGTTGGAACAAATAGCTGTTGGAACAAAAATAAAAAAATCCAATCTGATTTCTGAATTGAAATATAATACTTTAAATGAAGATAGTTAAACATCAAGCTATGATATATAATTCAGGGCTTCTTTGCCTTTTGTTTTTGATGAGAGATAGGTCATGAATGGGGACACTATTTCAAATGCCTATGTTGGCAACAGTTATATTTCATTTCTCAAGGCAGTGTACAGAACTCAAATAGAAATATGGTGGCATAAAACATGGAATTGGAACTTTAAACTTAGGAGCCAGCAGCTGCCTTCTGTCTGTCTAAAACAGGGGTGTCAAACTCAATTTCATTGAGGGCCGCATCAGCATTGCGGTTGCCCTCGGGGGGGGCGGGGGTGTGTGGCCAGGGTGGGTGCGGCCTACTGGGTGGGCATGGATGGAGTGGGTGTGGCCTACTGGGCAGGCGTGGCCAGCTCTACATCATTTGCATCAAGGGTGCCTGTGGGGGCCTGGGCAGGAGTGGGACAGATCTGAGGGTCTCTGGCAGAAAGGGATGGGACCAGGGCAGAGCCTATCAAGTCGGATATGTGAAGTAGGCGAGGGCCATTTGCTGTCCACTTCCAGGTGATGGTGCATTTCTTCATTCCTCACAAAGGGTGATACCTCCCCAGCATGCACCCAGGGGGTGGGGCTGACGCGGCAGGGGCTGGTTCCTCTCTGTTTCCAGACGGCTTTGTGAAGCTAAGACTGAATGCATTTCAGCATAGATGGCCACCACAAAATTGTACATTGGCTCCCAGCCAGCCTGGGCCAGGGCCAAGGCAGCGGGGGCTGTTCCCTCACTGTTTCCAAGACAGCTTCACTGGCCACATGAAACCACTTCGTGGGCCGCATCCAGCCCCTAGCCTTGTGTTTGACATGTCTGGCCTAAAAGAATAATCAAAACTGTTAGTAAGCAGTGCCTACACAAGCTATAATTCCAATTTAATATTTGTCTTAACTAAAAACAATTTTTAGATTTTTGTCCATTATGTTGTTATTGTTTGATCTATGCCATGTATTTTCTTTCAAAGCTCAAAACAGTGCCTAAAGGACCTCCACTTCTCAGGAAAAACACCTCTCTACAATAGATTGAGTCAAAGGCTAAATGCTCTTTTTCCACAACCCACATTTATTTCAGAGATACCCAAGCAAATTCTTTTCAGCTCTTATTTTAGTCAAGCTTACTGTGAAATCTCTCAGCAGTGGGGCACGCACACTAAAGGGATGTTGTTGTTTTTCCATTTTGGGACATCAAATAGGAAAAATATCCCTCATCTAGCTGTGAACTTTCTAGAACTTTACCTATATCATTAAAGAATAGAATGCAGACCCAAGTTTAATACAGAATGACCATATATTCTTTATTATGAAAAATAATCCTTTATTTCAGAAATCTGTCCTTTAGATTTAGTTAATTTAATTATTTATTTTCTTGGTTTTGCTCTTGAATTTTCCTTTGTAAAGCAAAATTATAAATATAAACAATTAAAATATCCTCATAAGCCTCTTTCATGTTTGCCCCTCTTTTAGGTTTGTGGTATATTTTTTTCAGATTGATGTAGTAGAATAATAGGAAGTTCAAACAACCCTGAGCCTCATTATTCATTCTCTTTCACACAGCATAGATTAAGCAGTCTTCCTAAAGGTACAGACCATGAAGATGTTAGCACCATGAAAACCCTCCCTCTGCCTTTTAATTGTTGTTGTTAGTTGCGAAGTTGTGTCCGACCCATTGTGACCCCATGGACAACGTTCCTCCAGGCCTTCCTGTCCTCTACCATCTTCTGGAGTCCATTTAAGCTCACGCCTACTGCTTCAGTGACTCCACCCAGCCACTTCATTCTCTGTTGTCCCCTTCTTCTATTGCCCTCAATCTTTCCCAGCATTAGGCTCTTCTCCAGTGAGTCCTTCCTTCTCATTAGGTGGCCAAAGTACTTGAGTTTCAACTTCAGGATCTGGCCTCCTAAAGAGCAGTCAGGGTTGATCTCCTCTAGGACTGACCAGTTTGATTGCCTTGCAGTCCAGGGGACTCGCAGGACTCTTCTCCAGCACCATAGTTCAAAGGCCTCAATTCTTTGGCGCTCAGCCTTTCTTATGGTCCAAGTTTCATAGCCATACATTGCAACTGGGAAAACCATGGCCTTGACTATACGTACTTTTGTTGGCAGGGTGATGTCTCTGCTTTTTAGTATGCTGTCTAGATTTGCCATAGCTTTCCTTCCCAGGAGCAAGTGTCTTTTAATTTCTTGGCTGCAATCCCCATCTGTGGTGATCTTGAAGCCCAGGAAGATAAAATCTGTCACTACCTCCATTTCTTCCCATCTATTTGCCAGGAATTGAGAGGGCCAGATACCATGATCTTGGTTTTTTTAATGTTGAGACCTTTTAATTAAAGATAATTAATTTATAATTTATCATTGCCATTTTAAATTTCATATAGTGTTTTTTATGTTTTAATACTTTTTACTCAGTGAGGAAGATAGCCAGTTTCAAAAATGTAATAAATAAATAAAATAAATATATAAATGACTCTCTGCCAAGTCCCTAACTGACATCTGAGAGCCCTGGTGGCGCAGTAGTTAGAATGCAACATTGCAGGCTGACTCTGCCAATTGCCAGAAGTTAGATCCTGATTATCTCAAGGTTGACTCAGCCTTCCATCCTTCCAAGTAAAATAAGCACCCAGATTGTTGGGAGCAATATACTGATTCTGTAAACCACCCAGAGAGTGCTGTAAAGCACGATGAAGTGATATATAAGTCAAAGTGCTATTGCTATCTGTTCTTCTACAGTATTTCATTATTTCTTAACTTTGGCAACTTTAATATGTGTGGATTTCAATTCCCAAAGTTCACCAACCAGTATCTGAGGAATTTTGGGGAATTC
This sequence comes from Crotalus tigris, assembly GCF_016545835.1. NCBI lineage: Eukaryota > Metazoa > Chordata > Lepidosauria > Squamata > Viperidae > Crotalus > Crotalus tigris. The sequence goes on along the minus strand of NW_024096551.1, from coordinate 4,432,354 downwards.
TGAAATTGAGATCCATATGAGCATAGAAAGAAAAATCTTCATCAGAGTCCAGTCCAAGCCGGGAGTAAACAAAATGGAGACTTCTTTAGAAAGAAGGTTGTAGTTTACTGAAGACCAGAGCTAGATCAAAATGTGGTTCTGGACCAGCTGACCAAATGTAGCTGGAAATGGTGAGTTTTTATACCTCCTTGGGTTTTTGTGTTTGGAGTTGTTTCCTATTCCTTTGGCATGAATTTTGACCTGAACTTCTGAATGTGTCCTTTTTAGTATTCTGATGGTCATGGATTAATCCTATTATATCCTAAAGGTCATATCCTGCTTCCCTGGGAGTGTGGATGATGGCTATGTCCTGTGTTGGAATTTTTGGGTGAGGAGTTGTGGGTTCTAGGGATCTTTGTCTTTCTAATCCTATCAGCTCCAAGCTTCCTGGCTACAGTCATTCTGAAAGGATTATCAAATCTGCATTTCTAAAAGCTGACCTTCTTGGTTTCTGCTTGGGGGAGGGAGACTTGGGGTTGTTTTTGCCTAAGATTTTTCATTATTCCTTTGGGTAAATATAATATTCTGTTTTCATTATTCCTTTGGGGAAATATAATATAATATTATATTTGGGGAAATATAATATAATATTATATTTGGGGAAATATAATATAACCCCCCCAAATATTTCCTTCTCTAGGAGGGTGGGTGGGTGCTGACTTCCAACACAAGGTTGAGAAATACTATTCCTATTCTAAGCCTCTTCCTCCTTCCTGACTATTTGGGGCTGGTCTAGCAGGAAGGGCAATTCATCTTCTGCATCTTCCCTTCTATAATGTAGCTTCATATTTTTACCTTTTCCCACCTTGCACCTCTGTGCTGTAATTATATTTTGTATAACCTAAGTCATTTAATATAGTACATTACATTTTCCAGTACGCCGAAGATTTATGCATCAAAGCCCTTTTATTCATTCTAACTCAATTCTGAAAGTCCAGCGGAGGCATTTAAAAAATCATGAATATAATTTGATGGCATTATCTTTACCTTCATGGCCTTCAGAAATAAGTGACTGGGAGCAGAAAGAAAGAAAACTTTAGAGGAAGATTTTATTCCATGTGATTCATTAAAATTTGTCCTGGCTCAACTTTGCTAATTCTGACACACGAAAATAGAAAGTTCAGGCAAAATTAATGATTGTTTTTTCTTTCCCATCTTATCCAATGTTCTATTCCAAAAAGAAAAAGTAAATATATCACTTTCCTTAAAGTATCTAAATGTGCTGCTTTGAGGAAAAAAATAATATATGAATAAACAAAATTTTAGAAAAGCAAAGCTGCAAACTAAGAACAATACTAAGAGAGTAAGTCCACTGAATGCAAAAAGGCTTGTGAGGTATAACAATATTAAGCAAGTTTCTGTATAATTTTAAGGTCTAAATTTCTTGGGATTTACTATTTTTGCATTGTCCTCTGAACTGTATCATGAAATAGTAATATATTGTTGGGAGGAACTCCCCCGTTCATGCTCTTCCAGCCGGGATTCTCACAAGCGGCACAGAGGAGAACAAATAGAATGTGAAGCCAGCTACCGGAAAGAGAAGTTTAATCACGGAGATTAAAGTTGAGTGACAATTCAGCATGAATCCCCGGCTAGCTAGACAGAATGGTCCTCAAATGTGAGTTCTTATATCCTTTCATGATTTCCAAAATTGTCATTTCTGATTCGTGAGTTTAAAATTTGTCTTTTCTGATTTGTTGCTCAGTGTCTATTGTTGGGTTAATTTCTTTATCAATTCTATCTGAAAAAAAGTGTTAATTTTTGCTGCAGGAGGGATCCGGTGTAATTATTTTATTGTTGTGTACCTTTTAGTGTTTCTATTCTAAACCTGTCAGTCCTAATTGCTGTTAGCCGGTTCTGCATTCCTGTGGTTTAGAGTTGATACTTTGTAGCCAGTGTGTGTAAAGTGTTTGTTTATTTAGCCTCAGGCTGCCGCTGAATCAGACTAGTTTGTATTGGGTTCTTCCTGTATTTGCCAAGGTATTTTCTCTTTGGAGTGAGGAGGGGATGTCCTGCTCTCATCGATATAAAACGGTTGAGTGTAACTGGGGCAAAAAATATGGTGCTATGGATGGCTTCTCTGTTTATAGCTTTTCAGTAGGAGAATCCAGGAAGAAACCATAGTTAGAAGCAAGGGATTAAAGACATTTGTCCTTTGTAGTATTAATATGGATTGACCCTCCCCTTCCCCAATAATCACAACTTTATTATTTAAAAAAACATTAACAGAAGACAAAGACAAATGTACAAGTATGTGGCTTTGATCATGCTGTCATAATCAAACAGACAAATCAACTCTATATCCCTCTAAATGGAAGCCCTGTCAATGGGTGACTTACCTGTTTGATTTATTCTTAAAAAACAGGTTAGATATTTCAGTTCTGGAAATAGTAAAGAGAGATCTGAGTTCTCAATGCTAAACAATGAGAGTCTTTCAAAATAGGGGTGGTCAGGGGCCTTCTATTCAAAGAATTATTGTATTTACAGCCTTCCCTAAGGCCTTTTTTCCAGATGTCTTGGACTTCATTATCCATAATCACATGCTGTCTGGGGGTTAAAATTGAATTATGACCTAGGGCAAAAGTGGAGGCATCCCTAACATTCTTGGTTCATGCTGTCCTTGGTGTCACAATTCTTTTTCCCAGCATCCTTAGCAGTTTCCAAGTTATGTGCCCTGGGGGAAATTTGGAAAATTCCATTTATTGAGCATTAAAATATTCAGCAACACCCCTATGACTTTGCTGCAGTGTCCTGGTACAATTTTGGAATGTGAATTTGGAAGCTTGTCAGAGTGTGAAGATGTATAAAGTATATAAAGAATATAAAGAGAACAAGGCCTTGATGTTGCCCATGAATCATTAGTAAAGAGTAGGGACTCTGAAACCCTGCAGATGTTTCTAAACTGATGACAATAGTTTTCATTATTGTTCATGTTGACTTAGAATTTGGAACATAGTGACATTAAAAGGACTACATGCTCCTAATTGCTTCATTAGCATCTTACTGCAAGAAACTCACAGGACATCTGGTCACTGTTTTCTCTCTCTGGGTGAGATATACTGTATTTCTATTTAAATATTAATAACTGTTACTAAGTGGGCATATTTATATATATTTAGATATATAAAACAACCAGCTATTTAGATCTGTGCCCAAATTTGCTCTCCTTTCTGATAATATGTAAATAACCATCTAGTTCCAACACAGTATGCCACCACCATTCACCCTCACCAGACCCAAACCCAAGCCCAAACCCATCCCTCAGACAAAATGTAACCACCATCCAGAAGCCAAATGCACCTCCCTCCGACCCTGACACAAAGCAAACGGATACACGCCATGAGCACAGAGCTAGACCGCAAACTCGGAGCCAAACCAAAGCCCGGTATGTTACATCACAGCCTTCTGCTGTGGACATCACATCACAGAACTCAGGAGGTTACAACGCTAAAGCTCAGGATGTTACAACACAGCTTGTCAGAGTGTGAAGATGTATAAAGTATATAAAGAATATAAAGAGAACGACTTCCGGTGGTTAGCGTCGATGATGGCGGCTACATTGTAGCCGTCCTCCTGGGACAGCGTGAGAACTGCGGAGTACAGCAGTCACCAGCTGTCCCGCGGCTCGAAATCCCCCTCCCGGGTGAAGGGAGGGGGGAGAGAACCACCTAAATAGAGGTAGAGCATCTCAAACCCCCCAGGGATTTTTTGGGGGGGTAGAAAGAGAGCTCCCTCGGAGTTCGGGTTGCCTCCGCCTCCCAGCTGTCTTTGTTTCCTTCGGGAACAAAGTGAAACACCGCTACCATCTCCGCGCTTAAAGGGATTGGGTGAGTGTTTTTTTTTTATAAAGTGGACAGAGCTGGATAAAGGATTGGATTTATTGAGTTTTATTTTGCTTTCTAATTTAGGTTGATCTTTTTCTTTTTGTTTTTTCTGTTTGTGTGGAGAGTGAAAGTAAAATGGCAATTTGAAAGTTTTTTGTTTTTTTTTCGGGGAAAGTCAAACGGAACGTTATGGACTATATAGCTTTTTCTTTTTAAACTTTTTAAACTTTTCCTCTTTTTCTGAAGGTGGTTTTCTGTTTTTGAAATATCTTTCAAACTCTCCTTTGTTTTTTTTTTATTCTTTGAGGATATTTTTTTTATATATAAAGAGGAAATAAGAAAAAACTTTTTTCTTAAAAATGGCTTCAAAAAGGCAAGCAGCTTCTACAGTTCCTAAGGTGGCTTCTTCTCCTGCGATTTTACCGGTACAACAGCCTAAAGCTACACCACCATCTTCTCCTCCTCTGCCAGTAATATCTGTACAAGACATGAAAGATATAATGGGAAATGTAGTAACTCAAATCAGAGGGAAAATGAAAGAGCTGTTAGATCAGAATAAAACTGAAATTAGAGGGGAAGTGAAGAACCTATTGGAGCAGAATAACACTATTTTGAGGCAAGATATAGTTATGGCTCTATCAGGACTTGCTTCTGTGGTTGAGAAGCTTGACTCTAGAGTCGAAGAGGTTGAAGATAAGGTTGACATCTTGGAACAGGGGTAGTCAACCTTTTTATACCTACCGCCCACTTTTGTATCTCTGTTAGTAGTAAAATTTTCTAACCGCCCACCAATTCCGCAGTAATGGTGATTTATAAATTAGGGAAGTAACTTTACTTTATAAAATTTATAAAGCAGAGTTATAGCAAGTTAAAGCATATAATAATAATTACTTACCAAACATGACGACTTGTGTTTCTACCAAACAGTTATACTTTGGTTTCATCTGACCATATGACATTCTCCCAGTCCTCTTCTGGATCATCCAAATGCTCTCTAGCAAACTTCAGACGGGCCCGGACATGTACTGGCTTAAGCAGGGGGACACTTCTGGCACTGCAGGATCTGAGTCCCTGGCAGTGTAGTGTGTTACTGATGGTTGCCTTTGTTATGTTGGTCCCAGCTCTCTGCAGGTCATTCACTAGGTCCCCCTGTGTGGTTCTGGGATTTTTGCTCACCGTTCTTGTGATCATGTTGACCCCATGGGATGAGATCTTGCGTGGAGCCCCAGATTGAGGGAGATTATCAGTGGTCTTGTATGTCTTCCATTTTCTAATTATTGCTCCCACAGTTGATTTCTTCACACCAAGCTGCTTGCCTATTGCAGATTCAGTCTTCCCAGCCTGGTGCAGGTCTACAATTTTGTTTCTGGTGTCCTTTGACAGCTCTTTGGTCTTCACCATAATGGAGTTTGGAGTGTGACTGAGGTTGATAACACGTTCAAACAGGTGCCATTAATACAGGTAATGAATGGAGGACAGAGGAGCCTCTTAAAGAAGAAGTTACAGGTCTGTGAGAGCCAGAAATCTTGCTTGTTTGTAGGTGACCAAATAGTTATTTTCCACCATAATTTGCAAATAAATTCTTTCCAAATCAGACAATGTGATTGTCTGGATTTGTTTTCTCGTTTTGTCTCTCATAGTTGAGGTCTACCTATGATGATAATTACAGGCCTCTCTCATCTTTTTAAAGTGGGAGAACTTGCACAATTGGTAGCTGACTAAATACTTTTTTGCCCCATTGTAGAAACAGGAAGTCTGATGAAATTACATTTAATTAATTAAATTATTAATGAGATCCCTGAGGCTGATGCTGCGAAACTAAATACTGGATATCTGGCTCAATTTTTGTAAGGAACAAACGAAGGTCTCCTCTTTCGGAAATATTCAGGCGGTTTCTTTCTTTGGTCATAATATGATTAACAGCACTAAAGCCTGATTCCACAAGATATGAGGTAGGGAAAGGTATCAATAAACTGAATATCATTTTCCACATATTTGGATATAAGGCAGGCATTTTTTTTACTTTGCCATAGGTTTTCATATCCACCACTATCAAATTTATGTTTACTTTCTTCATCATATCTAATTTCTAACAGTTCTTCTTGGCAAGTTATATCAGCCTCTTCAATATTTGCGGTAAAAGGATTTTTCATCCAGTCATACACCTTCAATTTCAAAATATCTTCAAATCGTTTTTCCATGTCCAATTTAAGTTTGTTGAGGTGGCTACTAAATCTGTCAATATCCTCTGGAGTTACATCATCTTTTATAGATGATAATTCAGGAAACTGATGAAATTCTCTCTTCAATAGATTATAACGAAGTAGTTCAAGTTTGTCAATAAATAATGACACAATACTTTGGCAAGCTATAAGAGTCTTATTAGCTCCCTGAAGCTGCAAATTGACATCATGAAATCTCTTGAAAATATCTGCCAAATAAAAGGCATCATTCTTTACTGTTTTTAACTGTTGACATAGATTGGTCTCATTATTACTTTCAAAAAATTGTATGACACTATCATATAATGCTACAAAACGAGCCAAAGATGTACCCTTTGACAGCCACCGAACTTCTGTGTGCAAAAGTAACGTAATAAAATCTTCATTATTGTCCTGGCAAAGCTGTCAAAACATTCTATCATTTTTTGGTTTGGATTTGATCTTGTTTATGGCTTGAATTATTATATTTAATGATGAATGGAGAGTTGTACTTAGATGTTTTCCTACAAGATGTTGTCTATGCACCACACAATGAATACATAAAACATTTGGCACTTCTTCCTTCAAATAAGCAACAAATCCACGATAGCAACCTACCATTGATGGTGCTCCATCAGTAGCACATGCAACAATATTATTCAAAGGAATATTATTTTTTGTAAAGTATGATTTCACAGTATTAAATATAGATAATCCTCTTGTATCTGTAATGAGATTTATTGCGAATAGCATTTCTTCTTGTAATGTATTGTTTTCATCAAAATAACGTACATATGCTATCAATAAAGCATTATTAATCTGCAGTGGTAGACTCGTCCAATTGCATAGAAAATGAAGTGTTTTGGAGAATACTTATCAGTTTTTTTTTCAACATTAACTGCCATTTCATCAATTCATCGCTTTACTGTGCTATCGCTTAGGGGCAACGTTTTTAAATTTTCAGGTATATCCTGATGCATTACTGTTGAAATAAATTCTTTTATAGAGGGTATTATTACTGTTTCTCCAATATTATAGCTTTCACCACTTTTTGCAATTAATTGTGAAATGCGATAAGCGCAAATTAATCCATCTTCGTTCGCTGCATGTTGTTTCTTAAATGATGCAACGATTGTTGAATGATTTTGAAATTTTTTATATATTTCCTGAAAATATTCAATGGGCTTGTCCTTATCATTTGGATGCTTTGTAGAAAGATGTTCTCGCAATCGACTTGGCTTCATTGCCTCATTGGATAATGTTTTATGACACAATAAACACATTGGGTGTTGTTTATTTACAACAGATTCTATGAAACCCATCTTCAGATACTCTGGCAAATAGCCACGAGCGTATTTCTTTTTTTGAGACATGGCCTCTACCTTGGTCTTGAGGGAATGCCCAGTGGAGTCTGGTTTGCCCCCGATCCGTGCCTGTCACAGCAGAATGAAGAGAGAGTCTGGTTCTTGCCAGAGATGAAACCTCTATGACTGAGGGCTCTGTGCGGCTCTCAAAACGGCGGCCGCACCAAAATTAGCGGCCGCTTGTATTTGGGCTGGGCCTTCCCAGCCTTGAGGGGCCCTAAGGGGAAGCTTGTTGTTTGTTGTGCCTTTAATTTCCACCCCCCGGAGCCGAAAATGAGGCACTTGCAGTTTATCTCATTGCGCAGCCTCTGCTGCGATCCGGATTGTCGAGAAAGTCGACGGGAGCCTCGCGATGATGGCGCGCTTCGGCGAGGCTCTCTGGTCTCCGAGAGCTCCGTGGGTGGTCGCACAGCTGAGGCTAACACCCCGCGTCTTCTGGAAAGCTCTGTGAGCCGATCAGAGGGCTCGATGGATCCGAAAATTTAAACGGCTCGATTGAACCCCTACCGCCCACCAAAAAAGCTGGAAAGCCCACTAGTGGGCGGTAGGGACCAGGTTGACTACCACTGTCTTGGAAGATAAGTTTGAAGGCATGGAAAAAAGATGGAAATTTCACAGGATGACATTGTTATGTCTCAGTACAGAGAGATGGAATATGCTTTAAGAATCAGGGGTCTGAAAGAAGATATGCAGCAAGATCTGAGAGCGATTGTGGTAAATGACTTTGCTGTTATTTTGAATAGAGAGAAAGAGGAAATACGCAGAGAGATTGAAAAATTATTTAGAGTTAATTCCTGGATTGCAAAACAGAGAAATTTACCAAGAGATGTGGTAATTTATTTTGGAAAGAGATCTCTACGCAATGAAATTATACAAGCTTTTTATAACAAGAGATTTCAGATTGCAGCTCAAGATGTTATTATTATAAAGAAGATCCCATCTAAAATTTTAAGAAAGAGAAAAGATTTTGCTTTTTTAGCTAATGAACTTAAAAAAAGAATGATGCCATTCAGATGGGAGATTCCGATGGGTATTGTTCTGAGCCATGCGGGGATGCGTTACAGACTTAATACAGTCACTAAAGCAAAGGAGTTTTACAGTTCGGTCCTGGGAGCAGGCTCACCATCATCTATGATGCAGAAAGTTCTGGATGGTAAAGAGGTGGAACAGCAGTCTGAAGGACTAGGTGTGATGGCGGTTGGAGACTTACAGTCAGAGTGGTCCCGACAAGCAGAGATCAAAGAGCAAAGAATGACCCGTGCAGCGCATAGACGCAAGGAAAAGGAACAACAGAGGAAAGAAGTTAAAGAATCTCTTCAAGAAAGCGCTTCGTTGCCGGTGGGAGGAGCAAGACCTAAGAGTTCTGTGGCACATTCTTCAATGGTAGATCTTCAAGCAGTCTTCTCCAGGCTTCTGGTTAAGGGAGATGGTAAAGCTCCTGACTTGGAATGCTAACGGCCTAAATTCCCCTCAGAAGAGAAAGAAAATCTTTCATTATTTAAAGCAACATAATAATGATATTATTTGTTTGCAGGAAACACATATTATAGCCAAAGATCAAAAATATTTAGTCAATGCTCGTTTGGGATCTCATTTTGTATCTTCTGCTCCTGGGGAAAAAGGGGGCGTAGTTATTTATGTTAAGCAAAACTTATCAGCCTGTTTGGTAGAATCTGATCTTCAAGGGAGATATGTTATGATTGAAGTTGGCTTATATGGTAAGAAAATACTTATAGTGGGACTGTACGCACCAAACCAACAACAGGAACAATTTTATAGACTGTTACATCAGAAATTAACTTTGTTGGACTATAGATCTGTGATATTAATGGGTGACTGGAATGGTGTGTTAGATACACAAAGAGATAAAAAAGGATCTTCTATTTCTTTTAAACAGGCTAAATTACCTAAAACTTTTTTTGATTTGAAAGAGGACTGGGAGCTACAAGACTACTGGCGTGAACGCAATCAGGAGGAGAGAGACTTTACTTTCTTTTCAGATAAACATCAATCTTTTTCAAGAATTGATTTTTTTTATTATAACTGATTTATATTTTAGGGTAAAGAATGTTAAAATTTTTCCTAGGACATTGACGGATCATAGTCCAGTTTGGATGGAGTTGGTTGATGAAAGAGAGGAGAGGAGATCGTGGAGGATGAATGAAAATTTATTTAGACAAGAAAAGAATGTTCAAAAAATTAAAGGAGCACTTAAATATGCATAAGGGAACTTCAATGTCAATGGTATGGGATGCAGGTAAAGCCTTCATGCGTGGGATTTTGATACAAATGAATAATGTTCATAGACAAAAGCAGATTCAGAAACGTAAGGAATTGGAAGATGAGATTAAATTAAAAGAAAAAATTTTGATCTCAAATCCCACAGATGAAAAGTTTAAAGAATCTATAAAATTGCTTAAAACACAATTTAATATGTTGATGGCTGATCAAACTGCAACTAACTTACTGTATATGAAACAAAATACATTTTGCAATGCTAATAAACCAGGGAGATGGTTGGCTTATCAATTAAGAAAGAAACAGAGACAGAGAATTATAGATAAAATAAATTATAATGGTAAATTGGTATATCATAAGGACTTGATTAAGAAATCTTTTTTAGATTATTATCAAAAATTATATAAGAGTACTAAAATACAGGCTTTAGATATAGATAATTATTTAAATGAAGCCAACTTCCCTAAATTAACAGAAGATCAGAAACAAGAAATTAATGGTTTAGTTACTAGTGAGGAAATTGAGATAGTGATTAAAGAATTAAAATTAGGCAAAGCACCGGGCACGGATGGTCTGACATCTGTTTATTATAAAACTTTGGTACAAGAGATGATTCAACCTTTAAGAGAGCTTTTTAATAATATACTACAGGGTTTAGAGATTCCCCCGTCATGGGGTAGAGCTTTTATATCTTTAATCCCAAAAGAAGATCAAGATCTTACCTTACCAAAGAATTATAGACCTATATCTCTTTTAAATGTAGATTATAAGATTTTTGCAAAAATCTTGGCCAATAGGCTTATGAGGGTTTTGCATCAGGTTATACATAAGGATCAAACGGGTTTTATAACTGGAAGGTACATGAAGAATAATGTCAGACAGATTATTAACTTATTAGAATATCTAGACAAAAATAATCAAATTCCTGCAGGATTGATATTTCTAGATGCTGAAAAAGCTTTTGATCAATTGAATTGGCAATTTATGTTAAGATTAATTGAGAAAATGAACTTTGGAGAAAAGATTTTACAAGCTCTGGGTGTTATTTATCAAAAACAAATGGCACAACTTATTGTTAATGGGGGTTTATCAGAGGTTTTTACAATAGAAAAGGGGACTAGACAGGGATGTCCATTGTCACCACTGCTGTTTGTTTTAACTTTGGAAATATTGTTGATTAAAATTCGAGAATCACAGGAAATAAAAGGAATAGAAGTTAATAAAAAAGAATATAAATTAAGAGCTTTTGCAGATGACTTGGTGGTTACCCTGTCCCAACCTACTTATTCCGTAGTAGAGTTATTACAATTGATACACCAATATGGACGGGTTTCGGGTTTTAAAATTAATAATAACAAGACTAAAATATTACCCAAAAATATGACCAATTTGGATAAGCAGACTTTGGTTAAGTTGACAGATTTTGAGGTTGTTGATAAGGTAAAATATTTGGGGGTTATTTTATCTGTTTCTAATGTAAAATTGTACAAAAATAATTATGAAAGGTTATGGGTCAGGATACAAAGAGATTTGAAAAACTGGGAGAAACTGCAATTATCCCTTTTGGGAAGAATTGCGGTGATTAAAATGAATGTTCTGCCAAAGTTCCTTTTTTTATTTCAAATGATACCTATCTTAAAGAATGAGGTTAATTTAAATGAATGGCAGAAAGGTATCAATAAATTTATTTGGGCGGGGAAAAAACCAAGAGTAAAGCTTAAAATAATACAAGACATTCGTGAGAGAGGTGGACTCAAGGTACCGAATTTGAAACTGTACTATGATGCGGTGGTTTTAACATTAATTAGTGATTGGGTTAATTTAACAAATGTAGAAATACTCCTCTTGGAGGGCTGGGATTTACTTTTTGGATGGCATGCCTATTTAATTTTTAATAAAAAAGTTGGTAGGGTTTTTAAATCTCATATTATAAGGATTTCTTTATTTCGGGTTTGGAGGAAATATTATAGAAGTGATTTTAAAATTCCATTATGGGCTATACCTGGGCATGCGATAGAGGGGATAAGGAGAGGAGTTAAGATGGATGGTGTTTCTTATTCACAACTACTTAGATGGGATGGTAAAAATTGGCAGTTAAAATCTTTGGAAAATCTAGCACAAGAAAATATTAAATATTCATGGTTTCAGTATAGACAAATAGTGGATAGATGGAAGTTGGATTGTAATGTGGGTTTACTTAGAGAAGATGAAAATTTTCTTAAACAAGTAAAAGACCAAAGATGAACTCATATCAAGAGAATTTATGGGGTGCTAGTAGAATTGGATTCAGAGGCAGAATTAATTAAAGATTGTATGATCAAATGGGCACAAAATTTTGGTGAACAAGTTTTACTAAATACCTGGGAAATTATTTGGGTGAGGAATGTCAAATTTACACAAGCCCAGAATTTAAGGGAGAATTTTTATAAAATGTTTTACAGATGGCACCTTGATCCACAAAAAATGTCTCGTATGTATCCTGACTTACAGCCTAAATGTTGGAGATGTGGTTGTTTGGATGCTACTTATTATCATATTTGGTGGTCGTGTAAAAATATAAAAGCCTTTTGGATTAAGATATGGTGGAATATTCAAAGAATTTTTAGAAGGAGGGTAAAATTTACCCCACAATTGTTTTTATTAGGTATTGTTACTGATTGTGATACTAAAGAGATCACATTGATGTTAAATTTAATTACAGCCACAAGGCTGTTAGTAGGGCAATGTTGGAAGAAGGAATCTTTGCCTACTTTGCAAGAGTGGTTTTTTAAAGTTTCTTATCTGGCGGAAATGGCAAAGATTTCGGCTTTCTTGAAGGATCAATCGCAGGAGAAGTATTTTGCCGTATGGAAAAAATGGATAGATTTTATACAATATAAGTTGGATATTAAAAAATACTATTTAGTTTTTCAATAACTTATATTTAAAATTTAAAATATTTTATAGATTTTATTCTTTTTCTTTTTTTATATACTTTCTTTTATCTTTCTCTTTTTTCTTTTTCTTTAGTCTTTTTTTCTCAAGTATTATTTTTCTGGTATTTATGTTTTTTTATACATATATTATTGTTAATTATCTTATAGTTTGTTTAATTAATGTATTCAGTATTTAGATTTATTCATGGTTTATATTTTTTTTAGATTATTTGAAGAAATTTTAATTAAGCCTATGTTCAGCTCTGGGAAGGTCGGGGGAGGGAATGGGAGGGTTGGGGAGGTTTGGGGATGGGTTGTTTTGTTTTTGTAAAATTTTAAAAACTTAATAAATATATTTACGAAAAAAAAAAGAATATAAAGAGAACAAGGCCTTGATGCTGCCCATGAATCATTAGTAAAGAGTAGGGACTCTGAAACCCTGCAGATGTTCCTAAACTGATGACAATAGTTTTCATTATTGTTCATGTTGACTTAGAATTTGGAACATAGTGACATTAAAAGGACTACATGCTCCTAATTGCTTCATTAGCATCTTACTGCAAGAAACTCACAGGACATCTGGTCACTGTTTTCTCTCTCTGGGTGAGATATACCGTATTTCTATTTAAATATGAATAACTGTTACTAAGTGGGCATATTTAGATATATAAAACAACCAGCTATCTAGATCTGTGCCCAAATTTGCTCTCCTTTCTGATAATATGTAAATAACCATCTAGTTCCAACACAGTATGCCACCACCATTCACCCTCACCAGACCCAAACCCAAGCCCAAACCCATCCCTCAGACGAAATGTAACCACCATCCAGAAGCCAAATGCACCTCCCTCCGACCCTGACACAAAGCAAACAGACACACGCCATGAGCACAGAGCTAGACCGCAAACTCGGAGCCAAACCAAAGCCCGGTATGTTACATCACAGCCTTCTGCTGTGGACATCACATCACAGAACTCAGGAGGTTACAACGCTAAAGCTCAGGATGTTACAACACAGCCTACCACCCAGGATATTGCAACACAGAACTCAGGATATCACTACACTAGATCTCAGGATGTCACCACACAACCCATTACCTAGGTTGTTACAACACAAAAGACTAATGTTCACACAGCCAGCACCTCAGCTACTCAGGACGTTACGAAACAGCCGAACAATCCACAAACAATAACTCCAACACAGCCAACCAACCCACCTACAGCAACTAAGCCAGCACTCCACACACACACACCAATATTTATAGTGAGAGGGCAGCTCTGATCACACTTTGCTTGCACAAGCACGAAGCCGAAAACACCAGCCTGAAGATGACGAATAAGACTTCGTCGAAACGTCGCCAAGACACTTCCAATTTTACGCGGGAGAAAACCCGAATAACCAAAGACATATTTCCTGCATATAATATTTCCCGGTGCTTTCTCTTTATAAAAGTTATTTCAAAAGTAAAATAAAGTAAAATTTTAGATAGGTAGTGCAAGTTTAGATATTTAAGGAGCATTTAAAGGAATATTTTGTTTTAAATATGTATAAGGGAATTTCAATGATTTAAATAATGTTTATATGTGTGTTTTTGAGGGTGTTTATAAAGAAAGATGGATAAACTTTATATAATATAAGTATGACATTAGAAAATGTTTAGCTTTTTTGAATAATTTACACTTAAAGCTTATAAAATTTTAAGGGTGGTTTAATTTTATTATTAATTTTTTGGAGAGGTTTTCTTTTCTTTTCTTCTCTTAATTTTTTATTTATTTTTTTCTCTTAGTTTTATATTGGGGTTAGAGTATTTTATAATTTGTCTAATGATTGTAATCATAATTTTTTCTGCTTTTTATATATTGGTCTTAAAGTATTTTATAATTTGTTTAATTATTGTAATTAACTGTTTATGGTTTACATGTGTTTAAAAATTTTTCTTTTAAGTTTTAACTAAGCCTGTATTCAGCTCTGGGAAGGTTGGGGGAGGGTTGGGGTGGGTTGGGAGGGTTTGGGGAGGGGAATCTTTTTTTTTGTAAAATTTTAAAAATTTTCAATAAAAAAAAAATTAATTAAAGTAGGAATTGCTAACTTGCTGTTTTATTATTCTTAGTTCCCGTATCTGAAAATACAGCTTGAAAGTACAGCTAAAAAACTGGGAAAGCCTTAGGCTATTTAAATTCCATGGTGTTGAACTACTACTAAAGGCAAAGGTATTTTTTTTTAAATGGTAATCCTAAAAAGTTCAAAACAGGCACGTAATTATTATTAACATGAGCTTTTTAAAGCTGCTAGAAGGTTCAAAGCTTTCAGATATGATTTCGTATCCCTTGGGTGATTGACAAAATGAAATTACAAATTGGTTAGTTGAATATTACCTTTCAACAGGCACACATCTGTGTGAGACACATAGTTATTATACAAATTATCCACCCCATAATTTTGCGTTCATCTTCTTTGATAGCTTAGAATTACCATTGGTACAAGCATAAAATAGAGGCCTAGAACAGCACATCTCAAGAAGGATCGGTCATCTGAAAAATACCAGTAACTGGTTCAGAGTCCTCTTTCTGCTTTGTCTTTCAAAGATTTGACACATTTCTCTTCCCAAGATTACTCAATTATTCTATATGCCTCCTACAATCTTTGAAATAGAAGCAGTTTATAAATTTCATAAATAAATCAATTTGCTGCTGCAGTTACAGGTGGTACGTGCTATAATGTAACAATCCAACCCAACTTTTTTCAGTCTGAACTTATCAAGGTTAATTGGGCTTATTTTTCATTGCTAGAATCATTGTGACGAGGAATAATGGAAGTTTAGTTGCAAGGGTGAAAAAACTGAGAATGTAACCTTGTAACACCGAGGGGATATGAAAACAGTTGCTGTGCTTCAAAGGTGTAAAACCTGTGGCTTTCCATATAGTGCTGAATTTCAGTTGCCACTAGCTACAGCCAGCATGTTCAGTAACAAAAGCTTCTACAAATGATTGTTCAACAACTTCTGAAGGATCACCATTTAGCTCTGCTTCATCTTGTTCATGCAGCAATAGGAAATAGAAGATGTTGAGCAAAAAAAGAATTTGTGCATTGATTTTTGTAAAAGGAACAGGAGCTCTGATAGGAATATATATATATATATGTATGTATGTATGTATGTATGTATGTATGTATGTATATATGTATGTATGTATATATATACTGAAAGAATGAGAGGTGGGGGAAGGAAGAAAAATCTTTCCATCTTGGAAAACAGCCAATCACTTAACATCTCCCCAGTTTAACCAGAACAGAATGGTCCAAGGTACCTTCTTGTGGCCTGACCATTAGTAATCCCTCTACCAAACCATTGGTATTGACCTGCCTTACTTTGTCTGACAGTCCAAATTGAACAGAATTGGGTGTGATACTGGAAGATGAGTATCAGTGTGATTTTAATAAACTAACCATACAAAACTAAAAGAATATTGTAAAAAGAAAAGCAACACAATTAGATATTTTAAAACTTGAGTAATTTTTTTTGAAAGTTCAAAAAGAGACTGAAGAACAGAAATGTTTGTGAAGACAAAATTTTAATCTTAGGGTTGGTCACTCAGTCTCATTGCTTGTGATCAGCACTTGTGAGTAGAGCCACTAATGTGTCTTCCAACTAAAGCAACTGGATAGCAGCCATCAGAACATCATCATTAATAATCTAAAAACAGGAGTGGAAAACAATACAATAGAGAAAATTGAGGGAGAAAATCTGATTGCTTATATAATGTAGGTAGGCAGAGAATTAAATGCACTTAATCATGGTTTGTTCCATGTTTGAAGAGGCAAGCATTGCTTTAAAACAATTGTTCTTTCAGCCAAATGTGCACAGATTTTTTTTTCTTTCAGATTCAGCTCATAGTTCTAGGGAGTTACAGATAAAGAAAAAATAATGGATCATATTTATTAGGAATGGTGGATAGTGGATAAATTGTTATTACAATACAAAATGAAAAAGCCATAGGGAACCTGAGGAAATGCAAGCTAGGGGAGGTG
This sequence comes from Crotalus tigris, assembly GCF_016545835.1. NCBI lineage: Eukaryota > Metazoa > Chordata > Lepidosauria > Squamata > Viperidae > Crotalus > Crotalus tigris. Next base: position 4,415,747 of record NW_024096551.1, on the reverse strand, counting down.
TAATATGACTTAATCTGATTCATATCTGTTAGCCTGAAACACAGATTAGAATTCACCAGCTACTATGCACCAACGAATAAATCTATATTCTGAGAGAAAATTCATGTACAAATACATATTTAAATGGGTATTTAAATGCAAATTATCAGAATCTTTTTAAAGGCATAAATGAATGTAAAAGAAGGACAGAATAAGGTGAGGAACTATTAGTATTGAGCTGAGTTCAAAAAAAAAAGTCACAATGTCAGCAAAATAGCATCTCATTAGCCTGAGTTATTTAAGCTTTCCAATTGCTGAAATGAGGAAAGTGAATACTGATGAACCTTGAAAGGCATTATGCTATTCTAACATTAAGCGAGTAATAAGAAAACAGAGTAAGTATTCAGGGACAGAAAGATTCCAGTCTGTCAAATTAATGTTTAGCTAAAATATAAACATGTCATAAAAGAAGATGGGGGAAAATATTAAGATTTTATCTGAACAGATACGTTTTGCAGACAAGGTGGAGAAATCTGCTTTGAATGCAATATAACTCATGACAATATTTATGACAAGAGTTCTGAACACTATGTGACAAACACAATGTGACAAAATATATATTTTAAGTAGAAGAATAGGTTTCCGACTACACTGGAAATCTGAAAAGCTGCCTAGAAGATGCTGCCTATTTTTCAGTCTCTTTTTAAGATTTAGTTTCCAGTCTCCTGAACATGCCTTATGAGTTTCAGGTTAACATAGTTAAGGGTAAAAGATGTTGGGAGTATTAGTTCAGTATTACCCTGAGGCCCACAGGTTTTCTGATTGAGAATAATGGATTTATTTATTATTGGAATAATAAGCCTTTAATTAACTGCAAATGCTAAGATTCTAAGTTTCTGAAGTGAAAGAGCTGAATCCCTGGATCAAAATAGGATATTTTGACTCCTCAGACCAAATCTCTGGACTTGATCCAAATTACATTTATTTATTATTTATTTTATTTAATATATATGCCATCTGTTGCAGCTATTCTGGTGGAATGATAACATTATCTTTTTAAATAATGATGAAAATGTAGAAAAATTCAATAAAGAGTAAAAACAAAGAGACAGGCAACATAGTGATAGGATCTTCCCTCTATCCAATCACCCATTCCCAGCATAGAGTGCCCTATTAGAGTTCCAGCTCAGCCAGGAGAGCCAGGTTTAAAGCTCTTCCAGAAGGCCAGGAGAGTGGGCGCTGATCCCACCTCCAGGGAAAGAATATTCCAAAGAAAGGCCACAGGAAAGAGCAGAAAAGGCTCTTCTCTTGGACCCACCAACCAAAATTCTTTGGCATATGGGATCCAGAGTAGGCCTCTTTTGCTGAACAAGCAGGACATTAGGTTGAGGCAGCTGCTCAGATTCCCTGGACCCATGCCATAAAGGGTTTTAAAGGTAATAATCAACACATTGAATTGGACCTGGAAGCACACTAACAACCAGTGCAGTTCAGCACAGTACAGTGGTGTTACATGTGCCACTCAGGAGGCCTCCAGAACTGTCCATGCTGCTGCATTCTGTCCTAGTTGTAGCTTCTGAATACTCGTCAATCCAACATTTTATTTCTCTAGTCCAAGGGTCCTCAATCCCTGAGTCACGGCCCACTACTGGGCCACAGCCATATGGAACTGAGCCGCAAAAGCAGCTGACACACATGCTTGCACGCGCTTGCCGCTCACATGAAACCATCCCCCCTCTCCCCCCCTTGCTGGACTGCCAAGCTGGAAAAGTTGGGGACCGCTGCTATTGGTTACGCCTTCCCAGTAGCTCTCTTCCAGGTTGATATTATTCTGTTCCGGCCTGACTTTGAATTGCAAAGCTGATATATGAAATCCTAAAGTAAGGGTTCCTCAGCATTCCTGAGCTAGAATGAATACATTTGAGAGCCAGTTGGGTGTCGTGATTAAGGTGCTGTGGGTTCTAGGCCTTCCTTAGGCATAAAGTCAGCTAGGTGACTTTGAGCCAGTCATTCACTCTCTCACACCTCAATTCACTTCACAGGGTTGTTGTTGTGGGAAAAATAAAGAAAAGTAGTAGATATGATAATTTCCTTGAGGTGACAAAGTATATATTTTTAAAAGATAGGATAAAACTATAGCTCTTACATCTTACAAGACAAAACGGGTGGCAACAACAGAGGGCCTTTTTGATGCTAGCACAGGAGAGCTTTTCATGATATGTAACTATGTATACAAATCTCTATTCAAACAACTCCAGATTATCCCCTCAGTACAGTACTTTTATGGCTGCAGTTTTTCAATTAATTATTAAAAAAGTTTTTATTTTCCATTTATTCATACAAAATACAATTAAATTCCTAACCATTGGTACCGCCTGCCCATTCCCCCCAGGCTGCGTCCACCCTCTCTAATCCTTCCCCATTTCCCTCCTCTTTTTCTCCTCCCCTCCTACTCTCTTCCCCTCCCCTTCTCCTCTAACCATCCTCTTCATCCCTACTCCTTCCTCCCCTCTCATCCCTCTCACACACATAGGGGAAATGCCCAAGCGTTTACCATGTCTATATTATCATTACCCATCTACTCACCCACCCACCCACCCACCCTCAACCCTCCCCCCCTCGCTTCCCAGAGCAGAATACAGGATTATTATTAAGAAAGTTAACAATAATAAAAAAGAAAAAAAGAAAATAAAAGAGAAAAAAACATCATACTTAACTTTTAACTCCCCTTAAATTAAGTCATATAAACAAATCTCTACAACAATTACTATAAAATTTACTCATAAAATAAATGAAACTTTATAGTCCCATATTTTTTCTGAATATAATCTATCCATCTTCTCCATACAATAATATATCTTTCTTGTGTATGATCCTTCAAATAAGCAGAAATTTTTGCCATTTCTGCAAAGTTAGAAACTTTAAATATCCATTCTTCTAAAGTAGGCAACGAGTCCTTCTTCCAATAGGAGCCTACTAATAACCTTGCTGCAGTTAATAAATTCAACATTAAAGTAGTTTCTTTGTCATTTAAATCCACAAAGATACCCAATAAGAATAACTGAGGGGTGAACTTTATCTTCCTTTTAAAAATCTTTTGAATGTTCCACCAAATCATAATCCAAAAAGCCTTTACCTTTTTACAATTCCACCAAACATGAAAATATGTTGCATCCATATTACCACATCTCCAACATTTGGGTTGTAAATTTGGATACATACAAGATAATTTTTTAGGATCTAAATGCCATCTGTAAAACATTTTATAAAAATTTTCCCTCAAATTTTGAGCTTGTGTAAATTTAACATTTCTAATCCAAATTGTCTCCCATAAGTCCAATGGGATCGGATCCTGGATATTCTGAGCCCATTTAATCATACAGTCTTTAACCAATTCTGTTTCAGAGTCTAATTCTATTAAAGCATTGTAAATTCTTTTTATACGGGCCTGACTCTGATCTTTAATCTGAATAATCAGATTTCCATCTTCTAGTGTTATTCCTTCTTTTTTATCTACAGTCCACCTGTCCACTATTTGTAAATATTGAAACCATGACTGTAGAATATTTTCTTGCCTTAATACATCTAAAGATTTTAAATGCCAATCCGAACCTGACCAAGTTAATAATTCTTTATACGAAATTTTATCAAAATTCATCCCCTTAGAAATCCCCTCAATTGCATGTCTAGGAATCCCCCAGATAGGTATTTTATAGTTTAACCTATAATAATACTTTTTCCAAACTTGAAGTAAGGCACTCCTCAAAATATGTGATTTGAAAGCCCGGTCAACTTTCTTATTAAAAATTAAATAGGCTGCAGTTTTTCCATGTAAACTTTGCTCATGGAATTTTTTTTTCAGGTGAAGGGTTTGTTTTAATTGGATTTATATTGCTTTGGTGATATTGAATAGCTTTGTGATGGCTTAGGTCTTGAAGAAGAAAATATAAATATATAGAGATAATAAAATTAAATGGGATGAAATATGAAATGTCTGAAGAGTGGGTGGTTCATTGATCCACTGCAGTTTCACTATATTCAATTGCTTTTAGGAGATGATGGTATTTAAATTTCTCTTGACAAATATATGATAGGGCTTTAAAGGACAGCTGTCAAGACCAAACATGAAATCTAAAATCCAGATTCTTCTTAAACATGCACAAAAGTACACAAACAAAAGGACCCCCCCATTTTCATAACACTGTGAGAATGAAGGTGGGTTTTTAAGACTTATAGCTATGGCAAGTCTTGGCTCATGTTTTCTTCTCCTATATACACAAGGCTTCTATTCTTTAATTTGTTTTTTAAAAATTTTCTTAAAGTTTATTTTCTTGATGTTCTTGATTTTTTTCTCATCCTAATGTTTTGAGCTCTCTAATAACTATCACTTGAGCTAGAGAAAGAGTTAATGCAGCCTTTCTCATAATATAATATTTTTATCTATTCATACTCAAAACAGTAAAGTCTCTCAATCTTGAGATTTGTAGCCATATAAAGCCATGTAAAGATGGTTGGGCGCTTCATGGGAAAAGAGTTCAGAAGCTATAATCATTCCAGGGACCTTCAGTTTAATACTGGGTGTATGTATCTGCCTTTGAAATTAGCCTTAATTCCTGGTGATTCCTGATTCCTGCAGGATTTTTGGCAATATTTTTGAAAGCATTTGCCACCTTCTTCCTAGGGCTGAGAGAGAGGTAGTAACCCAAAGTCAGCCAGCCACTTTTCTGGCTGAGGCAGGACTAGAACTTATGATGATTTGTAATCTGGTGCCTTAACTGGCTTAAATATTTGACTTAATTTCTCCCAACTACTTCATTAGCATTGCTAATATATCATGAATGTGTTTCTAACATAAAGATGTGCTGACTATATTCTAAGTTTGTTCAGTTTCTATCTTGTATAGGCTGGCTAGTGGTTTGTTGTGTTCACTTATTTTAGTGTTTAATATATTATGAAAACTCAGCAAATAGACTCATGGCAAAATCAAATTTAGACTGTTGTGTGAACTCAGCCACTTGAAAATGAAGAACCAAGCTGGATCAGATCACACCTGGAACTAGTCTAGTACTGATTCCCACACTAGCCAAAGGGATACCTCAAAAAGAGAATGGTATAGAGCTACAGCATGACTGTATAATTACAGTAGGTCTGTGCAGATTTAGAAGGGCACTATGTTGAGTCCGTCGTGAAATGGTAAGACACGAGAAGCAGTTGTAGTTCTCAGGAAACCTTTATTCTTCAGTTCAGCTTACATTGGAATATGGCGGCAAAAGCCCACAACTCGCAGCCTCCTTTTATAGGACTTTCCCGGGTCAATGTGTTACTTTTTGCGCGCCAGCACTTGCGCATGCGCACAAGCCCTGGCGACAGCCTGTTTGGTCCCGGGCAGCTTGCACCTGCCCGGGACCGCCTGCAATGCCCCGAGCCCGCTTGCAAGGCTCAGGACATAACACCCCTTTCCCCCGGGCTAAAACTACGACCAATGCCAAATAATACACAACCCACTCTTAGTACAATGCTCTGCTCCCCTCCATGTTCGGAGTTCCCCTGTTTCCATTGCCTCAGTGTTTCTACCCTTCTACCGGCTCTGTTTAGCCAATAGTGTTATGTAATCCTCTAAGTACTTAGGAGATTTCCTTGCTCTCTGTGACCTCCTAAGCTCTGGGTGTCTGACAGGTACCCCCTGACTGAGGGGTGATGTGTGTCTGTTCCCCTTGTTATGCCTTGGTGACTCCCAAGGACTGTGCTCCAATGCCTGGCCTGCTTGCTTGCCCACCGGGCTCGTCAGGCCAGGGCTTCTTCCAGTGTATGACCTGGTTGTCCCGCCTAGCTGTAGGCTTTCTGGCCCTTCTAAGTGACTGTCACTGTTGGGCGTTTCTGTAGAACCTCCTAGGTCCGTCCAAGACCTGTCAGGAGGCTGTCTATCCCCTGAATCCCGTTCTGTGTCCGGGCTTTGTGGGTTTCAGTACTGTCCCAAAACTCAGTTGTCCCCTGAGGTGTTGTAGGCGGGATTTGGTTCCTCGACCACCTCCCTGTGTGTTTGCCCCCTTCTAAGGACAGGGTTGAAGTCAGGCCAACTAGGAGGAGTGTGTGCCAGCTCTCTTGCAGGGAATGGATTGTTGGGATGCTCCCGGGTATTCTCTCTGACTGGAGTACTGGGTGATGCGGGATCATGCCCCCGGGGTGACTCCCTGGCTGGAGTAGGCATTGATGCCTGGGTTCTAGTTGGGCTCCCTGACTACCTGTTGGGAGCAATTGCGGAATCTTGGGATGGGCTGATTGTGGCTTCCCCATTGATAATGGGCATCATTCCATGCCCCTCCCTTTGCCCAAAGGGCTCCCCCTCCCCCCCTGGAAAAGACCCAGGAGTCTCAGCGGGAAGGTCCCGTCTAGGGCGAAGTTGGTCAATGTGCCGACGCAGGACACGACCGTTGTCCAAGGATACCTCGTAGGATAGAGAACCTGTGACCCTGGATATAGATGCGGGGACCCATGTATGACCAGGCCCGTAATGACGAGTCCAAACCGGGGCACCCACAAGTAGTTTCCTAGGTGCCCTGGGGTGTGAGACAGAAGGAGGCAGTCTGTCCGGATGCAACCGGTCAAGCTTGGTAGTCAGTTTGCGCCCCCAATGAAGTTCAGCTGGGCTTCTCCCTGTAGAAGTGGATGGTGTGGTGCGATAAGAAAGGAGGAAGTCAGCCAACCTGTGATGCCAGTCCCCGTAGGTGAGCCTCTTCAAGGCGTCTTTGGTGATGCGAACCATGCGTTCAGCCATACCGTTGGTGGACGGGTGGAAGGGTGCAGAGGTGGCATGACGAATCATGTTAGCCTGCAAGAAAGCTTGGAATTCGGAGGAGGTGAATTGAGGGCCATTATCAGACACAATGACGTCTGGGAGCCCGTGTGCAGCAAAAATCCCCCTCAGTACCTGAATAGTCTTTGCAGTGGTGGTGGAAGAGACAGGTACAACCTCAAGCCATTTTGAATGGCTGTCAACGAGGACCAAGAAGAATTGATCCTGAAAGGGCCCAGCGTAGTCAATGTGCACCCTAGACCATGGAGACTGTGTTTCCTCCCATCTATGCACAGGAGCTTGGTGCATTTCAGGGCGTGAGCGTTGACAAAGGTGGCAAGCATGCACCTTAGCTTCTATGTCTTTGTCTACACCTGGCCACCACAAGTGGCTGAGTGCAAGAGCAATGCCAGGATGACCCTCGTGGAGGGAATCTAGGACCCTAGTCCTCATTGAGGTGGGAATGACAACTCTGCTTCCTCAAAGCAGACAACCCTGAGAGGTGGACAACTCGTTCCTTTTAGACCAGAAACTCAGAAACTCAGGACTAGGACAGTGCTCAGGCCATCCAGACAAAACCCAAGAAAGGACACGTGAAAGTGTGTGATCTGTGCCTGATTCAGCGGCTACATCCCTGGCGCTCAGGGGGGACTCGGGCAAGGCTTGAATGGAGAGAGTATTGATGGCTGGCGCGGGGTCAGCCTCTATTACCGGCAGGGGTAATCTACTGAGGCCATCAGCATGGCCCTTCCCAGGCTTGTGAAGTAGGGAAGAATCATATGCAGACAAGAAGATAGACCACCTGAGCATCCTGGGGGAGATGATTTGGGGAGTTTGTTTACGTGTGGTAAACAGTCCCAACAAAGGCTTATGGTCAGTGAAGACCGTGAAATGCCTATCATATAAAAAATCATGGAATTTTTTAATTCCAGCAACAACAGCTAAGGCCTCCCTGTCTATTTGAGCATAATTGCGCTCAGCTGAAGACAATGTTCTGGAGTAATATCCAACAGGAACCTGAGTTCCATCAGCCCTGAGGTGGCTCAGTACAGCACCCACCCCATAAGGGGAAGCATCACAAGCGATGCACACAGGAAGGGATTCATTGAAGTGAGCAAGTACACTGTTAGAAGTGAGCAAGGCCTTGACCTCATTGAAACTAGCCTCATGAGTTTGTGACCACTGCCATACTGCCTGTTTATCTAATAGCCTGTGAAGAGGCTCAGCTACACTAGCCTTGTGTGGAAGAAAGGAATTGTAGAAATTCAGAAGGCCCAGAAAAGCCTGTAGTTCGGCCTTAGACTTTGGCCTAGGGGCTTGCATAATGGCTTTTAGTTTGGATTCAGCAGGATGAATCCCAGCAGCATCAATTTTGAACCCCAGAAACTCAGTAGAAGGCACCCCAATTTTACATTTGTCCTTCTTGAGTTTGAGTCCCGTTTTCCTGAACCTTAATAGGACAGCCCTTAGCCTTTCAGCTAGAATGTGTGTGGAGTCTCCTGCAATTAAGACATCATCAAAATAGGGGCAAACCCCTGGTATACCCCGTAGTGTGTTTTCCATTACGCTTTGGAAAATCCCAGGAGCGACATTTACTCCAAATTGAAGTCTCTTTACCTTGAAAGCCCCTCTGTGGGTCACAATAGTCTGAGCTATAGCAGCGTCATCATCAACAGGCAGCTGTTGATATGCTTGAGCTAGGTCAAGCTTTGCAAAAACGCGCCCCCCCTTGAGGGAGGCCAGGATATGACTGACCACAGGAACAGGATAGGCATGTTGCTGCAATGCCTTATTTAGAGTGCATTTGTAATCAGCACAGATGCGAATGTCCCCATTTGCCTTAAGAGGCGTGACAATGGGGGTCTCCCATGGACTGGAGTCAACTGGTTCTAGAATTCCTTGTTGGATCAGTTTATCCAATTCAGTGTCAATTTTACTCTTTAAAGCAAAAGGGACCCTTCTTGCTTTAATTCTAATGGGAGTGACCATGGGGTCTAGCTTTAAGGACACAGGAGGTCCTTTGAATGTGCCCAGCTGGGGGCTGAAAACATCTGCAAATTCTTTGCAGACTTCCTGTATGTCGAGTGTTTGTAGGCTGTTGAGCCCTGTGACGTGTATTCCCAAGGCCTCAAACCAATCGAGTCCTATGAGACTCGTTCGTTCACCCCCTACTACTAATATGTCTAGTGGACCTTCAAAATCCTTATACTGTACATTAAGGGTGGCCTCCCCCTTAACACACACTCTGGAGTTTTGAAAGTCTGTTAACACAATATCAGAAGGCCTCAGCTTGGCCTGAGTTCCACTACCGGAACAGATCTTCCTAAAAGTGTGCATAGAAATGATCGAAAGTGCAGACCCCGTGTCCAGTTCCATAGTTAATGGAACCCCTTGTAGCTTCACTTTAAGTGACAGCTTTTTCTTAATGGGCTTGTGTGTGCCTGTCCTGTAGATGCTTCTTCGCGAAGCGCAAAACCCCACCCTATTCTGGCTGGGGACCCTGGTACCTTTCAGGCGCAATTCTTCCTGAGGTTGTACCTTCTGACGGCCCAGGCACACAGCTGCAATGTGTCCTTGTTTTCCGCACGCCCAGCAGATAGCGGAGCGGAACTTGCAGTCGGCTCTCTTGTGGCGACCTCCACAACCGATGCACTTGGGGAGCGCTGAAGAGCTTCCTCTTGGTTTTCCTTCCATTGTGGGGTGGAGACGGTCCACTTCCTCGTCCGGATCCTCCTCGGAGTTTCTTTGGACTTCTTCCTGGTGCACAGATGCAGCATCTGGACTGTTTCTGATCAGCCACATGTTCTTGATGGCGCCGCCCGCTGCTTCTTCTGCGGTGACCTCTCTCAAGGCATCTTGGAAAGACAAGTCCTCCTTGGCGAAAAGTCTCTGTTGCAACTCTTGATGCCTTAGCCCGCATACAAACCGGTCCCTCAATCGTTCTTCGAGGTCCTTGAACTCGCAATGTTTGGCGGCTTTCCTCAGTGCAGTGATGTACTCCTTGGCCGATTCTCCGGGTTGTTGATCCCTCTGCTCGAAGGTGTGGCACCACGCGATGACGGACATCTTAGGTTGGAAGTGCTCCTTCAATAATTTCTTTAGATCTGCGTAGCTGACAGACTCTAAAGGAACAGGTGCTGCGAGGTTCTCTGCGATTTCGAATGCGTCTTGACCGCAAACGCACAGCAGGGTGGCAGCCTTCAAGCTCTCTTCCCTCACCTAGTTCACCTTGAGGTAGTTTTCCACCCTGGCTGCGTAGGACTCCCACCTCTCTGGATGTGAGACGTCGAATTCCGAAAGCCTTCCAATCTTCGCCATTTCGTATCAGGAAGAGTTTATCAGCCAGCCTACCCCCGAATGCACGCTGGATTGGCGGGTAGCTGCCGAGTCAACGCCGTTCCTGCCGCTCCGGACTCACTCGGGTAAGCTTACACCTTCTCTTTTCCGATGTAAGGCAATCCCACCCTCGTCGCCAGTGTTGAGTCCGTCGCGAAATGGTAAGACACGAGAAGCAGTTGTAGTTCTCAGGAAACCTTTATTCTTCAGTTCAGCTTACATTGGAATATGGCGGCAAAAGCCCACAACTCGCAGCCTCCTTTTATAGGACTTTCCCGGGTCAATGTGTTACTTTTCGCGCGCCAGCACTTGCGCATGCGCACAAGCACTGGCGACAGCCTGTCTGGTCCCGGGCAGCTTGCACCTGCCCGGGACCGCCTGCAACGCCCCGAGCCCGCTTGCAAGGCTCAGGACATAACACACTACACAAGCTGATGTCTTTTGATAAAAATTGTTAGTCAGAAAAGTTTCCATCAGACTACTGATTTTTTTGCTACTGCAAACAAACATGGCTTCCTTCCTATGAGGACAGTATACTTTTAATGTGTGAATCATGTGTTACACGGTATGAAGGATTATTTGGGAATACTGTCACATATAAGCTACCTGTAAAATAGAAAAAAGAGCACATATAGGAGGAAGGTTATCTGCCATGCAAGTGTTTCAGATCAGATTGCTAGATTGATATTGGCATATTATTTTTTAAATTAAATTGAAACCCTGAGTGGTCAAGTTGATAAGGTGTTTATTGTGGAGAAATATACAAGAGAATGTTCGGTATGCTGCCTTGAACTGCAGTATGAAAAGTAGATGTAAATCTAATGAATAAATAAATGACTACTAATTTATTTATATCTTCCTTTTCCTCCAAAAGTCCAAGGCAACTTCAGTGTGATTTATTAACTTGTGTAGTTTTCATATCCAAAGTGCGAAAGACACTTTGGATCCAAATACTTTAAACCTTCACTCCCTTTATCTTATCCCCATGGTAACAACCCTGTTTGGTTGGGCTAAAAGAGAGAGGGGCTGGTTTTTGTAATATTTTTCCAAGTCTCCATATTTGTATGGGTGGTCTGATTTTATTTAGTAATTAAATAATAATAAAAAATTAGTGACATGTGTATCCCCATCTCCATTTGATTATGTGTATGATCAGGTGTTGAGCTCTCTGAGAAAAAAATATCCCCAGTTCAATGATCTTGAGTTAGCTGATAGATAGATAGATAGAGAGATAGAGAGATAGGGAGATAGAGAGATAGATATAGATATAGATATAACTATTTGCCTAACCATTTGAAAGCCAAGAACTCAAAAGCTCTTCCTCAGGTGGTCTCCCTATTAATGAAGAAAATCCATCACAGTAGGAACTTTTTCTTTGTTGGTTGTAAATAGAACATTACACTAATTTATATCCTTTCATCATTAGGTTTACTGTTACTATGAGATAACATATTCACGAGAGTCTTTTGAGACTCAGCTACCAAACAATATAAATACATACAATCAGACAAGTGCTATTAGTATCAGCTATTATTACTGTGACTATAAACAGAAGCTCTGGAAAATATATGGAAAGCTTTATTATTAATAATATAATTCTAAATGACTCAGTTGTTGTAAATAAATGTAGCTCTTTATGTCCCTGTATTTCTGCTATGGTTGAGACATGCATGTATATTTTGAGATATTATTATATATTAACTATTGGCAGTTCATAAGAACATACAGTAGATAGTCTTTTATGTGTTTTCTCTATAACAGTGCCAGAAACTTATTATGGGAGCAAGGAGAGATTGGATATCCAATTCCAATTTTCTTTGCAATTTTCTCAGTAGCTGAAATATCTCTCTATGTACCTTCTGTGATGAATGAGAATTTTCTTCCAAAAGATTCCATGACATCTTAGTAGCTAAATCAGTGGTTCTCAACCTTTTTAATGCCGCGACCCCCAACCGGTCATAAGTCGAGGACTACTCAACCGGTCGTAAGTCAAGGACTACTCAACTGGTGCAGCACCGTTTGCAGAATGGGACTTTTGGCGGGCTCAGCAGGGCAGAGACAGCCTGGACAATTCCTATTGGCTTTTGAAAGCCAATAGAATTAGACTCTATTCAAGAGAGTCTATTCTATTGGCTTTCAAAAGCCAATAGAATAAAAGGGAGTAGCATAGCTAAGGAAAAGGGGAAAAAATGGTGGACTGCGTTGTTTGGCGACCCCCATGAAATGGTCATTCGACCCCAAATGGGGTCCCAACCCACAGGTTGAGAACCACTGAGCTAAATCAATGTTGGGGGATGGCTTGAAAAAATTTACTACTATCTCTGTCTACTCTGTTAATATTCCCCCTGTCCCCCATTTTCATCTTGTTCCATAGCTTGCCTTCTCCAAGCAATGGTCCTGATATTTCCACCAGAGATTGCTTCTTTCTCTCTTGCTTCTCATTCACTATTTGCTACTGAGCCCTCCCCCCCCCTTTTGGTTCCTTGCTTATAATGGTGATTTTTTTTAAAAAAACCTCTGCCTCACACAAGTGCACATAAAATATAAACAGCAGTAGGCATATCACGGTGCAACATTGGCACTTTCAAAATTCATGCATTCAGTGGAAGAATTGTGCATTTTTTAGATTCCAAGCACTGAAACTAGGCAGAAATTATCTTTACTGCATGATAGCTTAATGCTGCAATCATGTGATATATATCATGTGCCAATTTGGGATCTGCCATTTAATGACCAGGGTGTTGATATGGGCTTTTTGTCCCACAATTTTTAAACTGTTTTTCTTTGGCAAGTTTGAGGATCTTCACTTAATTGGAACAGCATTACTAGAATCACATACATGAGGAATTGGGAGTTATGAACTGCTATTAATTCTTACACCTCTTTTTACCATGCTTTATTTTTTTTATCTTTTCAGAAATGCTCCTGCATGGCAGAACAATATTATGTTAATATCCACACAGAGAATTAGGAAATTTACCTCTCAGTAATGTGATATAGCATGATGATAAATTCTAGTACATTTTCCATTTAAGTTAATAGCTGGAAACAGCTAATGAATCACCCTTTAATCTCCAATGCTCCTTTATGACTTGACTCATAAAGGGCCCTTTAATGAAGAGCTAATATTTCCTTCTAAATCTCATAGCTTAAATGCCACTTGAATGAGCATCGAAGGGGCAAGCACAAATGTACGAAATTAATTTATTATTACTTTTGCGTGAAGTCATTTGAACTTAAAGAACCTCTTGAAGCGTTAAATTGGAAATGCCTGAACAAGCAGTAAAACAAATAAAAATGACAGTGAGTTTTTCCAACATATCTCTCCTGTAATCTATAAACCAATAAAAACATTGAATCTCTCAATCTCTCAGGAAGCATATAAGCTTTTGGAAACTTCCATTGGGCAAAATTATTATTATGGTTCATCACACAGTCAGCCAGATGTTCAAACTGGATTTGGACTTTTATCCACGTATTGAGTCCTTCCCAAGGAACTGGGATATCATTGATAGTATTAAAGGTACCATTGCAGGATATAAGCTGTTCCAAGTAAAGCTGCCTTTTGTAATTTGGTGGTGATTTTGTCATGCTGATGATGTTCCAGTGGTACTCCAGTTGTTTTGGGTGTGATCCACTGTTTCCTCTGCTTCTTTGCAGAGGTAGCACTTCTCATTTTTGGATTTGTATGCATTTGTTCTTAAGGTTTGGTCTTGTGCAGGTAGCATTAGCATGTCTGATTCTTTCCCCAACTTTCCTGCTCTTAGCCATTGCCAGGTTTTGTTATTTTCAAATTATTATTATTGTTATTGTTTTAATGTTTATCTGCTTTTAATTTTGTAAGCCACCCAAAGTCATCTATAGATGAGATAAGAGGCATACAATAAAAATGAAAAATAAAATATGATATAGTGAATATTAGGCTTAGCTAAAATGAAGACAGATGTTTTTCTTTTAATTTCTGAATTAGCATGTTTCTCTCAAGGCATTCTTTGAGTCTTGCTTTTCAAAACCTGAGAGCACAAAATTATTTTGTCCCATATGCTAGGGACCAAATTGATATTAGCTTATTCATTGTGACAGATTAATTCTAACTGTAATTGCTGTTTTTAATACTGAGTCTTCATTTTAAGCTTACAGATAAGCACTGACTTTTTGAACTTGTCTGCATCTTGCCCACCTCATTTTGTAAAGGATTTTGTACAATATGATGAAGAGATCTGGCAAATTGGAAAACTGGTCCATTCATTTTAATAGGCTTTAATAGAAAACCTATGCAAAAATGGATTCTGGATTATTTCTCTCAGACCAATACTGTCTGTGTCTCATTGTCTTGTCTGATAAAGAATATGAAGGGTAGTGGGAGAGAAATTATTTACCTGACATTTGCCTAGTGAGTTGTGGCCTGGGATTTTTAATAGAATAAAAACACCAAAAATATCACAATATGCTATTTTCTGCAGTAGTACCCCAGACAGTGTCTGCTTTTCTTTTCTCACCTTCCCCCAATCATAAGCAGAACTGATTTACATGAAAATAAGGTATTTATTTCATAAAGGGTTTTTTTTAGCTGCCGATGGCTGCCTTCCATGGCAAATCATCTTAATCATTTCCATGACAACCAACTGTGATTGAGGAAAAGCAGAAATAATTTTAAGATGGAGCTTTTCAAAGCTGTGAGTTGCTGGAATGGACAAACAATTAAGGTGCCAGCCTGCTGTACAAAATGACCTGATGCTGAGACATTTTGGAATCCAGGACATGCTTACAAATGGAGCAGGTTCAACAATACATGATTATGGAAAGACCTGGTGAGTTTTTGTTGCTGATCCATTTTACAGCCCTTGCAGTCAATCAAATCCATTTCTTTTTAAGAAGCATCACTGGCAGGTAACACATCTTCTAGAAATATTCAGCATTTTTATCTGGCTCAAACCAGGATAACTGAATCCTTTTGAAATTTGCTGATTCCTTCTAACTAAGCCACTTCCTTTCCACTCTATGAAATTAGAAACATGGAGTTTCTGGATTTTGAGGCAATTTGAAACAAAATAATCATGTCTGGTCCATTCCCTCCCTTCCTTCTAATTTACTCTCCCTCAAAAGGATACATTCTAGATCATGTTGGGATTACAATTCAGAATCTCTACCCTGAAACCTGGAGGGCAATAGATTAGGAAAACCAGTTCTGTATCATTAAAGCACTATGGACCATGCATGTCAAATCAGAATTTTTTATCTGTTAACAAAAATACCTTGTATACCTTCTTTCTAACAATTTCTCCTGGCTGAGATCACTGGTTGATCTTGCTTTGGAATGCCATCATGATAAAACCAACTTTCATTGGGAAAATAGAGGGACATTTTATTTGGAAATGTATTATGGAAATTCCTCACAAGGATATCCAGTTGAGACTGTATTAATATCAATTATAACATTTTCATTCTGCTTCTGGTATATGATTATCCAGCCACACTACCCTTTAAATTTTATTTCATCCATTTTATTTCTCTGAATTCACATAGAACAGGTTCTGCAGTTAGCAGAGTGCCTGCCTGTCTGCCCATCACCAATGCACTGGGTCTTTCCAGAGTTCAGTGCTCTTTCCTAAAACAGATAGATGTATAATATGTGTCATCAAAACCTAATCCAAGGAATCTTCAGTGATGGTCAAATTATGTTCTTTAATGTACTGAAGAAGAGCCTGGCCTCTCCGGTCAATGGTATTAAGCCAATGCTTCAGACCTTCATATCCCCCTTGACTTCCCCAGAATTCTTTATCTACATGCAAGGATTGCAAAAGCAGGTTTTGTAGGCATCCTGATTGGAGTATTGTTATAGCTTTCCGAGGAAACCTGAGAAGAATATAAATAGAAAGGGCATTTTTTTTCCAGAAACTTAACAGAATAACACCTCTACCTTTTAAATATGTAGATTCACAACACTTGAAAAGGACATGGTGTTGATTAAAATTAAATTAAAATTTAGTCTTAATGACATTCATAAATTATCAAGGATTATAATTCAATTCATCTACAGAAAAGAGTTGTAGTTCATAAAACTATATGGCACAGAAAATTTTGTGCCTTAAAGTCTGCAATCCTATATGGTTTTTTTGTAACACAAGTTTTCTTTTGGGAAGACATATATACAATTGCAGTAAACAACTGTTGACTCGCTTAGGGTCCATAGAAGAGCACACAGCCATGAGGCTGGTTAACCCTTTAAAGTCTCTCCCCCCCACCTTTTCAGTGTTAACTTTTTACTGCTTTAACTTTTTACAATATTCATTTATATCTTTTATGTTTTTATGGCTATCGGTACACCACCTAGAATTGCTTTATGAAAGTGATGGGTAGTTTCTAAATGTGATAAACAAACAAACATATAAATAAACAGCATCATTGTGCTATCATTGTTTTCATTGTAACCAAATTTTATATCCTGGAATCACTTAGCAGACAATGTTATTGGATTTAACAGCCTTCTCACCTAGCTGGGAAGAAGAAACCCAGAATGGTAATTTAAAAAATACTAGACATATGAAATGCCACTGAACATTTGATATCATGTCAAGCTTGACTCAAAGAAAGCAACATGAAAAAAAAAATTTCGGACAAAAAGGCTGGTAGGTTATCTTTTCTCCCTCACTATTTAGTCTTCAATAAAAACAGATTAGACTTTTTCTACAAATGAAAGAGTTTTTAAATTGTACTAGTAGAGAGACCAGAATCCAATGGAGATTCACTCTGCAATATAGGTCCAAGTGATTTTGTCCAGTTTCTCTCCCTTTATACATTATTTTAAGGGTTCCAATCAAAGCTAATTTCCAGGACATTACAGGATACAACAGAAAGGTAAACTGATTAAAACCATCACTCTACCAGTGTTTCTCAACCTTGACAATTTTAAGGCATGTGGACTTCAACTCTCAGAATTCCACAGCCAGCATTGCTGACTGTGGAATTCTGGGAGTTGAAGGCCATATGCCTTAAAATTGTCAAGGTTGAGAAACACTGTGAAGTTTCCCTCTTTTTTAGAAATGTTATTTAGCATCCGTACCCCATCAAACTGACATTCTGTTAGTTCATATACTCTATTATCCGCCTTACCCATCTATGCCTTGCAGGAGTCTGAAATTAAGTTTTGCTTCAGGGTGGAAAGGTCTTCCTGCATTGTCAATAAACACTAAATGAGAAGGCTTGCTTCTCCGCACCTGGAAGAAGGGGAAAAAAAAGTCAACCTGGCAATTAACTGAGGACAGAGTAATGATGTGAATGGACTAATGTAATGTTTGATGAAATTTTGGAGTGTTTGCCTTGCTGCTCATCATATTTAGGGTTACATATTCTACAATATTGCAAGAAAAAGAAAATTCAGGAGAAAGTAAGCATACAGCATATCAAACCAACATTCAAACTTAATTAGGATTATAAAAATACATGCCAAGAGTTTCAGTCATGACTGTAGTTGGGTGGTATTTTCAAAGCTAAGATGACAGAAGAGTTGTCTCAAAGTGTATTGCTTCCAGCTTCTTGATTTTCATTTAAAATAGATGTTGGACTACTAATATTTGACAGTACTGTGGATTTGACAACCACTATTGCTTAGACTTTTTAAGGAACCCTAACCTTCCTCCAGAAGGCCCCTGATGTTTTAAATTTGCTATTCAATATTCTGCAATGTTTAATGATTCTAACACTGCAGGAATTTATTTAGTACCCCACTGAGAGTGGATAAAAGAGATAAAAAGGAAGCCATTCCATGGAGAAAGTTACAGATCCAAAATCTTCCAGGCCCTCAAGCATTTTCCTTTGTACAAACCAGTACATCTGATATACAGTAAAATGTCATATAATAGATAATAATAATAATAATAATAATATCTATTATATGATAGTTTACTGTATATCAGATCAATTGCATATTCTCAGCCCAATTAGGAGGAAACATGAAAAATAGATGTCTGTAGAAAAGAAGGGAGCCTCCTCTAAAAACGGTGTTGATTTGAGGCTTCTGAGTCAGAAATCATCACAAGGTATTTATGAGTTCAATCCTCTAGGAAACTCTTCTGTGAAAGTTCCAGTTAAATCACTGAGGTTACAGTTTAAATGATGAATGGATTTTAAAAACTATAACTAGCTTGAGTGCCCTCCTAAGGAATTGGGTAAGCAGTAAAGTTGTAAAGTAAGTTTTTTCCCCCTTCCCTGGCAAGGTAGAAAGCCTTTAATGCCTGGGGAAGGATCATCTTAGGTCAGTGATGGCGAATCTTTTAGAGACTGAGTACCCAACAACACCCCGCCTCCGTTCCACCCCCTGCCCCGCCCCCATCCCGCCTACCCGTAGGGCCACTCACCGCCTCCAGGGCCCACTGCAGATTGCCCAGACAGCCCAGCAGCACCAATGTGGCCATGCCTTCTGCCCGCGCCTTGCAGCATCAACTGTGCGCGATGGGGTGTGAGGGCAGAGTGTTGTCTACGCTGCCTGATTGCCATGTCCTTGGCTGCGCTGCTCCACGTGGGACATGCTCGGGGGCGACTCTCCTCCAGGGGGACTGCTGGTGAGGAGGGGGTTATGGGAGGAGGCAAGGCTGGGGCAATAGCACGTGTGACCACAGAGAGATCTCCGAGTACCGCCTCTGGCACGTGTGCCATAGGTTCGCCACCACTGCCTTAGGTACTTCCCAGTTTATACTGAAGGACTCAGATTGGAATTAGGAAAGTTTGTTAAAGGAATTACTGACACAGAAAGTTGCAGCTGCTATGAGTGGGACACTACTGCCTAGCAACAAGAAAGTTACTAGTCAGAAGGACACATTAGAAGGATGATTAGAAGGCACATAGATATATAAACTTTGGTAACCTCTAGCTTATTATAATAGTAAAAGACAAAACATCAACATGTCATGTATGAAGAAGGAAGGTAAAGTAGAAGAATCCAATCAAAAGAAAATGTGTCAAGGAACCAATGTGTGATTGTTAGAGTGTTAACTTTCTTAATCATAACTGTATAAAATTTGTGCTTGTGCATTGTTCGAGCTCTTGGCTCGTTTAGCTGCTGGATGCTTTTACTGGAGTACTCCAATAAAGAAGCTGAAAAAGCCATTCCTCGTATCTAGTGGTCTTTATTGGCTTTGGCGCCAGATTAGGACCCATTTTCAGTATACACAGTGTTATACACATATATAGATGATTATTAATTTCTTAGATCAGTACTCTATTGTAGCTACTGTAACACTGGTGTGTGTGTGTGTGTGTGTGTGTGAGTGTGTGTGTGTGTATTTGTATACTGCTTACCTAGTTCCTTAGGAGGTACTCTAGTTGGTTCCTAGTTTTTAAAACTGATACATCACATCACATCACATCTCTCTCTCTCTCTCTCTCTCTCTCTCTCTCACACACACACACACACACACAGTTCTTCAAATTACAAATACAAATATGTGTGTATGTGTGTGTATGCTGTTCCAAACTTGTAATTTCATTCTTTATTATCTTTTTCATCCCAGACATTTGTTTTGACATCTTACTAACTGGCTGGGCACAACTATGTATAAGTTGGCTATTCTGTAAATCCCTTGGCTTCAACAGTAATTGGGCATACCAAAATATGGACCAAAAACAGCTCTGCAGGATTTCGGCACTTCTCATGGAGCAACTCCTGAACACAAGGCTCAGAGAAATCTGGCTGAAAACCACAGCAATATCGATCCAGTCGATCATGGACCTGTGAAAAATAGGAAAGTAGAGGGGAATCAGAGTTTTATTTTAGCCACATCAGATAAATAACTTTTCATTTTACACAAGGCAACTATAGTATTTGCTAATTCATGAGTGACAATTCTAGAATAGTCTTTTCAGTGTGTGATCAAGTAAGTATAAAGACAGTATGGTCCAGTAGAGTGCTCGTGAGCTCTAAATTTGAACCTAAATTCTAGTCTAGATTAATTATTTTTAAATTACATCTGTTAAGTAAGAATGGAAACATAATGGGTATAGGGATTACAAAGTCCACTATGGTACATGGATATACATAGGAATAAGCCTCCATCATCAATGGCTCTCACTACCAAATAAGGCTGATTGCCTGACTGACAAGCAGAGATATGCACTCTTTATTTCCAGCAATTGTGAAAGTATTGCATCCGTTTAAGTTATAACCTTCTTTCCTAATACATTTTCTAGTTCTCTTCCTTGCTGCTGTGTATAACAACTAGTATGTCTTTTTCTCATTGTGATGTTACCCTTTTCTCTATATAAATTGACTTTGAGATTTTGAATATTTGTAAGGGTAACCACTTTGAATTCAGAACCAGACAGGGTGAACTTTGGAGGGATGTTCATCCTCACTTGACTACCATCATTCTCCATCATTCCCATAGCTGTCCATGGTGATCTGCAGAAGTGAGACTGCTGTACATGCAGGCTCCCCAAAACACCTGCAAAGTGAGCCCCACACCTTGGGAAACTATTTAAAGAATTCTATGAAGAAGTATTCAGCACTGCATTTACATACTTTAAATCTTGTTTTTGCTTGAACTGTACTTAATATCACAATATCACTCATTGCTGTTGTAGTGTGTTTTATCTCTCTTTTTTTTCTTTAATCATGTCTATTGTTCATTCTCATCCTGGAAAAG
The DNA here is from genome assembly GCF_016545835.1 of Crotalus tigris. Taxonomy (NCBI): domain Eukaryota; kingdom Metazoa; phylum Chordata; class Lepidosauria; order Squamata; family Viperidae; genus Crotalus; species Crotalus tigris. Next base: position 4,394,999 of record NW_024096551.1, on the reverse strand, counting down.
TCAGAACACTTCTTGATGCAGCAGATGAATGCAATGATGAGTTGTTCCCACAAACAGGCTTTCCACCCTGAGAGCATCTATCTAAAAGGAACTGTTTTGATATCCATCAGACAGTTCTCAAAATAAAGTGCAAAAAGTTAAATTCTTTATCGTCTATTCATTGAATAAATAACATTCACCAAAAATAATTTTAGATTTGGCTAAAACAGACTTGATGATGATGAAGTATGTCCCCATCTCGCTCACTCACTCTCTAAATTACAATCTGCTTTATTTTTTTTCTTAGCCCCAGATCCAGTCATCATGCTCTTGAATCACATTTAAATATTAATAGTTCTCTGGCATGTTCAACCAAGGATTTCTAAGTTGTGTTAACTCTTTGCTTTCTTTGTTCAAGTTACTCTTTACAAAAAGGACACTGCTCACATATTCTAACTAGCAAAAGCAAATACTGCCAACTGGACAGGTTCATGCAGCAGTTGGCTTGTGTACATCCAATGAAAAGTTCATAATATGAATGGGAGACCAATCATCATTTCACGGGAATGAAAAATGTACTTGCACAGCATGGTATATAATGGCTTCAAACAATATGATCTCCAACATTCAGCAGGGCCGGCCTTTAACCCCTTTTGTATGTTCTGATGAGCTCTTCTTAATTCTCCATTGTGTCTTAAGAACATTCTGTCAGAGCACTCTGTAAAATAGGAAGGCTGGCTGCCAGTCAAAGTGTTATTTCTCCTGATAACAGCATCATTGCTTAGCTTCATCAGTATCCAATGCATAGCAAGACATTTACTGGAGAATGCTTTTCAGAGGCCCAATAAAGCCTAGAACCAACCTTGGGCAGATCCTTACTTCTCACATGAACGCACTCTTCTAGAATCCTTGTCTCAAAGGAATCTTTTGGAGTGAAAGATTTTAAGCACCAATTACATATATATTTAGGCATCACAGAGAATTATAGCTCTGCTTCTCTGCAAATGTGTTTAATGAAATTTGGTAACTTAAACCCACTCATGCAATAAAAGTTTCTTGGGCTAATTTCATCTCAGGAAAAAGTTCAGTTATTTCTTTAATAAAACTGAGCTGATATTCTCGGCATTAGAACAGATGGTCTGTTCACAGAATGTCTGAAAGTGAGAGTTGGCAGATGTTCAACCATCACTCTGCTTTCTCACTGTCTGGAGTTGCCAGGGAAAATATTGACACCTTTCAAAAAATATACCAAGACCACTTTTACACAGTTGGTGGCACTGAAATTACTGCCATTCATCCATCCCTTCACAGATTCTTTTTCAAAGTGGGAATGGGAAGATCCCTGAAATTCCTATGCCATGAATGATCTTTACAGCCAGCTCACTTATATCTGATTGAGTCCATCTCTGTGTTGTGAAATTAAGGAGTTTTCATTGTTTTCTTTTACCTGCTAGGGTGGGTTCATGGATACGCTCTGCTAATCTTCTGCCTGTCTGTCTCTCATAGTGGTTGTTACAGTACTTACAGTCTGTGTTGTAAGTGACCTGTTTTTTTTTTCTTTTGTTTTACTTAAGATGTTTTGGAGGTCTTTAGTTGGTTTATGTGCTAGGGTAAGATGATAATGGTTTGGTCCCTCTTTAGGTTTTTTAGGGCTGCTCTGTCCTCTATTTTGAATTGTTTTTGCTTCTGTATATTCTGATGTAACAACCAAGAGATTGTATCACACAAACTAGCTAAAGCCTTCCAGTGCTCCCACTGCTGGCTTTCTAGTGTTCATTACTCTATGCATTGCATTTATAATCCCAGTAACCTGCCAAACTTTTGCATGCAAAGAAACAGCAGCCTACAGCCATGAATTAAATTTAAATAAAAAATATATAAAAAAAATAAATTTTGGTTAGTTACTTAGCCTGGTCACATGCATGTTTATTTTAAATCAGTTCAACAGGACTCAAGATTAAATGAGAGATTATGTGGAGATATATAACTATCTCCTAATAGTATTGTTATGGTCTTTCCCAAACTGGTGCCCATCATATATGTAGGGAGTTATGGAATTATAATCCCAATATATCTGGAGGGCATTAGGTAAGGAAACAAGTAAGTAAAATTCAGGCAAGGGAGGTAAAAGTAAAGAAACATTAGAGAGAAAGGTCTGTTTATCCATTTCCCTTCCAGCAGCACCCCCCAACTGCTTTCTGAAGAACAAAAAAATCATAAAGAGATTGGAAGCCATTTTAAGCACAAAAGGGACAAAAAAAATCCCAAAGGCAGAACTTTTTATCTTTTCCATGTTCTATGGCTGCTTTGTTTTAACATTGCCTATTAATTGTTTTTAGAAATATGTTTAATTTACTGAAGTAACTATAGCATAAAGGCAAAAGGAGGGGGGAACTTTGCAAGAGCACACCTGCAGCATCCGTTTGAATGGAAACTAAGTATTGTAGGCTTCCTAGATGTTTTAGATAAGAAGCCTGAAACTAGTTTGTGATTTCTTGTCTTTTATAACTGCACAAAAAATGAACTCCTGATGAATTTGGTGGTTGAGTATTCAGAGGCATGTCTGCCCTTCTCACAAGAAGAGGTACTGCATCAAACATCTTGAAACCAAAGTAATTAAGCTGAAGAGGCAAACACAAAACTGCTTCTTTTTGTACCTTGTATTATTTAACATGAAAGGCTGAAATATCTGGGGTTTTTTTTTAAGTAACGCTATTTAAAGCCACACACTTCGGAAGCTTTTTTTTTCTCACCTGAAAATCTTATCCATGCAGAGAGCTGTGTGCAGAACAATTGCAATTTTATTAGTAACTCACAGCAGAAAAATATTAGCAATATAGCAATAGTATTTAGATTTATATACTGCCCCATAGCAGTTTACAATATTCTCCAGGCAGTTTACAGAGACAGCATATTGCCCCCAACACTGTGGGACCTTATTTTACCAACCTTGGAAAGATGAAAAGCTGAATCAACCTTGAGCCCATCAGAATCAAATTCCAGGCTGTGGGAAGAGTTTTCCTGCAATATGCATTGTAACCACTGTGCCATCAAAGCTCAATAAGTCTTTTTGTGGGGTGTGAGGAGTTGTAGGATGATTCCAATCAATTCAGTTAGTTTTGGGGGGAAGGGGGAGAAGGAGGAGGAAGTTATAACATTAAGATAATTACTTAGATAATTCTTAAGATCCTGACTGGAACTCACATCTCTTAAATATATCAGTCAAAGATGCAATTCCTTTTGTTTCTTAAACTGTTATTCCTCAATAAGTAAAATAATAATAAAGTACATATATATACTATGTCAATACATTACAATATCCTGGGTTCTTGGGAAGAACTCAATGTGCATGAAGGTCATCACCAGCTAAAGAACTGGCAGCTGTGACTTCACATTTTTATGAACACATTATAATAATTTATTCAGTAACATTTAGGAGTAAAAATATGAGCTGGTCTCAGTAGAATTCTTGTAAGATTGTCTGCTTGAAGAAGCTCTGCAAATCTCTGCAAACCAATTTTTGTCCTTAAAAGCTTCTCTATTATAGAAAAACTATCATGACCTACAACATTTGAGAGCCCAGCATACAGGATGCTTGCCTGTTTAATCCACCAAGTACAGCATTTTCCAGGATAGCATAAGAAATCAAAAAGTTTGCATCTTGATCTAAGAATTACTACTTTTTCAGAAGAAAGGATGAAGAATAATATGATGGCATCATTGTAATATATGCTTTTTCTAGCTGGGGCTAATTCATTTCCAGGATCATGGAAATGATGCAATATAAGATTCAGCTCATCAGCAGATAGAATTCCAAAGATCTTATAGTTGCTACTTTCCCAGCTCTTAATCACAGAAGGGACCATTGGGTACTACAGCTATAGCCTATAAACATATTGCTTTATATTGATGCTGTATACTTAATTTTATGCAAGAAAATGATCCCATAGAAAAGTAGCAACAATGCTAATAGGCCTGTGTTAAACTGGCTTTCTGAAAATTAGATTAAATCAAGTTGTTTTTCCAGTGCTCACCAGCATCAATCTAATCAGGAGCATCCATAAAGAAGTAAAAAAAAAAAAATCAAGATGGTTTGTAAAAATTCAAATTAGCAGAACACTGGGTTTTTTCCTCCCTATTTCTACAAGTTTGGAATTATCATCTGCATACTTCAACTTGAACAAAGATTTCATGCTTAATATGCTGAAAGCAATTCATTATGCCAGAGTGTAAATGGGTTTTGAAGCATTTGTAGGTTTCAAAAACAACTTACAGTGCCACACAATTGGATGGATGGGTGAACATGTGAGAAAAGCTTTAACTTGCATTCAGTTTTTCTGCATTCATAATAGAAATTATAATAATTAGTAACAAGTGATAACTAAAATGTTATTTTAAAGATAAATTAATTAACACTATACAAATTAAATTTGGATTTAGAAATTTTAACTGAGGGCCAAGAGCAGATGAGATGCGTTTTTTAAAAAAGGGAAAAATATTCTATTTAGTTTTTTCTATTTGGTTTTATGTGTGCTGCTTGAATTTATATTGTGTGTTTGTACTCTGATATCTTTAAGATTTTTTTGTAAGGCATCCTAAATATTACTGTGATCAAAACACAGAATAAAAATCTTTCTGTTACTAATTCTACCAAAATATAAGCTATCCTTATACTTTCCAACTAATTTTATTTATCCATTTAATAACAACTTAGCAGAAATAATGGTGCACTTTGAGAGAAAAAGACTAAATTAGTTATATGAATAGAATATTCATGAAAGTCAAAACAAGGGAGCATTCCTAGTGTTTTCAAAACTACTGTATTTATGTTTGTGTGTCTGTTGTTTTTATTTAGTACATTTCTACTTTCCTAATAATTCTGTGAACTAAGGAGGAGATTGGAAACCAGGTTTCTACTGCTTGAATATGGAATGTATGAAATGGTTTTCTGCAGGCTATTTAAGAACTCCAGATTTCATTGTGTCGTAGGTTGAATTGGTCACTGATAGATCTCCACCATGTGTTTCATTAATTAAAACTACTAAATAATGTGAAAAGACACATCACGTTGCGTATCAAAGGACAGATTTCTACAATTAGGTAGCCCATGAATGTAAAATCAGAAATTATTTCCAAACTCTGAACTCTGAAACATGGAATTCTATTATTATAATGAGTCAACTAAAATTATAGCACATATTAATTGCATACTAATTTACCAATTAATTATTAAATACTCTTTAAATTATTATAAACTCAACAATGCATCCCTAAATCCTGAGATATTATATTATGTGTAAACCATTCTTCATTAAATTAGAATCAGTTACCATTTGGAATTGAAGACTAGTGTGAACCCCTTCCTATCATGAACTTGATGGAGTATCCTTTGTATATAATCAGATTTGGTGACACTTTTGTTACACATTGCAAAGTTTTGTATTGTATTGTATCTTGACTCCTATCCAAAACATTGATCTACCACCAGTCTACCTGCAGAAGAAAATCAAAGAGTGCCAATTTAGCCCATTCAGAATGTAGGACAGTTAAACAAGGAGCTTTCCCAAGTGATGTTCTGGAATCTTCCATGCCACACCGTTGTTGCAATAAGTCCTGGTACTGCAGCCATCTTATAGTAAAGGAGTTCTGATCATTATTTGAATCATTCAAGTGCTGTATATCTGGTGCCCACCATACAATGGGTCTAATAGCACCATTGGTGTACTTGTAAGGTAGTAAGTGGCTGCAAAATCTCCTGGCCACCACAGGTAAGCTCCGGCGGAGCCCCAAAATTCTGTCCAAGTGGAATGCAAGAACCTCATAGAGATCAGTGGACCTTTTGATTAAACCACACAGCCCATTCAAACACAAACTTTGGGAGTCTTGAAAAGGGGCATCTTGATTATATGACAGACCAACTCTAATTATTTGCCCGTGGCCAGGAATTCGGTCCTTCTTTACCACTGTACCATTGGCCATAAGCCTCATTTTTTCCACATCATCTGGAGTGAACCATGGAAGGTTTTCCTCAGCAAACCTCAGCCTGTTCCCCTTTTTCAAACTAAGATCATTGTACCACAAGTTTTTGCATTGTTCTGATTTTTGCAGCTCCCCTTCATCTGCATTCCAAACATAAGGTCTCTGAAGATTATGGAAATGAGCATTATCCCTCTGTTCCTGAGTGTTGGTTGTGATCTGGAAGGATTGTTTGTTTGAGATAAGTGTTTTGATTAAATCTGAGGATTGGCAGGCAGCACTAGCTGCCTGTGCATCTGGCTTACATTGCTCCTGTGATAAAGTGAGCTGACTTAGAGGAGTGTCCTTAAGAAATAAAAAGGCTCCAGGCTTTTCATCTTGTAAAGGAAGTAGAAAGGGGGCTAACTGCCTCTGCCATTTCCAATTCACCTCCTTCTTGCTTGGGTGCAGTGAGAAGCTCAGGTCTCTTCCAACATCCTTTAGAGTCAAAGTCATATCAAAGCTGCTTTTTTTCCCATTAGACCTGGAAGGATACTCTTCATGTTGGAGTCTTCTGCCAAGGCCAAGGTCATTTTCTGCTGCAGTGTTATGGTTTTTAATCCGGAGAGGGAAATTTCTCCTTTTGTTAAAACCTTTACCACTTAATCCACTCTGTCTGTGCAGCAGGCATTTCTGTTTGCAAACTGGACTAGGATTTGAAAGGGGTTGCTTTCCCTGTGCATGAGTCCATTTGCCAAGGCTAAAATGTGGTTGCTGTTGGACAAAAGGGATAGTGAAATTTGTCTGCAGATGCTTAGAAAGGGCAGGTTTCATATGACGCATCTCCCTAGGCAAATGCTGGAAATTCAAATCTTTGGACTTGCTCAAGGATGTAGGACAGAAGCTTGTAAAAGTGATCACAGATAATGCAAGCAAGAAGCAGTAACCAGCCACAGGAAATCTCTTTAGCCTTATTCTGCACCAAATTCTATGGGCCTGTGGAATAAGAAAAGGAGATCTTATTTTCCAGAGAAGGCAAATATGCAGAGCTTTCCACTTGAGTAAACCAAACCCACAGAATATCCAATGACATATAATTTATAAAATGTGTGGACAGAGAAGAAAACTGCTGTGCCGTTGCCATTTCTCACAGTTCTGTATTCAACTGCCATTGATTCATGTATTTATTGCAAAGATTTATCTACTGCTCCATCACAGGACGCACATAGTTCATATCCAATAAAACATAATAAAGGCAATATCATAAAAGTCCCCACAAATTTAATTATTGAAAAAGTTATTGAAACCACAATATTAAAATATTAATATTGTTTTAAATATTGAAATCATGATATTAGAATACTAATATTGTTTATTGTTTAAAATGCCAGTGAACCCATACTCAACCACTGAGATCCCAAATGCCAAAAAGACTATCTAAAGTTCAACAATGAGATGGTCAGGCCCACAACATTTCCATTCAGGTGAAAGCTATCACTCTGAATTGTGCTCAGAAAACTCCTGTTACCCAGTGCTGTACCTACAATTAAAGAATTCTACTGCATTATTCAGTCTCGACTGCCAACAAGTGACTAATTGTACTACATTTTATTGGTAGCTTTAAATGTATCTCCAGTAGACAATTTTCCAACTGTATTACCTTGAGGTGGTGTGTACATGAATCGATGGTCCAAGAAGTGCCCCCAGCCCCAGATAGGCAAAGGTTCTCCTTGTCAAGTTCTCTATCTAGCACTTGCCAACCCAGAAGAATCCTAAACTACATCCCAGCTCTTTCAGAGGCAGGGCTATTCCATCCAGAAACCCCAGTGGAGCCAGATTTTTCTTTCCCAAGAATACTACTTTTGTCTTGTGGACTTCACTTCTAGTTTGCTTTGTCCTTTCTAGCCCTCTAGAGGCTTCACAAACGTGAAGAGACATATGTGAAGAAAGGGGCTTTGGTATGTAACTACAGCATGAGATGTCTATATGATGAATACAAAAAGACAGAAATATTTGGAAATTCCCAGATCATGTTTTGAGTACTTGACTAATCAATGCCTGAATAACACTTAAGGAGGTAGAAAAAGTCCAAAAAGGAAAAGATGTCCAATGTTTTCTATGATTACTTAGAAATCAGACATGAATCCTTGATCTTAGTACAGACTATTGATCTTTTCAATTTACTTCTCACAGAGAGTAATTATCATGTCTTCCCTTGTGCACTGGCTGCTCCCATACACTGGACTGCATCACTTGGCCATCCCAGCAGCCCCTCCAAATTATTCCAGCTTAGCCCTATTCACTGCCCTGTGGCCAGGCTGACAAGTGCCTGAATTTTGATCATGTGACTGCAGGGGGGACGAGGCACTGCAATGTCTGTAACTTCAGAAACCAATTATAAGTTCGTTTTTTCAACAATCATAACTTCGAAGAGCCTGTGAACAAATAGCTGTAAGTTGAGGATTAGCTATAACTGCATTCTCCTCCAAAAGTCCAACTTTCTTTATCTCTCACCTGGATACTTTTTTCTCTCACCTGGATATTGCAGATACTTTTACACAATGTTTTTATTGGAGTGGTTGATATATGCTGGATTTCAAAAAGGGCTATTATAAAAAGGTTAAGATTTCCACAAATAAATCCTATTATGCAGTGGTGGGATTCAAATATGTGAACAACCGGTACTCTGTGTGGATACTGCTTCCGGAAATCCATTCTGGGCCTGGGCAACAAAAAATTAGCTACTGGTTCTGCCGAAGTGGTGCGAACTGGCTGAATTCCACCACTGCTATTATGACAAGATTCACCTGATTGCCATGGAGCCAAATTCTACTTACTAAATATCAACTGAGTGATTTTAAAAAACATGCACACAGCCAGCAGCAATTCTGCATTCTTGCATAATGGTCTAGTGCATTATGTTTTTCAAGTGTGGCAACCCTTTTTTCAAGTGTGGCAACCCTAAGACGTAGGGACTTCAGTTCTCAAAAGTCCTCAGTTAGCATGCTAGCTTCCCCAGCTAGCATCTACTTATGCCAGGATTACACTTCTCAGCCCGAAAAGATAATGTACTTGAAGCCAAAATACCCTGAGGCCCCTTGGCTGGAGAAAGTTTTTATAACAATGGAATTTAGGCCACCTGCCTAATAAGCAAGAGTAAAAATGTCAAGATGAAAGCTGAGACCACACAACTGAAACTCTGCCTTTTTTACATGTGTCACATGATCAATGCACATAAATGATTGTATGCATCATGGCCATCATCTTAACTGAATTCCCTTATGGATTTTCCTGTCTAGGCAAATTCATAGCTTCAACAAAAAGAGATTCTTGGTTTTACAATATATTCAGAGGAGCCAATGTACTTATTAAAATCTTTATCATAAAAATATAAACACTTGACATCACCTTGTAAACTCTACAAACTTTATTGGGATAACTGCAAACCCATGTACAATTTATTAGAGTGAAAGCTCCACCAAATTACTGGGTGTCTTATTTTGATTTTATAGATGAGATTAAACAAAGCTCTTCAGCTTTCTGAAATTAGTCATTAGCTTTAATTGGGCATACAAACAATTTGATTTTTATTTGTTAGCATTTATGCTGGTAGTGTGATGTAGGAGCAAATTCTACAAATAAACAAATTATTATGAATCTGGTTTAACCGTACCTTTGGGAAATATTAAGAAAGTAAAAATATTATCTCAGAGAATAATATTAACAAAGAAATTTATCAGCTTCAGTTTTCTTAAAGATATCACTCGGGGGGCACGAAAATAGGATACCATGTTGTGCGGTGCAAAAACGGGCCAACACCGCACCATGGGGTGCAAAAACAGAACTCCACCACGCCAAGGAGCACAAAAACAGGATGCTGCCGTGCCTCAGGGCGCAGAAACAGGGCACTGTGCACAAGAATGGGGCAGGGCTAGCAAGTATCACAGAAGTGCTAGCCCTACCCCATTTGCGTCACACACATGCTCTAACTCTGACAGTCCTAGAAGTCACTAAGTCTGTTGCTCAATAAAGTGATTATTAATGCTGATGGATGGTAGCTAGCTGCAGGGCTTTTTTTGTCATAGAATGCACCGGAATGCATTCCGGCACGTTTTTTTTTAATGGATTTTCCAAAGTTGTGTTCTTTTCTTATTGTTGCCCTCCTTATCCTCGTTTGTTTTTAAAAATGCCCCGCTGGTGGTACGGTGCGAGCTGGGTCCCCTCCGCCACTGTTTGCCTCTTCTAGGAGGAGCCATGAGGCGCCGGAGCACCACAGCCAGAGCACCACAGCCAGAGCATGGCTTGATTGGCTGGGTTGGACCATGTGGTGTAGAAGCCGATGATGGCGGTGGGAGACACATAAACATGGAGGCCATCTTTCATGAGAGGGTGAATGAGCCTTTTGCCTTCCGTTACAGAAGGTGGGGTGTGTGTGAGGTTAAAAAGAGGCAAAGCGAGAGGAAAGAAAGGCGGCTGGTGTGGGAACTTGCCCGACAGCAAAACTTTGCTGTTTCAGTTTCCTGAGATGTCTACGAAAATCTTTTTTTAGTCTTTTATGCTTTATATTCAAACTGCAGAGGGGAAGAATAAGAATAAAGCCACTGCCTTGTGATTTGGAAGTATTATTAATAATAATATATATTAATTAGGTATTGGTCAGATGTAAAGGTAAATCTACAGTAGGAGGTTTAATCAGATCTATTTATTAAATTGGGTTTAATTTAAAGCTAAATTAAAAGTAATCTCTTCACTGACAAAGTTTCAACTTTAATTTGTTTCAAGTCAATATCCATATTAAACTCCAAATGTAAATTTTTCCAACTTGTTTGACAACTTCTTAAAAATAATTCAATCTTTTACAAGCAACCAAATTTTGTTTTATTGGGCCAATTTCACTCCACATAGAAAGCTGACATTTCCACTCATTAAACTAAATGGGTGTGCCAGTGGTAAATGTCCCAAAAGATTAATAAAATGCCTTCTTGTAATTTAAAGCCACACAGTGCATGGTAGCATTGATAGTATTAACTTACCTTGAACAAAATCCTAGTCTTTTAGATAAACTAAAAATTGAAGGTTTTTTTTTTCAACTACAAAGATAAACCTTGCAAGGTAGGCAAGGCGAGTTGTATGAGTTCCAGCACCTTTTTTTTTTTTTTTACAAAAAGAGCACTGCTGCTTTGAGATAATTTAATAGAATCTCATTTCTATAATCAGAAGAGGGCCAAATGATGGAAAGCTACAGAAGACGAGAATTTGTCAACCTAGTTTGCCAACGCTGTTAGGTCTGCCACCATATCCAGAATCTAGGTGCTGGTATTAATTAGCAGCCCCAATTGAAGGTAATATATTTTTAGTTATGATGTTGTTAGCTATATTTCTATGATAACTGCAAATAGGACCAATGTTCAATAATCTGAGAGAAATCAAGCATTTCTAATAACTGATTGAGGATTCTACAGTAAGCAGCTGGTAACAATTTTTTCAAATGTCTTTGAGAGTTGGAATTAAAATTAAAACTTCTTGGTGAAAGTAGAATGGGCTGACTCCAACCTTCTTAAAATTCATTCTCATAGTTCCTATCCATAAAGTAGATGGAATTTCAGTAAAGCCTGCACTTAGAATTGACTTTTTTCTGCTGCCTTTCAGTTTATTTAATATAAATGTCCCATTCTGCATCTAATAATTTTAGCCCTCTCAGCTATAAAGTTCAGGGTCTTCATTTCTCCATCTGTACCCTTTTCTCCTCCAGGTCCCCCCCTTATTATTGTAATTCATTCTACCCAGGGCTCCTGCTCCAAACATAGTCTTGCCTTGTGGAAACAGAATCAATATAAGTTATGAAAGGAACCATGCCAAAAATCTGCCTTTAATTTCCTTGTCTGTTCTTCCTCTGGTCTCTTTAGAGGTGAAGACATCCATTCCTCTAAACATTATATGAGCAATTCCAAAGTAAACATGCCATTTGCTATGAATGCTTGCAAATGAACGTGACTTTTCATTACAATTTTTTCCACAGTTTTGTTTTGGTAACAAAAAAGTGCCCTAGCATTTTGGTTTTTGGAAATAGTTTCCATGCGTACATGTGCACATACATATGTAGATAACCCTTGAAAGTGAGGGTGTGATTCAGTGCTATACACTTATAACTAGTGTGTGATATTCCATATATATTTAACTAATGCTGCAATCTAAGCCTTAAAGTTATTCAAAAAAATTTCTTGCTTGAATATTTCAATGGTCTTTAAAAGAAATGTGTTCACTTGATAAGCAAGACAGGAAGACACAATCTATTTTTTTTTTTTTTTTTTTTTTTTTATTAAAAGTTTTATAAATTTTACAAAAAAAAACAAGAACAATACAGAACAAAAAACAACATATACAAAAGAAAAAAAAATTAAACAATACATATAAAAAAAACCCCCCACCCCACACCCCTCCCAAAAACCCTCCCTTCCCCCCCCCTGAGCTTCCCAGAGCAGAATATAGGCTTAAGAAATAATAATAAAAAAAAAAAAAAATAAAAATAAAAATAAATTAAAAACTTTATATTTATATATATAAAAAAGATATCTATAATATATATAAAAATAAAACTTATGAAAAAGCTATATAATATTTTTGTATACCCAATCTAAATTGTATAAATTTTATCCATTTGTCCCAGATAGCAAAAAACTTCTCTTGCGTTTGTTGCTTTAAGAAAGCCGAAATCTTTGCCATTTCTGCCAGATAAGCTACTTTAAAAAACCATTCCTGCAGTGTAGGCAAAGATTCCTTCTTCCAATATTGTCCAATTAACAGCCTCGCGGCTGTGATCAAGTTTAACATCAATACAACCTCCTTTGTATCACAATCTGTAACAATACCTAACAAAAATAATTGCGGAGTAAATTTTACCCTCCTTCTAAAAATTCTCTGGATATTCCACCATATTTTGATCCAAAATGCTTTTATCTCTCTACATGACCACCAAATATGATAATAGGAAGCCTCCTTATAACCACATCTCCAACATTTAGGTTGCACGTCAGGGTACATGTAAGACATTTTTTGTGGATCAAGGTGCCATCTATAAAACATTTTATAAAAATTCTCCCTTAGATTCTGTGCTTGAGTAAATTTGACATTTCTCACCCAAATAGTTTCCCAGGTGTCCAATGAAACTGGCTCACCAAAGTTCTGCGCCCATCTAATCATACAATCTTTAATTAGTTCCGTTTCTGAGTCCAATTCAACTAAAACCCCATAAATTCTCTTAATGTGGGTTTGTCTTTGATCCTTCAGTTGCTTAATAAGATTTTCATCTTCTCTAAGAAAACCCACCTTACAATCCATCTTCCATCTATCTAGTAGTTGCCTATATTGGAACCAAGAATAAGTAAAATTTTCTTGTGCTAATTCTTCCCGTGATTTTAATTGCCAGTTTTGTCCATCCCATTTAAGTAACTGTCTATAAGACACCATATCCATTTTAACCCCTCTTTTTATTCCTTCTATCGCATGCCAAGGTATAGCCCATAATGGTACTTTAAAATCACTTTTATAATATTTTCTCCAAATCCTAAGTAAAGAATTTCTTAAAATATGAGATTTAAAAGCCCAATCTATTTTTTTATTAAATATTAAATAGGCATGCCACCCATAAAGTAAATCCCATCCCTCTAGATAAAGTATCTCAGAATTTGTCAAATTTACCCAGTCACTAATTAATGTTAAAACCACCGCATCATAATATAATTTCAAATTTGGTACCTTGAGTCCGCCCCTCTCACGGAAGTCTTGCATAATTTTGAACTTAACCCTTGGTTTTTTCCCTGCCCAAATAAATTTATTGAGACCCTTCTGCCACTCATTTAAATTAATCTCATTTTTCAAAATTGGTAACATTTGAAACAAAAAAAGAAACTTGGGTAGAATATTCATTTTTATCACTGCAATTCTTCCCATTAGGGATAATTGCAGCTTTTCCCAATTCTTCAAGTCTTTCTGTACCCCGACCCACAACCTTTCATAATTATTTTTAAATAGTTTTGCATTAGAAACAGACAGCATCACCCCCAAATATTTTACCTTATTAACAATCTCAAAACCCGTCGAGTTAACCAAAATCTGCTTCTCCTGACTCGACAAATTTTTAGGTAAAATTTTAGTCTTATTTACATTAATCTTAAAACCCGAGACCAAACCATAATGGTGAATCAACTGTAATAAGTTTACTACAGAATAATCAGGTTGCGACAAAGTAACAACCAAGTCATCCGCAAAAGCTCTCAACTTATATTCTTTTTTATTAACATATATTCCTTTAATTTCCTGAGACTCTCGAATTTTAATCAATAATATTTCCAATGTTAAAACAAACAACAATGGCGATAAAGGACACCCCTGTCTAGTACCTTTCTCTATTGTGAAAACCTCCGACAAACCTCCATTAACAATAAGTTGTGCTGTTTGTTTTTGATATATTACCTTAAGGGCTTGTAATATGTTTTCACCAAAATTCATTTCTTCCATTACTCTTAGCATAAAATGCCAATTCAGTTGGTCAAATGCTTTTTCAGCATCTAAAAATATGAGCCCTGCAGGAACTTGGTTGTTCTTATCTAAGTATTCTAATAAGTTAATAATTTGTCTAACATTGTTTTTCATATACCTTCCTGTTATAAACCCTGATTGATCTTTATGCACAAGATGATGCACCACCCTCATAAGCCTATTTACCAAAATTTTTACAAATATCTTATAATCCACGTTTAAAAGAGATATAGGCCTATAGTTTTTTGGTAAAGTAAGATCTTGATCCTCCTTTGGAATCAATGATATAAAAGCACTACGCCATGAAGGAGGAATCTCTAAACCCTGTAAGATACCATTAAAAAGATCATTTAATGGTTGAATCATCTCCTCCATTAAAGCTTTATAATAAACAGCTGTTAACCCATCCGTACCCGGTGCTTTCCCTAATTTCAATTGTTGAATTGCTGAGGCGATTTCCTCCTTAGTAATTAAACCATTAATTTCATATTTCTGATCCTCAGTCAGTTTAGGAAAACTTGCCTCAGCTAAATATTTATTTATATCTAACAGTTGTACATTAGTAGATTTGTATAGGTTTTGATAATAATCCAAAAAAGATTTTTTAATTAATTCCTTCTGAGAAACTAGTTTACCCTTATAATTTATTTTCTCTATTATTCTCAGTCTCTGTTTCTTTCTTAATTGATAAGCCAACCATCTCCCCGGCTTATTAGCATTACAAAATGTATTTTGTTTCATAAATAATAAATTGGTTGCAGCTTGATCTGCTATCAACATATTAAATTGTGACCTTAATAACTTTACAGATTCTTTAGTACTTTCATCAGAAGGATTTAGAATCAAAGCCCTTTCTTTTAGTTTAATTTCATCTTCAAGTTCTCTACGTTTCTGAGTCTGATTTCGCTTATAAAAATTATTCATTTTTATCAAAACACCGCGCATAAATGCTTTACCTGCATCCCATACCATTGACATTGAAGTCCCCTTATACATATTCAAAGCAAAATAGTCCTTTAAACACTCCTTTAGTTTTTGAACATTCTTCTCTTGTCTAAACAAATTTTCATTAACTCTCCAGGATCTTCTTTCCTCTTTCTCTTGAATCAACTCCATCCAAACTGGACTATGATCCGTCAGTGATCTAGGAAAAATCTTTACATTCTTTACTTTATTATACAAATCCGTGGTAATCAAGAAAAAGTCAATTCTTGAAAAAGATTGGTGTCTGTCAGAAAAAAAAGTAAAGTCTCTCTCCTCTTGATTACGTTCCCGCCAATAGTCCCTTAATTCCCAGTCTTCTTTCATATCAAAAAAGGCTTTAGGTAGCCTTGCTTGTTTAAGAAAAGGAGAGGAACCTTTCTTATCCCTTTGTGTATCTAAGACACCATTCCAATCACCCATTAATACCACCGATCTATAATCAAGCAAAGTTATTTTTTGGTGTAACTGTTTATAAAATTGTTCCTGTTGTTGATTTGGAGCATAAAGTCCAACTATAAGTACTTTCTTACCATAAATACCAAGTTCAATCATCACATATCTCCCCTGGGGATCTGATTCTACCAGACAAGCTGGCAGGTTTTGTTTGACATATATAACAACTCCCCCTTTCTTCCCAGGTGCAGGAGATATAAAATGAGATCCCAAACGAGCATTAACTAAATATTTCTGATCTTTAAGTAGAATATGAGTTTCCTGTAAACAAATAACATCATTGGTATGTTGTTTCAAATAATAAAAGATTTTTTTCCGTTTCTGAGGAGAATTCAATCCATTAACATTCCAGGTCAAAAACTTTGCCATCTCCCTTGGCACGCAGCCTGGAGAAGACACCATCAAACTCTGACAGAGCTGCGTGTGTTGCATAACTCTTGGGTCTTGCTCCTCCCACCGGCGGTGATGCACTTCCAGGAGAATTCTCTTTGGGCTCTTTTTTACGTTGCTCTTTCTCTTTACGCTTATAAGCTGCACGAGTCATCCTCTGCTCTTTAGCCTCCGTTTGGCGTTGCTTTGCCACTTCTATCATCCCTGCGGAAACCAAATCTAGTGCCTCAGATTGCTGCTCAGGTTCCTTAGCACTCAAAGATTTCCGACCAGATGAAGTTGAGCCTGCACTCAGGACCGAAGTATAGAAATCTCTAGCTTTGTCAACTGTGTTCAATCTGTAACGTGTCCCAGCATGGCTCAAAACGATACCCATCGGAATTTCCCATCTGAATGGCATCGATCTAGCTTTAAGCTCATTGGTTAAAAAAGCAAAGTCTTTCCTACTTCTTAAAATTTTAGATGGGATTTCCTTTAGAATGATGACATCTTGGGCGGCAATCTGAAATCTTTTGTTGTAAAAAGCTTGTATAATCTCATTCCGCAGGGACTTCTTTGTAAAGTAAATCACCACATCTCTGGGCAAATTCTTCTGCTTAGCAATCCAGGAGTTGAGTCTATAAATTTTTTCTACTTCTCTCTGTAATTCTCCTTTATCCATATCCAAAGCCAGCGCCAGATCACTAAGAACCACCTCCATCAAATCTTGATTCATATCTTCCTTGAGGCCTCTAATCCTCAGAGCATACTCCATTTGTCTGTATTGAAACATCAAAATATCTTCTTGTGAGGAGTCCACCTTCCTTTCCACGTCTTGAATTTTGTCATCTAAAGAGTCAACTTTGTCTTCCACTTCCTCAAGCCTTGCATCGAGCTTAACCACCACAGTAGCCAAACCTGAAACAGCTGCCAGTATATCTTGTCGTAATTCATTATTATTTTCTTGCAATTTAGACTTTATCCCCGTTGTCTCTTCTTTGAGATCAGATTTAATTTCTGATTTAATCTGTGAAACAAATTGAGTCATTTCCTCTCTCATTTGAACTACAATCTCTCCCATTATGCCTCTAACCTCTTGCACTGAAAGTCCAGGTAGAGGAGGGGAGGGTGGTGGCTGAGCCGGTGGTGCATGTTTAGATTGTTGTTGTAGCTGTGCAGTGGAAGTTATAGGAGAAGAAATAACCTTGGGTACTGAGGAAGGCTGCTGCCTCTTTGAAGCCATTTTAAAAAGCACAATTGTCACTTCCCTTTCCCCTCCAGCCAAAAAGGGAGGAGGAAAAAAAGAAAAAAAGAATTTTTAAAAAGAGACAAACTATAATCATTAAAAGTCCAGAATAAATCCCAAGAATAAGTAATAAAAGAGCAAACAATTCAAAAAAAAAAATTCTAAGCCAAAAGCAAAAGCAAAAGCAAAAAACAATCCTTAAAAAGGGAAAGTAAAACAAAAGAGAAAGGAAAAAAAAAACTCCGACACTTTCAAAACGCCATCTTAAGTCCTTTCACTAGTATAACAAAGAAAAGGAGGAAAAATAGTAAAAATCAAAAGATAAAAAAATAAACACCTAAAATATAAGAAAAAGTCCTTTAAACTGCTCCGTCCGTTTAAAAATTACTCACCAAAATGCTGTAAACACGGAGATAGAAGCGGCGGTTTCTTTTGCTTCCAAGGAAGCAAAAACAGCTGGGAGGCGGAGATCAGCAAGAGCTCCGAGGGAACACTCCTTTCACCCCCTCTAGAAATAAATCCAGAGGGGGTTCAGGGGTTCTACCTCTACTCTTGCGTTCTCTATCCCTTCCCTTTGCCCGGGAAGGGATTTCCGAGCCGCGGGCCATCTGATGCGCGCTGCGCTCCGCGGCTCTGACACTTCCCCAGCTGGACGGCTAAAAGCTAGCCGCCATCGCCGTCGCCTCCCACCGGAAGCTCCCGACACAATCTATTTTTTAACATAAATAGGGAGAATAAATACATAGCTACCCTTTTTCCAGATTCAGCCTGAGAGAAAAAGGCTCTTTTTTCTCTCTGATCTTCATCTAGGCACCAGAAATCTCCCAGCCTCAAGGAACTTACATCCAAGGCAGCTGGTGATTCATGGAAAAACTGCTTTTCAGCTTGACACAGTATCTCCTGTCATTTCAAAGCTTTAATCTTGGAAGTCAATTTATATTATATTAAAAAGCAGTGTTATGCAAAGAGTGCTTCTTGATGCTAAATCCTTTGAATATAATTCATTTTCTCAAACTTAAAGATGAAAAAAATGCAAAGAGATCTTCAGATTAGCATCATTTGCTTCTTAATGCAAAGACATCTGCCCAAGCATTCTCTGTAAAATATTGGCCCAGGGCCTTGCCCAGGCCTAGAGAAAAGCAAATATTGAGTACCGTAAGTCTGGGGAAAACTTCAGCCTTTCTGAAAAAAAAAAAACCAATGAAAACATGTTATGCATGCCTTAGGATTATTAATTGTGTGGCAATACTTTGGCCACCAGCTGTATCTAGTTGATAACCACATAATAGATGGATAGATGGATGAATGGATAAATGGGTTTTAACAATTTTTATTATAATAAAATCTGATACAAATTAAATTTAGCAAAGAAAATAGAAAGGAATACAAAATGCAAGGAAAAAGAAAGGAAAAAGAAAAACAGAAGAAAAGAAAAAAATCCAATCTTCAGCACAAGTATAAACAAATTTAGAAACCTTCTGTAAAGTTACAAACATTTATCTCTTCATCCTATATGCCATCTTATCTATAGATAAATCCACAAAGGACTGTCTTGTCAGTCCTGGTGTCAGCAGAAAATCCAAACTGGTAGCCAGAAGTAACAGCATATTTTATTTAGCCTTGATCAAATAAACCAACTTCATAATCCTTACTTTTACTTCTAACCGTCTTCATTTTTAGTTCATTCAAATTTTGCTTTAGGATTTGATTGCTCTTCATTTCTTCTTTGTTCCATCACAGAGTTCTTCAAGGCTTTAAGAAGTAAATCCAGAGAGAGGAAGATGATGATTATCCAAGCTGTTGCTATTGAAGTTGAAGATCAGGTGCACATTCTTTACATCCCAAAATAGTATAGGTGAAAATGAATGAATAAATAATAATAATAATTTAAAACGCTTCCGAGCAGTCTTGGAAATGATTTCTATATGAACTCTTTCTCCTGAATGTTTCAGCCTTCCCTTCCAAATAAATGACCACAAACACACATACACATGAACACACAAAGAGAAATCTTTAGATAAGCCCTCGGTCCCATCCATATCACTTCTGAGAGCGTTTGCCTTCCTGAACTGCTTGTTCAGGAGAAAAGCCTTCCAGCATAAGGAGGCAATATCCTGGATGTACATATAGAAACCTATACATGTATGTGCAGAGAATTTTTGCTCCTCACACTACTGGCCTGGGCTTCTAACAGGGAAGTGAGCAGGACAATGGGGTTGATAGAATTATGCAAGCCGAAGGAACAATTGGGACATCAGATTGCAACATATACCACAAGTTTTAAGCTCTTGTATTTCCTTAATCGGGTCAGCAACATTATAGTAGCAGAATGAGATGCATTTAACCATTTTCAGGAGACTGGAGAGTATCACAGCATAGACTGTATCTGGTCTGCAGGCAATAAAAAAAGAAGGTGTACATGATGAATTTTCTTCCCTATGTTGGAGGAGACTGGGGAGGAGAGGCATTTTTAAGAAATGATGGTTTTATTTTAAAATGCCCGCTAACTATACTTCTATCTTTTTTATCTCAAAATAGCAGGATCCTACTCATTTTGGGCAACTACTGCAAGTAGCAGCCAAGGGAGTTACTGGTGCTACCTGCAAAGAGGTAGGAGTTCCAGAGTTACAGCAGATTTGCTTTGTAGGGAATTTTCTCAAAAACCAAGCATGGAAAATACATTACAGCTGCTATGATTTTCTTGTGATTGCTAAGCTTGGCCCAAACATTCGTAAAAGAATTTTTAGGAATGTATGCTCTTATTTTATTTTAGTTTGTTTGTTTTACTGTTTTGTATTTTATCTTTTATGATAAATAAATAATATTTTTAAAAAATATTTTTTCTGAATTATCAAAATATTTTGTTTCTTTGAATGTAATGTTCAACCTTCATTAAATTTCAATTGTTTTAGTATTAAATAAAGAAACCTAAATACTTGAGCCAAACTGGGGTTATTGAAGTAAATATGCTAATTTGAATCACATTCATTTCCACAGAAAAATTTCTAGGTGAACACATCTGGAGGTCATTTCAGATTGCTTTGGCTTAGATATTATATAGAGAAAAGGAGACTGATCAATATCCAGTTCTTATTTCTTTAGAAGATTCACCTTTAGTGCAGCTACTGGTTTATTCTCCCATTTAAACTGGTTTGTGAAGAATCTTGAGTGAATATAATATACTGGAGTAGTACTGTGAACAATTGCAAAAAATCATTGGTGGCAAAAATTAAATAAAGAGGGTAATCTGGAAACTTAACATGTAGTGAGGAATCACATGCCAGTTTTAATGCTTGGAACATTCCTCACATACTTGCTGATCTGGTGTTTGTGGCACACCAATCTCATTACACTGAAAAATCTTGCTGTGTCATATCTCCATGCATTTCAAACCAGACACACAAAGGGTTGATTCATGAGTATATTCTCATCCCTCAAATCTGAACAACTTAATTACTGTATGGGTCAACTCCATTGGAAGTCATTGTGTTTTCAATCAAGACTGGCAGAATCAAAAATTGTATTGGAGGCATTTCATCAGAAATGGCCTATTTGCAGATGGAAAACATTACCTGTTACAATAGTGATCAGGTAATGTTATATATCAGCTAATCCATGAATTGATCTGTATCCATGATTTGGTACATCGTCCATAAAATGATACAGACATTATGTCAACAAAGAGCACAATGTTTTAACCTTGGTCCCCGGCATATCTCTTTAAGCTCAGCTCTCCATCTTCCCACAAACTCTGAGTATTGTCTTCATGGCTGTGTGGCCCCAGTGGTCCTAAAATTATGACTTTGGGAGTGATGGGTTTGCCTATTGAAACGATGTATTCATCTGTTTCTATTACCTTCAAACATTTTCTCTTCCTTCTGGAAAAGGAAAACAGACATAAAAGGATGATGCTTCTGCCACTCCCAGAGGGAAAAGTGCAGAAAAGAGTAGAAAGCGCACATGCCCGACAATGTCAGCTATGAAAAGTAGAGCCTTTTGTTCTTCTAAAAGCCTTCTTTAGATTAAGCTTCTTCAAACAGATGGTTTCCAGATGTTTCAGGCAAAAACTTTTATAGTCTTCTAAATGTCTTGGGGCTTTGAGTGTTGTAGTTCAACACATCTGGAGGCCAGTAGACTGAAAGAATGCTGCAGTATATACTGACCACAATTTCAAGAATAAATAAACATGCTAGTTTTCTATGTGGTCTTCTCTGGCAAAGCTCCTAGCAAGACTTGCTCTACACGTCAACATTGTTTTTATTGTTGCCATTTTACTCCAAAAGGTTAAAAAATAGGTAGCATCTTTGTCAATCAACACAGAGGTCCCTTCTGGAAGCTTCCTCCAAGGTCTGCCAGAAGACTCAAGTATGTGTGCAAACTTGGAATCTCAGCTACTGTAATTTTCACTCTTTTCGGGTTTTTTTTACACATTGATATAAATTAGAAGCAGGTTTGGTGTTGTGATTTGAAAATGCAGCCAATGGCCTAAGCCCTAAGGCAAGGAGTGTAATGTTTTGCTGCTGCAGCAGAAAAAAAAGAGGAAAGAGGAAAAAGGGAAGGACAAAGAAAGGTATATTGTTTCCTACTTAATCTTAGCTCCCGTTTTTTTGCAAGAAGCGACAAGATGTTCCAGATAAATGTATATCAAAATCTCTAGTAATTGCCTCTGATACTCACAAAAATTTTACTTAGTATAATGCCTAGGGTAGGAGATTAGTGTTTGGATAAATGGTTGATGACATTTCAGATCCAACACAGCAGCCATTTTGTGAATAACCAAGTCTCTTTTGGCTATTCACATGACTGCACATCACACGTTCTCCAGCTTGCAAGTCTGCAACTACCCAAAAGACTAACCTACACCCTACAGCAATAAAAATTAAGAGAATCCCTGTTATAGGTGTATCCAGTAGCTGCAGATGCAGACACATGCCAGACAAATAGCTGCAGGATGCAGACACATGCCAGATAAATCTTATTGCATTCTTTGACAAGTGACAAAATTAGTGGATCAGAGGAATGCTGTGGATATAATTTACTTGGACTTCAATAAGGCATTTGATAAAGTAGATCACAACCTATTATTTGATAAGATAGAAAAATGTGGGTTAGATAGCATCATCACCAGATAGATCCGTAGCTGGCTGACTGGCCGTACTCGGCATGGAACCGCATCTACGTGGAGGGAAGTGTGTAATGGGGTGCCTCAGGGCTCTGTTCTGGGCCCAGTGGTCTTCAACATCTTCACAACGACTTGGACGAGGGGATAGATGGGGAACTCATCAAATTTGCAGATGACAACAAGCTGGCAGGAATAGCCAACACTCCAGAAGATAGGCTTAAGATACAGGAGGATCTTGACAGACTTGAACACTGGGCGCTATCTAACAAAATGAAATTCAATGGTGAAAAAAGTAAGGTTCTACATTTAGGCAAGAAAAACCAAATGTACAGGTAGTGTAGCTGGTACCTTGCTCAATAATAGTAACTGTGAGAGGGACCTCGGAGTCCTAGTAGACAATTACTTAAATATGAGCCAGCAGTGTGCTGCAGCTGCCAAAAAGGCCAACACAGTGCTAGGCTGCATTAACAGAGGGATAGAATCAAGATCACGTGAAGTATTATTACCACCTTACAATGCCTTGGTAAGGCTACACTTGAAATACTGCATCCAGTTTGGTCACCACGCTATAAAAAAGACGTTGAGATTCTAGAAAGAGTACAGAGAAGAGCAACAAAGATGATTAGGGGACTGGAGGTTAAAACATATAAGGAACGGCTGCTGGAATTGGGTATGTCTAGTTTAATGAAGAGAAGGAAGAGGGAGGACATGATAATAGTGTTCCAATATCTCAGGGGCTGCCACAAAGAAGAGGGAGTCAAGCTATTCTCCAAAGCGCCTGAAGGCAGGACAAGAAGCAAGGGATGGAAACTAATCAAGGAGAGAAGCAACCTAGAACTAAGGAGAAACTTCCTGACAGTTAGAACAATTAACCAGTGGAACAACTTGCCTCCAGAAGCGGTGAATGCTCCAACACTGGACAGCCATTTGTCTGAAATGGTATAGGGTTTCCTGCCTGAACAGGGAGTTGGACTAGATGACTTCTAAGGTCCCTTCCAACTTTTTGTTGTTGTTGTTGTTGTTGTTGTTGTTACATAATCTTTGGTAGTCAGTAATACCCATCCTCCACCCATGACTTTTTCTGTTGGTTCAAGACCCACAATAAAGATGGCCAAAACACATCAAAATGCTTTATTCACATGCACTATAAGAGTACAAAGAACGAACATGCCAAATAATCCAGTGGCCTAAATTGAACATCCAGTTCCATTTTTAGTACTGTAACCAGTTCTTGAGCAAGTATGAAACATTAATTGCATGGTTGTCAATTCTGGATTAGTGCCACTTTAAAATACTTTAAAATACCAGAAATATTAAATATCAATTTAATATGCACATTCCACTACTGAAAAGTAGAACTTTGCAGATTTGATGAAAGGCTAAAATTCTTTCAAAAAAAAAAACAGGCTCAGCATTCTCCCTTCTCCCTGCATTATCCACTGCCGAACTGTTTTCTACTTAACTGTCCAGCTAATATCCAGCATCAGATGGATTAAATGGATTACCAGGTATCTTTGCCAGGTATGTTTACAGACATTAAACAAAACTCACTGCAAAATAGTGCAGGACCCTGATGAAAAAGTGAGAAAGGAAATAACTGCTTTACTTTTCTATAGCTGGGTAAGGACTCTGGAAAACATTTTGAATTACCATAATAAGCAATCATGTTGAAGAAATGATAGAAGCATAGCTATTCTAACACAGTTTTCTTTAATAAGCAAACAGAGAAGAGCAACAACGATGATTAGGGACTGGAGGCTAAAGCATATAAGGAAAGGCTGCTGTCTAGTTTAATGAAGAGAAGGACGAGGGGGGACATGAGAGCAGTGTTCCAATATCTCAGGGGCTGCCACAAAGAAGAGGGAGTCAAGCTATTTTCCAAGGTGCCTGAAGGCAGGAGAAGAAGCAATGGATGGAAACTAATCCAGGAGAGAAGCAACCTAGAACTAAGGAGAAACTTCCTGACAGTTAGAACAATTAACCAGTGGAACAATCTGCCTCCAGAAGCGGTGAATGCTCCAACACTGGAAGTTTTTAAGAAGGAACTGGACAGCGATTTGTCTGAAATGGTGTAGGGTTTCCTGCCTGAGCAGGGGATTGGACTAGATGACTTCCAAGGTCCCTTCCAACTTTATTATTATTATTATTATTATTATTATTATTATTATTATTATTATTATTATTATTATTATTATTATTATTCCATCATTTTGATATCTCTCAAATATGGTGAGATTACAACAGAATTCCTAGTCAAGATCAGCAAAATTCATATTAACGCAGAAATATGGCACTCACAGCACATTTGAATGGCAATCAGAGAAAACTGTACTATTGTTTATTTTTTTGTAGGAATTAAAATAAAGCTTAAATAATGAAGAACATGGAGAATATTGTGAGAAACAAAGTCCAATGCTTTGGTATATACAGACGGTAAGTTTCCCACATTAGTAGTTTAGCAATGGACAGAATACCAGAATAAACCAGAAGCAAGATCATCTTCTCAACAAATAAACTGGACAATGTCCTATTGAAAGCCCTCAATGTTCTTTTTTTTAATTGAAAAGTTTTATACATCCAAAGACCCACCCACCCCTCCACCCCTCCCCCACTTCCCAGAGCTGAATACAGGGTTACAAATAAACAATCAAACTCTAAAAAAAAATTACCCAACTATACAAGTAACCAAGTCCATAACGCATTTTAACTCCCTTATAACATAAATATAAACAAATAAAAAATAAACATAATAATATAAACAAATCAATATTGTTAAACCATACTAAAACTAATAAAAATTAAAAAAAACCCTATTAATAATACTCTAAAGTTTACTCATAGGCTAAATGAAACTTTTTAATCCCATATTTATTCTGAATATAATCTATCCATCTTCTCCAAACTGAAATATATCTTTCTTGTGAGTGATCCTTCAAGTAAGCAGACATTTTTGCCATTTCTGCTAAATTTGACACCTTAAGCATCCAATCTTCTATAGTAGGCAAAGAATCTTTCTTCCAATATTGCCCTACTAATAACCTTGCAGCTGTTATAAAATTCAACATCAAATTAGTTTCTTTAGCATCACAATCTACAATAACACCCAACAAAAATAGTTGTGGCGTGAACTTTATCTTTCTTTTAAAAATCTTTTGAATGTTCCACCAAATCTTAATCCAAAAAGCTTTTATATTTCTACAAGTCCACCAAATATGAAAATAGTTTGCATCCAAGCTACCACATCTCCAGCATTTGGGCTGTAAATTGGGATACATATAAGACAGCTTTTTGGGATCCAAATGCCACCTATAAAACATTTTATAAAAATTTTCTCTTAAATTTTGAGCCTGGGTAAATTTTACATTTCTAACCCAAATTACCTCCCATGTATCCAATGAAATTGGTTCTTGAATATTTTGAGCCCATTTTATCATACAATCTTTAACTAAATCCATTTCAGAATCCAATTCTAGCCCTCAATGTTCTTTAATGGTGTTCTATTAACTTTCTTATACTTTTCAAACTAACCATTCCTTGGAATATCTGCAATAGTTAGGTTTACACTGTGTATTTTGTATGCAAAAACAAACCACCACTGTGGAAGAATGAATACTGTACTTGTTATTATATCCTGCTTTTCTTGTCTATTTTCTACAACAATGAAAAGACCCCATCTTCAGAAAGAAACTGTCTTATTACTTCAAATAATTCAATATCATCTACCTGGATACATAACTTGATGCCCTCAAGATACTTTGGCCTATGCAGCAATCTTGACCATCAGTAATGGTAACTTATGAGAGATATAGGCATTATACAGCAGAGAGTGGGGAGGAGGGATGTAAATGACTTACTCTGTCAGGTGCCATCAAGCAAAGGCTATATAAAAGTTTCATATGTACATCAGATTTTGGGATACAAATTGGTATCATGGCACGTATATGACGATAACGGTTTACATTATATATTTCAGTATAAATGTGGTTTGTGCAGATATTGTTTGTTGTAGGTCAGTTTCTCAAACTCAGCAATTTTACATTGTATGGATTTTGGCTCCTAGAATTCCCCAGCCAGTATGTACACGCATCTTAAAATTGCTAAGGTTGAGACAAACTGTTGTAAGTGAAGATATGTGGAGGATGATAGGTAATCTTTGAATTATGATGGCAGTTGGGACCAGGACTGTGGTCAATAAGCAATATTGCCATAAAAAGTACAATGTTATGTGACAGCAATCCAGGCAGTTTCCTTGTTGTTGTAATCCTAAAATACGCATGTCATTAAAGGGAAGCAGAAGCACTCCCAGATAAAGAGCATAAAGATGCTGCAGATGGATGGGGGAGATTCTGGGAGGCTGGGCGCATGCTGCATGCAAGTTGGGGAAATTACTGTGATGCATATGAGTGAAGGTGATGATGTGTGTGTGTGTATGACAGAGAGAGAGAGAGAGAGAGAGAGAGAGAGAGAGCGAGAGAGAGAGAGAGAGAGAGAGAGCAGAGGGGGGGTGCATGGTACATGGTACATTTGAGTGAGAGAAGGAGAGGATAGCATTTGTGTGCCAAGGGAAAAATGAGAGTGTGGGTGTGTTAATGATGAAAGGTTGAGATAGGAGATAGAGACTTACCCTAGTGACTTACATCTTCCCCTGCCAGCTTCCCCATTGATTTCTTATTGGGAGGAGGAGGCATGGAAGATTGCAAAAGGCAATCATATGATTATGGGGAGCTTGGCAACCAGCTGCAAAGGTAAATCAACCAGATCACAACCATATGACCATGGGGGCACTATAACAGCCATAACTTTGGGGACCAGTCATAGGTCCCTTTGTTCAGCACCATTGTAACTTCTAATGGTCACAGAATGGTCATAACTCAAGGACTAACTATAGTTCAATTATAAGCAGTTCTTCAAGGTTCAAGACACAACTTTCTCCCAGTCTTGTTAGGAACTTATGTCCCTCCTGAAACCCTCCGTCTCCATGTATCCACCTCTTTTTGTTAAATACAAAAAAGCAACACCAACTTTTTGCTCAGTTATATCTACACTCATCAACAGTTTTCTACAGTTCTGGTTTAATTATGATGTGACTTGTTTCAGTCTATGTACAATAGTAGTGTGTTGTGTGAACCCAATCGTAGTGACAACATACTGACTGTTATTTCTTAAATCAGTCCTTGTAACATTTAACTAACTATGATTTAACATATTTAATGAAGTCAGGCATAGCCTGATTCATACCATCCAGATTCTCTTTCATCTGAATCTCAAAATATCCAAACTATTCTGGATATCAGCTCTGGTAGATTACTTAAAATGATCTGCAAGAGTCTCTAGAATGGTGGTTTGTTCTAGTTTTATGCAAAACTTTTATCAGGCCCATGCTTAAAAATAACCTAACAAAAGTATAGCATGCTTCAAGATATCATCACTGAAATAAAAAATAAATAAATGGGATGTTTGTGGCTGTAACCAGAGGAACTGCCAAGGGAAATAGAAAGAAAGGATCAATGCATCTTCTCCTCTGCTAAGATTTTCTGATACAAATAGATTATTCTTAAATATTTGGATATATTTAAGTAGGCTGAAATCCACTACACAATTAGTTTTCTCCATTGACCTTCATCGGACTTACTTCACAACAAAGATGCTTGGGAGTATATTGGTAAAAATAAGACAACAGCTTACCATGTTCAGACGTGCCCAATTTCCTTTTGCCACGTCCTGTATTTATATCCTATATAAGACTCCGGGACAGGGCTTTAATCTCCTTTTTCGCTTGCATTCATTACCGCTCAAGTCGATCCCTTTTCCAATAGCACCTTGGTCGCTCAGAACGCCAGACGTTCAAGTAGTTGGGGTTTCTACATTTATCTTTGAAGTAACTGCAACCACACGCACCCTCGCCAAGACGACGTCCCACCAGCGAACTTGAATAGTTTACGCTTCCTGTCACTCATCACCCATTCAAAAAGAGGTCAGATTTCCCCTCCCCTCCAGATATCTGCGGACCAGTTGCTAAAATCGTTCAGGAGGGCGCAGCGCGGCCGCGATGAGAAGCGTTTGCTTTCCCGGACTGATCTTGGACGTGTGTTAATGACAGCCAGCAGCAGGTCTGGCAACATCGGGCTAAAGAGCCAGCCTAACTTAGTTCTAAAGTCCTCCAGGTTTGCAGATCCTACAGGCTTGTAGAGAGGGGATAAGGGGGAGGCTTGTTCATTGTTGACGTCCTTTTCACAATAAAAGCCCTCCCCCCCCCCCGCGGAGAAGTTAACGATGGGCTTCATTAGAGCTCAAGGCTATTACATTATTTTCTGTAAACTCTGATTGTTCAGTGAAAACTGGAAGGTTTGACCCAATGCAGGCAGATGGAGGAAAACAAGTGGCTTGAAGGAAAGTGGATAGAGTAGAGTGCCGGACTGGAAGGAGGCATGAAAATAATGTTGCCTGCTGTTTTTTCACCCATTCACTACACTTCCACTCCCAAAAGATAAGTTAACTTTATTCAAGCAATTGATTCCCTGTGGCATCTTTACAACAGAAAAAGCTGCACAAACAGGCTCCTGTGACAGACAAAGTGTAACTGGGCTCTTGATCCCAGGAAATAGTAAATGCAGGAGTTGTTGAGCCACAGGCTAATCAATGTCTTATGCAAACCTAGCCAAGTAGGTTAGTGAAATCAACAGGCCACAGTTCAATTTAGTATAGGATAGTATGTTTGGCAAACACAGCTTGTGACAGCTTTGAATCCCTTGGATTCATGCCTTGGAATCTAAGGGTAAGTAGTATCCACATCATTTTTACTTGACCATGAAAACCATGTGGTTTAAGTTAGGACATGCAGACAAAGGGTCTTATCATAGTGTTTGGAAGAGTATCAAAAAAAATCAAGATGGCAGCCATGACCATGCAATCAATTCCCTCCCCCCTTTTACTGTGTCACAACATCACTTGACTCATCCCTTTTCAAAATCTCTCTAGGTCTTTCCCCATTGCTGATCTGAGATGCTTCCAATTCACTTTTGAACTAGCACAAAATATGCTGCTGTCTTCGCTGCTGATTCCCTCTCCTGTCTCTATTGCCTCTATTCCGAGTCACTGCACAATGGCACAGTCTTCCAGACATGACAGGCAAAGACATTTTTTAAAATAAATTGTTGCAAGAAAAATCTTCATCAAGGTCGAGTCCAAGCCAGGAATAAACAAAATGGAGACTGCTTTAGAAAGAAGGTTGTAGTTTATTGAAGAGCAAAGCCAGACAGAAGTGTAGCTCTGGGAAAGCTAACCACATGTAGCTGGGAGTAGTGGGTTTTAATACCTTCTGGGGCTTTTGTGTTTGGAGTTCCTGTTCCTGTGGCATGAACTTTGACCTGAGGTTCTTTTGAGTGTGCCTTTTTTGGTATTGGTGGGTTAATCCTATTATGTTTCCAAAGGTCATATCCTGCTTCCCTGGGGCTGTGGTTGATAACTATTTCCTGTGTTAGATTTTTTGGGGTGATCTTTTGTCTTTCTAATCCAGACATGTCAAACTCGCGATGTCACGTGACATCACACAATGTATCGGGACAATTTTGCCATTGCCGGCAATGGGGTGGGTGTAGCTTCTGGATGACGCGTCCGGCCCATGGCCCGGCAGTTTGATACCCCTGTTCTAATCCCATCAGCTCTAAGCTTCCTAGTGCCAGTCTTTCTGAAAGGATTATGATATCTGCGTTTCTACAGAGCTGGTTTCTGCTTGGGGGAGGGAGACTTGCGGCTATTAAGAAAAATTGGGCATGCTTTTCTGCCTTTTTAAGATCCTTTGAGGAAATATAACATTCTGCCTTTTTAATATTTCCTTCTCTGGGGGGGGGGGTCTGACTTCCCACAAAATCTATCAATTAAATGTCTAGGGTTACCCACTTGCCAAGACCCTTGATGATAAAGTAAAAGCTAGAGTAAAAGCTGTCAAGGGTGCCCACAAGGAAGGTCTCAAAAGTCAAGATAGTAACCACAATCATGCAATTAAAGTCCCATCCATTTTTACATGTGTTACAAAGTAAGAAACAAAGGGGCTGAGCTTTGATTGCACTGTGGCCACCACCTTGACTATTTGATATATACACACCCTGCAGGCACTCTTGAAAATTAAAAGTGGGACCTGCATAATAGTGGCAATTCAGTTTTGTTGAACGAGTATTTACCAACTTTCCTCACAGACCTTATAAAGATTGTTACATAGTTTTATTTTTAAATGTCTTTTTATACTATCGGATTCATTTTAAAAAATATTTTGCTACCTCTGTCTTTGGCCCTCCCCAAACAGTATATAGATCACCAAAAAGATAGGGAACTTGCATAATATTTACATGCAATGATACATAGGTGTGGATACATAATTAGCAGCAGTGCTGCCATTTATTTCAATGCATTTGATCAAGAAATGTATTCTAGAGAAGCAATAATGATTAGATAGCTCTGTCTACTTTCAAATGCCAAATGTTGTCCCCTGCTCATTTTCCTAATTTTCCATCTGTCAGTCAGATTTGGCATGGACAACTTTTTAAATAACAAGACTTTTCTCTGTAATTAGAACAGATGACCTGTCTAACAATCTATTGATCAATCATTCAGTCCAGGAACCAAATCAGAATAATTAAATTCCTAAATACCTACCCTGCTAATTTTCATACTTTGGAATGAGGAATTTGCATCCCTTACGGGCCAATCGGCATATTTTCAATCTTTATTGGTTGTGTTACAACATGGATACTATAGTACACATGCTAGTCAAAAAAAAAAAAAAAGCCTACAAGCAAATCAATATGGTTTATCACCCTTCCAGCTTGATGATTACCAGCTGGCCTTCTCACACTTTTTTCTTCTCATGCATGCAATAGCATCTACTCGAAAAAGGCAAGCTGGCATTGGCAAAAGAGGAGAGATGATTCTCTTGTCTGCCATCTTGCTTTTCAGACCTTTTCTGAACATTGCAATCATGCATGCACAAAGCCACATAGCCACTGCAACAAGATAAATGAAAATATCTTAAATCAGGACTTTAGTTTACAAATTGCAGCAAAGGGGTCCATTCATTCTGGGTTTCTTGCAGGCACAGGTAGTTCTCTAGTCAGAAGTCTTGGGCCATTGAAATGGTTAGGTCTTTAGCTCAGAATAACAGAATAACAGAGTTGGAAGAGACCTCGGAGGTCTTCTAGTCAGTGCAAACCTCTGCTCAGGCAACCCTCTGCCTATATCAGGGATAGGCAACCTTGGCTCTTTTATGACTGTGGACTTCAACTCCTGGCTCAGGAATTCTGGGAGTTGAAGTCCATGAGTCATAAAAGAGCCAAGGTTGCTTACCCCTGGCCTATACCATTTCAGACAAATGGCTGTCCTGTTTCTTCTTTAAAAACCCCAGTGTTGGAGTACCCACAGGTTCTGGAGGCAGGTTGTTCCACTCTTCAGTTTGGAGAAAACAGATCCAGGCTTGGGTATTCTGTTTCTGTTCTGTACTAAAAATAATATGGTTTGCACTTCTGCACTGTCACATACCCCATTAATGGGAGAGACATTAATGCAATTTTTGACTCTTTTTTTCTGATTAATTGTAAGCCACAAAAAACTGTTGGGAAGTCAAGTCAACTGCATTGGAAGTCAAGTCTCCTTATGAACATGTCCTCTGTCTAGCAGGCATAAAATTAAAATCAGTATTGCTGGCTTTTTGAATATCTAACAAATTATTTCTTCCTGAGAAGCTTTTTCCCCTTACAAGCACCTTCTGTGACCTCATGTATCCTTTTTTTCATCCTGCTTTCGTCAGAAATTGACAACACCTTACAATAATCACTGGCACATTCCTGAGTGAAAAATCAGGTCCAGATTACTAAAAAGTAATTTCCTATACATTTAGGGCTAAGTATGATTCTTTTCTTCCAACTATAATTTTGATTGCAGATGCTAAGAAACTTAGTTATTCTGTCCTCATCCCTTCCCCACCCTTTTTCCTCCTTTTCAATTGGCTGTGTCCTTCTTTGCCTATTCAGATATCTGGTAACTGTACAAGTCAGGTGGTCTATAAGTTATAGGTTGGGAAGACTGCATTCTGTTTAGGAAAAATTTTTGAACATTTAATGACATTCTTATATTACAATTTATGGGAACTTGTCATAATATTCATTCATCATCAGACTTCCCAAGTATTACTCCAATTCCCTTCAAGTGGAGACTAGTTCATAATATAGAATATAAAGCTTTCTGGACAAATGAAAGCCAGTTTGATGTGGTTAAGGTGCTAGACCTTGGGCTAGTAAAACTCACTCTCGGTCCAATCCACAAGTGTGTTATTGTGCAGAATATAAGAGGCAGGAGAATTCACTATGTTCACTCCCTTGAGTAATATATAAAAAGACAGGATAAAAATCTTAGATAGAAAAAAAGGCCAGATATTATTTGATGAATGGTGGTTGTCTTATACAATATCAATTGTACATGTTGTTCTATCAATCCAGATTTAACAAGGGAAAATTAAAAATGGATTTATACAAAAGCCTGACAAATACAAGTTTGGCTTATCAGTAGATGACCATAATTTTTCAGGAATTGCCCATGAAAACATAATGGAAGCTACAGCCTAGGCAGCATGGGATAGACTGAAGCATATATACTTAAATATGATTACAACTGTATTCTGTGCCAAAGCAAAATCCATGTGGAAAGAGATAATGGGGATATTTAAAATTGTAAAGAGCATGGGCCATATTTGAGGAATCATATACTATCTCCCAAAAATTAATAGGGATTTGAGTCATCACCAGAGTGTTATATTTCATGTTATATTTCATGCCATGATGCGCATTCCTATCCCATTATAAAATGTCCTCTCTTGTCAGCTACCTCTAATATTGGCTTCATTTCAATGCATATACCAAAATAACAAGCCATTGAAGCCAGAAATTGTATAAGCACTGGATACGGTGCCAGATAGCAGATAGATAAATAACCTTTATTGTCATTTTCTACTGTGGGCACAATGGCACACATTAAGAATGAAATTTAATCACTTGCTCTCAAAGTGTACACATACATAACACACATTTAAACATACTATATACAGCATATGTATAGACCTACATCCTTACCTATAAGTAACATATAAATATTAATCACTTTGAAAGTACTTTGAATGCTTGCACTAGTCATAGATTTTGATTTTACAAAATAAATTTTGACCTAAGTATTTATAAAGACATAAGATCATTTTAACAGAAGTTACGCAAGATAAGATATATTTCAATCAGTGTGTACTATCTACTCTAACATATGCTGGTGAAACATGGGATTAACCTCACAATCAATACAAAAGCTATGAGTAGCTCAAAGAGCCAAATTCCTATGGGGTCTCGTAGAGGTCCTGACTGACTCTACTCTTCCATTCATAAAGCCTACCCTCTTTAGGCTTCTGCTTGAGGCTATTTTCCCATAGCAAAAAGACTGGGGCTGCTTTTTGCCTTGGTTAAGGAGATTTTTCTCCTCTTCTCCTTTAGGGGAAATATTGTATTCTGCCTCTTTTAATATTCTATGGAATAAATTTAGTCTGGAGAGGGGGGCTTCCCATAATTAACACTTTAAATAAGTACCCTTTGGAACTTCCAGATACAGGTAATCAGTGTTGCACTGATTTCATACATTGTATGTTTTGAATTCACTCACAGTTTTCCCATGATACGTTGCTATTCATGGCAACCTCTTGAAGCTAGCCTAGCTCCAGGTTTTTCAAGCTGACAATCACTGGAATCGCTTCCAGGCATGTCAATATGTGAAGTGGGAATAGAATCAGCTGGAACTGTTTGGCAGTTATTGTGCTAAACAACTTTCTTCTGTCTCCCACAAATCTTAGTTGCTTCTCCTAGTCCATGCACAATGGACACACCAGTATGGAAATTGAAGGGGAATTATAACAACAACAATAATAACAACGATGGGTTTTTCTCCCTCTGTTTTTGTTACAATACAGCAGATTTCCTGATATCTCTTAAATCACTTTTGCCATAAAGCTGTCTGCTCCTGCTTCTGCTCCTGGAGATCTCTGTTCAAAAATATTACATCAGAACTTAGGGCCATCCAGTACAGATCTCACAATCATGGAGTCCTTGATGCTCTGAGCTTTGTTTGCTTGCAGGTGTTTCATTACCTGACTTTGTAATTGATGTTACCTAGTCAACACATATGAGTTGCACTGTTGATATTACCTAGTTGGATAATTAAATGTCTGCAAGCATACAAACCTTAGTGACTCCACAGCCCAATCCCAAGCTACATTATAGTCTTTTGTATTAGATCCCATAATCCCCAGCAGTCATGGCTAAAAGCTATGTTGGCCAAAAATAAGAGAGGTTGCCTTCTGCTCATCATTCCCCCATAGCATCTGCTTTTGAATTACGTGCTTTAAAAAAAAGTTGCTGGGTTTGGAGCTGTAGCTACTTCATTACATGACATTTGCCTCCATTATGTTCTCTTCACATGTAACAGGGATTACATGTTGGAAGCTGAAAGCTTGAATCAGCTTAATCAATAGGCTAATGAACTTACAGTTTAATTGTTTAATCAGTGAAGGTCAGTTTTAATCAGTGCACGGCTGCTGGTTGGCAGCACTTTTGTTCATTTTTTTAAAAAATTATGCTGATGGGCTATACTAATACAAAATGATAAATATTAAGCACGAGTGTTGTGGACTCATAGCCCTCCTGGGGGCTTTTCAGTACATGATTTATTTAAAGAAAGACAGAATGGATGCAATAGCAGAGTGATAGCCAAAAAAAGCATTGGAAGGAGGGAGGGAGGGGATTAAAAACAAGGCCAGAATTCTCTAGGAAGAAATGCAGATGTGTGGCAAATACATTAACAGTAGCAGCACAATAAAGAACAAAGCACTGGTTTAAATTCAGTGAATCTCCTTGTTGAATGAGATTGCTTTCTACTACAAGTTTAACAAGGGTTTGCTAACTTAAAAGTACAGGAGAAAAGAAGCATTCACAAAAAAGAGAAACACTCATTCCACTACTCCGCCATTGCAAAACTCCAGAACATATAATAATAATAATAATAATAATAATAATAATAATAATAGTCCCCCAGTGAGACACTACCTTGACGTGGTTGTGGGGCTTGTGTACTCTGAGGAAGATGAGAGCTATGCCAGAGGTTCAACCATACTGGACAGGTCTCATCAGAGGAGTCAGACAAAGAGTGTCTCTCCCATACAAAATATGGTGAGACGTAAATTTCAGAATGCCATACCGGCTCAGATGTCGCCCGGGTTAACAAGGTCCGTGCTAGATATTGGAGTTCCTGGATATCTGGTGAAAAATGGGTTACAGGACTCAGGACTGTTGGCTGAGCAACCAGGGCCAGCAGCTGCAGAACTACTGGAAGAAAAGGTGTTTACCCGTCGCAGATACACAGTGATGGAAAACAAAGAAATAATGATCTGTTACTACAGATCAAGTCCAACAAGAAGAGGATATCTAAAATGAATGCACCAGTTCTGGAAAGAACAACATCCAGAATCAGAAATAACAGAACAGAGACTAGCAGATCAACGCCAATTTATAACACGAAATAAAGTATTCACAGAAACAGAATTGGACGAACTGCAAAGGTTTACCCAGGGCAAAGAAATCAAAGCGTTACCAAAAGTAATTCAGAATGTAGAGGCAAACCAGGGGGAGTTGGCAGTGAAGGAATCTAGCAGAGATATACAACTGTTCTCATTTGGAAACCAGGCACCTCTACCTCAGGAAGAACAAAATCCTCTAACTAAAGAAATAAAAGAATAGAAACAAAGAATAACTGAACATCTAGAACAGCACAAAAACAACAGAATAAGGCTACCTGCATTGAAGCTTGTTCCAAAGAAACAGCTAGCACAAGCATTAAAAGATGCAAATACTGCAATATCAAGTATAAGCACCAATTCACTGCAAGAAACAAACCAACTAATGTACAGCACAGCTGCAGTTATAACAGAATACCTGGGATGCAAAATCAACAAAGAAGAAAAACAAACAAACAGTGCACCACAAAAATGGAAGGTTAGACTAGAAAATAAGATCAGCAAGTTAAGATCACATGCAAGCAAGCTAGAACAGATGAAAGAAAAGAAGCTGAAGAACAAGAAGACCAAAGAATACCTAATCAAGAAATACCACTTAGAAACAAGGAAGATCAAGGAAGCACTGGAAATAATAAAGCAACAAATAACAGCTATAGCCAGGAAAATCAGTAGATATGAAGCTCGAATTGCAAACTATAGGCAGAACCTCCAATTTCAATCCAATCAGAAACGTTTCTACCAATCCATCAATGGAGAAACTGCAAGGAATCAGTCAGTACCTGACAAGGAAGAAACAGTGCAGTTCTGGAAGCAGATATGGGATAACCCAAAGAAATACAACAAGGATGCGGCTTGGTTAAAAGAGGTGGATGCAAATAAAACAGAAGTTGAAATGAAAGAACTAGTAATAACAACAAAAATGGTAGAAAAAAGAGCAAGGAAAATCAAAAATTGGTCAGCACCAGGTGAAGATGAACTGCATGGGTTTTGGTTGAAACATCTAACTGTTATACACCCACTCATTTCCAAGCAGTTCAACAATATACTACAAGGAGGAGAAATTGAAAAGTGGCTAACAACTGGGAAAACCTACCTAATAATAAAAAATCCAGCAAAAGGGGCAACACCAGGCAACTACAGGCCAATTACCTGTTTACCAACAACTTTCAAATTACTAACTGGTGTGGTAGCTGATGCAGTACAACAGCATCTAGTTGAAAACAATCTCTTTCCACCTGAGCAGAAAGGAAACCGCCCCAATAGCAGAGGAACAAAAGATCAACTCCTAATAGACAAAATGATCTTGGAAAACTGCAAGAGAAGGAAGACCAACCTGAATGTGGCATGGATTGACTACAAAAAGGCATTTGACTCTCTGCCACATGATTGGATAATAAAGTGCCTAGAAATAATAGGAGTCAGTAGAAACATCAGAAAATTTGTGTAAAGATCGATGGCACAATGGAAGACACAGTTGCAAATCAATGGTGAGAAGCTGGGAGAGGTTAATATCAAGAGAGGAATATTTCAAGGAGATTCATTATCACCATTACTATTTGTTATTGCACTGTTTCCTCTGTCAACAATACTGAATAACTCAGGACATGGTTATCAAACATCAAAAACATCTGCCAGACTATCCCACCTCCTTTACATGGATGATCTGAAGCTGTATGGAAAAACATCATCTGAAATAGAATCGCTGCTCAACACTGTCCGTATATATAGCCAAGATATTGTAATGGAGTTTGGCTTGGACAAATGTGCCACACTTACTATCAAACAAGGAAAAATAGTGAAAACTGAAGGAATCAAGATGCCCCACGAAAATAACATTAAGAGTCTGGATGAGGAAGAGTACTACAAATACTTGGGTATCCTTCAAGCTGACAACATCAAGCACACTGAAGTCAAGAAAAAGATTAGAGGTGAATACATCAAGAGAGTGAAGAAGATCTTAAAGTCCAAACTCAATGGAGGAAATACCATAAAGGCAATCAACACCTGGGCAATCCCAGTCATTAGGTACACAGCTGGAATAGTGGACTGGACTCAAGCAGAACTAAAAGCAATGGATAGGCAGACCAGAAAAATAATGACAATGAATCATGCCCTTCATCCACGCAGTGACATTGATAGACTTTATCTACCAAGGCAAATAGGTGGGCGTGGAATGCTACAAGTACATCAGATGGTTGAAGAAGAAAAAATGGCTTTGGAAGAATATCTGAAGAACAATGATGAAGATGCACTGAAATTAGTATATCAGGAAGGCTTACTAACCACTGGAGAGACCAAACTGGCCTACAAGAAAAACCAAATGAAGAACAGAATAGAGGCATGGGAAGACAAAGCACTACATGGCCAATACATGAAAAAAATAGCTGGGAAAGCAGATAATAATAAAACCTGGCAATGGCTAAGAGCAGGAAAATTGAAGAAAGAGACCGAGGGACTAATTCTGGCTGCACAAGACCAAGCCTTAAGGACAAATGCATACAAAGTCAAAATTGAGAAGACAGCAACAGACAGTAAGTGCCGCCTATGCAAAGAAGCTGAAGAAACAGTGGACCACTTGGTAAGCTGTTGCAAGAAGATTGCACAGACTGACTACAAGCAGCGGCATGACAAAGTAGCAACAATGGTGCATTGGAAGATCTGCAAAAAATATCATTTGCCTGTAAGCAAAAACTGGTGGGATCATAAATAGAGAAAGTCATAGAAAATGATAAAATTAAACTGCTCTGGGACTTCAGAATTCAAACAGACAAGCACCTGCAACATAACACCCCAGACTTAACAATTGTCGATAAGAAAGACAAAAAAGTCTGGATAGTGGACGTGGCAGTGCCTGGAGATAGCAGAATAGAAGAGAAAGAACTGGAGAAGATAACAAAATACAAAGACCTACAAATAGAAATAGAAAGACTGTGGCAAAAGCAAGCAAAGGTAGTACCAATAGTAATAGGCTCCTTGGGTGCAATCCCAAAACAACTGGAGCACCACTTGAACACCATTGGCATTGACAAATTCGCTATTAGTCAATTGCAAAAGGCGGCCTTACTAGGAACTGCTTCCATCCTGCGACGATATCTGTAATACCATCAAACATCCAAATCTGCCTATCCCAGGTCCTGGGTAAGGACTCGAAAGGTAGACAAAATGCCAAATCCAGTTTGAACATCTGGCTGACTGTGCGATGATCCATAATAATAATAATAATAATAATAATAATAATAATAATAATAATAATAATAATAATAATAATAAATAAAGTTGGAAGGGATCTTGAAGGTCATCTAGTCCAACCCCCTGCTCAGGTAGTAAACCCTATACCATTTCAGACAAATGGCTGTTAAATGACATCTCTTCTGTCTTCCTTCAGATTGTGTCTTAATATCTGTCTCTTTGATTGTTTGGCAAAGCTTAGCCAAATTCTCCACAAAAAAAGTTAAGTACATACAATTACAGAAGATAAACAATGGAAGGGACTCCTGGGATAATGCAACTCCAGGCCAAACTTAATACACGATTTGCAGGAAAAAATATACTTCCAGCATCCCTGGAAGACGACTTTGCTTAAATCCTCCAGCAAAGGTTAGTCCATTACTTTTCCAGAAATTTGTTCTGTTACAAAGCTGCTTTCACTCTTGGAAAGTTTTCTTGAAATCATAATCTTGATGAATTTTATCCATTAGAATTCTCAGCCTAACTACTTCTCTGGGATTTACCACTGACAATATTGCTGTTCCGTCAATGATATAATTATAGCCATATAGCTATTAAATCAAGCTCTGTTAGAAAGAATTTACTTTTCATCAGGCTCAAAAGTAAGAGTGGAAGTCAAGAGCTATTTCTTTTCTTATCTCATTTCATTGGCTCCAATTTAGCAACCTAAAATTGTATATAACAAAACCTGTAAAAAAGACTGGGATTACTATTCATTCAATAGTATTGCAGTAGCTTGTTTCTTTTCATCCTATAACTCTGTTGCAGTCTTGTGATTGCTCACATTTTATTGCTATTTAAATTGAAATAATTTTATTTGCTACAGTTAATGTCATTTCCTGTCCCTCTCCCTTCATCCTTTTCCCTCCAAATTTTTATTAAAATTAGCAAACATTCTGTTGAAAGAAATATATTCATCAGGGTCCAGTCCAAGCTGGGAATAAACAAAATGGAGGCTGTTTGGAAAGGTTTTTTATTGAGTTGCCAGAAACTTCAGTGACAGCAGCATGTTTCTGGGGTGGCTGACCACATAATGCTGGGAATGGTGGGTTTTTATACCTTCTTGGGCTTTTGTATTTGGAGTTGTTCCTGTGGCATGAACTTTGACCTGAGATTCAGTGTGCCCTTTTTGTATTCTGATGATAATGGGTTAATACTATTATGTCCTAAAAGTCATGTCCTGCATCCCTGAGGCTATGGCTGAAGGCTATGTCCTTGGAAGGGTGAGGGTTGTTAGTTCTAGGGATCTTTGTCTTTCTAATCCCATAAACTCCAAGTTTCCTGGCTCCAGTCTTTCTGAAAGGATTATCAAATCTGCATTTCTGCAAACCTTGCCTGCTGATTTCTGGCTTGTGGGGAGTGGGGGAGGGAGAAGTTTCTGCTTTTTAAGATCTTCGCCATTATTCCTTTGGGGAAATATATTCTGCTTTTTTTAATATTCCCCAAACTATTTCCTTCTCTGGGTGTGTGTGTGTGCTGTCTTCCTACAATTCAAACCTTCACATTTTGTTCAAACCAAGATTCTATTGCCTTGTAACACCACCATGTTTTTAAAAATCTTGAATTTTTTTATTTCACTATATTTATTTATAGCCTATTTTACAAAAAAAATTATATGTTTACAAATCAAATTAAATCCTAAAAGCATTCCTTTTTTGCTACCTTTACATTTTTAAGCAGAGAGAGTGGCAGATAAGACTTTCTTCTAAGACTCTTCTAAACCAGGACTTTTCAACTAGTGGTACGGGTACCACCTGTGGTACATTGGCACCTGGCAGGTGGTATGCGACCATCCTAGAAAAGTAGCAGGGGAGGGGAATGAGCTGAACCGGTGGCAGCACTGCACCTGCCTGAGCAAGAGATGGCTGGAGCTGCAGGGCTGTCAGGGCTCAGCAGAAGCGCCAGGATCAGTGCACTTTGCAGCTGATCTGTGCTTCTTCGGGGTTGTCAGGGCTCAGTGGAAGCACCAGGATCAACGCCAGGCTCCAGCTGGAAAACAGCACTGATCCTGTGCTTCTGCTGAGCCCAGAAGAAGTGCCGATCAGCTGGAATGTTGCAGCATCTCCAGAGTCTTGTGATTTACATTCAGATGCTTGGCAACTGATTCATTTTTATGACGTTCACAGTGCCCCAGGATCATGTGAAGTGACCAAAACCTGCTGCAACCACCCAGCAGACGAGGGGGAATAAAAACCAAACACCCCCCTACCGCACCCCTGCTGCCAATCCTCAACAGAAATGCTCACAACAATGAAAACCTCGGACAGGAGGAAGACCGCCACCGGGTGGGCAGGCAGGTGTCTTGCTCAGCTGTGGCTTGGGGGGCACTTTTTTCAGTGCCATTGTAGCTTCAAATAGTCACTAAGCAAACTGTTGTAAGTCGAGGACTACCTGTACTTTATCACTTTTTTCCTTTTTTTTTTTTTTTTGGTCATCAAGTTTTTGCCACCTTGCTAGGTGACTGGTGGTCGTCGGATGTTGCCGTATCCTAAAAGTGGTACAATCTGTGAAAAGGTTGAAAAACCCTGTTCTAAACAGCACATAATTCTCTTCTAAACAGCACATACTTGTTACCTACTGTTACTCAGTTTTATTTATAATCTGTATCTGTGTAATTCAGATAGTCTTGAGTGATGTTTATTATAATTCAATATGCATCACATTGAGATGCTGCAGAATTTTGTTGGCTTAGGGCAGTGTTTCCCAAACTTGACAATTTTAAGGCACGTGGACTTCAACTCCCAGAATTCCACAGCCAGCGTTGCTGGCTGTGGAATTCTGGGAGTTGAAGTCCTCATGCCTTAAAATGTCAAGTTTGGGAAACACTGGCTTAGGGTAATCCTTCTGGTGATAAGATGCCATCTCTCTACATTATTACAATAGAAGCAGTATTGCTTTTCCATCCAAGCTGAGCTTCCCATCTAAAAACTGCCATTTCAAGCCAACATTAATATGAAGGCACAGATGATAAACTTCTGGCTTTAATCTCGTCTTCCAAAAAGGAGTCTGAAAAAACTCTAGCAGAAAGACAATAATTTGATGTCATTGACTAGTGTATGGCTACTGATAGCTGTATTATCAGTTCAGCTTATTTGCTTAGAAGATGAATAAGCAAGAAAATAGAACATTACTAGATAAGCTATGCTTTTCAATAATACCATTATTTTTGCAACAAGGCATTTACGTCGAAACCAAATAGGATTAACTATGTTTCAGAACTAATACTGCACCCTGGGAAAGGAAACCTTTATTTTGACATAATAATTGTCAACATTTCCATTTCAATACCTCAAATGATGAAATAGAAAAATGTTTTTGTTAATGGACAGGACTATTTTCCTGACCAGAACTCAAAATTATATTTATCAGTAAAATAAGAAAATTAAAAATGATTGCACAGGAACCATTTTATGTTATGTTATGAGCTGTATCACAGTATAAATAAGCTGTGTTACAAGCAATTTGCTTTGCACATTTTTCTGCAATTAAAATGAACTAAGGTTTTGTCAGGAACTTGAAAGAGAGAAACATCACCATCTTGTGGCAACCTAATTCTGACCTGTATGTCATATATTTGTGAAAGCAAGTCACAGAGCTTGTATAAAATAGGAGCTTATAAGGAACAACTACACATTTCTCATGATTATAAAATGACACTTCTGTTTGCAAATGTTGATGGAAAACTATTTGGGCATCTATTTTTTACACTCCCATGTTTTTAAAGTTAAACAAAAACTATTGTTTCACATTGTTTCTTGAATGTTTTACAGGATGAAATTGAACAGTTTGGTTAACTGTATGCATGCTAAAAATGCAACATTCAGTTCATATGACATGTAATATAATGGCTCCCTTTTGTTCAGATGTTATTTTGTGTATTTAGTTCTGGAAAGTTCATTCATTTTTGTAGATATTTATGTAACCTGTGGACTCTGGTTTCAAAGATTCAAGATGGTGACCACAGTAAGGTAAAGGTTTCACCTATCCAGTCATTTCTGGCTCTGGGGCAGTGCTCATCTTCGTTTCTTACCCAAGGGAGCCAGCACTGTCCAAAGATATTTCCGTGTTCATGTGGCCAGCATGACTATATGCTGAGGCACACAGAACACTCTTACCTTCCCACTGAATTGGTACCTATTTATCTATTTGCATCTGCGTGCTTTTGAACTGCCAAGTGAGCAAGACCTGGGGCAAGGAACAGGA
Organism: Crotalus tigris; assembly: GCF_016545835.1. NCBI lineage: Eukaryota > Metazoa > Chordata > Lepidosauria > Squamata > Viperidae > Crotalus > Crotalus tigris. Next base: position 4,351,331 of record NW_024096551.1, on the reverse strand, counting down.
GCTCACCCCATCATGCATCACTTGGGTCTCAAACCTAGGCTGTTGAGTTTCCAGCCAACAAGCCAAGTGTCTTTAACAGCTGAACAATTGCGCCCCTGATGATCAACTACTGATGGAGTTTCAGTTGCACTTTTTCTTTTTACAATATCCAACGATTCTGAACTTGGTGGAAGTTTTGAGTGAAGATATTCTTTGATAGTTGGCAAAGAAATTGAGTGTCACAGCTTAAGAGCCAAGCTCCAAGAAGCAAGGGAAAAGTTCCCTGGCCTGAAAATCCTACTATACTGTTAAAGTGTATGTAGTCCTTAACGTATAACCACAACTGAGGCAAGAATTTCAGTCTCTAAAGGGAATAGTCATTAAGTGAGTCATCATGTGACTGAATCCAATTTTATGATAATTTTTGACCTGGTTGTTAAGCAAATCATATGGTGATTAACTGAATCACATGGTTGTTAAGTGACTTTGGTTTCCCTGCTTTGTCCATTTGTCAGATGCTAGCTGGGAAGATGACAAATTGTAACCACATGACCTCAAGACATTACAATTATCATAAATGCAAGCCTGTTGCCAAGCTCCAAAATTGCAGACACATGACCATGGGAATGGTGTAGCGGTTGTAACTTCAAAAATGGGTTATAAGTCATTTTTTCTGAGACTGTCATAATTTTGAACCATTGTTAAATAAATGATAATAAGTCATGGACTATCTGTAAGTACCTTGGAACAAGCAACAAGATGTGACTCCACAAACAAACCCAGTGTCTCAATATTGGCAACTGCTGAGTAGGGAAAGCCTCACCTGTGCATGCTAATCAGAGAGAAGATTTAAAGTGCATAGGGGACTGCCTTCAATAGCTGGAATCAACTTCAGCATCTGATTTTGTGTATTGTGAATTCCTGTTCTTGATTCCTACTTCATTTTGACCTCAGCATGTTCCTGACCAAGTCTCTGGCTTGTCCCTTAGTACTTTTGAAGTTATTTGTGGTATTGGATTAGAAATGTCTATTTCGATTATACCTTCTTCTCAGCCTCTATTAAGCCATTGTGCATACACATGTTCTTTCTCTTGCTTGCACAACTCGTCTTCTGATGCCTCCTGTATCCCTGTCTCCTGTCCCCTCTCCAGACAAGTCTCCTGCAAATACGAGGGCAATTCGGAAATAAACCTCTGTTTGGTTATCAATGACAGACACTCATAGATACACTATCTGTCTTGTATTATACACATTAAAAAACTACAACATTATCTTACTTTTTGACATAATCACTATTTAAATTGAGGCACTTGTCATAACATCTTACAAGGTTTGAAATTTCTTCTGCAAAAAAATCTCCTGCTGGGAATGAAGCCACCCTGTAACAGCATTGTGAAGTGCATTGTCATTGTTGAAGTGGTTCAACACAAACCACTGTTTCATTTAAAAAACAGGTTCATTTTCAGTTGATCTAGTGGACAAGTCAACTGCAACACAGCTTACCTTTCCAAACCTCACTGCCTACTGAACTACTGTGCAGGGCACCATAGGACGGGCATTGCTATCCCTGCCCATTACTGGTGTAGCGTTACCCCCTCAGAGGCTGCCAAAGTCCAGGCCCTCCCAGTCCCACTCCCCTCCGTCACGCTGAGTAGCTGCGTTAATAAAGTTTCTTTTCCAGTGGGAGCTCAGTGAAGCAAGGAGATGGCAGATTCTCATCAATGGGGGGCTTTCAGAAATGAAGATAACCAACCCCTAACCCCGATAGTCAATGTGTGGCAGTGTTTAACAACCCCCGACAGTCATAGCAGCAATAGTCAATGATTTTACAGCAACCATTTGGAAACAAAGGGGTGGGGAAAACCCCAGCTCCAGGCAGCACTGGGAACACGAATGAAAGTGATCAGCATTCTGCAGTAATAGCTCACCCTGCAAGGGCAACTCCCCACAATGTCTATAACTTGCACAAGTAACAGTAATCAAGTTTGGGTGGCCGCTAGTCTCCAAAGCAGTAGCAACCAGCCTCTCCTTCTCTTCGGTCGTCATTCGCATTCCCAGGCCTCATTGGCGTGAAAAAACCCCTCCCCCTTGTCTTTATTGTTAAAATCTGAATTTAGCAATCCCAGCAACTCTCTCTCTCTCCCCCCCCCCAGGATATTCCCCCTGTGAAAGAAAGCAATAAAATTCTATCTTCTCACTCTCTTCTCACTTTCTCCTTCCCTCTCCTTCAAAGAGAGAGATCGGCTAAAACCTCAAATCCCTCTCCAACTTCACCTAGTCTCTCCCCGACAACAGCAAATACCCCCATCACAAATTTGTTAAATAAGTTTTTCCCCATAACAACAACAACAATAATAATCCAGGGGGAGTTGGCGGTGAAGGAATCCAGCAGAGATATACAACTGTTCTCATTTGGAAACCAGGAAGAACAAAACAAATTTCTCATCCCTTCTCCTTTTATATCTTCTCTCCCCCCTCCTTTTATATCCTCTCTACTCTCCCCCCTTATTTTATATCCTTTTCCCTCCTTTTATATCGTCTTCTCCCCCTCTTTTCAGTGCACCTCCAGCTCTCCTCAAGACTGCTTTCTTCTCCCCCATTGTCTTTTTTTTCTCTCCCTCTCCCACCAAAACCTGTTCCTTTTATAATCTTTCCTCTCTCTCCCCCTCCTTTTTTCTTCCAGGTGCACTGGAAGCACTGATTAGCTGGAGCTGCATGTGCTGATCCTAGGCTCTCAATAGAACCTCATGCAGCTCCAATTGAATCGCTGCCTGAAGACTGTGTGGAGCTGCCTGCCACCCACAAGGCTGTCACCAATCAGCTGGAGCTGCATGCACTGATCCTGGGCTTCCAGCAGAACCCAGGCAACATCTCACACAGTTCCAGCTGACTTTCCCACAAGCCTGTGCGATGCTGCTGCTGCTTTATCTCATCCACTTTTACACTTTTTTACACATTTTTACAGTGCTTTTCAACCCGTCATACACGTACCACCTGCCAGGTGTCAATGTTCCACCAGTGGTACCCGTACCCCCGGTTGAGAAGCCCTGCTTTAGAACACAACTGGATTTTTTTTTACTTCTTTAGTGAGAAAATTACTACTTGCCTCTATATTGCTATACAGAATCTTAGATTTAAGAAAATGTGTGAAATGTACGTTATTTTGACTGTAACTTTAGATGTGGACATTGGCTTTGGTATTTTTTATGGAAAGGGTTATTGTTGTCAGCTGTTATTTCTATTAATGCTAGTCCTCAACTTTGCAACAGTTCAAAGTTATGATGCTGAAAAAAATGACTTACAACCTGGTCTTGTTGCAATCATTGCACCACTCACAGTCATGTGATCACAATTCAGATATTTGAAAATAGTTGCCGCATTCTGCAGATATGTGATAGTGATTTTTCCTAGCCAGTTCTGACAGAAAAAAATCAATTGGGAGAAGTCATATTTGTTTAACAACTGTGTGATTTATTTAATGACCATGGCAAAATAGGTTGTAAAATTGGGTGTGGTCACATGATTCCTTAATGACGATGTTGCTTAATGAATTTTCCTGGTTCAGTGATGGACTGAACGAGTTGAAGAGTACCTGTAATGTAACCAATGTCTAGTTCAATGTGTGGTATTTCTAGGTAGGGCTGAGCAATATATTTTAAAAACCTAGAATCCAAGAAATCAGTGTCCACAATCAGTGTACTGGTGGATTAATGATCTGATTTTATATGAGGTAGCTTTCCAGATAATAACAAGAGTTGGCAATGGCTAAGAGCAGGAAAATTGAAGAAAGAGACCGAGGGACTAATTCTGGCTGCACAAGACCAAGCCTTAAGGACAAATATATATAAAGTCAAAATTGAGAAGACGGCAACAGACAATAAGTGCTGCCTAAGCAAAGAAGCTGAAGAAACAGTGGACCACGTGGTAAGCTGCTGCAAGAAGATCACACAGACTGAATCATAAAATAGAGAAAGTCATAGAAAATGATAAAATTAAACTGCTCTGGGACTTCAGAATTCAAACAGACAAGCACCTGCAACATAACACCCCGGACTTAACAATTGTTGATAAGAAAGACAAAAAAGTCTGGATAGTGGATGAGACAGCAGAATAGATGAGAAAGAACTGGAGAAGATAACAAAATACAAAGACCTACAAATAGAAATAGAAAGACTGTGGCAAAAGCAAGCAAGGGTAGTACCAATAGTGATAGGCTCCTTGGGTGCAATCCCAAAACAACTGGAGCACCACTTGAACACCATTGGCATTGACAAATTTGCCTTTAGTCAATTGCAAAAGGCAGCCTTACTAGGAATTGCTTCCATCCTGCGACGATATCTATAATACCATCAAACATCCAAATCTGCCTATCCCAGGTCCTTGGTAAGGACTCGATAGGTAGACAAAATGCCAAATCCAGTCTGAACATCTGGCTGATTGTGCAATGATCATCAATCATAATAAAAAATTGGAAGGGACCTTGGAGGTTATCTAGTCCAACCCCCTGCTCAGGCAAGAAACCCTATACCATTTTGGACAAATGGCTGTCCAGTCTCTTCTTAAAAACTTCCAGTGCTGGAGCATTCACCACTTCTGGAGGCAGGTTGTTCCACTGGTTAATTGTTCTAACTGTCAGGAAGTTTCTCCTTAGTTCTAGGTTGCTTCTCTCCTTGATTAGTTTCAATCCATTGCTTCTAGTCCTGCCTTCAGGCGCTTTGGAAAAATAACTTCATTACCTCTTCTTTGTGGTAGCCCCTGAGATATTGGAACACTATCATGTCCCCCTCGTCCTTCTCTTCGTTAAACTAGACATACCTAATTCCAACAATTGTTCTTTGTTTTAGCCTCCAGTCCCCTAATCATCTTTGTTGCTCTTCTCTGTACTTTCTAGAATTTCAACATCTTTTTTACATTGTGGTGACCAAAACTGGATGCAGTATTCCAAGTGTGGCTTTACCAAGGCATTGTAAATTGGTATTAATACTTCACGTGATCTTGATTCTATCCATTAATGCAGCCTAGCATTGTGTTGGCTTTTTTGGCAGCTGCAACACATCTGCTGGTTCATATTTAAGTGACTGTCCACTAGGACTCCCGAGATCCCTGTTGCTACTATTGAGCAAGGTACCCCCTGTACTATATCTGTACATTTCATTTTTCTTGCCTAAACATAGAACCTTACTTTTTTCACATTGAATTTCATTTTGTTAGATAGTGCCCAGGGTTCAATTTGTTAAATGAATTTTGTCCCATTTTGACTTTTCTTGTCACATTTGTTAAGTGAATCACTGTTGTTAAATTAGCATAGCCACAGCATAGAAAAACTCAAAAGTGCTAGATTGGAAGATATGGAGACACCTATCCCATAGAATCATGAAGAATTGACTGAATGGATAACATCATGTTAACCAACTGACACACGCAAAATTGTCTATGGTCCTTCAATAGTGCTCCCTGTCTGCTTTCCATTCAGAGGCACAAAAGTACAACCCAGCAGCCTTCCAAATTCACTTCCAAAACAGATGGTTCTAAAAAACCTCTTTTCTTGGAACATAGGAGGGATGTAAAGGAACAGAATAGTACCGTAAACTTTTCAATAAAATAAAGCAAAATATAAAATATTCTGAGCTCTTGCCTACTACCTTGTTTGCCTACTACCCACTACCATATTTCAGTTTTAACTCTCTTGCAGAGAAGCTGGCTGGAAATGAAGCTGGCTTACAAAATCCTTTTCCAGATGTCAAAGGTATTCCATCACTTTAACCTGATACCGCTTATACTCACCACAGCCAGAGTGGTAATTTTCCCTGTTCCTTGTCCTTCCTGGATTAACTACCAGTGAATTATGCTGATTTTGGTACTCCTCTCATTAGGGAGTATTAAGGGAGGTTGAGATTGGAATTTGAAGATGGTGATGTTGGCTGACTTGGATAATTATTACAGGCTTTTACATTTATTTTATGGTTTGACCCCACTTGGCTGGGGTCTTTACTATTTTTTTATTCAGTCTCTATCCCAGTCCACTATTCCATCCTGTTTGAAGACCTCCATCATTGTTCCATTATCAAAGAAGTCCTTTATTAACAGCCTCAGTGATTATAGAGCACCCCTATTATCATGTAGTGTTTTGAAAAACTCGTCTGCAGAAACATTGTGTTCTGCCTCCAATACTCCAATACAACACTCGACAATCACCAGTTTGCATACAGAGCAAAAAGATCCAGAGGACGCCATAACCATCAATCTGCATATGACTGATTCATCTGAAGCAGTGGGAGACCTATGTAAGGGTCTTTTGTAGATTTTAGCTCTGAATTTAACACCATATTTTATACCACTGCTGTGACTGCTTCTTCAGATGAGTATCTTTTAAATACAGACAAGTCATTTTAATAAATAAAATATATATCTGCCCAATGTTTGCGGGGTAGCTCTAACTTTGTACCAAGATTTATTCATTAAGTACAGTAGTCCTATAAATACTTAGGTTTTGTTAGTTTGGTGAAAGTAGTAAGAGAAAAATAATCAGGCAAGTCATCAATTATGTTAGGTGCATATTTAATAGAAATTTTTATTTGTTGACAATTTATGCTTTCTTGGTAGAAGGTGCCTTTTGAAGCTTTTTAACTTCATGCTTGATGATCCTGTTTCTCTGTAAAACAAGTATGTAATAATTATAAGGCAAGAATGTTTGTTTTCATTTTTACAAATTATTTACTTATGAGCTACTAAAATGTCATATTTCAGTATTAATTTTATTAAACTTTTGATTAAATTCTGCAGAAAAAACAGAATATTTACTGTTGAATAATCCTATTCACACTATTTTTTATTTCAAAAGAAATTTACTACTGAACAGCTAAAAGTGGAAAGCCAGCTGCAGAGTTGACATTGGATGTGTATTCATTTTATTTACATGTTTAGAGACTACTCTAATCAATCTAGGCATATCTGTAATTTGGGTTAAATTACACTATAATAGAAAATCAAGCAAAAATTGCACATTGCAAATGTAAAGATCTTACCTTGCATCTAAAACCATTATATTCAGTGCTAGAAAGTCTATTTGGCAAGAACACAATATAGCAATTATACTTACCATTTTCTTTGCTTTCATGACCTTATAACGATCAAAATCTGTCATCTTGGCTTTCTATAGAAAGATTTTTTGACAAAGAAGTCTGAGATTCTGAATCTTATCAAAAACTGCAGACTTCTTTAGTATTAGCAAAATACAACTGGTCATCCCATATATAACTTTTATTTTCAAAATCATCTTTATTAAGATGATAAATTAGCATAAGGAGGCAAGGTACAGTCATTAAAAAACATGATAGATAGATAGGTAGAACAAGCTGCTCCATAGAATCTGGCAATATTGAATGTTGTAAAAGAATCAGTATTTGAAAAGAACAGAGTGGTATAATATTGTCTTGTGTTCCCTAGGTATTGATGCAGTTTAGGTACTCCTTGTTCAGCAACCATTCAAAATTACAATCGCACTGAATGAGACTTACAGCTGATCCTTCAAACTGCACCATTACCACAATTATGCGATTGCGGTTTGGGTGTTTGCAACTGGCTCACAATGACAACAGTATCCCATGGTCATGTGATTGCAATTTTTTAAAATTTTGCCTTCATTGTCAGCTTCTAACTATAGAATCAACACGGAAGCCAGTAGATCATGAGATACTGCCTTTAACAACCCCAATTGGAACTTCTCCTGTTAAGTTAGTGGTCACATGTCTGTGTCACTTAACAATGGAGTTGCAGACGCCAATTACTGTCATTAATAGAATCCAACCTATAACGGTAAGGCAAAAATACTGCAAATGTCTCTGTAATACAGGTACCAGAGAAGCATACACTCTGTAATTTTGTGTCTAAAAGCATAGGGTAAGCTTATTTTTTTTTCACCACAATCATATAACTCTTCACATATAAGTATAAAATATATAAATTAAAATCTCAAAAATATGAATATAAAACTGAAACTATTTAAACAATTTATTTTTGATATTCTTAAAATTACAAGTTTTGTAGAAGTTTTTCTGAATAAGTTCAGATTAAAGTTTATCCTTTTACTACATTGAAGAACTAATAAATGGCCCAAGTCATCCATAGAGAGAAAGGACTGTAAAGGAATTTAGAGCATTCAACGAAGTGGTGCAGATTTAATTATGCTTATTTTATCTATATGCACCTTTAATCAATGATTAATGTACTATTAAAATGATTAAATCTAGAAAAAACATAGACTAAGGTAGGGAAATTTAAAGAACCCCCGAGGGATAAAAATATTTTAACTAAAAAGATATAAAACTAAGCCTCTCCAAGATATTTTAAAAGATTGTGCAAACAGTCTACAAAAAGCTGAATTAATTGTGCTTCTACTATTGACTACATTTATATCCTTTCTTTTCATACAGCTCAAAAGCATAGAATGATCTAAGTATTCTGGAGTGAGAAACAGTGATTGCCTCACAGTATTTTGTATTAGAGGCCCTTTTAAAAATCATTCCTTTAGATATTTTTTCAATAGTCTCAACTGGTAGGCAGCACTTAGCATTACTGAAAAGCCCTGGTGGCGCGGTGGTTAGCAACAGCACTTAGACTTATATACCGCTTTATAGTGCTTCACAGCCCACTCTAAGCAGTTTAGAGTCAGCATATTGCTCCCAACAATCTGGGTCCTCATTTTACAAACTTCAAAAGAATGGAAGGCTGGGTTGACCTTGAGCCATTCAGAATCTAACTCCTGCAGTGAGCAAGTCTACAGTATTGCATTCTAATCACTGCACCACCAAGGTTCTTTAGTTAGAATGAAGTATTGCAGGCAAACTCTGCACACAGCCTGAAGTTCGAACCTGACAGGTTTCAAGGTTGACTCCCCCTTCTGAGGTTGATAAAATGAGGACTCAGATTGTTGGGGGCAATATGATGTTCAGAGAATGAATGATGTATAACAGGATTATTTCAAGATCCTATTGTTATCTATGACAGACCATCTGTAACCATGTGCAGCAAATGTCCTGTTTTGTCGCAAGTTCAGGACAGAGTATAAGGAAAAAGGACAATCTCAATTCCAATTACCGTGTTTCCCTGGAAGCTTAAGATCTATCCCGAAAAAAAAATCTTAGCTTGATTTTTGGGGGTGGGCCTAGTATAAGCCCTACCCCCAAAATAAGTCTTAGTTTTGGGCGAGGCACAAATCTAAAAAGCAAGTTAGGGCGGGGATGTAGAGCTGCCCCACGCACCCCGCACCTACTTACCTGCAGCCAGGCCTCCTTGCCGACCCACTTCTTCTGTAGTCAGACCTGCATTTCTCAGTCACAGGCCTTTCCAGAAGGCCACTGCAGCCGACAACCGAGCTATGGATTGAATTCATAGCTCAGTTCTCAGCTGCATAGGCCTTTTGGAAAGGCCAGACTGTGAAATGCAGGCCAGAATGCAGCTACAGAATGAAGCTGCTCCTTCGGCCGCAGAAGAAGTGGACCTGCTGGGCAGGGCTATCGGTGCCGGAGGTGAAAAGAAAACCTGGTGACTCTTTTGGAGGAAAAAAAAAAGGAAAGTATTTTCCAAAGTCCTACAGTCTGCTGCACCTGAAATGGCAGAAACATTAAAAAAGACGTTTGCTGAACAACTGATTACATAGGCAGTTAACTGGCAACAAATACTGAGAAACAGAGTTCTTAACTGTAGTTCATTATTTAGCTGCTTCCAGAATGCCATTTAACTCAAAGCTATTGCATATTTTATCTTGTTTGAAACACATACCTTCTCCCTAGCCTCAATTTTTTTTGCCCATCTGGTGGCCTTCCATTTCTCATTAATGTTTTCTTTTTCCCAGGCAACCCGCACACATTTTTGACGAGCACTGTATTTAAAAACAAAAAAAAAAATTTGTAAAATTATCTTTAGCTTACAATCAGCATATATTTACATTAAGACTGCTTAAAAATATTTATTTTCCTGTGCCAGTTAATAGATCTCTAAACTTTCTGCTGATATTTAGTGAATGGTACAGAAAAAAATAAGTAATTACGGCAACAATAACTTCCCATATTAGTCCCTTTAAAAAAAAACCTCTGGCACAAAAAGTTATTTTCAAAAATGCATAGCTTTATTTCTTTGATGAAACAATTTCATTAATAACTGACAGCTCTAGTTATTCTTTGCATAGTTAAGGCATAAGTGAACATAGAGGCAAAAACCTCTTTAGCCATGGCTTCTATCTGAAGATCTACCAAGACTACTGACTCCAGGACAAACCCAAGTGACAGCACTGCTCCTTCAGGGGCAATAGAGCATAGTTGTTCAAGCTTTTGGATTGCCTGGGCCACACTAAATGAAGAGTAATTATTTTGGGCTGCATACAAAATATATAATATAGCTAATCTATATAAACAACAATTTTTTTTATATCTTTTATCTTATGGGGCCTCAGTTGGTCCATGGGTTGGACATGCCTAATCTACAGCCAACATTGGTATTAAAGTAATACTAACACTTTTAGGAATTCCTAAATGTTTATTTATTAATATAACTGCTCTAGCTAAGAGTTCCTTTCTTCCATTCAAATCATTGTAGTCTTCACCAAACCTCCAAAGTATCTCCACCTAAGTTTTAGTTTACTAATATCCCATATTAATAACTCATCCCAAACTGGTTAACTTTTGCCAATTCTTCATATAGATATTATAAAGTATAGAAGAAATAAATATATAAAAGACCTACTAGTGGCCCCTACATTTGGTATAACAGTATGAATATTAATTCTAAAGAAGCCAATTTTAAATAAGGATTTAAACCTAGTTTAAATCATCCAGAAGTAATATTAGCAATCAGTTTGGAACGTAGAGGTAGCCCTCAATTTATGAACACAATTTATGTTGCTAAGTGAGATATTTGTTGAGCATTGCCCCATTTTACAACTTTTTGCCATAGTTATTAAGTGAATCATTGTCTTTGTTAAATTAGTAATATGGTTGTTAAGTGACTTCCCCATTGACTTTGCTTGTCTGAAGATTACAAAAGGAATCTGAGATATTGCAATCGTCAAATATGAATTAGCTGCCAAGTGTCTGAATTTTGACGTGTCCAGGGCAATGCTGCAATGGTCGTAAATGTGAAAATTATATATCACTTTTTAGTGCCATTGTAACTTCGAATGGTCACTAAATGGATTGTTGAGGACTACCTGTAAATAGCTGCATAATTCTGAAAAAAGGAATACTTTTTTATCTTGTTCAACCATTTTATGATAATTTACTTTAAATTAAGTAGAACATTAAAATAATAGAATAGCCCATGCTGACATCAAGGATTTTTCTTGGGAATAAATATACAAGAGCTGTTTTTCCATATTCTCATAGTTTTCAGCAATGCTAAAATAGGATAAACTCTTAACATTCTTGCAATATCAGCAGTAAGACAAGTGTTTCTTTTTTGATTCAAATTTAGAGGCAATAATATTGAAGTACCATATAACCAACCTGTGAGGAAACTTCAGAACAAAATCAGTTAGCTGCATGCACTTGAAGGGCATAGCCTGCCTTCTGACACCACTGCAAGGGCCATCAACTAGGGCCTAGAAGTAAATGGGAGTTTTAATGAAGATGTTAAAGGTTACCAGTGGTTCCCCCCCCCTTTTCAGTTCATTTTAGACTCACAAGTAACATTATTTATAAGATACCACAGATTTTCTATCTCTGGAGATTTTTTACGTACCATGAGAAAGATTTAAAGGAGTCTCAAGAATACTAGTGTGAATACTACTTTACAATAACATAATTTCATATCACAAACCAATGCATATTTTTCTTAAGCAGTGGTTCCCAACCTTTTTATACCCCGCACCCTTAGAATGCTTCCGATATATTCTTGCACCCCTTACAAAAGTTTGAAATAACAGAAATGAATTATGCATATACACTATAATTTTGAAAAACCAAGTTTTTGCACCCTCTGAAATATCGTCTCACACCCATGGTTGGGAACCCGTTCTTAAGGGTATTTTTATTGAACACAATGAAACTACATGAAAAGGATGTTATATATTGAGCAAATTAAAGAAGAATTTAAGTACTGAGCTTATAAATAAACTTGCCAAAAATAATACCTAGTAAAGCAAATTTATGTGCTTTATCCAGGTTTATGTGCTTTTATCCATAGTGCAGACAATCACTGTACTTTAAAGAATTCAGGGTAAATCAAGCTGGTTATAGAAACACCTATACAAGTTTATATCTTTGAGAGTATAATGTATTCAGAAAGCAAGCTGTTCAGATACTCATCTAGGCAACTGAATCATTAGCACTCTCCTTAAGCCCACAAAATTACAAGCCTGTTGAGAAGTTAGATGCCTGCAATTCTATGCTAACTACAAAAAAATCCTCTCTAGTATGGAATACATGCTAATAGCCTCTTGAGTGTTTAACATAACCATATTTTCTAACATAGGTACATAGAAAAGGAAGCTAGCTACATAGTAAGAAAATCCACAGTATTCTTATGTCTATTTATCCATGTAGTACAGCTGTGTTATTATCCTTCTCATCTTTCCTACCATCTTCTCTTATTGATATCATTAGGATTATTATTACTGTTGTTTTGCATGTGGACTGAATTTCTGCACTAGAGACAAATTCCTTGAATATCTAATCACTCTTGGCTAAATATTGTATTTTATTCTATTGGTGGACTAAAGGATGGAATAACCAGTCCTAAGTAAAATTTATCACTACTATCTACCACAGATAAATATATCACTTTATTAAACATATAGCATAAACAGTGAAACTTACCCTGTTTTGGTCGATGATGTCAACCACTGCAACTAGTTTTCCTGCATGTGGTCCAAATGAAATGTAAGCAACTCGGCCAATCTCAACATAGCGCTTGAACACCTTAACCAGATAAAAGTTTATTTTAATTATTCAAATGATTCATTACTAGACAAGTTTATAGAATTATGGAGCTCTCCTAACAGTCCTTCAAAGAAAGCAACTTTTTTACTCCCTATACTGAACTTTAAAATAATTGAATAGTTGAAATAAATACAATTATAGTACATACAATATATTCTTCTCAGCCCAAAACCACTTTTAGATGTGATAGGGCAGACACCTCATGTATTTGCAGGCAGGCCGCTCTACAAAAGTGACAGAAAACTGAGAAACTTCTGAAGACTTTATCATGGTATTATCCTTTCCACCAGAAGAAAATGATAAAAAAGCGGACAAAATCCACCCCTCCCCGGCCCTCGTTAATCGCCCGCTACCAATTCTTCCGTTTACGTCCAGCACAAGGCTCTTAGGCCCTTCTCCCCGTGGCCCTTTCCGCCATCCTCTTTCTCGGCTTAAATCAGCCGAGGGGAAATGAAGGCTGTCGCGAAACCCTTCACAGCCACCCTCCACTTCAGCAAGTCTTAAGAAAAGCGCCGTGGACAAGGCCTCGGCCATGCGCCCGCGATTACCATGATGGCTGCCACACGAGTCGACTCACAAAGAGAGAAAGAACAGCTTCCGGATGCCTCGTGATACCCCAACTACGGATGTGCACCAGAGGAAGAGGCGGGACTCAATCGCTCTCTTCGCCGCGAAGTGCAGGTTGCATAGCAGAGATTGGATAATTGGATAGAAGGGCCGTGTTGACTGACAACAGCAAATACTATTACGCATGCGCATTACCGGCCCTTTTGCTTTTTCTTTAAGAAATGAATGAAATCAATTGGGTGAATTCAAAAGGTTATTTCTTGCGCATGCGTTATCCTGTGGCAGAAATTTGAGAAAATGTGTCTCCTGCTTCTCCTCCATCTTTTAAACAATGTTCATGTGGGTGTATGTATGTTGATTGTGGGCGGATAGTAAAATAATTCCTGGCCAATACGTGGCAACTTTTAAGTTTTCTCGATTGAATTAACGGTCCGAATTCGAATTGTATGCTTTTTCCCGTTCTTAATGCATTTTGGTCATTTGCAAAGTATCCTGAACATAATCATGATGAAAACTCGTCGAGTTTACAATATTATTTGTACAGTTACAGAGCTTTTAATCAATCTCGTGTTGTGCGAACAGAGCCACTGGGTTTGCCGAAGAATGGAGTTTATTACTGGCTTGTTTGAGAGTTCCTGTAGGCCCAATCTATGTTGTCTTTTAACATACAAACTTTAAAAAAATTAAATCTGCTTTTTAAACAGATTTTTGGGATTTCAACCTCTTTCTTGACGACAGGTTACGTTTGTAACTTGCCCTGATTTCATAGGAATGTCTTATAAAAGTAAAGGAATCCTTATTCTTATAATTGCCACAAACTAATAGGTAGGGCATCTAAACAGTTAAAAACGGGAAAACCAGGTTGCTTCTACAACAGTGGTTGAAACACAGATGTGATAATCATAGGAAGTGTGCCAGGTCTGGACAATATGTGCAAATTAGACAGCCCCATTGATTAATAGTTCCCATGCCAGATCTAGGCTCCAAGTCTAGATAATCATGAATAATAATCATCCAACTGGTTTAGGCTTGCCTGAATGCCAGGGTATTTTCCCCATTTTCTCTTCCATGGGAATGTACTCCAGATTCAAATCAGATCCTCCATCCAAAATGTCAGTTCTATTAATGAAGAGTTTTTGCAAATATTTCTGATACTTCTATCCATTTTTCCAGGAAGACAGGAAATAAATGGTTTGTGATGTGTCTGATACCTCTGCTGCTGTGCCTAAATGGTTAGGAAATTTTCTTCTAAATATACAAAAGACAAATAGCATTAATCTTTTCTTATTTCCCAATCTCATGTATTATGTAGAGAACTAATAGAGTGCCTGCGTTTCTAAAACAGTTTTCTTCTCCCATCCTTTTATTTTGGCTGTTTATCAAGAGTCTCTTCTTCATCTGAGTCTTGAATATTTCTCCCCAAAGGGCCATTTTTAAGTTTTCTTTTTCTTTTACAACTTTGCATCTTCTAGATACATTGACTGTGCTGTCTTAAGAGCTGTAGTCTCAACAAATTGGGATTGGGGGGGGGGAGTTACTTTAAAAAACAATGAGGTATATTGAAATCCAAAGCACTGTTTTATGAGCAACATAGATATGGGAAGGACACCTGAGTATTTCAGACTTGCCATCAAGCTGATGGGTTGAGGGCACTGAAAATCATATGTCTTGCAGTAGAGAGGAGATATGTGTTACAGAGTTTATTGACTTCATGCAAACATAATGCATGAATTCCATCGTTGGTACATCAGTTGGTGGGCAATGATATTTTAGAGCAGTGGTTCTCAACCTGTGGGTCGGGACCCCATTTGGGGTCGAACGACCATTTCACGGGGGTCGCCAAACAAGGCTGTCCGCCATTTTTTCCCCCTTTTCTTTGGCCACACCCCTGGCACCCGGTGATGTATAAGTGGTTGGGGGTCACCACAACATGGGGAACTGTATTATGGGGTCGTGGCATTAGAAAGGTTGAGAACCACTGTTTTAGAGACACTACAGCTCTATATGGTTCCTTAAGCCCTTTCCTGGTTGTAGATCTTTCCTGTCCAATAAGCCTAAGCATGTAGGAATTATTTTCCAGTAAGATATTGAGAACATATTTGCCCGATAACCTTCTGCTTTGATTCTGGTCATATTCCTTTTGTATATATGAAATTAAGTTTTTTCATTTCATATTACTAATCTTGTTACTAATTGTTATAATTACCAATTTCAACTTCATTAATGTTTTAAAAGGTTATTTTGCAAATTATTCTTTAATCATCCTGATCAGAAATACAAACAAACCTGGCTAATTTGCCTTAGGTGATTCCCCCCCCCTCCATCAAAAGGGGTAAAGACTATTTATTTAGTTCTTGGATAAATCAAAACTATCATCTTCTGACAGTCCTTTGCCCCTTGCATATTAGGACTGCTTGATTTTTTGTTTTTATATCTGCATATAAACAATTAAATCCTGAACTGCATCAAAATTCTAGAGAACTAAAATAAATTGAGATATTCATAAAGTGATAATTTCTTATAGCTACTGGGTGGGTTTTCCCCGTGCTTTTTACATAATTAGTGAAAGTTCTGGTCTCTTTTTTGAACATGATTTATTCTATAGCAAACACATGTTCAACTTGACAAGTGTTCTTTTGCATGCGAGATCGAACATATGAATACACCAGGAAAATCAGACACAGTAATGCCACTGCTGTGAAGAAGAGGAGCAGTCCAGCAAATAGAGAAGGATTCATAGGTAACCAAATTCTATTGCTTTCTGCTGGGATCATATTGGTGAGACTAAGCATATAGCCCAGTGACCAGGCAATGCTGCTGTTATCAACCTAAAACACAAAAAAGAAACACCATATTACTGCCATTAAAATGTAAGGTTGTTTTTAATAACAAAAAGCAAATGCTCTATATCCGGCATGTCCAACCCATTAGTAATGCAGCCCCACACGGTCAAAAACTTTTAACATTGTTACGTGATTTATATACATTAACTATATATTATATTTTATATATGGCCCAATACAATTCCTCTTCATTCAATACAACTCAGGCAAGCCAAAAGTATGCTCTGTATCAGGGATAGGCAACCCAAAACACTCAAAGAGCCACTTGGACCCGTTTCCCACCAAAAACAAAACACTGGGAGCCGCAAAACCGTTTTGATATCTGAAATGAAGATAACACTGCATGTATCCTTTTTTACCTTTATTTCATATATATATATATATATAATACACCCAAAAAAAGCACTTGAGGATTGTAAAACAACCAGTGGAGTCAAAGACAGTTTGCCTGATGCAGAACAACTCGGTGCAATAAGAATGAACACAATCAACGGGCCAATGACGCGCTCAAGGAGCCAGGCACAGAGGCAGGAGGCTATATGAGCTGCCTTCCCAATCTCCTGCTATTCTAACTCTGATGACGCCAGCAGTTTTTTGGCTGGACGAAAGCTTAGTGACTCTTAACTACAGGCTTGTTTATATTAAACAGGTTGGTTTATTATATCCTGGTGTTCGTTTTTTCTTTTATTTGTTAGTGTGTATGTATGTATGTATGTATGTTAAAGATAAAAAAGGATATATGCAGTATTATCTTCATTTTAGATGTCAAAAGGTCCCTCTCTCCCCCCCTCTCTCTTTCCTCTCTCTCTCTCTTTCTTTCCTCTCCCTCTCTTTCCTCTCTCTTTCCTGTCTTTCTCTTTCCTCTCCCTCTCTCTTTCTCTTTCCTCTTTCCCTTTCCTCTACCTCTTTCTCTCTCTTTCACTTTTCACTCACTCTCTTTCTCTCTTTCCTTTCCCCCTCTCTCTTTCCTCTCCTTTCTTTCCTCTCTCTCTTTTTTCTCCCCCTTTCTCTCTCTCTTTCCTCTATTTCTCTCTTTCCTCTTTCTTTCCTCTCTTTCTTTCCTCTCTTTCTCTTTCCTCTCCCTCTCTCTTTCCTCTCTCTCTTTTCTCTCCCCCTCTCTTTCTTTCTTTCTCTCTTTCCTCTTTCTTTCTTTCCTCTCTTTCTTTCCTCTTTCTCTTTCTTTTCCCTCTCTCTTTCCTCTCTTTCTCTCTCTTTCCTCTCTCTCTTTTCTCTCCCCTCAATATCTCCAGTTGTCCCTTTCAGTGACTATGGGCAGCTTACAGTTCAGAAAGAATTCAGGGAAGCGGCATTTTGGACATCAGGCCGGGGCTTGGTCAGGCCCTTGCAGGGTACAATTAGGGGCGGCTCCGCAGAGTCCTGGGTGCCTGACTCATGGAGGAAGCCAGATGGGAGTCCACAATTAGTGGACCCGGCAGGAGGTGGCTGACATGGACACCCCCGCGGTGGTCAGGCAGCCCCTGAGCTCCCCGCTGAGCCGGACGGGGTTTTTCAGGACCAAATCCTGCAGGAGGGCAAGCCGGGCCAGGCTGGGTGGCAGGAAATGAGGCGCACTGCAATTCACACAGCCCTGGTCCTGGTCCGGAGGAACGCCCCTGCCCCAGTGGATGGGGGGCTGGGAGGGGGAAGCCCCTTCCAATGCCTGGAAAGCAGCGCTTCCTCTCCTGCTCCGGGCATGGGGAAATGGGCAGAGGTCCCGGGAAGGCCAAGTGGGGGGGGGCAGGAGGCATCAGAAGGCGCCCGGGGCATCACGGACCGGCCCAGGGAGACACGTGGCCAGCTCGGCTATCCAGGGAGCGGCCCAGGGACAGCCCAGGAAGCAATGCCCCAACAAGGACTGCTGCCTGGTACAGGTAAGCCAGGGGGGCGCGTCACCTGTCCCGCAGCCGCTTCGCGGCAGTGCTCCGCAGACTCAGAGCCCCCTCCCTCCTCCCCACCACTGACCCTCCATCTCCGGTGCTGCTTGGCCAACAGTCACGCCGGCTGGGCATCGCAGGGGCTGCTCTTCCTTGGGGCTGCAGCTTGAGGGAGGGCTGGCCCGCTCAGCGGAGGCTCCGGTGGGCCGTTCCCAGTGGGGATCCTGGGGCTTCCCCGCGCAGCTCCCCAGCCACATGCGCCTCGGAAAGGGCCATCCCGGGAAAGGGACTTCCTGGCTTCCCTTCTCCAAGGTGGCAAGTCCGCATGAGAAAAAGATATAGAGAGAGGAGGGAAGCGCAAGTGCCCTCTCTCTCTCTCCTTGTCTCTCTCTGCAAATGGCGGAGGAGGCTCTGGAGCCACAGGGGATGGCTCTGGAACCGCGGGTTGCTGACCCATGCTCTATATAAACATAAAGACTTTCTTCATTGAATTCAACTCCTGATAACTAAATGGACATGAGCTTGTAATTTTTTTTTTTAATTTTAAAATAACACTGAAATGTCACTTTGAGAACGGGCAACTAAATTTCATTTTTGATGTGTGCCATTATACCCACAGTAAAAAAATGACAATAAAGGTTATCTGAAATGATATACTTAGCTTCTTTTGGGTTTTTTTAGTTGCTAAAAATAGTGTACAGCTCTGAAATTTCTTTGTAATTTCTCATTGAAGTATAAATCAGGCCCAACTCTTAGCTTCCAAGCCCAGACAAAGCTGAAAATCTGCTGAAGCGGATTAGTTTCTAAGGTGATTTCTTCTCCTGTTACTGCAACTGTTCAACAACAACTTAAAGTAACACCACTGGTGCAACAACCTACGGCTATATCTCCACCTTCTCCTCCCCCATCAGGCACATCTGCACAAGATTTTAAGGATATAATGGGAAAGGCTGTGTCTCAATTTAGGGAGGAAGTGAAGCAACTTCTGGAACAGAGCAAATCTGAAACTAAGGAAGAATTGAAGAAGCAAATGAAGGAGCTTTATGTACAGAATAATACTATTTTGAGGGAAGACATAGTCTCAGCTTTATCTGGATTGGCTTCTGTGGTTGTGAAGCTGGACTCCAGAGTGGAAGAAGTCGAAGAAAAAGTAGAATTTTTGGATTATAAATTTCAAGATATGGAAAAAAAAGTGGAAACCTCACAAGATGATATTCTTATGTTTCAGTACAGACAGATGGAACATGCCTTGAGAATCAGAGGCCTTAAAGAAGATAAGAATCAAGATCTGATGGAAATGGTGATCAATGATTTGGCTGTTGTTCTGAACATAGATAAAGATGAATTACGTGGAGAAGTGGAAAAAATCTACAGAGTTAATTCTTGGATTGCGAAACAGAAGAATTTGCCTAGAGATGTGGTGATCTACTTTGCTAAGAAGTCTCTGCGTAATCAGATTTTACAAGCTTTTTATAACAAAAGATTCCCGATTGCTGCTCAAGATATTATTATTTTAAAGGAAATCCCATCCAAAATCTTAAGAAGCAGAAAAGATTTTGCTTTTTTAGCAAATGAACTCAAAGCAAGACTGATTTCATTTAGATGGGAGATTCCGATGGGTATTGTTTTGAGCCATGCGGGGACACGTTATAGACTTAATACAGTTGCTAAAGCTAAAGAATTTTATAATACAGTCCTGGGTGCAGGCTCATCCTCATCTACTCAGAGAGCCTTGAGTGATAAAGAGGTGGAACAGCAGTCTGAGGGATCAGGCTTGATGGCTGCTGGGCAGGCGGAATGGATGCGTCAAGCAGAGGTTAAAGAACAGAGAATGACCCGTGCAGCATATAAACGTAAGGAAAAGGAGCAACAGAAGACAGAAGCTAAAGAATCTGCTCATCAGATTGTTTCAATGCCGGTGGGAGGAGCAAGACCCAAAAGTTCTGCAACACGTTCTTCAGTAGCAGATCTTGAGGGAATCTTCTCCAGGCTCCTGGTTGAGGGAGATGGCAAAGTTCCTGACCTGGAATGTTAACGGTTTAAACATCCCCCAGAAGAGGAAGAAAATCTTTCATTATCTAAAGCAACACAACAATGACATTATTTGTTTGCAGGAAACTCATATTTTACTTAAAGATCAAAAATACTTAGCTAACCTTCGCTTGGGATCTCATTTCATATCTCCTGCCCCTGGGAAAAAAGGGGGTGTGGTAATTTATGTTAAGCAAAATTTATCAGCTTGTTTGGTAGAATCAGATCCCCAAGGAAGATATGTTATGGTTGAACTTGGTTTATATGGTAAGAAAATACTTATTGTGGGACTGTATGCACCAAACCAGCAACAGGAACAATTTTATAAGTTGTTACATCAGAAAATAACTCTGTTGGACTATAGGTCTGTGATATTAATGGGAGACTGGAATGGTGTTTTAGATACACAAAAGGACAAAAAAGGTTCTTCTATTTTTTTCAAACAGGCTAAACTACCTAAAGCCTTTTTTGAATTGAAAGAAGATTGGGAACTGAGAGACTATTGGCGCGAACGTAATCAAGAGGAAAGAGACTTTACCTTTTTTTCAGACAGACACAAATCCTTTTCAAGGATTGACTTTTTTTTGATTACAACAGATTTATATAACAGGGTGAAGAATATTAAAATCTTTCCTAGGACATTGACAGATCATAGTCCAGTCTGGATGGAATTGGTCGCTGAGAAAGAAGAGAGGAGATCCTGGAGGTTGAATGAGAATTTATTTAAACAAGAAAAAAATGTTCAAAAACTAAAGGAATGTTTAAAGGAATATTTTGCTTTAAATATGAATAAGGGAACATCAATGTCAATGGTATGGGATGCAAGTAAAGCCTTTATGCGTGGGATTTTGATAAAAATGAACAATTTTCATAGACAGAAGCAGACTCAGAAACGTAAAGAATTAGAAGATGAGATTAAATTAAAAGAGAAGCTTTTAATTTCAAATCCTTCAGATGAAAAGGTGAAAGGAGCTATAGAATTGTTAAAAACACAATTTAATATGTTGATGGCTGATCAAGCTGCAACCAACTTATTGTTCATGAAACAAAATACATTTTGTAATGCTAACAAACCAGGGAGATGGTTGGCTTATCAGTTAAGAAAGAAACAGAGACAGAGAATTATAGACAAAATAAATTATAATGGCAAATTGGTTTATCAGAAAGAATTGATAAAGAAATCTTTCTTAGATTATTATCAAAAATTATATAAGAGTACTAATGTACAAACTACAGATATAAATAATTATTTAAGTAAAGCTAATTTTCCTAAATTAACAGAAGATCAGAAAAAAGAGATTAATGGTTTAATTACTATTGAGGAAGTTGTGACAGCTATTAAGCAATTGAAATTAGGCAAGGCGCCGGGTACGGATGGTTTGACGTCTATTTATTATAAAACTTTAGTAGAAGAGATGACCCAACTGTTATGTGAGCTTTTTAATAATATATTACAGGGCTTAGAGATCCCTCCGTCATGGCGTAATGCTTTTATATCTTTGATTCCAAAAGAGGACCAAGATCTCACCTTGCCTAAGAACTATAGGCCTATATCTCTTTTAAATGTGGATTATAAAATTTTTGCAAAAATTATAGCCAATAGGTTCGTGGGGGTTTGGCAGCAGCTTATACATAAGGACCAATCGGGTTTTATAACTGGAAGGCATATGAAAAATAATGTTAGACAAATTATTAATTTATTAGAATATTTAGATAAAAACAACCAAGTCCCTGCAGGGCTGATATTTTTGGATGCTGAAAAAGCCTTTGACCAGTTGAATTGGCAGTTTATGTTATGTTTAATTAAGGAGATGAATTTTGGACAAAATATATTACAAGTTTTATCCAATATATATCAAAAACAGACTGCTCAACTTATTGTAAATGGGGGTTTATCAGAGGTTTTTACAATAGAAAAAGGTACAAGACAGGGATGTCCATTATCTTCGTTATTGTTTGTCTTAACATTGGAAATTTTGTTAATTAAAATTCGGGAGTCTCAAGAAATAAAAGGAATAGAAATTAATAAAAAAGAATATAAGTTAAGAGCTTTTGCAGATGACTTGGTTGTTACTTTGTATCAACCTACTTATTCGGTAGTTAAATTATTACAACTGATTCAGCAATATGGGTGCATTTCGGGTTTTAAAATTAATAATAATAAGACCAAAATATTACCAAAAAATATGACTAATTGTGATAAACAGACTTTGGTCAATTTAACAGATTTTGAAGTTGTTGACAAGGTAAAATATTTGGGGGTTACACTATCTGCTTCTAATGCAAAACTGTATAAAAATAATTATGAAAAGTTGTGGATTGGGGTACAGAAGGATTTAATGAATTGGAATAATTTACAGTTATCTCTTATGGGTAGAATTGCAGTTATTAAAATGAATGTTCTGCCAAAGTTTCTTTTTTTGTTCCAAATGTTACCCATTTTAAAGAATGAACTTAACCTAAATGAATGGCAGAAAGGTATTAACAAATTTATTTGGGCAGGGAAAAAACCAAGGGTCAAACTTAAAATTATGCAAGATTTCCGTGAGAGAGGTGGACTCAAGGTACCAAATTTGAAATTGTATTATGATGCGGTGGTACTAACATTGATTAGTGATTGGGTGAATTTAACAAATGTAGAAATACTCCATTTGGAAGGCTGGGATTTACTTTTTGGATGGCATGCCTATTTAATTTTTAATAAAAAAATGGACCGGGTTTTTAAATCTCATATTATAAGAATTTCTTTGCTTAGGGTGTGGAGGAAATATTATAGAAGTGATTTTAAAATACCATTATGGGCCATACCTTGGCATGCGATAGAGGGAATAAAGAAAGGAGTCAAGATGGATACGGTTTCTTATATACAATTACTTAGATGGGATGGTCAAAATTGGCAGTTAAAATCTTTGGAAGATTTAACACATGAAAATCTTACTTATTCATGGTTTCAATATAGACAAATAGTGGATAGATGGAAGACGGATTGTAATATGGGATGGCTTAGAGAAGATGAAAATCTCATTAAACAAGTAAGGGATCAAAGACCAACCCATATCAAGAGGGTTTATGGGGTTTTAGTGGAAATGGATTCAGAATCTGAATTAATTAAAGATTGTATGATTAAATGGGCACAAAATATTGGTGAATCAATTTCACTGGATACTTGGGAACTTATTTGGGTGAGGAATGTTAAATTCACACAAGCACAGAACTTAAGAGAGAATTTTTATAAAATGTTTTATAGATGGCACCTTGATCCAAAGAAAATGTCCATTATGTACCCTGATCTACAGCCTAAATGTTGGAGATGTGGTTGTTTGGACGCTACTTATTTTCATATTTGGTGGTCGTGTAAAAATATAAAAGCCTTTTGGATTAAGATATGGTGGAATATTCAAAGAATTTTTAGAAGGAGGGTAAAATTTACTCCACAATTATTTTTATTAGGTATAATTACTGACTGTGATGCTAAGGAAGTTATACTGATGCTAAATTTGATCACAGCCGCTAGGCTGTTAGTTGGACAATATTGGAAGAAGGATTCTTTGCCTACTTTACAAGAGTGGTTTTATAAAGTTTCGTATTTGGCAGAAATGGCAAAGATTACGGCTTTCTTAAAGGAGCAATCTCAAGAGAAATTTTTTGTTGTATGGGAAAAATGGATAAATTTTATTCAACACAATTTGAATATGGAAAAATATTATTTAGCTTTTTCATAATTTGTATTGATTGCTTTTTTTTTCTTTTTTTCTTTTGTTTCCGTCTTATGAACTTTTATTTTTTTTATTTTCTTCTTTCTTTTTCTCTTTCTCTTTCCTTTTTCTTTTTTCTCTCTTTTTAAGTATTTTTCTTTTTTTTTCTTAATGCTTATATCATATATATATTATTATTAATTATTTTATAAGTTGTAAATGTTTAAGTTTTTTTTTAAAAATTTTTTTAAATAAGCCTATATTCAGTTCTGGGAAGTTCGGGGAGGGGGGAGGGAGGGGTGGGTTTGGGAGGGATTGGGTGAAGGTTGTTGTTTATTTGTAAAACTTTTAAAAAATTTTCAATTAAAAAAAAAACTTATTAGGGAAACTAATCAAAACTAAGTACAATTCTAATTTTGGGTATTAGTTTTATCACCTAAGAGAAATAGCAGTGGGCAGGGGTAAAAATCTTGGAAATTGCATATCTTAATACTAATGGTAAATTATTTGAGAGGATCTTTTTATTTACAGTATTCTTATTTTGTGGGATTTGATTTTATTCTTTCAAAGATAATTAAAACATTTTGACCCAGTTTGAAGGACAACACGTGCATTTTAAAAACAAATAACTCAGTGGTGAGATTCAAATATGTGAACAACCGGTTCTCATGTGTGGATGCTGTTTCCGGAAGTGCATTCTGGACCTGGGCAACAAAAATTAGCTACCAGTTCTACCGAACTGGTGTGAACTGGCTGATTCCCACCACTGAAATAACTCCTACAATATTGAACAGGAACATTTATACAGACAGTTTCGTGGCAAATATTTAACTTTTCCCAAAGCTGAATCTATGACAAGAAAGACCCTCGTGTTGCAAATCTGGTTTCTAATCTTATTAGTTTGGTTCATCCATTGTATTGAATTATTCCTTATTTAACCAGAGTTTTTTGAATTACCAAGTTTATTGGATTTACTCAACAAACTAAACCAAAGCCAAGCAAGTCACATTATAGCTTAGCAGCCCAATGTGTGATTAAATGCTATGTAATGGTTGTCATGTAAAAGTAAAATCAGAATGGTCTTAGAACTGCTGTATTGCCTTTTCCTTAATGTATAAAGCAAGATAAAAACATAGAGGATCTAAAATGAATGCTTCTTTCTATAGCCAGGAGCATTTGAAAATATTTAATACATTAAATCTAAATAATAAATCCAGACTAGTTATTTACATTCTGTCAAATAATATGAATTAAAAGCCCCCAAATCTGTCACTTCATCACGTTTTATAATTGGATCATAATAAACCAATTTCTTTACTGAGGCAGCTTTAAGAACAAGTATGGAGAACTGCTACAAAACGGCTGTAACTCAGAAATCCTAGCAGATCTTTTAATTCTTCAAGACCTGTGTTTTTCTGAATTAAATAATCTTAAATCATAGTTAACTTACTTCTTTTTGAAAATGAATCTGAGGCCAGTTTTCAGCATTGAACTTATACCCATGTATAAGTAAGTGGTAGATATAGTTTGCTGAAAAGCAGTAAGATCTTGCATATGTTTCCTCAAATTTAGAGAGCATAAATGGCAACTGAAAAACAAAACTGACTATTGATAACAAAGTAAGGTTTATTTTTAAAAAATTCTATTTCCTACTTTTCTGTTGTGATTATAATGATTAAAATACTGTACCTAAGAAAATGACTTCCTGAAATCTCATAGAGAGAGCTTTGCTGTAATTAATTGCAAATTCAAATATCTCAAGAAGTACTAATACAATAGGCAAATAATATCATATGTAGGGAAGTAACTATTTCAGTTAATTTTCAATATATATATTGCCAAAGAGAAAAAAGGTCTGATATAATCCAAACTATTTTAGTAATTTTATTAGAATGGAATATAGGGAGTCCTCAACTTACAACCATTCATTTAGCGATCATTTGAAGTTACAATAGCACTTTAAAAATGACTTATGACCGTTTTTCACATATGACTGTTGCAGAATCTCCATGTAATCACATGATCAAAATTTGGATACTTGGCAACCAGTTCATATTTATGATGGTTGCGATGTTCCTAGATCATGTCATTACCTTTTGCGACCTTTTGTCAAGCAAAAGTCAATGAGAAAGTCAGATTCACTTTACAACTGTGTTATCAACTAAACCAGGGCTTTTCAACCTCTTCACCCATTGTACCACTTTTAGGATATGGCAATATCCAAGTACCATCAGTCGCCTAGCAAGGTGTTAAAAACTTGATGACCAAAAAAAAAAAAAAGGAAAAAAGTGATAAAGTACAGGTAGTCCTCGACTTACAACGGTGACTGTTCGAAAGTACAATGACACTGAAAAAAGTGCTCCCCAAGGCACAGCCGAGCAAAACACCTGCCTGCCCACCCGATGGCGCTCTTCCTCCTGTCCGAGGTTTTCATTGTTGTGAGCATTTCTGTTGAGGATTGGCAGCAAGGGCGGGTGTTTGGTTTTTATTTCCCCCCCATCTGCTGGTGGCTGCAGCCGATTTTGGTCACTTCACATGACCCTGGGACACCGTGACCATCATAAATATGAATCAGTTGCCAAGCATCTGAATGTAAATCACAAGACCCTGGAGATGCTGCAACATTCCAGCTGATCTGCGCTTCTGCCAACTGGAGCCTGGCGTTGATCCCGGCGCTTCCACTGAGCCCTGACAGCCTTGCAACTCCAGCCATCTCTCATTCAGGCTTGTGCCAGTTCAGCTCATTCCCCTCCCCCGCTACCACTTTTCTAGGATGCTTGCGTACCACCTGCCAGGTGCCAATGTACCACAGGTGGTACCTGTCCCACTGGTTGAAAAGCCCTGAACTAAACAACTTCAATGATTCACTTAAAACTGTGACAAGAAAGGTCATAATATGGGACAAAATTCACTTAACAACTGTCTCGCTTAGCCACAGAAATTTGGGGCTCAATTCTGGTTGTAAGTTGAGGGCTACCTGTATTATATTAAATTCAGTTTTTCAAATAATGTAAATCAAAAAGCACAATTTAAGAACAGTAAGCATATGTATGCCTTGTTGATTTTAATGGGGGAATCCTTTGGTCTACTCCAATAAATTTCACTATACTCAATGAGGTTCTTTTCAAAACCAGTAGAGTTAGTATTGCAGTCTTAAACATTTGTTCAACTTAGCCTGGATCACTCCCAGCAGTATGACACTTGATTGGTGCCTAGTGTCATAGAGCTTTATTACCAATATAGTCCTAGAGTAGCTTTTTCTTTAAGCATTTGGACTAAGAAAGTTGACTCTGCATAGGAATGTGCAATGTCTTTTGCTAGTACTTTTTTCAAAAGCTAGAGATTGATACAGACCTGGTTCCAATCTTGTGAGCAGAAAGTCCACATGCTTGAATTAAACTCAGCTAGTGAAAATTGTCCAGTTAAATTCAGAGCATTGACTGTGTAATAGAATCCAGAAAAGGCCTATAAATAAAACCAGATTAGTGACTGAAAGAACATTTTACTTGAAGGTTTATTTTATCAGAGCAAAAAGGTATATTCAGCCTTTTCATCCACTAGCAAATATTAAATATAAAAACTACAATACAATAAAATTAGAAACAGTATCTATAATATTCATGGTCAACCAAATAAAGTAACAATGCAGTAAACAGCCAATAATCAGGACTTACCACGAAATTCCCTTTAACTTTTGGCTGGTAGATTCCATTGAATGAGCAGTCTTCTCTGTCTCTACAAGATTTGAAATCAAATAACGTTGACACTGCCTCCCTGCAAAGGACTGGATCCCCAGTTCCTATGACATGTACAAGCTGGCTTGGGATGTAGCTCTCTGGTCTTAGAAATGCTGTGCAAAGGCTTCCATATAAATGTTTCATTGTCAGAACAGTTCTATAATTCTGAGGATAGCATGGATTTTTTATCCCGGATTTATTGTCTGAATCCTAATAGTTTATCAAAATACATATAAAATGAAAAAGACAAAGCCAAGAAGGATTCATTACATTTATAAACAAAGCATGTGATGCAGTCTTACTTCAGCTCCATTTTAATTTCTTCAGAATTTTCTCTCTGTCTCTCTTTCTCTGTCTCTCTCTCTTTTATTTATTTATTCATTTATTTATTTTTTTTATAGCCAGAGCATTCTTGGGAATAAGGAAGCCTAGTGGTATCAGAAGTTATAGTTGATAGAACATTGGATAGCATTTTGGAAATCCTTTGGAAATCCAGAGCTGATATCATGCCCAAGCCCAGAGACAACAACAGCAAAATCCAATCAAGCCCAATTTTTATTTGCTTACATCTTATGGACAAAATCTTGCCAAACTAAAACTCTAACCTTCTAAGCTACTAACTATATTCTTGAAATTTTAAAGTGTGGCTACCCTGAATCTTTCCCTCACACCATCCAGCTCATGACTGTGCAGTCTCTTCATCCAGGCCAAAACTCTTTCTCACTGCTCTTCCAGGTGTACATTCGATCACATCTAAGTCCTAATGAACTTGATCCCAGTCATACCTGTAGAATTGAAGCTAGCAGTTTTTTCTCCGCTTCATCTCTCCCATAACATTGGAAACTGTAGGTATACACTCTGTATTGGTAACCAAACAGCTGCACCTGTAGGGTACTGTTGAAAATTTGTGTACTTTCCTCAGGAATGAATGATATCTGAGTGGAAGCCCCTCCTAGATCCAGCGCACCTATAGTCTCAACTCCACGGGGATGGACCCAGGCACTCCAAAGGTTTTTCTAGATGTAAAAAAGACCAAGTTGAAATATCATCTGATATGGGATTCTGCTCTTCTCTTTCTTAACATAGAAGATATTAGAAAATAATGCTCAAATCAAAATGGAAAAATCTCTAATATTCTGTAGGATTCTTTTAGATAGAACTTACTTTAAAAACTACAATTGAGGAACCCACTTTTCCTAGTTGCAAAGAAACAAAAATTAGCTATGTTCTAGCCTATTGAGAGATGCCATCAAGAAAGGAATAACCAGGCTGAATGGAAAGCAGTGGTGGGATTCAGCCAGTTTGCACCACTTTGGCAGAACCGGTAGCTAATGTTTTGTTGCCTAGGCCCAGAACTGACATCCGGAAGCGGCATCCACACAGAGAACCAATTGTTCATATATTTGAATCCCATCACTGGTGGAAAGGCCAAAGGGTTGCCAAAACATCTAAACAGAGATACAACTCTTTGGTTGGCCAGTGTCTGTATAACCAGTTTCAATGAATGATTTTTCTCAACTCTGATGCCTTTCCAATTTCTCATTGCTGAGATTCCTAGAAGTTGAAGTTGGATGAAGTTCATACTGGATAAGCTGAAATAAGATAAAAATATTTACTCTGAAAGTTTTGTCTTTTCACAACTTTATTATGCAGTCATACTCTATCAAAACTGGATTAGTAGTACATTTCTCTTTTATTTGTAAAATCACACTGCTCAAATAAGCTGATGTATAGAATCTAGTGCCCTTGTCAAAGGCACCCATAACATGCCTCTTTGCTAGATCTTGTGGAATGGGCAAGAGAGGTGGTCCCTTCACTAATTATGGACATTGATGAATCATAACTAATTTTCGAAGAATTGCATTCACTCAGCCTTGCAGAGTTTTTAAAATTATTTTTATTATAGTTCAGTTAGGAATGGCTTAGTTATAATTATATATATATTAGAAAGACCTTTGAATTTCTTAATTCTGATATGAATTATTTATTCTTGCTATAAAAAGCTTCAGTTATAATGACAATAACTAAATAGTATGCCAGAATTATTCAAACGTATTGAAGTGCTAACAATGAAGGTTGAAAGAATGCTTTTAATATGTTTCTTATTCATTTAAAGAACTGACCTGACAAATATACTAACAATCTCCTGGATAATTTCACATTTTTTACAAGTTTTGAATTTTTTCATACATTGATATTACTAGAAAGGTGGAATTCAATTTTTTTAATTATAAACTTATTTGAATCAAAGTGTTATTATTTACAGCATGAATAAAAATGTAGCTCTGAATGGTGATTCATAACTTTTACATGGAATTTTGAAATAAAGCTGAAACAATACTAATTTTTCAAAAATAAATATGCCCAATGGAGGGAGAGAGATGAATACTGTATAATATAATACAAGTAATAAATGCACTCAGCCTATACAACTGAACGAAGTATACAATTCACTGTGAAATTTATACATATTATCCTCTGTATGAAGAAAAATTCCACTGTAAAAAATTTATCAGTTAAGTTGATAATGAAAGGAAAAAAGTGCTAGCCATAAAAACAGTGGCTGCCTTACTATTTCACTTTATCCTCCCTTCTCAATTTGATCTTTTAGCATTAAACAGTGACTATGAATAGTGACTGCATACTCTATCAATCAACTCTGTGCAGTACTCATGAACTAGCCTTGCCTTTAGAGCAGATAAACACGGGACACAATAATGACACCATAGACTGCGGAGCAGGTTCTGCAAATATGTCCAGAATGTTCAAAAAAAAATTATTGGTTTCTCCTTGAATTAATTTATAGATTAAATGATCCATAAAATTTTGAAAAGGAGTTTCCTTTCTTATTACTTGCCCAGAATTTTTATGAATATGTATTCATAAATAACAACAAATGCTTTAAATGCATAAGCTATTTATATTTGGCATATAGAAAATCAATATTAAACAAAACAAATTAAAAATGGGAACTTTTGCTGGCAAGCTTTTCCTAACATTACTGTCACATTTAAATTTAAACAGTTTGTTTAGTGACAGCTGGAAGTTACAATGGCACCACAAAAAAGTAAATTGTGACAGTTTTTCTCAAACATGACTTTTACAGCATCTCTATGGTCATGTGATCAAAATTCAGATGCTTGGCAACTGGTTCATATTTATGACAGTTGCATTGTCCCATGGTCATGTGATCACCTTTTGCAACTTTCTGACAAGAAGAATCAATGAGGAAACCAGATTCACTTAATCACTGTGTTACTAACTTAACAACTTCAGTGACTCACTTAACAAATGTGACACGAAAGGTTGTAAAATTGGGCAAAACTCACTTAACAACTGCCTCTCTTAACAACAGAAATGTTGGATTCAATTGTGGTTGTAAGTCAAGGACTACCTGTACACATTATATGATTATACTTAGGCAAATGCCTTAATGTTTGCCATAGATAAAGTGTGGGAAGGCCATGTTAATCACAGCATATATCCATTTAGATATGTGAGAAATAATAGAATGTAGTAAACATGCATAATATTCCACACACCTCCAAGAAATTGCCTTTTAAATAGTTGGCTGTAATCCATCCATATACCCCTTCCTCTTGCCCAGTTATGATTTGAGCACCCCTAAATTCAAAGGGCTGTGACGTGAAATAGGTCTGAATGGTCTGAAGGACTTCACTGGCTGCTGATTCATTTTGCAACCTAAGTAATTCACAGAAGACAAAATGCTGAGTGTCTGAAAGGAGATGCTTACCTTCATAATTTACTAAATTGACTAACTACAGAATGTTGATGATTTTTTTTTAATTTGGAAGAGCAGGCTTTAATAAGAAACCATCAAAGGTTGATTCAGATATGCATACAAAACATATCATCTGATTATTTTAATGTTTTAATTAAATACATAATCTCTTTGGAAAAGATTGTGTTTGAAATGATAACCAGATTATATCTTAATAATTTGTGCTATATCATTCAAACATCATTACAGTGGGTGAGTTATGAATATACCTGTGTGAACAAGCCCCAAGATACATACAGCTACATTAAAGCTGCATGTTTATTTCCTTAGAAAGATAAATGAGGCTTTCCCGCAGGTATATGTAATTATCAAGAAGTTTAGAAGTTTCACTAAATGGAATATTAATTATGTATGAGTAGACATCTATGCTATTGCTTTGTAAATCTATTGCAAAAATGCATGTCCTGCTTTCTAAATAACAGGTGTAATACATACTGTATGGAAATGCTTATGCATTAGCAAGATTGAATAGTTGTCATGCATCCATAGGAGAAAATGCTGTGGATCCTCATTATACATATATGTATTATAGTTGGATATCATAAATATTGACCATAAATTTGTGTGCCTATTTATAAATTATTTAGCAAGCCAGAATTTCAATCCTTCACTATTTTCTTTAAAAAACTGACAAAAAACATTTTATTTCAATCATGGACATTCGAAAAATTATTATTTGCATTGCATAACCCACAAAAATCTATACGTACATGATTTTAAAGAAATAAAACAGACATATGCAAAATAACAATAAAGCAGTACAAATGAGAATATCAAGGTCTCCATTTGCTGAAATTTATTTAGAAAAGCTAATCCTATTGTGAAATACCTAGGAACATTCAGACCTAGGATTGACTTTTTTAAAGTCATTAAAAATCTGTTTAATATCTGCAAAGATTTTATTTCCCAACAATCTATCTAGGAAAGATCACAATCTCCTTTTGGTGTATAGAGTCAGCTAATTTATCTATTAATCTCATAGAATAATGGGGGTTAAATAAGGAGAAAATGTTCTTGTGAATTGTTATTATGCTCTGCTGCAGTCTTTTGAAAGAAATGAATAAAAAATTATGTGTAGCAGCCCTATTTAAAAGAACCATATCAGAATGTGCTCTATTTTCCTGTTATACCTCAGAAGTCTCATGCCAGCTGTGGCTCCCAAGTAGACAGGTATGCTTTTATGCAAATGAAAAGGAATTTTCTCCTTTACTTTATTCATGCAATCATTGATGGGCATAGCAATTTCTTGAGGGTTGCTGCCATAGCTGGATATTCCAGGGCCTAGAAAAAATAATTAAAATATATTTAGTTTGTTCTGCCAAGATCAGCACAATATATCTGTTTCTCTATTCCACTAGTGGTAATCCAGATTTTTGCAGCCTACATATCTGTGTATTTTGTATTTTTAGTTGCCTGTAATGGTGCTTTAGAACTTTTACTCTTTTAAAATATATTTTAGTATTATTTAAAAACACAGTATAAAAGAAATCAGGAATCGAGAAAACAAACAGAAAAACAGAAGAGGTTTACAAGCATTATAAATTCAGTTAGAACTGTAAAAACTTCTTAGATGAGAAGCAAAATGTTTAAAAAAATAAACCAAGAAAATCCAGTTGTTTTTTGGAAAAAGCATCTTTAAGACAATCATGACTTAGAAGATTGAGAATCTTCATAGATAAGCATTATGAAGCTGAATTTTAAAAAATCTAAAATAGTTTTAAATAACAGTATCCTGTTTTCTTATGTAGTGCTGGTTCCAGTCCTGTTAATTTGTATATAACATTAATTCTATCTCTGCCAGGTATGTAATCTTGTGGCTTGCACAGAATTCTCGTAAATGTTTGTTTGATTGCTTGGTTTCTGGATCACTATGAGACCTAGTGTTTGGAGGAGATGAATATATTTTGGAGGTAATTAAATTCTGATGGGGGGGGCTTGGTGAGGGCAACATGTTTTAATTTTGTTTACGTGTGTCCCTATCCAGTGATCTTATGTGCTGTGAGATAATTGCTCTGAAAATTCTTAGAACATTATAAAGCAGGTTACATATTTGGCTGGGAGTATATGGAGATAATAGATCACACAAACAGGAGAAGAGCCATTCAAATAAATAAATCAGCCATCAACAGATCCATAAAGCTAGGTAAGATATAATACCCAGCAATCACCTGATCAGCAAATTTTGAGGCAGACCAATCAAAATACCGATAGCACCATTCCTGGCACTTCTCACCAAACAACCCTCTGAGTTTACATCTTATATAGATTACAAATATTATAAGCCAATCACCACTTTTAAATTACTGCAATAATGAAGCCTCATTGGGACATCAGTCAAAAATTTCTGCTGAAAACCATATGAATACCTTAGTGTTCATCTGATGGTCCAGAAAACCAAGTTACTAGGTACTGCATATATAAGCTTATTTGCTTATATAACTATTAATGTTTGCTCTGATAAGAAAATTGTACTTTTAGAGAAAACTCTCCTAAACTATCTTTGAGATTTGTAAAGAAAGTACATTGAAAATATTTCTCCACAACACCCTTTCCTTTATTTGAAACTGTCCAGGTTAAAATATGCAAAATGTCTTTTTTTGGAATTTATCCTAGGAGATCAAGCATTATGTTTGAACAGATTATGATAAGAATACCTTTAATCTGCTAAAATTGATTGATACTTTATATGCCTCACTTTACTCTTTACTTTGAGCATATCCAAAGATACGTATGGTGGAGGAAAATAGGACCTAGACAGACTGATGATCCATTCTAAAATGAGGAATATTTAAATACTGTATGTGGTCCTGTGCTTTAAGAGAATCCTGACCTTGTGAGATTATCAGACTGAGAATCTGCTTGAGAGTGTACAGACTGTGACTTGTCTATTTCATTAGTCATAAAAGCAGTGCTTAAAAAAAAAAACTAATAATTTTCAGGTAGGATTCCATTAGGAGGCTGCAGATCCTATATACCAGTGATGGCAAACCTTTTAGAGACCGAGTGGCCAAACTGCAACTCAAAACCCACTTATGCATCATCAAGTGCCAGGTGGGTGTGGCTCATTGGCTGGGCATGGCCCATTGGCTGGGCGTGGCTGCAGTGGTAACGGCAGACTGGGTGGGACTAAAAAGTTCAATCAATCAATTCCAACTTTGCAAGATCTTTTTTTTTCCAGTGAGAAGTTGAAATTGACTGATTGATTGAATCTTTTTTTTTTTTTTTTTTTTTGCACATGACGGCGGAGGCCTAAAGTGAAGAATTCAAAAGCAACAGATCAAATAACATTTAAAGTTTGGTTAATCTGGAAATTACTTTGTCCAAAACATGAAAGGTTAGTGATGTAAACAGGTGAGCCCTGATCAGGTCAAGGCTATATATTCTACCTATGAAACTCAATGACTATGCAGATAATCTCTTTATCAAACTGACTCATCTCACT
Source organism: Crotalus tigris (assembly GCF_016545835.1). Lineage (NCBI taxonomy): Eukaryota > Metazoa > Chordata > Lepidosauria > Squamata > Viperidae > Crotalus > Crotalus tigris. The sequence continues at coordinate 4,316,429 of NW_024096551.1, read as the reverse complement.
TTCAGATATAGAAAAGATAAGAAAGAAGAATGATAAATATCTATAGAATTAATGTAAGATAAAAGCATACATATTTCCTCTATTGGTGTAATAACTCCATACTGGTGAATATAACCATGATTTTGTGGTTAGATTCCAAACTTGAAAATCTGTCCTTTTGTTGTAGCAATTCTAAGCAGAGAAGAAATCCTTGACTTAGGATCCAAAATCATTTTATCATGCACTAGATAGGTGCTCAGTATGACTCAAACATATAAACTGATTGTCCTCACTCTCTTCCATCAAGACAGTTCAATCCTTGTGATTTTTTTTATTCCATGCAATTATTTCAATATTTCTTCCTCACCTTTCACATTACACCTGAAGGTTTGACTTACTACTCCAGTATTATTTTCTTTTTCTGCTGGCCATTCATATACATAGACTGTTGTCCGAGATGAACCAGCATCAAGCACTATTCCATACTGAGAAGGGCAGAGAGAAAACACAGATTATAATCCAAGAAAAGTAGCCTCTGAGTTCTTTATACAAGCTCAATATTATTATTTATATTTATATTATTTAACTTTGATGGTATTTGTATGGTCCTAATGCCAGGTAGAGAGAAGCTCTATGACAGTAGGAACTTGCTTTTTCTTTCAGATCACATTACCTTATCCGCTGAATCCTCCAAGACCCCTCGCCATTTTCATCATTTAATACCAGTAATACTTCTTGGATGCAGTTTTGGTCCATTAAGAGTCTTACTACACTACCTTTTTCCACCAGATCCTTTCCCAATAAGGCGCCTTCTGGATGCATTGGACTTCAGTTCCCCCAAATCTGCAGCCACCATGGCACCCATCTATATTGAAATCCAGTGCATCTTAAGGGCACCATGTTAGAGGCAGTGCCTTTGGCAACTGTGAGAGTAGATCGAGAGGCAGGCAGTCTGGGCCATACAAATCACCAGCATATGAAGGTATGGGTGACCCTATCCACATCCCACATGATACTAATGTCATAACTGCTGCACTTTAAGCTTTGTTCAAATGAGCACTGAGCAAGTTCTGAGGGTAGCCATTGTAATGCCACTGTCAGGTTAATATCTGAACATGGAATGTTTGGGTCAGCCTGCCTTTGCCTTTAGGCAGCAAATAATTCAAACCAGGGCTTGACTATCATATATATTAATGTACAAATCTTCCTCCATGTCAAAAACCAGCTTGCTATGCAGCAACAGGCATAGCTATTCAAGAGAAACAAATGCAATGCCTCCTTGCATTCACAAAATGAGTTTCATGTTTATTTCACTAAGGCTGCAGTATACATCTGACTTTAAGAGTTTACAATCTTCTCTAAATCTCCATTTTGTGATCCAGGGTAAATATATACAGTGGAATTCTCATGCTCAGATACTTGTGACTCACACAGAAACAATAAAAGGTGATCCATGTGTGACCAAGTGAACAAAAACTATTATTATTACAGTAATATTCTGAGGTAGTAATACTGTCCATTGAATTCATAGGCCCCCAGGCCATTATATTTAACAACATGGTCTTGTTTTATAAGAAATAAAGTATTTTAGGCAGCAGTCATAAACAGACTGGATCAGGGAACAAATCTTGATGAGCTCCAGAAGACTTCCTTAGTTATTTATTTGGAAATAAATAAATTTGCTTGGAATTGTAGCATTAAATACAAAGTTGCAGAGTACTGTATAGTTAGAGAAGATTAGTTTTTAAAAGAAGCAAATGGCACAAATCCAAAACATCATAGGGAACATAATTTATCTACTGCCCTGCTCTACTGTCTTGTTTAGAACTAGAACTGTTTTTCCTTAACTATTGTTTACAATGATTCAGAAGACATGTTTTGGATAACAGCCAGCCACCCAGTTTCTGAAATTCATTACGGTAAAACATTGCAATGTTTTTCAGGTTACAGTGTGAGTCTGAAAATGGTTACTGCCTCTTAGAGTTCCATTAATTTTTTAAACAGAGCTGCACTTGTAATGCATCTCAAATTTTGAACTTACTCCATTAGTAATTTCCCCCTTTTTCTTTTCCCTTGGAATTGATAGTTAGAAGAATAGTGCCAGCAACAAGTTGTAACTGGTATGAAAAGCTCGTAGCTACACCCATCCAAATCTTGTCTTAGGGAAAATTTATATAATTAATATGCATCCTTTCACAAGGAGCTGTATAGTCTCCCTATAGATAGCTTCAGATTTTTTAATAGTAATTGTCCAGAAATATTCTCAATACTAACTTCACATATTATCTAATTATTAATTTAATTACCAAAGTACAATGTTAACTCTTCTTGATTGGCATTTTATGTTAAAACTTTTTTATATTTTTGGCAGCTTCCTTTTAATTGGTCAGCTAAAATCTACCATGCACTGTTTTTTTTTTTTTTTTTCTTATCTAAGCAAGATACCCTCAGGTTTTCTATCCTTGTCCTTTAGCTAAGGATTATGGTTGTTGAAGGGCAGCGTATCTGGAGAACATCTAGAAAAAAGACAATATCCAGGCTTAAATCTGCATAGTGCCTCTCATGCAGTGGTGGGATTCAGCCGGTTCGCACCATTTCAGCAGAACCGGTAGCTAATTTTTTGTTGCCCAAGCTCAGAATGGACTTCTGGAAGTGGCATCCACACAGAGAACAGGTTGTTCACATATCTGAATCCCATCACCGCTCTCATATTCTCAGCTAAGAAGTGTGGCAACTAGCTGCAGTTTCTCCCTGGGCTGAGCCTTTTCAGGCAATTTGCTTTCAATATTATGTTATTGGCTCAGCAATAAATATCTCAGTTAAACATCAGAAGTTGCAAAAGTCCTAGCTTATTATTTAAGCCTACCTTTAGACCTGGAGAAAGGATCTGTTTCCGATTCATCTGAACAAGAGTAATAGTAACAATAATTGCAATGCTTAAAAGTAGAAAAATTAAGGTGACAATGGTTGGCATTTTGTACTACACTTGGAAACCTAAAAATAAGGAAAAGAAAAATGATATTATTAATTTTTGAAGGAAACAGTTTCTTAGGGTGAACTTTAACACCTGAGGCCCAAGTTCATTAGCTTGAGATGAGGAAGATGACTATAGTTAAGTCTACTGGATTGAATACAGGCCTTATACTTTTGTATTGATTTATCTGTATAAATAAGATGACAACTTCCAAAAGTCCCTGGACATCTGGATGGCCTTAGGTGGAAAGACTGAATTAGTTGGATAATAGATATATTTTGTTATATGTATATAATACATATATTGTTATCTACTAGACTTGCCTTCCTTTTTTCATTACAGAACTTTTGTAAAATTTAACAAGTAGATGTTGTGATTTTGATTTGTTTGATCTGCAACTTTTTTACACATTATACAAGAGGCATTTCAGATTATATCTGAATTAAACCTAGCTGATAACATGCATATCATTGAACGAGGCATAGGCAAATAAATGAACCAATACCATGGTTAATGTCCACAGAAGCTTTCCCCAAATGGATGCCCTCTTGAAACTATGATTTTTAAAATGCCGCTTCTGAGCAATTCAAGATACTGTGACAGTCTTGTCTGCTGTGTGTGATTTCCAATAGATTATTCAGATATGTTAATAAATAATAAAAAGAGCCGAGGTGACTTTTTGGGTGGCATGCCTATTTAATATTTAATAAAAAAATGGATTGGGCTTTTAAATCTCATATCTTAAGAATTTCTTTACTTAGGGTTTGGAGAAAATATTATAAAAGTGATTTAAAAGTACCATTATGGGCTATACCTTGGCATGCAATAGAAGGAATAAAAAGAGGGGTTAAAATGGATATGGTGTCCTATAGACAGTTACTTAAATGGGATGGACAAAACTGGCAGTTAAAATCACGGGAAGAGTTAGTACAAGAAAATATTATTTATTCTTGGTTCCAATACAGGCAATTATTAGACAGATGGAAGATGGACTGTAAGGTGGGTTTTCTCAGAGAAGATGAAAATCTTATTAAGCAAGTGAAGGATCAAAGACAAACCCACATTAAGAGGATTTATGGGGTTTTAGTTGAATTAGATTCAGAAACGGAACTAATTAAAGATTGTATGATTAGATGGGCGCAGAATTTTGGTGAGCCAGTTCCATTGGACACCTGGGAAACTATTTGGGTGAGAAATGTCAAATTTACACAAGCATAGAACTTAAGGGAGAATTTTTATAAAATGTTTTATAGATGGCACCTTGATCCACAAAAAATGTCTTTTATGTACCCTGACTTACAACCTAAATGTTGGAGATGTGGTTGTATGGACGCTACTTATTATCATATTTGGTGGTCGTGCAGAGAGATAAAAGCATTCTGGATTAAGATATGGTAGAATATCCAGAGAATTTTTAAAAGGAGGGTAAAATTTACTCCACAATTATTTCTGTTAGGTATAGTTATTGATTGTGATACAAAGGAGGTTATATTGATGTTAAATTTGATTACAGCTGCGAGGCTGTTAGTAGGACAATATTGGAAGAAGGAATCTTTGCCTACATTGCAGGAATGGTTTCTTAAAGTGTCTCATTTGGCGGAAATGGCAAAGATTTCGGCTTTCTTAAAGGGTCAAACGCAAGAGAAATTTCTTGCTGTTTGGAATAAATGGATAAAATTCATACAATTTAAATTTGATATAAAAAATACTATATAGTTTTTTCATAATTTTTAACTTTATATATATATATATATTCTATTTTATATTCTTTTTTATATATAAATATAATTTTTTTTAACTTTTTTTAATTAAGCCTATATTCTGCTCTGGGAGGCCCTGGGGGGGGAAGGGGGGGGTTGGGTAGGGGTGGGGGAAGGGGGGTTTTGTTGGGTAATGTTTGTTTTTATTTGTATATGTTGTTTTTTGTTTTTGTATTGTCTTTTATTTTCTGTAAAATTTATAAAACTTTTTAATTAAAAAAAAAAAAAAAGAGCCGAGGTGGCGCAGCAGTTAGAGTGCAGTACTGCAGGCCACTTTAGCTGACTGTGTTCAGCAGGTCAGCGGTTCAAATCTCACCGGCTCAAGGTTGACTCAGCCTTCCATCCTTCCGGGTAGGTAAAATGAGGACCCAGATTGTTGGGGGCAATGTAAATATATATATATACATTGCTTACTGGTGTACACCGCTTAGAGAGTGCTTGCACTTAAAGCGGTATATAAGTCTCATAAATAAATGTTGCGTGCTTATGGGAAGAATGAAAAAGAATCATAACAGCTTATTATTATTATGGTTGGTTGCATGGTCAGCTTGATGTGTAGATTAGATTTGCATTTTAATCAAGTCCTTCCCAAACACCTGGGATGGGCTGAGGTGAATGTTCAATGCTGTTAAACATATAGTCCCAGGAACAAGTAAAGCTGCCTTTTGCAATTGACTGATAGTGATTTTGTCACTGCTGATGGTATTCAAGTGGTATTCTGGAAGTTTTGGGAATACACACAAGGACCTATCTTTGCTTTCTTTTGCTTTAGCCATTCTACTTCTATTTGCAGGTCCGTGTGTTTTATGACAATTATTTCTCTCCCATTCTGCTATATTCATGAATTGCAATGTCCACAGTCCAGCTTTATTATCTTCAGCATAATTAACTTGCATTTTATATATGTCATAACAATCACAAGCTAAATTCTTTTCACCAATTCTTTATAATAAGATTAAATTTTCAGATTCCTTTGATGCACTAGATTCTATGATGTTTCTATATTCCATGCCTCCAAATACCTCCAACTGTATGGATCTCTTGACATACACATGGTAAGGAGAAAAGGAGCAAAAAAGATTGCTACATTTCTCCCAGGACATATCCTAAGGATGGATTTGATCTCAGATTTGTGAAGTTGCCTGGCTAGAATTGTCTTTTGTGTAAAATTGAGAAGGAATTCCTGCTTCCCCCATAGCATGGAATTACAGAAGCTCTCCCACTTCCAGAAATGCTCATAGTTGGATATAATGAGTGAAATTCAAATCTATGACCCTGCCAATCTAGAGCTATAAGAATGGCTTTCTCCACAGAATTCCTCTTACTGATCTGAAATAAATCAGGAGTTCCAGTCTACCAACTGACTCTCTTTGCATATATTTGGTTATCAGTCTTTGAATAGGGATCAAACAGGGCCTGTATCATAAAAATGCAAATGTTAACAATTACTTCCAGGCTTCAATTTCAATTATGGCACCAGCACTCAAATATTATGTTGCAATCTAATATAAGAAATGGAGTTCTACTTGTTACTCTAATTGTGTTAATGAGGAAAATTGTGGTATTCCCATTATCTATATTGCCTCAGTAAATTCAGACTAATTAGCTCTTACAGCTTCTCCAGCAGGGCAAACATCCACAAAGTTTAAAACAGCTGTTTAAAAGAGCATTGTGTCTTCAACTAATATAATGAAATGTTCAACTAACCAGGTAATGAGATTTTAGCTTAGCATATTGTGAAAATCCAAACCAAGCTGTTCATATATGAAAATCCAGAAAAAAAACTCCTTAGTTTGATTTAGTAAAGCATGTTTAAGTTAACCATAAATAAAGTTGCTATGTAATACTTTTTAGGATATCAATGGATTGCCTATGCTGGTTGTAAATGATACTGGCTGAAGTCCAGCATATCCATATTGCAAATGCATTTTTAGCACATTCTTATAGATGCTTACTGTGGGGCAAAAAAGTATTTAGTCAGCCACCAATTGTGCAAGTTCTCCCACTTAAAAAGATGAGAGAGGCCTGTAATTGTCATCATAGATAGACCTCAACTATGAGAGACAAAATGGGAAAACAAATCCAGACAATCACATTGTCTAATTTGGAAAGAATTTTATTTGCAAATTATGGTGGAAAATAAGTATGTGGTCAATATCAAAAGTTCATCTCAATACTTTGTTATATATCCTTTGTTGGCAATGACAGAGGTCAAACATTTTCTGTAAGTCTTCACAAGGTTGGCACACACTGTTGCTGGTATGTTGGCCCATTCCTCCGTGCAGATCTCCTCTAGAGCAGTGATGTTTTGGAGCTGTCGCTGGGCAACACGGACTTTCAACTCCCTCCAAAGGTTTTCTATGGGGTTGAGATCTGGAGACTGGCTAGGCCACTCCAGGACCTTGAAATGCTTCTTACGAAGCCACTCCTTCATTGTCCGGGTGAGGTGTTTAGGATCGTTGTCATGCTGAAAGACCCAGTCACGTTTCATCTTCAGTGCCCTTGCTGATGGAAGGAGGTTTGCACTCAAAATCTCACGATACATGGCCCCATTCATTCTTTCCTGTACACGGATCAGTCGTCCTGGTCCCTTTGCAGAGAAACAGCCCCAAAGCATGATGTTGCCACCCCCATGCTTCACAGCAGGTATGGTGTTCTTTGGATGCAACTCAGCATTCTCTCTCCTCCAAACACGATGAGTTGTGTTTCTACCAAACAGTTCTACTTTGGTTTCATCTGACCATATGACATTTTCCCAATCCTCTTCTGGATCACCCAAATGCTCTCTAGCAAACTTCAGACAGGCCCGGACATGTACTGGCTTAAGCAGGGGGACACGTTTGGCACTGCAGGATCTGAGTCCCTGGCAGCGTAGTGTGTTACTGATGGTTGCCTTTGTTACATTGGTCCCAGCTCTCTGCAGGTCATTCACTAGGTCCCCCCGTGTGGTTCTGGGATTTTTGCTCACCGTTCTTGTGATCATGTTGACCCCATGGGTTGAGATCTTGCGTGGAGCCCCAGATCGAGGGAAATTATCAGTGGCCTTGTATGTCTTCCGTTTTCTAATTATTGCTCCCACAGTTGATTTCTTCACACCAAGCTGCTTGCCTATTGCAGATTCAGTCTTCCCAGCCTGGTGCAGGTCTACAATTTTGTTTCTGGTGTCCTTCGACAGCTCTTTGGTCTTCACCATAGTGGAGTTTGGAGTGTGACTATTTGAGGTTGTGGACAGGTGTCTTTTATACTAATAACAAGTTCAAACAGGTGCCATTAATACAGGTAATGAGTGGAGGACAGAGGAGCCTCTTAAAGAAGTTGTTACAGGTCTGTGAGAGCCAGAAATCTTGCTTGTTTGTAGGTGACCACATACTTATTTTCCACTATAATTTGCAAATAAATTATTTCCAAATCAAACAATGTGATTTTCTGGATTTGTTTTCTCATTTTGTCTCTCATAGTTGAGGTCTACCTAGGATGACAATTACAGGCCTCTCTCATCTTTTTAAGTGGGAGAACTTGCACAATTGGTGGCTGACTAAATACTTTTTTGCCCCACTGTATATACATGTAACTAAGGCTCTATATATTGATGGATTTACAGACTGTTGTAAATTACCATTTGTTTTCTCTATAATTTGATTAAACTACAGTGGCTAGATAAATGAATAATAGTTAAATTATCACAATAATGCAAATTACCATAATAAATTACCACAATAAATTAAATTACCACAATAAATCATTTTTTTAAAAAAACGGCTAGGCTTACACATCCCACTAAGCTATAACCCAACATACCACAATGGAACATTAATCAGAAAACACATAGAGGACTTGAGGGGGAAAGCTGGACAGTGGCAATGCATGCAGTAATTTTGAGTAAGAAATACATGTCCAACCACTTAAAATACTGTAAGAATACAAGAATAAATATGAGTTCAGTTCCAAGTTTTGTTTCCAGAAAATTCATTATCTCATTGCTAGTCACTGGTCAAAAAAGTAGACACTTCCTTATTTTAAAGACTTACTGCATTCAAAAACCCATACCTTACAGGGAAGTAGATGATTATTTGAACATATCTTTAGATTGCAAAATTTGAATTCCCCAATCATTCCTCAATTGCTTCATTTATTATTATTATTAGATTACTTTTATCCAGCCATTATTATTTCTTATAAATAACTCAAGGTGACAAACATCCCTACTACTTCTTCCTCCTATTTTCCCACAACCACCTTATGAGATGAGTTGGGCTGAGAGAGAATGACTAGGTCAAAGTCACCCAACCATCTTTTTATGCCTAAGGTGGGTATAGAATTCACTATCTCCTGGTTTCTAGTCTGGTGTGTTAACCACTAGACTAGACCAAACTAGCTCTAGTTATTTTTGATGGGTATGTTTTGAATTGCCACTATTTTTTTTTTTGTTTCAAAATACAGTGTATACTGCACTGGCATGGCGGATAAGACTGGAATCTTCCATGCTCTTCTATTTTGTAGAGTAAAACCCATGTCATATTTAAAGTAGAAGGTAAATAGATTGTAAAAGATTCAGGTCACTAGAACTTAAATACTGGATAACACTGTCTCTTCATTTTTATTGTCTTCCAACTTTACTGGAAAAAAGAGTAACCTTTGCCCCATTTTTAATATAATCTACTGAGAATTAAATTCCATTAAATTCAATTATTCCTATGTAATCCAAACAGAAACAAAGCCTTACAAAAGTTGATTTTCTATCAACCTTCATTTGATGAGTTTCTGTTGATATGGGTATAATTTTCAACTAAGCATATTAATTCAGTTCATTTGGAAAGTTTAAGGAGAATGGCATTTTGAAAACACCACAAATAGATATCAACTGAAAAAATAGTTTCTTGTTAGAAAACTTTAAGCTAAGCCTTTATAGTTTACTTGATGAGTGCCCTATATTCATTTACTTATCTATTCTTAGCCAATTATCTGGTGATTCTGTTATGCAATTCTGTGACTCTCTTTTTGTATTTGGCTCCTATTTCCAGTTTATTGCCTGCCCATTTCTGTCAGGTATCTCTGTTCCTCAGGGATTTCTGTTCTCCTGTTATTGGCTGCAATATTTTATTGCTTTGGTTTTACATATATTCATTTGATCTGTTCCTCTTAGATATTTTGCTTTAGATTTAGAAATCTACAGGAGTGTTGTTTTTCCTCTACTCCTGTGGTTGATAGACCTAATGGCTAAAGTACACAGATCCCACATTTCTGTGTTGAAGATTCTCATCCCTAATATACTCTACTTGCAATTGGAGCTAACTTTGACATTTTCTTTCTTTAGGTCTGATTTCTATTTCTCCTTGGACACTAAGCATTTTGTTCTATGAGTTTTATTAAAATTTGCTAGCTAGATCAGGGATCCCCAACCCCTGGTCCATGGAATGGCACCAGGCCTCAGCACGCCAGAAACTGGTCCGCGCAAACAAGCAAAGTCCCATTTGCAGGATGCAGACAATTATATGAAACCACGTCACCTCCGGTCTGCAGAAAAACCTCTTTCCACGGAACCAGTCCTGGTGCTCAGAAAGTTGGGGACCTCATAATATCCAGTTAAACATCCTGCTAAAGGTAGCCTTTTATCCAATATAACATTTTATTCTTTATTAATCCTTTCTGTTAATTTGCATGTTTTGAATATAACTGGCCTTTTTATGTTCTTCCTTCAGTTAAAATGCTGGAAGTTACCAGTAAAAAAATGAAATCTTCCCAGCCAAATCTTCTCTTTCCATTTTATCTGAAAATGGAATCATTCTCTTGCATATGTTCACTACTAATCATAGCCATTGTTATTTAAAGCATTATTACAAGCATTATTACCATTTGAACATGTTTGACAGAAGGGTGAGGACTACAACATAGATATATCTTATATCTGTGTAGTATGTACTCCATGAACGTGCTCTGTTGGGAAGATGTATTTTGATTGCTATGTTGTTGGATTAGTAAGCATTCCTTTGAGATACAGTCACCATTCAGTCTTTCATTTCTAGGATTGTGTTACCTTGACTGGATCAATTGTACCCAAAACAGATTTGTGAGCCTCTTTGTCACAGAAGCATATTTGAACCAGCATGTTGCCCCCAACAATCTGGGCTCTCATTTTATCAACCTCGCAAGGATTGGAAGGCTGAGTTAAACTTGAACCAGACACGATCGAACTTCTGGCTGTGGGCACAGTTAGCCTGCAATGATGCATTCTAACCACTGCACTTCCACGGCTCCTATATAACAGGGCTTTTCAACTGATGGTATGCGTACCACTGGTGGTATGTCGATACCTAGCAGGTGGTATGCATAAGACAGGTTGAAAAGCACTGTAAAAAAAAAGTTTAAAAGATGTAAAAGTGGATGAGATGAGGTGGCAGCAGTGCTTCACGGGCTTGTGGGAGAGTCAGCTGGAGCTGCGTAAGATATTGCCGAGACTCTTCTGAGAGCCCAGGATCAGTGCGTGCTGCTCCATCTGATGGGTGGCAGGCAGCCACACGGAGTCTTAGGGCAGAGATTTAGTGGAGCTGCGTGAGGTTTGCCTGGGTTCTGCTGAGAGCCCAGGATTGGCACATGCAGCTACAGCTAATTGGCAGTGGGTCTAGGATCTTTTGCCTCCTACTCTTGGCCATGCCTCCTTCTCCTTGAGCCTCCAGCCTCCGCCCATTTGCCTCCAGTATTCCTCTTCGGAGCAGCATGCCATTGCTGATAGGCAATTGCAGGGGCTTTGGGGGGGGGTGCAGCTTCTGCAGTTGAAGTGGGGCATGGGGGTGTTGGGGTGCTAGTTGGTTATCCCTCAAAGATTCTCTAACCTTAAAACAGCTCTTGGGTGGCAACAGTTACCCAGCATTAGGGCTCAAGAGAAAGAGATGCTGGCAATGCTAAGTCCCAAGAATAAGGGACTCAGAGGCAGCTACAAGCAGGGGAGGCAGGGAGGGAGGGGGAAAGAAAGGAAATCAAACTTGATTGACAGGGAGCATAATAATCCTGCCCCTACTCTGCAGAGGGCAGATCTCCATCATCCCCAGTCCGGCAGGGGTCTTCCTGCCACACCGTTGTAGACAAAGGAGGGCTCCGGTAAGGAGGAGGAGGAGGTTGAGGAAGAGGGTTTAAGCAAGCTTAGCAACTGGAGTGGGGATCCCCCCCAAAACAAACGTGCTTCATGAGTAACCTCCCAGCACAACAGGAGTGATCAAAACCTGCTGCGTTCACCCAGCAAACGGGGGGGGGATATAAACCAAACAGCCCCCCCTGCCAATCCTCAATAGAAATGCTCACAACAACAAAAACCTCGGACAGCAGGAATAGCGCAGCTGGATGGACAGGCAGGTGTCTTGCTTGGCTATGCCTTGGGGGGGGGGAAAGGGGGCAGCTACACGCCCTCCCAAACACTGCCCTCTCATGAAAGCAGGATGAAAACTCCGAAAAACGACAAGGAAAAAAGGTTAAAACAAAAGAGTGTCTCTTCTGAACAAGAAAAAAAAAGATCACATCCGCATCTAGTTACTGGGGGTGGAGTGGGGGACTTTTATTTTTTCCCTCGTTTTGCTCTTTTAAAAAGACCGCGTCCCCCAAGCCAGAAGCTGCGCGCTCTCACCGTTTGTTTACTGAGCCCCCCCCCCACTCAAAGCCTCTCTTTCCCTTCCTTTGAAACAAACAACCCCCCCCAATCCTCCCTTCTGAATTACAACGAAAGAAAGCCAAGTTTTTTCTTTTGTGGTCTTTACGTATTTAAACTGATAGAAGGAAGTGGGGAAGCAAACCATTGCAAGACATTCTTCTGTTTTAACCTTTTTTTCTTATCATTTTCGGAGTTTTCTTCCTGCTGTTGTGAGAGGGCAGTGTTGGGGGGGGGGTGAAGCTCCCCCTTCCCCCTTCCAAGCCACAGCCAAGCAAGATAATCGCCTGCCCGGCCGGCCACATTCTTCCTCCTATCTGAGGTTTTTCGTTGTCATGAGCATTTCTGTTGAGGATTGGCAGTGGGGGGGGGGCTATTTAGTTTTTATTTCCCCTCCCGTCTGTTGGATGGATGCAGCAGGTTTTGGTCACTTCTGTTGTGCTGGGAGGTTACCCATGAGGCATGTTTGTTTTTTGGGGGGGGGATCCCCACTCTGGTTGCTAAGCTTGTTTAAACCCTCTTCCTGCACCTCCTTCTCATCAGATCCCCCCTTTGTCTGCAACAGTGTGGTAGGAAAACCCCTGCCAGGCTGGGGGTGATGGGGATCTGCCCTTTGCGGAGTAGGGGCAGGGTTATTATGCTCCCTGTCAATCAGGTTTGATTTCCTTTCTTTGCTCCCCCCTCCCTCCCCTGCTTGTAGCTGTGTCTGAACCCTTCAGTCTTGGGAGTTAGCATTGCCGCATCTCTTTCTCTTGAGCCTCTCATGCTGCATAACTGTTGCCACCCAAGAGCTGTTTTAAAATTAGGGAAACTTTGGGGATAGCCACGTAGCACCCCGACATACTCCCCGTGCCCCCTCTTCAATGGCAGAAGCCTCATACACAACCCAAAGCCCCTGCAATATCTATCAGCTTCTTTGAGTCAACCAGAAGGAGAGAAGGGGATAGAACAGTGCAAAGACTAATGTCAGAGAAACAGGCACAAGTTTCCCATTAAAAATGTGATAAATGAGTGTACAGATAGTCCTCAACTTACAACCACAACTGAGCCCAAAATTTATGTTGCTAAGTGAGAAATTTGTTAAATGAATTTTGTCCCATTTTATGACTGATCTTGCCACATTTGTTAAGTGAATTACTGCAGTTGTTAAATTAGTAACACAATTCTTAAGTGAATCTGGTTTCCCCATTGACTTTGCTTGTCAGAAGGTTGCAAAATGGGATCACGTGACCCTGGGACTTTACAACCGTCATAACTATGAATCAGTTGCCAAGCATCTGAATGTAAATCACAAGACCCTGGGGATACTGCAACTGTCATAAGTATGAAAAATAGTCATGTTACTTTTTTCAGTGCCGTTGTAACTCCGAACAGTCATTAAATGAACTGTGGTAAGTCAAGGACTACCTGTATTTTATTACTTTTTCCCCTTTTTTTGGTCATCAAGTTTTTGACACCTTGCTAGGCGACTGGTGGTACTCGAATATTGCCATATCCTAAAAGTGGTACAATCTGTGAAAAGGTTGAAAAGCTCTGCTCTATAGCATTCACATATATTTCCTAAACTGAGCTTCTGGACAAGAGGTAGCTAAGAAGCAGTTAGTGGAAAAACAATTTAATCAGTATGGTCTTCTTCAAGACCAATATGATTCCTGGTTCCTTCCTGGATGCATTTATGTAATGTTCCTGATAGCAAATACAGAAATGGTTTTCCACTGCTATCTTCTACAATATTTTTTTCAGCTTCTCAATCTAGACCACAAAGAAAGAGCCCCTCTCAATATTAAGCAGGACAGACCCTGATTAGCTTCAAGGCCTAAGCAAGGTTAGCCAGATGTAATAAAACTGAGAAAGCAATCCAATATCAGATAAAGCTATCTAAATATATTTAGATATTATTTCATTTTATAAAAATGTTTCTGTATCTTTTTATAGAACTTATAACATATTTTTATTGATAAAAATGATGACTAATAGGAAAAGCAAATAAATCAAAATCATAAAAATGTAGACTCGAGAAAATATGTTTGCCACCGTTCGCTCCCTAGTGATTAAAATGGACAATCTGAAACTTCAGCTGGAAGCCACGAACAAGGAGTATATATCGGAGGTGGTGGCCCTTTAAGAGCTGCATGCAACGAAATTTCATTTTGGTGTATGCTGATTGGTATCCATTCAAAATGACAATAAAGTTGTTGTTATTATTGTTATATATATTTGAAAATAATTTCATAGCTAAGATACTCAATATGGATATCTAAACTTTGTAGCAGTGCTTTCAAATATTATTTTGGTTACAGGTTGTTTTTTTTTCAAAACTCACAGGTCCAGAAAAAGAGCCTTTTTAAACAGAAAAGTCTTCTTTGAGGCCACCTTTAGCTACAAATAATTAACATAGTCAAACTGTTAAGGATTGAGGGTTTTGGTATGTCTTTGCTTAACCACAGTGAATCGCCAACTAATGAGATCCCACATGAAAAATTCTTTACTCATCCTTCCTGATAAACACAGAAAAAATTAAAGAGGTGTTTCCTATAAGGGATTGCAAGACTACATAAAAGAAATGGCGATATTCTGGCTAGCTAATATTATTAACTATCAGTCTCCATAAAAACAATAGCAGTTTTAAAAACAGTTAAAATCTCAAGCACCTCTTATATTTCAGTATTAATATCATAGCAGAATATAAGATAAAATAAATACAGTACAACCAGCTCTAAACTGTTAATTCAATTACACGTGATTAACTACATAGGGGAATATTTGTTTTTCAAATTTCATGAAATCGAAAAATGTCATCCCCTATGAAAGTGATATACGACTTCTATAGCAACAAGTATGAGCTCAACAAATGTGTTAAATAGGTCTGCTTGAAGAAATATAAGTTGCATCAGATGAACTGGACCAATAATGCCCTTCTGCTGTGAGTACTAACTTATTTGTTCATAGGGCTAATAGGACAATGCAGAAAACATCTCTACATAGCAGAAGAAAAGCATGCTCAGCATTTTTTTAAGAAAAAGAAATACACCTTTTTGTTTATGAAAAGAAGAAATGCAATTTGCTTTGATGTCAAAACAAGATGATGCCTACAAATAAGATTGGCAACAATCAATAGAAGGAAAGACTTCAGAAAAGCTTGGAAGTAGAGAAGAGAGGCATTAATAAATGAATTTTGCAAACGGGTGAAGCAGGAATTATAGAGACTCGGTCTGAACATGTTTTAGGATAGAAAATTGCTGCGTTTCAGACTACAGGTAGGAGACAGCAGAGAAAAGACTATAAAAATGGTAACTCTTCAGGAGTGGGGAGTGGGGAGAATGGCCTAGCAGGGGAAAACCTTTTTAATCCTTTTGATTTGGAAAGAGAACCCCTCATCCTTGTGCATCTGAATGTTGAAGTTCCTTGCACTTATCTAGCATATATAGATGCAACAAGGAAAGTGGGACCTGGCAAAGCAAGGGGCTTCACTGGGAACAAAAAAAAAATCTTCCATCTGCCTTCCAAAATTATATTCCAAGGTTACATATTGCTGCTCTCATCTGTTCTCAGACAACCTTAAAACAAGCACAATGTTGCCTGCAAATTCAAATATAAGATTTGATAGTTTATTCCCTCCTTTAAAAATATAGGGCAAAAGAGAAACAAATGTAGAAAGCTATAGCAGAAGAGGGGTGATAAATGAGCACTTAAGAGAGGAGAAACACAAAAATATACACAAAGTGGATTTCTATTTATTCATGTGAGATGGCATGTTTTGAGAAAGTAAAAGGCAAGGAATGTGTTAGAACATGCACACACGAACAAATCCCCTGCTCCAGATTATAGGAGCTGTTTAGATGAATGAAAGAACATATGTAGGCGTATGTGATGAGAAGCAAGCATGTCTGCATCAGAAACAGGAAGTGCGTATCATGGGAATTCTCTACATATGTGCACAAGCAATTACTGTAGATGACATAAAAAGACCTCCATGTTCTATGTTTTGGTGAGAAAGAAAGAGAAGAAGAAAAAGAGTATGTCTACAAAGGAACCATAGAACAGATCTGTAGTTGTTTTTATGTAGTCTGGGATTAAGATCTAGCATTGATTGCTGTCATTAATGAGCCATTAGACATTAGACAACAACCTCTTTGATGGTGTGGGTATTAGCAGGCCAGGAAGCTCTTAAGTAGATGGGTCATCAGGACAAAGCCTGCATATGAAATCTAAGTAAAAATCTTACCTAAAATATACTTAAATTATCACCCATGTTATCTCTAAGCATAATTCTAACATTCATCATGGAGAAGCATTTAAAGAATGGCAATCTTTAAGCCAAGGCTAAAAACAGCAATTTTAATCTTTTAAAAAATTGTTTCAAATGCTTAAGCAATTTTACATTGCTTAGATTGTCCAAAATTTTCTCTTTTTTAAACATATGCTTAATGTGTCTAACCTTATTAATAAGCTTTTATTGTTTTGGCTGAATCTATTACAAGTCTCTGTCTGAACATCTTTTAGATCTAGATTTAAGGGTAATCCATCAAGCACTGAAGAAGGTTTTCCGTCTGGACTGAGACACAGCCCATAGATATCCCTTCCTGTGGTCTTCGCTTTTCTTTATTTTTTTTTTTATGCCCACATAATATAGGTGTGTATATATATTTCTGTGTGACAGAGAGAGACCTATACACATTCTATGAAGCCCCACAAATCTAAACCTAGCTTCCCCTTTCGGCTGTACAGAGATTGCAACGCCCACTACAGTTCTTTTCCTAACACGTATTGAGGATACAGGTTGGGGAAGGCTGCCCTGGGTATACAGCATCCTACACTGTCTCCTTCACTCCTTCCAAATCAGAGCAACTGCACTGAAACGCAGCGGTTCCTTCCCTCTGCTAATCTTTAGTAGCGAACGTCTCTCTCACACACACCTGACCACTCACAGAAAGACCAGTCCCTTACTTTTCTCAGGAGCAGCTGTCAGGACGCTGTCACTGCTGACCACGATACGAGAGACTCCCCTGGATCTGTCTTATATCTTGAGCGGTGGGAGGCAAAGGAAGCTCGCTCAAATCAGACCGGGGACTCATTCTCATCGGCTAAACAAGAGGTGGGCAAGGATCGGAGGCCAGGACCAACATGACGAAATTGTCCCTTGCGCAGCGGGAGGCAGCCAATTCCCCGGTTCCTCCGCCGGTTCCCTGCTGTAAATTCGCCTGGAGCTGCTATCGGCCCCTCCCACTGCTCTTTCACAGAGCACAGAGCGGCGCTGGGGATGGGCCCTAGCGCCTCCTGATCTGGCCAGAAAAAAAATGAGAGACCTCGACCCACAATCCCCCTCCTCGCTGCCAACGCCAGCTGGGCATCAGCCGACCCACCGGTTCTCTTCCTGCCAGCAAGGGGGACCCTCTGAGTCGAAATCTGCTACGGGAAAAAGTGAGCGCATCTTACAGTCCCGAGTAGAGCCAGTTTCCTTCTTCGCCCTTTATTGTGGTGTCGAAAACAGGTCGCCGAGTTGTGGATGCTTGCCGAGCTCGTACCCGGCCGTAATCTTAGACCTCGCTTAATTGGGCAAACGAACAGTAGTTTAGGTTGCTTTCGCGCGAACGCTTAAATGGGACTTTAATCCTTCAGGATACAGCGGACCATACTTCCCAACCGAAAGCCCAAGACTGTCCCCACATCCCCATTTTGACTCTGCACTTCATATTTTCTTCTAGTGCGGATGTGGGACCATCCAACCAGGAAGAGCAGCGCTGTGATGGTTTACTACTCCAAAAATGCCTGCCAAATCCTGATAGAGCCAAGTGCCAGGTGGGCATTCCTCTATTTTCACCACCTTCCTTGATTTTCTTTTATAGCCTTCTGGGAAGACGGAATTACCGAATTTCGCCATTAGGCAGGCTCATGATCTTATCCAGAGATGCTGTCCCAACATAACTCAGACCTGAATGATACCTATTATTTATTAATATTGTAATAGTGGTAGTGGTAGCAACTTACAATATCTGGGCAGAATGCCAGCCATTCCATGAAATGCCACCAGATCCTTTTCACCTGAGCAAATCCTTTTTCTTTTTGTTGTTTCCTTTCTCCAAACTATTTGTTTACAAAAAAAGACAACCCAATAATCTCTTTGCAAGGTAGCTGGATAGGTGAAGGAGTATTGAAGCTGATGGGAAAAATACAGTGAAGTGAGATACTTTGGGAATCCAGGAATAAAGTTCCTGGATGTCCCAAAGGTGCCTTTTGAAGAGGCAACTGGACTTTTTTGTTTTTCTTTGAAGAAGCTTCTTGGATGAGAAACAAAATGTCTTCAAAGAAAAACAAGAAAGTCCAGTTGCCTCTTCAAAAAAAAGCACCTTTGGGACAACCATGACCTGGATGACAAGAATCTCCATAGAAACTTCCTGGATGTGACAAAGGATAAAATCCAGCTCTACAAGAAGGCAAATGTGTTTTTAAGAATATTCTGATAGCTACAAAGAGGATGATGGTGCTCTGAGATGTGGCAATTTTTGTGTCATGAAGAAATATATGGAGAATCAATATGCAGAAGTTCTGAAAGAATGGGGGCAGAGCCCTTTGAAAAGGTCATTGTAATGTTTCACGGGTATTGAAAAGTGGGCATAGGAGGCCAGAAAATAATTATATAGCAATGACTCCTATGTTTTGTCATGCTCCATCAACACAAATATAATATGTGAAGGAATATTCACTGATGAGAAAATACTAACAGCTTACTTCTCCAGTATTGGTATTAGCCCGTCGTATGATTCTATATTATACCAATACAAGAATTAGGCCAGGGATCAGTCTTGGTAGCTATTTGTATTTCCTGTCCTTAGCAAATCTCACAACGGTCTCTGATTCTTATCTCAGCCCACTTGTATTCAGTAATGTAGCCAATTGGCATGAATTTTCCATAATCCCCAATAGTACATATAATTTGGGAAGGTGGGACTAGCATATGCTTACAAAAATCCAGCACTAATTGCAACATTAACTTTGTATTGATTGATTTTTGATTATGTACCATCAAGTATATTCTTAACTATTTTTAAAAAATTGTGTAGTAGTCCAAGGTTTTCAGCAGGCAATCTTACTTATGCCTCCAATACTCAGCTAGCACAATAAAGTCATTTTTCAGCACTAAGTGACTACATAGATAGACTTTCTCCATGGTGATCTATCCCTAATCTATTCTTTCAGTCTTCCAGTAGTGGAACTGAGTCCTCCATCTTGCTGCTAGTTGTCCTCTTCTCTTTCTCAGCATGTCTTTAAAATGGGAACCAGTCAGGATTCAACTGGTTTGCATCAGTTCAGTAGAACCAGTAGCTAATTTTTTTTGTTGCCAAGGCCCAGAATGGACGTCCGGAAGCAGCATCCACACAGAGAACCGATTGTTCACATATTTGAATCCCATCACGGGAACCAGCCCTTCCAAGTATCCTGGAAAAGGAAGCTACTATATTTGTTAATGTAAAGCAAGTTGTGATTTTTAAAATAGACTGTACTGTGGAATTAATTCCAGATGTAAATAAGTCTCATTTCCTGATTTTCTTAATCCTGCACATTCTCCATCCCACTTGCCAGCTTCCATTCCAGCACTCCCACTGTTCTAACATCACTTCTGATTGCATAATGTCCTTCACCTTGACTGCATTAATTTACTCTGTTAAAGATATAGTTATCATTTAAAAAGGCAATGAATTTTAAATTGGAATTTTATAACCCAATTATACCCAGGTCAGTTAAGTACTCTTTAAATAGGCTTTTTCATAGTAATAAAAATTGCTGCCCTAGCAGCTTAAAAACAGCAGGTTACTTTAATAATGTCTATGCACAAACCTCAAATACACAAATGTGTTTCATTAGTCAGCTTCTTACATCATACTAAGCAGGGATGTCAAACTGGCAGCCCATGGGTTGGATGTGTCATGTGCAGGCCACACCTACTCCAGCTTTGCAAAGTCAAAAAATGTCACGATCTGTCATGTCAGGTGATGTGATCAGTGCTGAGCCATAAAGTGATGATTTAGTTATTAGCTAGTTGACTTAATCATAGGAAGTTAAGTAATTTACAGAGTAAAGAGCTAGATCTGCATAATACATTACATCATTTGGTTGGTTTAGACTTACATTGATGTAATTGCAATATAAGTATGTGGAATTTAAAGGTAAATCTTCACCAGATTTGCAGCAGCAGTTTACTGGTATAAGTTTCTTGTCAACATTCGATAGCTTTTTTTAACAATAGGCATAATGTATGCCTTCAGCATTTAAAAAAAAATTATATACATTTTCAGGGTTTTTTGTCCTTTAAAATAATTATAATGTACATCACATTGTTATCAGAGAGATAGAGATGGCTTTTCTGATGTAATAAAAATCTATTTTAAAGAGCGAGATCACTTTATCTCTTACTCTCCATCTTCAATCAATTGGGCAGAAAGGACTTTACTTAAAGGTGAATTACTTCAGTGAGGAAAGCTGAATTCCGCATTCCAATTATGTATCTCTGAATGCGCACAGTGATTTAGGAAAGATGTGTCCCCAACTTTTTGGGCACCAGGGATTGGTTCCATGGAGAAAGGTTCTTCCACGGACCAGAGTGTGCATGCTTTTGTGTGCTGCCTGCATCCCACGGATGGGGCTTTGGTTGTTTGTGTAGACCGGTTGCTGGCATGCCGTGGCCCAGTACTGGTCCATGGACCAGGGGTTGTGGACCCTTGATTTAGAAGGTGATGGGAAACAGCATATTTTAGAGAATGGAGCACACTCTTTGAAAAGTGTAACTGAATTCATACTGACATCTAAATATTTGCCATTAATTTGTTATGCATAACAAACAATATTCAAAGTTTAACCTAAATTGATTTCTGATGGTTGTATAAATTACTGGGATTAAATAGGTCTGCCTATTTTCACTTTGTCAACAGGATGAAAAGGAATTATATGAATACAATTCTGGTTCCTGAGACCATTTTTACATATTTTTTTTGAAAATCATCATTGATTACAAACTTTTAGCCAGGAGAATTAAAAACTTGTGCAAATTTGGAAATAAAAAAAGATTTTGAAGACCTGCAACCAATACCAGAATTTTTACATTTACATGAAGCTGGCACTAAATCATATATCACCTTAATTTAGAAGGAAAAATATCTGATTTTAATATGATTTAACCCAAAAGAGAAATATGCTAAGCGTTCATTATCACATTTTCTGAAAATTAAATCTAGGACAATTCCTCTATTTTGAAAGCAAATTATTTGAAAAATGTTTCTCTCCATTTTAGGTAAACACAGTCATTTCAGAGTATTGTTAAATTTTTCTTCTGCAGTTTTTAAAATAATGTTTATTCCCACTTAATGGGAAAGAAATAGAAGCCTAACAATGTTAAAATGGTGGCCACAAACACAATATCTGCCGTGACATTTTTGAACCTCAGCAAAGAAATTACATTAGAATTTCACAGCAGATAAATATTCGCATGGTTGGGAATTCTCATACAAAAATTGAGACTGGCAACTCTGATACTAAACGAATGTCATAAATTTATGATGCCGTTGCAAAAGTTCCAGTTTTCATTGTTAGACAAATCCTCCACTGTAATAGTGTTCCACAGTCACATGATTGCTATTTGTGACCTCCTGCCAGCTTCCCCATTGATTTTCCCTGTGGGAAGCCGGAAGTGAAGGTCACAAATGGTGATCATGTGATTACCGGATGCTGTGACTGTTGTGAGCTGGTTACCAAGCACCTGAGTTGAGATTATAGAATTATGGGGATGCTGCAATGACTGCAGCTAACAAGGATCCATCATAATGGACCCCTCTTGTTCACTGTTATAACTTCGAATGGTCATTGAACAAATGATCGTTCAACAAAGACTGCTTGTGATCCTTCATGGCATAATAATTGCTGCAGGTAAATTTAGTCACTTTGGCTTCCTGAACTTTAATAAAACAAAGTTTTATTGATCAGAATACCAAATTAGTCAGAGAAGGTACAAAGTGGTGGTGAAATATACAATAAAAACTTAACTTCCCAACATCCCTGCTATCTTGCAACAATAAAGTGTAAAATAACTACTAAAGAGAAGTTGTAAACGAATTCTAATGTATTTTGAAAATGAGGTATAAAATCAAAACTTTGTTTCATCCGGAATAAAACTTGCAGGAAATTGGAAGACAAATTTTGGCACAATTAAAATGCATACTTTCCTCACTGTATCTGTCCCAAAAAGATGTACTCTCTGTGCAGAACGATTTCCAGAGCTTGGGGAAGGAACTTAGCAGAATAGGCTGTAGGCTTACTTTCTCAGAGGTTTTACCAGTGTATAAGGAGCAAAACGGAAAAGGCCAGCGCATAGTACAATTCAATATGTGGCTAAAGGAGTGGTGTAAAGGGGAAGGCTTTGGATATATTAGTCACGATGTCAGTAGCTGGTCCAATCAAGAGATCTACAAAAGAGATGGGTTGCATCCATCAAAAAAAGAGACTGAACACTGGGCACTAACTAACAAAATGAAATTCAATGGTGAAAAAAGCAAGGTTCTACATTTAGGCAAGAAAAACCAAATGCATAAGTACAGCATAAGTGGCACCATGCTCAATAGTAGTAACTGTGAGAGGGACCTCGGAGTCCTAGTAGACAATCACCTAAATATGAGCCAGCAGTGTGCTGCAGCTGCCAAAAAGGCCAACACAGTGCTAGGCTGCATTAACAGAGGGATAGAATCAAGATCACATGAAGTATTAATACCACTCTTCAATGCCTTGGTAAGGCCACACTTGGAATACTGCATCCAGTTTTGGTCACCACGATGTAAAAATAAGGTGACCAACCGTCCTCCTTTTGGGAGGACAGTCCTCCTTTTTTGAGTTCTGTCTTCCCTCAAAAAGTGTCCTCCTAAATGTCCTCCTTTTCCATATACCGTCCTCCTTTTGGGAGGACAGTCCTCCTTTTGTGAGTTCTGTCTTCCCTCGAAAATGTCCTCCTAAATGTCCTCTTTTTCTATATTTGAAGACTTATCTGCAGGGCTTTTTTTTCCTCATAGAACTCCCAGAAGGTGTTCCGGGACTTTTTTTTGATGGTTTTTTTTTTCAACTTTTACCTGAGCTGTGCTACTCCCCCTACTGGCTTTCGAAAGCTAATAGGAATTGCTGCTGAGCGTGCCAAAACACCCAGGCGGCAAACTTTGCACGTGCAAGTTGCAGGAACTTTGCACCCCTCACTGCTACCTAACTACACCATCTCTTACTTAGTTCCACAGATAGCTGGAGGAGACTGGAGCGGTAAGTTTCTCTTGATCTTCCCTGTTCCGTTCTACACGGGGATACACAGGGTAGGCGGTGGTGCTGGGGGGTAGCTGCAGGGCCAGAGCCAGCATGGCTGGTGCTTTGCGAGCCGCGGGGCCGGCTCTACGGGGATGCGCAGGGTGGGCAGTGGTGCTGGGGGGCGGCTGGGGGACAGCTGCAGGGCCGGAGTCGGAGCAGCTGGTGCTTGCCTTTGCGAGCTGTGGGGCCGGCTCTACGGGGATACACAGGGTGGGCGGTGGTGCTGGGGGGCGGCTGCATGGCCAGAGCTGGCGTGGCTGGTGCTTTGCCTTTGCGAGCCGTGGGGCCGGCTCTATGGGGATGCGCAGGGTGGGCGGTGGTGCTGGGGGGCAGCTCAGGGTCGGAGCTGGCTCGGCTGGTGCTTTACGAGCCGCAGGGCTGGCTCTCCATGGCAGGGCAGCAGTGCTGGCGGGGCGGCTGTGGGCGGGGGCGCGGCAGGCAGTTGACCTTCCATGGGCCGCGCCAGCTGGTGGTCTATGCAGTGCTGACCTGCGCTGCCACCACCTCACCCTGCGCATCTACGTGGCCATCCTGAAGCGCCTGGCTCACAACACCTGCCTCTGCCACCCATCCCCGCGCAGTCCAACCATGTAGATTTTTGGACAAGTGAGAAATTGAGATTGAATGTTGATACTCTAGCTGCAGCACTTGCCGTAAAATTCAATATGAAGTATATGTCTTGTTCAGATATTTCCAATATATTGTTAGAAGATGATACATTGACAAAAAATATTCATTCAATGGAAAAGTACTCATTTAAATAATTAATAGGCATGTAAGCATAATTACAATATAAAATGTTATTGTTACAAATGTTTTTTATTATGCATTGATCATATAGTGTATTCTGTATTATTGTTGCAATAAATACAATGTTTCTTTTATTTACGATATTTTTTTCTTCAATTTATTCGTGTCCTCCTTTTTGTTGTAAAAAAGTTGGTCACTTTAGTAAAAAAGATGTTGAGACTCTAGAAAGAGTACAGAGAAGAGCAACAAAGATGATTAGGGGACTGGAGGCTAAAACATATAAGGACCGGTTGCTAGAATTGGGTATTCTAGTTTAACGAAGAGAAGGACAAGGGGGGACATGATAGCAGTATTCCAATATCTCAGGGGCTGCCATAAAGAAGAGGGAATTAAGCTATTTTCCAAAGCACCTGAAGGCAGAACAAGAAGCAACGGGTGGAAACTAATCAAGGAGAGAAGCAACCTAGAACTAAGGAGAAACTTCCTGACAGTGAGAACAATTAATCAGTGGAACAGCCTGCCTCCAGAAGCAGTAAATGCTCCAACACTGGAAGTTTTTAAGAAGAGACTGGACAGCCATTTGTCCGAAATGGTGTAGGGTTACCTGCCTGAGCAGGGGGTTGGACTAGATGACCTCCAAGGTCCCTTCCAACTTTACTACTATTATTACTATTATTATTACTATCTTTAACTGTTGAAAATTTACAATGGAGGGCTATTGTACGGTTACAAAGACTAAAGGGTTGATCATCTGATGATTATAATTTCCCTAGTCTTTGCCAGACAGATACAGGTACAGTAATCCTTCCTTAATGACCACAATGGGGACTAGCAACTTGGTCATTAAATAAAACAGTCACTAAGTGAAATCATGAGTGTGCTTATGTTCTTACTTCAGCTTTCCTTTATTTTACAGCCCAGTAGAGGCTATGAATATAAGGATTGCTAAACAAGGACTACCTGTATAGTGACACAAATATTGACAGCCAAAATTTCCATATGAAATGCTTTTGAATGAATATCACTTTCTAACTTTCAGTGCTCCTGGGTGAGAGAAGCCAACTGTGGTGAATGGTAACTCAAGTATTTTTTTTTTAAAAAAATGTTCTAGTAGTGCTTCTCAAATATTTTTGCACTGCATATGAACTTCCTGATTCCAATTCTGCATCATTCCATTGATAACTATTCACCCGGAGAGCATAGAAGCAAGATTGAAGACCAAAGTGGCTCTCCCATCCTCTCTCCCTTTAACTCTCCCTCTATCTCTCTCTCTTACTTCCTGCCCAACATAATGTTAGAAAATAAAAATTGTTCTTATCAAATATTTAAAGTGGGTACTTGCTAAAAGCTTCTCTCCTTTCTCCTCCCTTTGGCCACTCCATGCTATAGGTCTGAACCAAGAATTAGGTTTTCTAATCTGACTGATGCTCAACCAAGGATTGCAAATAAAATAATTTTGAAGCTGATATATATTAGGGTCATAGACTGTCCACCCAGGACTTAGAGAGTTGTAATGATGAAGCCTGAGAGAGCCTTGGTGTCGAGTTTTAACCCTTTGAGGTTATAAGATAGGGATTACAGAAATTGAAGCAACCAGAAGATGGCAGCCAAGAGTCAGAATTTTATGCTTCCCTTGGCTGCTATCTAAAAGCCCTCTATTTTTGCAGCTCAGATCCCATAGCCCTAAAACCCTTTTATTATAAAGCAGCTGTTTCTGTTTGCTTGCAATCTATGCAGAATAACAACTCACCCAGAAAACAGCAGCTTAAATGCCAATTAGTGAGCTTAGTGTTTCAATATCTAATGGCCTTGCCAAATTTCCAAAGCTTTTATTCAGGCAAAATTTTCATTGAGTTGCTAAAAAGGCATTTGGGGGTAGGGCGAGAAGGGGGACACCTACTGTCTAGAAGAGCAGATTCTCTTTAGGGATTTCAGGCATAATGACACTCTAATTATATTTCATCATAATAATTGACAAAATTGTCACAATTCAATTTTTGGCAGACTTTGTAAGCAGATGTCCTATTTCTAGAACTTCCCTGTCTTTTGCTTAATTATATTGATTTCTTTCAAATTGTGACATTCTTTCATTGGCAACATCACTGTGTCCTCCCTCATTTCCCGCAGCCCTCTTGATTTAGAAGCAGAACAATCCTCTATTGCATGGGTGTCAAACTCGCCACGTCATGTGATGTATCGCACACTTCACAATTTTTTTTTTGCAATGCCGGAGTTGGGGTGGGTGCAGCCTCCATATGATGTAACCGGCACCCTTGATCTATTGAAATGTATACAACGCCTCTGATTTGTCCTGCTTGTTCCCCCACCCCAAAATTCACAGCTAAATATGTATTTACTTTCTCTTCCCATCTCCTTCTTCTAATATATCCAAGAAAGCCTGATAGCGAGCAGAAATTGCAATAAATAGCCAAACAAGAAGAAGCTGATACTTGAGCCTTAGATGCTTACAGATTAGTAAAGATGCCAGTTAGATTCCATACAGAGATCTAAGAGTTAAAACTTATTTCTTGGCTAAGTCAACATGTATTTGTTGCTTTAACAGCTTCCTTTTTTCTAGTCAGTTCTTAACCCTTTGCCTTCTAAAAAGTAGACAAAAAAATTGGTAAGCAAAGCAGCTGGAATCAGTTGTTTATATTATTTCTATTTGCATCCTACCTTTTCTTGCAGAAGTAATTAAAATAACTACTGACAAAGCAAACAAATTAGATCCGTTAAAACAAGCTAGAGCAATGGTAAAAATTATGATTCAATAATGTCAGAGGACCTTGATTCATTTACTAAGATTAAAAGAGCAGAAGTGAATTATAACTCTCAAAGGATTCTGTGTTAATAGCTTGTGCTTGCACAAGAGAAGACCATCTCATACACATCTAATAAAAGTATTCTGAAATTAGGAGTGATTTTTAACATGCATATCTTACTGTCTGAACATAAATTTATACCTAAGCATTTCTTAATTTATACTTAAACAGTTCTTAAGATAGTAACACTTTAAGTAATTTAGAATTTACAATAAATATGTTGTAAAGTGTGCTGGGAAAGAAGCTAGCAACCATTCCCTATGTTTCATAGAATCATAAAATTGTGAGTTGAAAGGGATCATAAAGATTAACCAATGTAAACCTCTGCAGTATGCAGAAAAAAAAACATTTACATCATCTTTGAGAGCTAAGCATCTTTTTCTTCAAAATCTCCAAAGATGGAAAATCTATACTTTCTATAGGAGAGATTTCCGATCGTTCCACTGTTATACAAGTCTTACCATCAGGAAATGTTTCCTTCTTTCCCTCTCTATACAAAAATAACAATATCTCAGTATTGTGCAGCAAATAAATCTAACTGTGCTGTTTTGCATTTTCCTTTGCCATGCTGAACAAAACTGACTTGCTGAAGGCATACTGGCATGAAGTTACTATAAAACAGCATTGTCTTCAGATAAGTCTGAATTTTCACCCAATTATTACTATGAGTAAATTTGCCCTGTTCCCACATCTTCTGCAGCCCTTCTCAGAAATCCAGTCTCACCCCTCCATAGATGCCATTTTTCAACATTTATTTTTGATGGAAATCGTGAACTTTATCCATTTTGGAAGAGGCAGTATATTCCACTACTGTATGATAGAGATTTTGTGAGATTTTAAAATACTATTTTGTATTAATTATATTAATGTATGGTATTTAGTAGTAAACTAATGACTAGATTCATTTAATTTCATATATAAGATAGAACTTTTTTCTCTTTAGTTTTTCTTATTACTTTATTTTATTTTGGTTTCTATTTTTTTCTTTAAATTTAAAGATTTAATTGTGGCCTTTAAATATTGATTGTATATGATTTAGAACAGAGACATACAGTCTACAGCAGTGTTTCTCAACCTTGGTAACTTTAACCTGGGTGGACTTCAACTCCCAGAATTCCTCAGCCAGCCAAGCTGGCTGGGGAATTCTGGGAGTTGAAGTCCAGCCAGGTTAAAGTTATCAAGGTTGAGAAACACTGGTCTACAGCAAACATGTTAAACTTGTGAGGTCACATGACGTCACGCAACGTATCGGGATGGTTTTGCCATTGCCGGCAATGAGGTGGGTGTGGCTTCTGCATGATGCATTTGGCCCGCCGGCTGGCAGTTTGACTTGAATTCCCATTATGCCTAGTGGAAAACACAAGATGGATAACTCCTGGTTTATCATCTGCCCAATAGAATTATAATCACCTTGGGAGCCCTCCACTAAAGATAATCAATTCTATTGCACAGAGAATGGTAGTATCATAGGTTCTGGCTTCCAGTGGAGAAAATGATGCTTTAACCTTCTCTATCTCTTTATTTTTTCTGTATAACTAAAAAGAAGCAATAAGCAGGGCAGAAAGAAGTGGCTGCGTAAAATTTGTAGGTCTTTATTCTGGTCTTTACCAGAGATTTGCCCCGGCGGGGGGGGGGGGAAGAGAAATTAAAAAAATAAAATCCCAAAACACAAAGCAGCACATTTTAGCCACTTTTACAGCAGGTGGAGCATGGAATCAGTAGACCAGGGATTTGATAATCATGCACCACCAAACCATAGTGCTTCTGCAGCATAGCTGCTGATTGCCTTACCTGTGACATATGAGGGGGCGTAATG
This sequence comes from Crotalus tigris, assembly GCF_016545835.1. Lineage (NCBI taxonomy): Eukaryota > Metazoa > Chordata > Lepidosauria > Squamata > Viperidae > Crotalus > Crotalus tigris. Next base: position 4,287,361 of record NW_024096551.1, on the reverse strand, counting down.
GCTCCTGACAATGAGCTTGTCAGCTGGAAAGCGAGACCTGAACTGTGCAATGGATGAGCTCCCATTACTTGCCTCAGCTCCTGCCCACTTAATTCAAAAGCATGCAGATGTGAGGAGGTTAATAGGTACCCACTTAGGTACCACTTAGATGAGAAGGTAATTGTGTTCTGTGCACTTCGGCATATAGTCATGTTGGCCACATGACCCCATTGGAAAATTTCTTCAGACAACACTGGCTCCCTCAGCTAAAAAACAGAGATGAAAGCCACACCCTAGAGTTAAACACAACTGGACAGTGGAAATCTTTACTTTTACCTTTATGACATATGATCACAGCTACAATATATTTTTTCCAAAAGATATGTTTTTGTTCCACAATGTTGGATCTGTACTGCAAAATAGACGATGCAATACAAAAAGTTAGGGTAAACTTCTTTGAGGGAACCCACTCCTTTCCTTACTCTCTCTTCAATAATATACATGAAGAAGTGCAATCATTGAAAAAACAAGACAGGATCCATGTTTACAATTTTAAGATCTTATCATAAAAGTGTAAAATCTAATAGGCAATAAGGTAGATACAATCTCAAACTTGTTTAAAAATAAATATGTTTTTTTTGATAAACATATATACATCCACATACCTGTGAAGAGCTAAGACCGTGGTGGCGAACCTATGGTACGAGTGCCATAGGCAGCATGCGGAGCCGTCTCTGGTGGCATGTGAGCCATTGCTGGGCCAAACTTCTCCCTCCTCCTCTCCGCACATGCGCAGTCTGGGAATAAGTGAGAGGCTATAAAAGGAGCAACTTTCTGCGGAACCAGCATTTGCTGCAGACAGCTTGAGAGCGAGCACGTGTCGGAGCGGACAGCAAATGAGTGAGTGAGCATGAGCGGACAGCTTGGTGGCCAGGCCCACTCGGTGGCCACGCTCACCCGGCACCCGATGATGCATAAGTGGATTTTGGGTTGCAGTTTGGGCACTTAGTCTCTAAAAGGTTTGCCACCACTGAGCTAGGATGTTTTTAGAAGTCAGAAAAAGACAAAGCATGACACCTGCTGTTTGCGAGTGAGTATGAAAGTTGTACTAAATACACTGACTGAAACCCAACTATTTTTCTGAATTTCCTAAGTTTATGTACTTCTTTTTTCTTGTATTTTTGAAAACTTTCATGTAAACATGACAAATAAAAGAAAAACTGAAATCTATAATAAATAGATTTATTATAGCATGATTTTTTTATCTGTTGGCTTTCCATAATTTTATCCCTTTGGTAGATTACTCTAGATTTTTTTTATATATGATTTGGAAAAGGAGGTAGATTTAGATGACAGCTGAAGATGTTCCAACATCTATGAGTCTCTGATATGGGTGGAAGTTAAAAGCTTTTGGCTTTGATTTGTTCTGGGTTACAAATGTCTTACATCAATGTGTTCTTTTATTTTGTATCTCATTTCCTGTCTTTTGATTTCTCACTTTCCAAATGTTCAGATAATAATTAGTCACTAAGTGCACACCCACTCAGCATTGGATGACTGCTTTGAAACCCTGTCCTTCCTTCCCTTGTTTTTCTATTATATATCTTTAAATCTTGGACAAAAGATTAGGGCTTTTTTATGACTAATAGCATATATCTCAATTGCATAAAGCAACATCAAAAATGAATATTTCTGTGATGATTCATGTAACTTCATTTTTTTTAACTCTTTCTCTTCTTTTCCAGAAATATTTTTTTAAATATTTTTTTTAAAGTAGTTGAAGCTCAAGATCTTAATTACCGTTTAAGAGAATCATAACATGTCAAGAAATATTAACAGGCATTTTGTATATATGAGCCATCAACTGCATTAAGAAAACAATAAGATTTGTGGAAAGCCTCTGATCAAAAGACTATGTTGGAATATTCATGAGCAGGAAGACTCATGTGGTAACTCAGTCAGCCAATGTGAAGAAAGTGCTACTGAGTCTGTGCAAAAGGTATTGAGTTAGAAGCTGAATTTTCAGTCTCAGGTTTGTCTGTGTATCTCTCTGTAAGAAGTCTTCATTTGTGCTATGTTGCTGTAAAGAAGAATGTATGGTATTGTAAATATTTTGATATAAATATAAAGAAGTCATATTGAATCAGCTAAATGCAGTCAACTGTAAGAGCTTCTGATTTATTTTTTCACCAATAGAGAAATTAAAATTCTCTAATAGGTTATGGGCCCAGAGCTTACTAAGGACTGCATTGTAATTTAAAGCTGGAAGAAATTGCCTGTGTTTAGAAAGTATAAGAACAAGGCAGAATAAGCAGAATGGCTGCAATGGAATTTAAGGAAAGCCCTGTGTCTCGTTTGGGCCAGAAGAATTACATTATATGGGCTGCTAAAATGGAATGTTTGCTGAAAGCTAAAGAGGTATGGTCTATCGTAGAAAATCCACCACGAGTGTTTGCAGGTGCTCATCAGAAAAGTCATGATCAAGCAATGGCTTATCTCATCTTGAATTTAGATGATGAACAATTTCTAAATGTTGCAAATTTAAAGACTGCAAAGGAGATTTGGTTGAAATTGAGAGCTGTGCACGTGAATGTTTCTGCATGTAATATAGTGCAATTGTCAAGAAAACTTTACAGGGCCTGTTTGCAACCAGGTGAATCTGTGGAACAGCATTTAAATAAAATGCAAAGTTTATTTTTGGACTTAGAACAACGTGGGATTAAATTCCCTGAGTCCCAGAAGGTTTTATTGGTGATTAGATAAGACCTGGGACACAGTTTCTGCGATATTTGAGTGTAAAGAAGAGCAAGAATTAAATTTTGAGGCTTTAAAGGCATGTTTGCTTAATGAAGAAGAAAAGTGCCATTTTAGAAGCATCCATGAGAAGGTGAAATTCCTGAGGAGGGGGTCCACACTGCAAGTCTCTGGAGAAGAAACATTTTTCAAGCAGAGGGCTCAACAAGAAAAGAATTGCTACATTTGTGGAGCAAACACACATCTGAAAAGGAACTGTTTGCAGAGGAACAATTTGCAGTGAAGGACATTTGTACAAGCAAAAAAGACTGATTTGCAAAAGGAACATTTTGGTGTTGCAAAAGTTTGCTATTGCAACAACAGAGAAAGTGGCTAATAGATAGTGGGGCAAGTCAAACAATTTTTAATGACTCTGAATTATTTTGCAGGTTTGTTCCAGTAGCACAAGAAGCTGTGGCTTTGGCAAATGGCCAGAAAGCAAAAGTCATTGGAAGACGCAATGTAAAAATTCCATATTTGGAATCAAAGTTTACCAATGTGCTTTGTGTACCTGAGATGGAACATAATTTGTTAAGTGTGACTAATTTAGACAAACAAGGTTTTGAGATCATTTTTGTAAATGGGAAGTGTCTCATCAAAAGGAATGGGAATATTTGTGCAGAAGACATAAAGGAAGATAATCTATATGTATTGCAGGGACAAAAGGTTCAATGTTCCCATATATTTAAGAAAGTTGCAGAGCATGATTCGTGTGTTCATCTTCTACATAGAAGACTTGGCCATGCAAGCTTTAAAGTTTTGCAGCAAATGCAAAAGTTTGCAGAAGGGCTAAATTTAAAGGGATGCAAAACTTATGTGGACTGTCCAGTATGCAAAGCATCGAAGTCAAAGGCATTCCCAGTTAGTAAATGTAGCACAAGACAAACAAAAAAAAGCTCTAGAGCTGGCCCATGGAGATCTGGTTGGACCTAAGCAAGCCAGTTTGGGAGGAGCAAAATATGCACTGGTAATTGTTGATGATTATAGCAGGTATAGTTTTTGCTACTTGCTTAGAGCAAAGACAGAGGTGCTACAACAATTCAAACAGTGGGTAAGTTTTGTAGAGAGAAGGTACAGACAATAAGTGTGTCAGTTGCAAACTGACAGAGGTACTGAATTTATGTCAACTAAATTCCAACAATGGTTGGGGCAGTTGGGGATAAGACACAGACGTAAAATTCTTACACAGCAGTAGAGAATAATGTAGCTGAAAGAAGGAATGGTGTTTTGCAAACAATGAAAGATTCATTATTAGAGGATTCTGGTATGAGCAGGTCATATTGGGGAGAAGCCATATTGACTGCCAATTATATAGTTAACAGGCTGTGGAGTTCCTTCATTAATAATACTCCATATGCCGTTCTATATAGGAGAAAGCCATCACTGGCACATTTGAGCATTTTTGGAAGTACTGCATGGTACATATTCCAAAAGCAATCAGAAGAAAGGGAAAGCAAAAGGCAAGAAAGCTCAGGTTTGTGGGCTATGAGCCAGGGTCAAAAGGATATCGCTTTAGTGATGGAAGTAAAAGAATTGTAATTTTAAGGTCTGCTAATTTTGCAGAACAAAATTGGAACAGAATTAATGCAAATTCTGGGTATGTTTCACTTAATGATGGTGATCTATTTAACAACAATAACTCATCTTATGATGGAGAAATGATTATTGAAGATGTCAATGTTCAGGGAGGAGAGGCTGAACAAGACATGAAGTCAGATAGACTTGAGACACAGGAGCAGTTAATACCATGTAGGTTAGAGTGATGTAACAAAGGAATTCCACCTGACAGGTATTCTGCCAGCAAGGTAAAGGTTTGCAATGTGTGGTATGAGCCAAGAAGTTATAAAGAGGTGTTGGCATTACCAAAAGCTGAACAAGAAAGATGGAAGGAGGCCATGGATAAAGAGATGAAATCCACGGGAGACCATGAAGTATTTAAATCAGTGACTTTGCCACAGGGAACCAAAGCTGTGGGTTGTAAGTAGGTATATAAGAAAAAAGTATTGCCAAATAATGATGTACAGTATAAGGCCAGGTTAGTGGCACAAGGTTTTTCACAATTAAAGAATGTGCACTATGATGAAGTATTTGTGCCAACTGTGGAAAGTGAGAGTATAAGATTAGCACTGGCGTTGGCAGCGGCATATAAGCATAAAATCTGGCACTTTGATATCACAACTGCATTCCTCAATGCTGAGTTAGAGGAAGAAATTTATTTTATTTTATTTTTTTTTATTAAAAGTTTTATAAGTTTTACAAAAAAAGAGGAAAAAAACAAAACAATACAAAGACAAAAAACATATACAAAGAAAAAACTAAACATTACACAACAAACCCTCCCTTCCCCAACCTCCCCCAAACACCCCCCCTTGTCCCCCCCGAGCTTCCCAGAGCAGAATATAGGCTTAATTAAAAAACAATCAGAAAAATTATATTTTAAAATATATATGTATATATATAAAAATAAAAATTAAGAAAAAGCTATATAATATTTTTTAGTATCCATTTTAAACTGTATAAATTTTATCCATTTATCCCAAACAGCAAGAAATTTCTCTTGCGTTTGTTGCTTTAAGAAAGCCGAAATCTTTGCCATTTCCGCCAAATAAGACACTTTAAGAAACCATTCCTGCAGTGTAGGCAAAGATTCCTTCTTCCAATATTGTCCAACTAACAGCCTCGTGGCTGTAATCAAATTTAACATCAATATAACCTCCTTTGTATCACAGTCAATAACTATACCCAACAGAAATAATTGCGGAGTAAATTTTACCCTCCTTTTAAAAATTCTCTGGATATTCCACCATATCTTAATCCAAAATGCTTTTATCTCTCTACACGACCACCAAATATGATAATAAGTAGCATCCGTACACCCCCATCTCCAACATTTGGGTTGTAGGTCAGGGTACATAAAAGACATTTTTTGTGGATCAAGGTGCCATCTATAAAACATTTTATAGAAATTCTCCCTTAAATTCTGTGCTTGTGTAAATTTGACATTTCTCACCCAAATAGTTTCCCAGGTGTCCAATGGAACTGGCTCACCAAAATTCTGCGCCCACCTAATCATACAATCTTTAATTAGTTCCGTTTCTGAGTCCAATTCAACTAGAACCCCATAAATTCTCTTAATGTGGGCTTGTCTTTGATCCTTCACTTGCTTAATAAAATTTTCATCTTCTCTAAGAAGACCCACCTTGCAATCCACCTTCCATCTATCTGCTAATTGCCTATATTGGAACCAAGAATAAATAATATTTTCTTGTGCTAACTCTTCCCGTGATTTTAACTGCCAGTTTTGTCCATCCCACCTAAGTAAATGTCTATAAGACACCATGTCCATTTTAGCACCTCTTTTTATTCCTTCTATCGCATGCCAAGGTATAGCCCATAATGGTACTTTAAAATCACTTTTATAATATTTTCTCCAAGTCCTAAGTAAAGAAATTCTTAAAATATGAGATTTAAAAACCCAATCCATCTTTTTGTTAAATATTAAATAGGCATGCCACCCAAAAAGTAAATCCCATCCCTCGAGATAAAGTATCTCAGGATTTGTCAAATTTACCCAATCACTAATTAGTGTTAAAACCACCGCATCATAATATAATTTCAAATTCGGTACCTTGAGCCCACCCCTCTCGTGGAAGTCTTGCATAATTTTAAACTTAACCCTTGGCTTTTTCCCTGCCCAAATAAATTTATTAAGATCTTTCTGCCATTCACTTAAATTATTCTCATTCTTCAAAATCGGTAACATTTGAAACAAAAAGAGAAACTTGGGTAGAATATTCATTTTTATCACTGCAATTCTTCCCATGAGGGATAATTGCAACTTCTCCCAATTCTTCAAGTCATTCTGTACCCTAGCCCACAACCTTTCATAGTTATTTTTAAATAGTTTTGCATTAGAAACAGATAACATCACCCCCAAATATTTTACCTTATTAACAATTTCAAAACCCGTCGAGTTAGCCAAAGTCTGCTTCTCCTGACTAGTCATATTTTTAGGTAGAATTTTAGTCTTATTAACATTAATCTTAAAACCCGAGACCAAACCATAATAATGAATCAACTGTAATAACTTTACTGCAGAATGAACAGGTTGCGACAAAGTAACAACCAAGTCATCCGCAAAGGCTCTTAACTTATATTCTTTTTTGTTAACTTCTATTCCTTTAATTTCCTGCGACTCTCGAATTTTAATCAACAATATTTCCAATGTTAAAACAAACAACAATGGTGATAATGGACATCCCTGCCTAGTACCTTTCTCTATTGTAAAAACCTCTGACAAACCTCCATTAACAATAAGTTGCGCCGTTTGTTTTTGATAGATTACCGTAAGAGCTTGTAATATCTTTTCACCAAAATTCATCTCTTCCATTACTCTTAACATAAAATGCCAATTCAATTGATCGAATGCTTTTTCGGCATCTAAAAATATCAGCCCTGCAGAGACTTGGTTGTTCTTATCTAAATATTCTAATACATTAATGATTTGTCTAACATTATTTTTCATATACCTTCCAGTTATAAACCCAGATTGATCTTTATGCACAAGGTAAGGCACAACCCTCATCAACCTGTTTACCAAAATTTTAACAAATATCTTATAATCCACATTTAAAAGAGATATGGGCCTGTAATTCTTTGGTAAAGTAAGATCTTGATCCTCCTTTGGAATCAGTGATATAAAGGCACTACGCCATGAAGGAGGGATCTCTGAACCCTGTAAAATACCATTAAAAAGATCACCTAATGGTTGGATCATCTCCTCCATTAAAGCTTTATAATAAACAGCTGTTAACCCATCCGTACCCGGTGCTTTCCCTGATTTCAGTTGTTGAATTGCAGACGCAATTTCCTCCTTAGTAATTATCCCATTAATTTCATGTTTCTGGTCCTCTGTCAATCTAGTGAAATTAACCTCACTTAGATATCTATTTATATCTAAAATTTGCACATTAGTAGATTTATATAACTTTTGATAATAGTCCAAAAAAGATTTCTTAATCCAATCCTTCTGAGAAACTAATTTACCCTTATAGTTTATTTTCTCTATTATTCTCTGTCTCTGTTTCTTTCTTAATTGATAAGCCAACCATCTCCCTGGCTTATTAGCATTACAAAATGTATTTTGTTTCATAAACAACAAGTTAGTTGCAGCTTGATCTGCTAACAACAAGTTAGTTGCAGCTTGATCTGCTAACAACATATTAAATTGTGACCTTAGTAACTTTAAAGATTCTTTAATACTTTCATCAGAAGGATTTAAAATCAGGAACTTTTCTTTTAATTTAATTTCATCTTCCAATTCTTTACGTTTCTGAGTCTGCTTTCGCTTATAACAATTATTCATTTTTATCAAAACACCACGCATAAATGCTTTACCTGCATCCCATACCATTGAGATTGAAGTCCCCTTATACATATTCAAAACAAAATAATCCTTTAAACACTCCTTTAACTTTTGAACATTCTTCTCTTCTCTAAACAAATTTTCATTCACTCTCCAGGATCTTCTCTCCTCTTTTTCTTGAGTCAACTCCAACCAAACTGGACTATGATCCGTCAACGATCTAGGAAAAATCTTTACATTCTTTACTCTATTGTACAAGTCCGTTGTAATCAAAAAAAAAATCAATTCTTGAAAAGGATTGGTGTCTATCAGAAAAAAAGTGAAATCTCTCTCCTCTTGATTACATTCCCACCAATAGTCCCTTAATTCCCAGTCCTCCTTCATATCAAAAAAGGCTTTAGGTAATTTTGCTTGTTTAAAAAAAGGAGAAGAACCTTTCTTATCCCTTTGTACATCTAGGACACCATTCCAATCACCCATTAATACCACAGATCTATAGTCCAGCAATGTTATTTTTTGATGTAACAACTTATAAAATTGTTCCTGTTGCTGATTTGGTGCATAAAGACCCACTATAAGTACTTTCTTACCATATAAACCAAGTTCAATCATCACATATCTTCCCTGGGGATCTGATTCGACCAGACAAGCTGGTAGATTTTGTTTAACATAAATAACAACTCCCCCCTTTTTCCCAGGAGCAGAAGATACAAAGTGAGATCCCAAACGAGCATTAACTAAATATTTCTGATCCTTATGTAAAATATGAGTTTCCTGTAGGCAAATAACATCATTGTTGTGTTGCTTCAAATAGTAAAAGATTTTTTCCTTTTCTGAGGAGAATTCAATCCATTAACATTCCAGGTCAGAAACTTTGCCATCACTCTTGGTCCGCAGCCTGGAGAAGACACCTTCAAGATCTGCCATTGCTGCAAGTGCTGCATAACTCTTGGGTCTTGCTCCTCCCACCGGCGATGATGTAGTTTCAGAAGAAGTTTCTTTAGCCTCTTTCTTACGTTGCTCCTTCTCTTTACGTCTATAAGCTGCACGAGTCATTCTCTGCTCTTTAACCTCTGTTTGGGGTTGCCATTCAGCTTGCAGCATCCCAGCAGAAACCAAACCTAATGCCTCAGATTGCTGGTCCGCCTCTTTACCACTCAAAGATTTCTGAACAGGTAGAATTGAGCCTGCACCCAGGACCGTATTATAAAACTCTCTAGCTTTATCAACCGTATTCAATCTGTAACGTGTCCCTGCATGGCTCAAAACAATACCCATCGGGATTTCCCATCTAAATGGCATCAATCTAGCTTTAAGCTCATTAGCTAGGAAGGCAAAATCTTTCCTGCTTCTTAAAATTTTTGATGGGATTTCCTTTAAGATGATGACATCTTGGGCAGCAATCTGGAATCTTTTATTATAAAAGGCTTGTATAATCTCATTACGCAGAGACTTCTTTGTAAAATAAATCACCACATCTCTAGGCAAATTCTTCTGCTTAGCAATCCAAGAGTTAAGTCTATAAATTTTTTCCACTTCTCTGCGCAATTCTCCTTTATCCATATTCAGAACCACAGCTAAATCAGTAAGGACCACCTCCATCAAATCTTGATTCATATCTTCCTTGAGGCCTCTGATCCTCAAGGCGTACTCCATCTGTCTATACTGGAACATCAAAATATCTTCTTGTGAAGTCTCCACCTTCCTTTCCACATCTTGGATTTTATCATCAAAAGAATCAACTTTATCTTCGACTTCCTCCAGTCTTGCATCCAGCTTCACCACCACCGTAGCCAGGCCTGAGACTGCTGCAAGTATATCTTGTCACAAAATGTTGTTATTATCTTCCATTTGATCCTTTATCCCACTTATCTCTTCTTTAAAGTCAGATTTAATGTCTGATTTAATCTGTATAGCAAATTGCTTCATTTCCTCTCTCAATTGAGCTACAGCATCTCCCATTATGCCTCTAGCCTCTTGTGCTGAAAATCCTGGCAAAGGAGGGGAGGGTGGTGGCTGAGCCGGTGGTGCATGTTTAGATTGTTGTTGTGGTTGTGCAGTAGAGGTTATGGGAGAAGAAACCACCTTGGATGTTGTAGAAGGCGGCTATCTCTTTGAAGCCATTTTAAATAACCCAGTTCTCACTTCCCTTTCCCCCAAGAAAAAAGAAAGGAGGGAGAGAGAGAAAAAAAGTTTTTTTCTTCTTTTAAAAGAGACAGCAAAAGCACTATAATCCTTAGAAATCCAGAGAGAAAAAACCAAAAAAGAAATCAAGAAAAGGAATTCAATACCAAAGGCAAAAGCAAAATCCAGTCCTTAAAAAAAAATGAAACAAAAGGCAAGGAAAAAAAAACTCTGACACTTTCAAAGCGCCATCTTAATTCCTTTGTCCAAACTAATAAAAAGAACAAAGGAGAAATAATCAAAGCTAAATAAAAAGAAATTAAAAACCTAAACTATATAAAAAAAATCCTTTAAACCACTCTGTCCGTTATAGTAAAAAAACTACTCACCAATATGCTATAGGCAGGGAGATAGAAGCGGCGGTTTCTTTTGCTTCCTAGGAAGCAAAAACAGCTGGGAGGCGGAGATCAGCAGGAGCTCCGAGGGAACACTCCATTCACCCCCTCTAGGAAAAAATCCAGAGGGAGTACAGGGGTTCTACCTCTACTCCTGCGTTCTCTGTCCCTTCCCTTTGCCCGGGAAGGGAATTCCGAGCCGCGGGCCAGCTGATACACGCTGCGCTCCGTGGTTCTGACATCTTCCCAGCTAGACGGCTACAAAGTAGCCGCCATCGCCGTCGCCTCGTACCGGAAGCTCGGGAAGAAATTTATATGATCCAAGCACCAGGATAGAAATTGCAAAACCTAACATGGTATATAAATTAAACAAGGCTATTTATGGTCTGAAGCAGTCAGCCAGAAACTAGAATATCTGTTTAGATACTGTTTTAAAGGGTCTTGGATTTAAGAGTTGCAAAGCTGTAAAAGGAAAATTGATTAGTTTACATCATTGTTCTTCTGAGGATAATTTGGCAGACATGATGACTAAATTATTGGGTGGTGTTCACTATGGAGAATGTATTAAGTCAATAGGTCTGATGTCTCTTCCTGTCATGAAGGGAGGAGTGTTGGAATATTCATGAACAGGAAGAGTCATGTGGTAACTCAGTCAGCCAATGTGAAGAAAGTGCTACTGAGTCTGTGCAAAAGGTATAGAGTTAGAAGCTGAATTTTCAGTCTCAGGTTTGTCTCTGTATCTCTCTGTAAGAAGTCTTCATTTGTGCTATGTTGCTGTAAAGAAGAATGTATATAAATATAAATATAAAGAAGTTATTTTGAATCAGCTAAATGCAGTCAACTGTGACAGCTTCTGATTTATTTTTTCACCAATAGAGAAATTAAAATTCTCTAACAGACTACATTAGTGTTCTCTGATATCGTAAACTCCAATGGATTGATGCCACATTTCTGAGCATTTCCAGACTGGAAGTTCTGGAATTTGTTCCCCAATATTTCTGGAAAGTACAAGACTATGGAAAGTTGCTTTATACCGTGTTTCCCCAAAAATGAGACCCGGTTATATATATATATATATATATATATATATATATATATATATATAGCCTCTAAAAGAGGTACCAGGTCTTATTTTCAGGGGATGTCTTACCCATTTACCTTAGGACTGCCACAGCCAGGCCTCCCATGCCCCAACACCTGTCGCACTGCTGCCCAGTACCGCTGCTCGTGGCAGGAGGCCACGTGGCATGTTGTGCCATGGCACGCGACAGTGGCAGCACTGGCATGATGCTCTGCATGGCTTCCTGTCACAAGTGGCAGCACCACCACAATAAGCCACACGGCATCCTGCGGCAAGCGGTGACGGTGGCACCAGCGTGATTGGCATGACAACCCATGCAACCTCCTGCCATGAGCGGCGGCACTGGTACGATCGGCATGATGAGCCATGTGCCGTGACCGGCAGCACTGGTGCAATGAGCCATGTGTTGTGTGGCTGCAAGCGGCCACAGAACTCAGGCAGCAGCACATGGGAGGCTTGGCTGCAGAGATCCTAAGGTAAGTGGCTGCAGGATGCATAGGGCAGCTCCACCCACCCCACCCACCCCGCTCCCTCCCTAGCTTGATTTTTACATGTGTACCTCACCCCCAAACTAGGGCTTATTTGGGGGTAGGACTTAAATTAGGCGCATGTGTAAAAATCAACCTAAGGCTTATTTTCAGGGAAACATGGATAACATATAGAACTCAATAGTGTTATAATGTTGCAAAGAGCTTGCTACTCAAACTTACAGCAATTTTGGGAAGACTCTACCAGCAAATTACACTGAGAAAATACAGAGTTTGTAAGAAATGGAGCACTTTGGAATGAAACTGGTGAGCAAAACTGGCTTTTGGAAAAGTCTACAGTTAAACCTACCAATATTATCCTGAAATATGTTGATTGGTAGAATGAATTAAATGAGAGATGAAATGAAATGCCACATGTTTGCAGGAAAGAACAGAATCCCATACGCTGACAATGGTGTATGCTTGCAAAAAAGAGAGAGAATGAAATCCCTGAAAATTTGCCAGGAACATTTTTACATTATATGCAATCTCAGATTGCTGAGATTGAAGGGCCAAAAGGATTCTTTGTAATTAGTTTCTGAATCACCTTTTTGACACACCTTTCTTCAGCCATTTAACCTCTTTTCTGGGAGTGTTCTAACTTGTCCACAAAACTATAGTCAGGAAGAACAGCAGTTGTGCCTAATTTATAAAAATATATATATTCCATACTATATTTTCATTCAAATATTTCAGATCTAAAGTCTGGGTTAAGCTAAAATTTCAAATTTTGAGTTGATCATAGCATGGCTCTTACTATATTACACATATTTTTTGATATAAACCTTTCTTTCTATCCCCGGATGCATAGTCTTTGGTTTCTTATGAATATTTCCATTATTCATGAGTAACAACTTCAAAAAGAACTGTAGTCTATTGGCTAATCTGTAGCTTAATATGTTATGAAAGCATAGTCTATCTAAGATTTAGTATTTTTTTAAACCTGAGTGGCCAACTTGTAGCCTTACAACCATAAGCACATTTAAGGTGGTTACTGCTAACAGTAACTGCTGGCTTTATCTCAGTTTGGCCAAATATGTTTTGAATTAAGGTGCATGGTAATGCATAAAAGCCTAATGATTTAAGTCCGTGTAAGAAAAGCATCATATTGGTCTGTGATAGCCAAAATTAAGAAGAAGTCTGGCAACATTTTTTCAGATTACAAATGACATAAACTTTGATGAGTTACAGCTCATTTCATCAGATTCATGGAGTGGTTAAAATGATTCCAAAATGATGACCTCAAGATTTATAAAGGAGTGATATGGAAAATTGAAATGCTCTGATATTACTTTGTTTGGAGTCCAAATCTCAAATTTGTGTCCATTAATGAACCTGCATCTGCATAAACAAACCGTTTTTCCATCCCTTCTTATCTTAATCTGCACCCATTTGGCCACTTCATGCATCTGACACATTAAACTATGGCTCACAAAAATTTATGCCTTTGATTAAAATGTGTAGTCTGAAAAGGTGCTACCAGATTCCTTCTGATTCATGATTTAGGAAAAAGCAATCTCCATCCCACTGAAATGTCTTTAAAATATTATCCAACTGCTATTAGGGAACCTTGTCAGGAAACGCAAAAAAAAAAAAAAGTCCTTATAATTCATGCAAACCCTGACATGTTGTCTTTAAGCCACTCTAATTACAGCAGTTCACCAAAAAGCTTTCTATTCTCTGCTGTAATCCTTTTTGTTGAATGAGGATAAATTTAGTTTCTGATGAATTTGATTTGAGTTCAAGGTGGAATAAGGGAGATAGATGAGGGAGACTACTACTACTACTACTACTACTACTACTAGCACAATACCAATAAAGAGGAAAAATAACAGCTCCCAAAAGAAATCAGCATGGCTGCATAAGGAACTCTCTGATAAATTGAAAGATAAAAAAGACAAGTATAGAAAGTGGAAAGAGGGACACATAACTAAGTCAGAATATCAGCAAATAGCCCAAGCCTGCAAAGATGAAGTGAGGAAAGCTAAGGCTCAAAATAAACTAAGGCTTGTGACCAAAGTCAAAAATAACAAAAAAAGCTTCTTTCAACATGTAAAAAACAAGAACAAAGTGAAGGAAATTATTGGTCCACTAATGGGTGAAAGTGGCAAGGTGACAAGCAACAGGGAGAAAGCAGAACTATTTAACTCGTTTTTCGCATCTGTCTTTACACAAAGGGAAAAAACAGACCAACCTACCAAAAACAGTGCCACAAAAAAAAAACAGAATAGAAACGCAATTTAAGATAGGCAAGAAAACGGTAAGTGAGCACCTGTCCAGGCTAGACGAGTTCAAATAAACAGGACCAAATGGATTATATTCGAAGGTTCTCAAGGAACTGGCAGATGTGATCTCAGAACCATTGAACTACATTTTTCAAAGATCCTGGAGCACTGGGGAACTACCAGAAGACTAGAAAAGAGCTGATGTAGTTCCCATCTTCAAAAAAGAAAAAAAAAATGGACCCAGGAAATTACAGACCTATCAGCCTGACCTCAATACCTGGGAAGATCCTGAAAAAGATAATCAAACAACGAATCAGCGAACACCTAGAGGCAAACAAAGTCATTACTAACAGCCAACATGGGTTTGTCAAAAACAGATCATGCCAGACAAATCTTATTGCATTCTTTGACCAAGTGACAAAATTAGTGGACCAGAGGAATGCTGTGGATTACTTGGACTTTAGTAAGGCATTTCATAAAGTAGATCACAACCTACTACTTGATAAGATAGAAAAATGTGGGTTAGACAGCATCACCACCAGGTGGATCCGTAGCTGGCTCATCGGCCATACTCAGCATGTGGTCGTCAATGGAACCGCAACTAGATGGAGGGAAGTATGTAGTGGGGTGCCCCAGGGCTCTGTTCTTGGCCCAGTGCTCTTCAACATCTTCATCAACAATTTGGACCAGGGGACAGATAGAGAAATCATCAAATTTGCAGACGACACCAAGCTGGCAGGAATAGCCAACACTCCAGAAGACAGCCTTAAGATACAGGAGGATCTGGACAGACTTGAACACTGGGCACTATCCAACAAAATGAAATTCAATGGTGAAAAAAGTAAAAGTTCTAAATTTAGGCAAGAAAAACCAAATGCACTGGTACAGTATAAAGGGTACCTTGTTCTATAGTAGTAACTGTGAGAGAGACCTCAGAGGCCTAGTGAACAATCACTTAAATATGAGCCAGCAGTGTGCTGCAGCTGCCAAAAAGGCCAACACAGTGCTAGGCTGCATTAACAGAGAGATAGAATCAAGATCATGTGAAGTATTAATACTTTACAATGCCTTGATAAGGCCACACTTGGAATACTGCATCCAGTTTTGGTCACCATGATATAAAAAAAATGCTGAAACTCTAGAAAAAGTACAGAGAAGAGCAACAAAGATGATTAGGGGACTGGAGGCTAAAACATATAAGGAACAGTTGCTGGAATTAGTTATGTCTAGTTTAACAAAGAGAAGGACAAGGGGGGACATGATAGCAGTGTTCCAATATCTCAGGGATTGCCACAAAGAAGAGGGAGTCAAGCTATTCTCCAAAGCACTTGAAGGCAGGACAAGAAGCAATGGATTGAAACTAATCAAGGAGAGAAGCAACCTAGAACTAAGGAGAAACTTCCTGACAGTTAGAACAATTAACCAGTGGAACAACCTGCCTCCAGAAGTGGTGAATGCTCCAACACTGGAAATTTTTAAGAAGAGATTGGACAGCCATTTGTCTAAAATGGTGTAGGGTTTCCTGCCTGAGCAGGGGGTTGGACTAGATGACCTCAAGGTCCCTTCCAACTTTATTATTATTGTTGTTAGAGAATTTTAATTTCTCTATTGGTGAAAAAATTAAATCAGAAGATCTTACAGTTGACTGCATTTAGCTGATTCAAAATAACTTCTTTATATTCATATAAAAATATTTACAATACCATACATTCTTCTTCACAGCAACATAGCTCAATTGAAGACTTCTTACAGAGAGATACAGAGACAAACCTGAGACTGGAAATCCAGCTCCTTACTCAGTACCATTTTGCACAGACTCAGTAGCACTTTCTTCACATTGGCTGACTGAGTTACCACATGACTCTTCCTACTCATGAATATTCCAACACTCCTCCCTTCATGACAGGAAGAGACATCAGACCTATTGACTTAACACATTCTCCATAGTGAACACTACCCAATGGTTTAGTCATCATATCTGCCAAATTATCCTCAGAAGAACAATGATGTAAACTAATCAATTTTCCTTTTACAGCTTCCCTGACATTACAATACTTAATGTCTACATGTTTACTTCTGTTCTTCACCCTGTCACCAGTTGCCATTTTTATACAGGCAGCATTGTCTTCAAATACCTTTACAGATTCTTTTACATTAATATTTAAATCTTGCAATAACTGTACATACCTTTGGCAATACCTTTTTCTTATATACCCACTTACAACCCACAGCTTTGGTTCCCTGTGGCAAAGTCACTGATTTAAATACTTCATGGTCTCCCGTGGATTTCATCTCTTTATCCATGGCCTCCTTCCATCTTTCTTGTTCAGCTTTTGGTAATGCCAACACCTCTTTATAACTTCTTGGCTCATACCAAATATTGCAAACCTTTATTTTGCTGGCAGAATACCTCTCAGGCAGAATTCCTTTGTTACATCACTCTAACCTACGTGATATTAACTGCTCCTGTGTCTCAATTCTTTCTGGTTTCATGTCTTGTTCAGCCTCTCCTCCCTGAACATTGACATCTTCAATAATCATTTTTTATCATTAGATGAGTTATTGTCATTAAATAGATTACCGTCATTAAGTGAGACATACCCAGAATTTGCATTAATTCTGTCCCAATTTTGTTCTGCAAAATTAGCAGACCTTAAAATTACAATTCTTTTACTTCCATCACTAAAGCGATATCCTTTTGACCCTGGCTCATAGCCCACAAACCTGAGCTTTCTTGCCTTTTGCTATCCCTTTCTTCTGATTGCTTTCGGAATATGTACCCATGCAGTACTTCCAAAAATGCTCAAATGTGCCAGTGATGGCTTTCTCCCATATAGAATGGCATATGGAGTATTATTAATGGAGGAACTCCACAGCCTGTTAACTATATAATTGGCAGTCAATATGGCTTCTCCCCAATATGACCTGCTCATACCAGAATCCTCTAATAATGAATCTTTCATTGTTTGCAAAACACTATTCCTTCTTTTAACTACACCGTTCTCTACTGCTGTGTAAAGATTTGTACGTCTGTGTCTTATCCCTAAGTACCCCAACCATTGTTGGAATTTAGTTGACATAAATTCAGTACCTCTGTCAGTTTGCAACTGACATACTTGTTGTCTGTACCTTCTCTCTACAAAACTTACCCACTGTTTGAATTGTTGTAGCACCTCTGTCTTTGCTCTAAGCAAGTAGCAAAAACTATACCTGCTATAATCATCAACAATTATCAGTGCATATTTTGCTCCTCCCAAACTGGCTTGCATAGGTCCCACCAGATCTGCATGGACCAGCTCTAGAGCTCTTTTTGTTTGTCTTGTGCTATATTTACTAACTGGGAATGCCTTTGACTTCGATGTTTTGCATACTGCACAGTCCAAATATGTTTTGCATCCCTTCAAATTTAGCCCTTCTGCAAACTCTTGCATTTGCTCTAAAACTTTAAAGCTTGCATGGCCAAGTCTTCTATGTAGAAGATGAACACACGAATCATGCTCTGCAACATTCTTAAATATATGGGAACATTGAACCTTTTGTCCCTGCAATACATATAGTTTATCTGCCTTCTGCACAAATATTCCCATTCCTTTTGATGAGACACTTCCCATTTACAAAAATGATCTCAAAACCTTGTTTGTCTAAATTAGTCACACTTAACAAATTATGTTCCATCTCAGGTACACAAAACACATTGGTAAACTTTGATTCCAAATATGGAATTTTTACATTGCCTTTTCCGATGACTTTTGCTTTCTGGCCATTTGCCAAAGCCACAGCTTCTTGTGCTACTGGAACAAACCTGCAAAATAATTCAGTCAATAACAATTGTTTGACTTGCCCCATTATGTATTAGCCACTTGTCTCTGTTGTTGCTGTAGCAAACTTTTGCAACACCAGAATGTTCCTTTTGCAAATCAGTCCTTTTTGGTTGCACAAATGTCCTTCGCTGCAAATTGTTCCTCTGCAAACAGTTCCTTTTCAGATGTGTGTTTGCTCCACAAATGTAGCAATTCTTTTCTCGATGAGCAGCTCTCTGCTTATAAAATCTCTCCTTTGTTGCAACTTGGTCCGGGTCCGATCTGCTTGTTTCTTCTGCTCCGGAGACTTGCAGTCTGGAACCCCTCCTCAGGAATTTCACCTACTTGTGGCTGCTTCTAAAATGGCGCTTTATTTCTTCATTAAGCAAACATGCCTTTAAAGCTTCAAAATTTAATTCTTGCTCTTCTTTACACTCAAATATCGCAGAAACTGTGTCCCAGGTTTTATCTAAACTGTTCAACACCAATAAAACCTTCTGGGACTCAGGGAATTTAATCCCACGTTATTCTAAGTCCAAAAATAAATTTTGCATTTTATTTAAATGCTGTTCCACAGATTCACCTGGTTGCAAACAGGCCCTGTAAAGGTTTCTTGACAATTGCACTATATTGCATGAAGAAACATTCCCGTGCACAGCTCTCAACTTCAACCAAATCTCCTTTGCAGTCTTTAAATTTGCAACATTTAGAAATTGTTCATCATTTAAATTCAAGATGAGATTGATTGATCATGACTTTTCTGATGAGCACCTGCAACACTTGTGGTGGATTTTCTACGATAGACCACAGCTCTTTAGCTTTCAGCAAATATTCCATTTAGCAGCCCATACAATGTAATTCTTCTGCTTAAACAAGGCACACAGCTTTCCTTAAATTCCATTGCAGCCATTCTGCTAATTCTGCCTTGTTCTTATACTTTCTAAACACAGGCAATTTCTTTCTACAATGCAGTCCTTAGTAAGCTCTGGGCCCATAACCTGTTAGAGAATTTTAATTTCTCTATTGGTGAAAAAATAAATCAGAAGCTCTTACAGTTGACTGCATTTAGCTGATTCAAAATAACTTCTTTATATTCATATAAAAATATTTACAATACCATACATTCTTCTTCACAGCAACATAGCTCAATTGAAGACTTCTTACAGAGAGATACAGAGACAAACCTGAGACTGGAAATCCAGCTCCTTACTCAGTACCATTTTGCACAGAGTCAGTAGCACTTTCTTCACATTGGCTGACTGAGTTACCACATGAGTCTTCCTGCTCATGAATATTCCAACAGTTGTTGTTGTTGTTAACCCTGTAACCAGTGGTGAGATTCAAATAATTTAACAACCAGTTCCCACTGAAATCACAGAACCCTTTAAGAGGCGCATGCATAAAAACCAAACTAGGGCGGGGGGGGTGCCACATGCACTCCGCACCCAGGCCACTTCCTGCTTGTTGACCTCCCCGTTAGTTCAATGACCCAGCTGCCCGCCTGCCTCTTCCCTTTCACCCCCCTCCCAAGCCGGACTGCCATGCTATGAAGGATGAACCTTACCCAGTCCCTCTCTGCCGTTTCAGAGCCAGGGGGGAGTGACAGCGAAAGGCTCTGCTGCCACTGTGCAGCAACCACATCTGCCACTTGAAGGACTTTCTTCAGTCCTCACCACCCTTGGCGCCCCTGCTTCTCCCCACAAGTCACCTGCCCAGTGGTAGCCACCGCCTCCTTCTATGCTGACTTTCCTGTGGCTTGCACCATGATTGTGGGGCACAAACCTCCCCTGCCAGCTCCCTCTGCCAGCCTTGGTATCCGTCTCCCAGCCTTTAAAATCCAGAGCAGACACTCAAATCATACTGGTAGCTACCATATCCTCAGCTGATCAGGAGGAAAATATGTTTCTGGATTTTAAGGCAGAAAAGTTAAGGGAGGGGGACAATTTCAAAGGGCTTCCTCGAGAAAAAGAGCAAAGCTCTTCTGTTTGCCATCCAAAGCAGGTGCCGAGGCCAACCCTGCAGGAAGTGGATCCGCTTCTAAAGGGCTTTGCAGAACCATCAGGAAGAGGAGCCTGGCTTTTCTCACTCTGCTCCAGCTGGAGTATTTTCCTGGAGCTTAGCCTACTTCCATATGAAGCGTCCTTCCTTTCCTCCCTTCTGCTGGGAGAAAAGCAGTAGAAAATGGGGCTCCCATTTCCAGAAGGGAGACAGGAGATGCCAGCTGATGCAGGGTGGCAAAAAAGTGTGGTGGCAGTGACGGAGGGCTGGCGGAGGGAAACCAGAGCTGACAGAGGAAGGCAGCAGGGGAGGCTTGTGTAGATTTATCATAACCGGTTTATCGAACTCAACAAAAAATGAGGTATCGGTTCTACCGAACTGGTGCAAACCGGCTGGATCCCCCCACTGCCTGTAACCTGTTATAGGAGTGAACGATCGCTGGAACACTACCATGGCCATAACTTGGAAACAGAGTCATAAGTAGCTTTTGAGGAAGTTCTGTCATAATTTCAAAAGATCATTAAGCGACTGGTTGTAACTTGAGGATTACTTGTAGAGATACATTAACATTTTTGTCTGGACTATTTTCTTTAGGAGTGCACAGATATTGTATTTATGCTAAGGTGAGAGAAGTACACTGAGGAACTGAAGTGGAAAATAAGATATAGGAACTCGGTTGTCCCTTTGTATACTTATTACCATGGAAAATGTTCTAAGGGGTCCAGTCAGAAGGATACCACAGTAAAATTAGGAGCAGCTGAATATTCTATATTTGTTTCTTTTACATCTTGTTCTGAAGCATGCATTACAGGCTTTTATACACAGTGATTTCTGATTCACATAATACCATATTTAGGAAGGAAATCCTGTTTAAAAGATTTTTTCACCAACTCCCAAGGGTTCCTCATGCTAACCTTGTGCTGGCTATAAAAATAATATGTTTAAAAATAAGTGACAGATGTATATATAAAAGGCTTGCCAGCTGAGAACCAAACTAAAACTCTACTTTTATTTAGGATAAGCTCCACTGAACTCAATGAGACTTACATCTATATAGAAATATGTGGGATATCAGAGGATTGTGAATATCTTATATTCATTTCTCCATTGGCACAAGCAAGATGAACAGCATATTCATTTCATATAAATTTAATAAATAAAAATATAGGTGCTTCACACCCATCTTTAACATGCACATAACACTGTTTTTCATTTAAGCTGTTAAAGCAACAGTAAGCGGGGTATTTTTTGCATTCACAGAACTGAATCTGTGACTATCAAAGTAAACTGCAGAATGTAAAAAGGCATCCACAGATCAAAATATAAAGATGACTGTATGAAAGGACTTTGCTCATTTTTTTAATGTGACATTTTTATCACACTGCAAACATCTCTGAGGATGCAGGTTTCTAAAACAAAAATCAAATTTATGCATGTATGGAGAAATGTTTGGTGCACAAGCAGGTACATTTTTTAACATTTTGTTAAATGTGAAAAGAATTAACCTGAATGCTGAACTGAGTGAGCAGTCACAAGTATGAGATACTGAATGGCTTTCTGAGTGCCAAAGAATGAATATTTCTCAGTATTCTTGGAGAAAAAACAATTATGGTACATCACTTTGTAAACAGATCCAGTTTCCTAAGGAGCAGAATAACATGTCTTTATTTGTTCATTTAATTATAGTAATGTCTAGATTATTCTATTAGAAGTGGGGAGAATGCGAGTTAATCCAATTATTTTCCATTTAACCTACAATCCACCACACAGTTGGCCTTTCATGGACTAATATGTTTACAGGTTACATTTCAGGAGAATTAAATATTTAAAGAAAGAAAGAAATTTTCACCTAATTCATCACACTAGTGTTTACACTTAAATATATACAAGGAGTGGGAGCAGGAATCTGAGGGCAGTTTAACATCTTATTACCCAGGCAAAGAAGTGGGTTTTCCTACAGATACGCTAAACTGTTGGCTTCCATGCCAGGTTAGAGGCTCTCATATTGCAATTGGCTAAAAGCAATAACATCAAGAGCAAGACATTTTTACAAATGTCAAAAATAGAAAAACCACAATCATTTCTATAGCTTCTATGATAGGCATATCATCGCTACCCACCAGTTATGAAACTGCCTACTGGTGATTTTCTTGGCAATTGTCACATTACTTGGCATCTTCCATAAATGAGGAAGAATTAGTAAGAGGCTTTCACTAACTCCCCAGTAGACCACTATCATGTAGAGGTAGCAATTATTATATCAAGTTACAATGGTCATGGCTCCCTGCATCGGGAAACTCAACACCCTGGCAATGAAAACCACCACTTTACTAGTCAAACAGCCTGACATCTGCCAGGGTGAAGAGCACAAGAATAACATGCATGGCTTCATATCCCATTATAGGAACTATCATGAAAATTAAATGCAGAACTGGCTTCTATTTCTGTAGAACGTGATGGGAGTCAACATGGCATGGGATAAGAGATATAATTACCCCCATAAGATTTCAATGATTAGCTACCATGTTTCCCCAAAAATATAACCTGGCCATAAAATAAGACTTAGCTTGACCCTGGGCAAGCTGGATTGCTTACAGGGAGAGGCTGCACGTTGCAGGAGGACTGCAAAGAGCACGCCCGGATCCCTGCAGCTCCTGGAAGCTCCAAGCGCTGCTTTTCATGCCGTTTGGTTTCCCACTCCACCCCTACCAGGCTGATCTGGTGGGTGGGATTGCCTTCTATCTTCCCCACTGCTGCATTGGCAACTGACGCTGCCCTCCTGAGAAGTGGCATGGCAATTGGACGGCAGCCATACTGCGAATGGGGATAGATCATCCCCCCCAAAATGCCAAAACCAGCAAGGCAAACACTGTTTGCCAGACACAGCGCCAAAAACAGCAGCGCAAAAAGGGTGCACATGATTCCCTGCAGCTTCTCGCAAAGTTGGAATTGAAAGGCATGGGTGCTGATGGCAAGATGCCCACCTGCCTCACCACCCTGCCTCCCTGAGTCTCTGACACTCCATTTGCACCTTGGTGCCCTTCCTGCCGCTGCCCAGCATAGTCGCCCAGGGGCTTTAGGGGCTGGCCTGGCACAGGAAGGGCACGTGCCCCACCCGCCCTGGTACTGTACCTGGTCCGCCACCATGCTTTCATCACTGCGTTGCTTCTCCACCCTATGCACAGGCCCTGCCCCACCCCCATGTGCTTGCGGCCTACCGGTACAGGCAAAAAGTAAGCTCTCCCCAAAAGTAAATCCTAGTGCTTACTTCAGAGCCCAAAAGAAAATAAGACTGGGTCTTACTTTTGAAGAAACATAGTAATTATTTGGAAATTGCTATGGCAGAAATATGGAGTGTAAGCAGGATATGGTAGTGAAAAAGTAAGTTCAAAGTCCTGGAACATACCATTTTTGACCCTGGTATGATGCCACAAACAGCCCTTGTGCAGAATCTGGAGTCCTTTTAGACTCATAACTCCTGCTCAAAGAGCATAAGCAGTTACAGCTAGGAGGGCCTTCGCATAATTTCAGATTGCACACCAGTTGCATCTGTTCCCAGACTGGGAAACACTTTTCTCACTCATGTCCTGGTCATCTTCCTTGTATAGTACTGTAATATGCTCTTCATGGGGGGGAGGAGCATCCAGAAGCTTCAATTACGCAAAATGTAGCACTCAGAGTAGTTATATGCACACTTACATCAGTACATGCTAAAACTCTGCTCAGTGAGCTATACTGGTTTTCAGTTGAAATACAGGTGCAATTCAAGGTCCTGGTCATTACATTTAAAGCCCTACAGGGCATGAGACCAGGTTATTTGAGAGATTGCCTCTCCCTGGTAATATTTATCTGTCCCATCACGTCCAGAAGAGGTTTCTAAAAATCTAAGAAATTATTCTCTCCTTCCTTCACTCGGAATATATGACTGTCCCTGAAGAATTTATATTTTAAGCAATACATTTGAATTCCAGTTGATCTTCAGATTATAGAGAAGCAAAAGAGAGGGAAGAGAAATTATTCAACAGGGATTTAAAGATCTTGAATTAATGCCATCAGAAATTAAAGGAACAGTAAATGTACTGCTCAAAAAAATAAAGGGAACACAAACGTATAGGATCCTATACGTTTGTGTTCCCTTTATTTTTTTGAGCAGTATATATTCTCAGATGCATTATCAACATGCCTTTGCTAACACTGAATTGGGAACAGCAAGCTTTATTGTTTTGTGTAGAGTCAGGCTGGCCCCTAATGGTTATAAAAACTAATTACCAGCCTTGTAGCAAAATTTAAGAAAAAAGGTGGAACGAATTGAGCTTTATTGAACCATATGATTCAGTTTATATAGAGTTTATATCATTTGCATTTTATTTAAATGTTGTTCCACAGATTCACCTGGTTGCAAACAGGCCCTGTAAAGTTTTCTTGACAATTGCACTATATTGCATGAAGAAACATTCACGTGCACAGCTCTCAACTTCAACCAAATCTCCTTTGCAGTCTTTAAATTTGCAACATTTAGAAATTGTTCATCATCTAAATTCAAGATGAGATAAGCCAATGCTTGATCATGACTTTTCTGATGAGCACCTGCAAACACTTGTGGTGGATTTTCTACGATAGACCACAGCTCTTTAGCTTTCAGCAAATATTCCATTTAGCAGCCCATACAATGTAATTCTTCTGCTTAAACAAGGCACACAGCTTTCCTTAAATTCCATTGCAGCCATTCTGCTAATTCTGCCTTGTTCTTATACTTTCTAAACACAGGCAATTTCTTTCTACAATGCAGTCCTTAGTAAGCTCTGGGTCCATAACCTGTTAGAGAATTTTAATTTCTCTATTGGTGAAAAAATAAATCAGAAGCTCTTACAGTTGACTGCATTTAGCTGATTCAAAATAACTTCTTTATATTCATATAAAAATATTTACAATACCATACATTCTTCTTTACAGCAACATAGCTCAATTGAAGACTTCTTACAGAGAGATACAGAGACAAACCTGAGACTGGAAATCCAGCTCCTTACTCAGTACCATTTTGCACAGAGTCAGTAGCACTTTCTTCACATTGGCTGACAGAGTTACCACATGAGTCTTCCTGTTCATGAATATTCCAACAGTTGTTGTTGTTGTTGTTAACCCTGTAACCAGTGGTGGGATTCAAATAATTTAACAACCAGTTCCCACTGAAATCACAGAACCCTTTAAGAGGCGCATGCATAAAAACCAAACTAGGGCAGGAGGGGGGGCTGCCACATGCACTCCGCACCCAGGCCACTTCCTGCTTGTTGACCTCCCCCTGTTAGTTCAATGACCCAGCTGCCCGCCTGCCTCTTCCCTTTCACCCCCCTCCCAAGCCGGACTGCCATGCTATGAAGGATGAACCTTACCCAGTCCCTCTCTGCCGTTTCAGAGCCAGGGGGGAGTGACAGCGAAAGGCTCTGCTGCCACTGTGCAGCAACCACATCTGCCACTTGAAGGACTTTCTTCAGTCCTCACCACCCTTGGCGCCCCTGCTTCTCCCCACAAGTCACCTGCCCAGTGGTAGCCACCGCCTCCTTCTATGCTGACTTTCCCGTGGCTTGCACCATGACTGCGGGGCACAAACCTCCCTTGCCAGCTCCCCCCACCAGCCATGGTATCCATCTCCCAGCCTTTAAAATCCAGAGCAGACACTCAAATCATACTGGTAGCTACCATATCCTCAGCTGATCAGGAGGAAAATATGTTTCTGGATTTTAAGGTAGAAAAGTTAAGGGAGGGGGACAATTTCAAAGGGGTTCCTCGATAAAAAAGAGCAAAGCTAGGAGGGCCTTCGCATAATTTCAGATTGCACACCAGTTGCATCTGTTCCCAGACTGGGAAACACTTTTCTCACTCATGTCCTGGTCATCTTCCTTGTATAGTACTGTAATATGCTCTTCATGGGGGGGGGGAGCATCCAGAAGCTTCAATTACGCAAAATGTAGCACTCAGAGTAGTTATATGCACATTTACATCAGTACATGCTAAAACTCTGCTCAGTGAGCTATACTGGTTTTCAGTTGAAGTACAGGTGCAATTCAAGGTCCTGGTCATTACATTTAAAGCCCTACAGGGCATGAGACCAGGTTATTTGAGAGATTGCCTCTCCCTGGTAATATTTATCTGTCCCATCACGTCCAGAAGAGGTTTCTAAAAATCTAAGAAATTATTCTCTCCCTCCTTCACTTGGAATATATGACTGTCCCTGAAGAATTTATATTTTAAGCAATACATTTGAATTCCAGTTGATCTTCAGATTATAGAGAAGCAAAAGAGAGGGAAGAGAAATTATTCAACAGGGATTTAAAGATCTTGAATTAATGCCATCAGAAATTAAAGGAACAGTAAATGTACTGCTCAAAAAAATAAAGGGAACACAAACGTATAGGATCCTATTCTCAGATGCATTATCAACATGCCTTTGCTAACACTGAATTGGGAACAGCAAGCTTTATTGTTTTGTGTAGAGTCAGGCTGGCCCCTAATGGTTATAAAAACTAATTACCAGCCTTGTAGCAAAATTTAAGAAAAAAAGTGGAACGAATTGAGCCTTATTGAACCATGTGATTCAGTTTATATAGAGTTTATATCAGTTTATATAAAATAATCACTGATATTGGCCTAGAAAATTAACAGGTGTTTGTGGCAGCTGAGCCTGTCATCCAATTTTCTATTGGGTATGCATGTTGCACTAGGAAAAATGTCATTCTCCCAACATGTTCTTAATAAAAAATAAAAAGAATACAAGAATAAAAGAATACAATGACAATATATACTTGGAATTGGTAGCGGCAAATATTATTTTACTCTGTAATAGTAAAAATATAATAGAATGTATATAATAATATGAGAAACCAATGTGGCATAAATCAACTGTTCCAAGTCTTCTATATCAAACAATGTATTCAAATATTACTTTTGAAAACAATACACCAAATATTCTTGTCTAAATAAAAATTGCTGATGATATTATTCTGAAGAGATGAGTTAGCAAGTGGGGAATAACTTTGAATCATTCAGAATCTCTCAGCCCAGCTTAGTTCATATGATTGTTACAATAGTAAAAAAGAAAGGAAGATAACCTCTGCATTAGTTACTTGGAAAAAAGGAGACAAATGAATGTTTGTCTATAAATGAGTATGATTTTGCTTTTGCTGACTTGTATACCACTATAGAGATCGTTTATATTGCTATATTACTTTTCTACTAGACTTTGTTAATCATTATTTAAATTGGATATTCCTTCCTGAAAATTGCTACTGGACATCTTCATAAACCAGCCTTTCTCAATTTTAACTCCTCAGATATGTCAAAATTAAAGCTCCCATTGGCTATGTAAGGTTGGGAAACACTGCTATTGGCCACTGTTTCTTTGAGCTATCTGGATCCATATGTAGTCTGGACAGAAAAAAATAAACATCTTATGGTTATGAACTATTTCAAAATAGAAATACTGTCCCACAGCAGAAATAGGAATGGACTCAAACCCAAGACCAAGTTGATGTTCCAATTCAACATTCATATTGCCTACTTTGCTGTCTATGTGCATTCAGTTGCATATAGATCTACTCTGGTGTGTAAATATATCTCTTCAAAGTTATCACTCGTACTGTATTCAAAGAAAAATAGTGCTATTTTAAGGGCTATAATTCTACACTCATGATATGGGTATTCATAGTCATGTGTCAAAAAAGCCAAAATTGCACAACGATCAAAACTTCACACCTTGAGAAAAAGGGAATATTTGTGTTTCTTATCTAAAGAACATAGCAGACTTGAGACTTCGAGTAGTTGAAATCTAATTAATAAGAAATTAGTCTACAAAAATTCCTAAAAGTTCAGATTTATACTGAAGAATTCCTGCAGAATAATCCCTAAAGACTATTCCTAATTCTAAAATGTCAACTTCAGAAATAGTCTCTCGATTTGTCAAAGTGTTCATACAAACATCTTATTTTCTTTATTTTTTTGTTATTTCTAACATATCTAAGTGGCTTATTGTATCTCTAGTAAGCATACACCAATAGGTATTGTACAATGGGTTAATTATTTGTGTGTTAAAGCACTATTCCATGGTCATATAATAGACCATATATTTAGTTATTGATTGAGACTTCAAACTATTTAAGTGACTATAGTACTGTCAGCTTGAAGAAATAAATTGTTCTTAAAACCAAGCTTTATGTAGCAGAAAGTTCATTATCAACTGGGAAATACTTAAATACAGTTGGTCCCAGACCAACAATCACTTCCTTATTGGAGCAATTCTCTAGTACAATTAGCCTTAAAATACTTGTATACATTCAGCAATGGAATGCTGCACATAATCTAATATCTTATATAAAATGTACACATCTTACTTTTCAATTGGGAGTCACATCTTTATCATGTTAAATACTTGTGCTATGGGCCCTGCGGAACATTTCAGGAATGCACCAAACAGACAGGCAGAACAATTTAAAATTAGGATATGCATCTCTGTCTCACATTGGCCCACCAAGCCTTAGTCTGGCTAGAGACATAGTTGAATCCTTGTTATAGCAACAGATCAATGATCTAATAATAGTGTATTACAAATTACATCCATACAACTTGCATGGGTGGGTTATTTGTGGTTTATTGTTTTATGCAAATACTATATAACCACACTGCCCAGTGCTGGTGTATTGGCTAGATGATATAAACCTTTAATTTGCCAATTATCCTTTTGCATATGTAGAAACGTCTTTGCTTATTAAGGTATCAAACATGGTACATACATTCAAGGCACAGCATTGCCTTTCAAGTTCTAATACTAATCAAATGTTCAAAATGGACAGGAATTCAAGCAATGTTCTTAAGGTAAGATTTCAGGCTGAAAATTATAATATAGGCTGAAAACATTCCACATTTTAATTTCCAATGCTAATTGCACCCATTATCAAATTGGACAAGGAAGACGTAAATGCTATCCTTTAGCGTGTTTCAAGAACAAATGATATTAAAATGAAAGTTGTGGATTCTTCCTAAATTAACAGCTGAACTGTAAAGTATTACATCAAGAAAATCTCTCAATCAGGTCTAGCATTTCAGCACTTAGTGCCCCCCCCCCCCAAGATACATTGCTTTCTTGACAAGCAAGCCGTTAAAATCAATACAATAGATTTTTTTTTCCCCGGGACGTTGCACTTCACGGTTCCCAATAGTCTTCTATTGAGATATCAGGCTGATAGAATTTCAGAGTTCTTATTCACAGGCAGCCGGGTATACTTTGAAAAGATGGCAGATAATAGCCTAAATAGTTTCAGAAAAACAGTTTGTCTCAATGTCATGTCATATGGACTATTTATCCCCCCACAAAGCCTATTATTTTGTCATCGTTAGGAAAAAAAAATTGAACGCTAGAAATAGCAAATACTCCACAACACGAAGTAGTTTTAGATGAGGCGGGGGGGGAATAGGAGAAGACCATTTACTCAATTTAATCTTAAAAATACAAATCAGCAAAACGTGCTTTGAAGCACAGCATCGGCCTGTCTCTCGTCGCAACAAGCATAAAAAAGTAGATCCAGCTCTTTGGAACCAATAAGAGGCGGTGGAGGGTAGGGACTATCGTGTGCTTAACCAATGGGCAGAGTCGTTATGATTGTTGTAGGTTGTTTCAGTCCGCAACTGAATGAGGAAGTGGTGAGGTCGGAGCGGGTTGGTAGAAGTCTAGAGCCGGGAAAGGGGTGGAATTCAGGGTTGTTTGGGGACCTGATGGGTAGTTAGTGGTGTTTGTGTCGCAGAGGAAGCCCCGATCAGATGAAAGGAAGGAGACTTTCCACCGGCGGTTTCTTGGATCAAGTGATCTGTGGTGGGGAATATGTGTGTTAAGTGAGGAACCGGGAATCAAGAAGACGGAGGGTTGTAGGGTTGAATTGAAATCCTTCTGCTCCGAATCAGTGACCAGTATGTGCTTAATATTGAAATCTGCAAGTACCGGAAATAAAACATGACAGGGATATCTTAATTTCAGTTCTCACTGTGAGGAATTGGCTAAATCAGTGTGGATCGTCTTTCTTCTTTAAAAAGGACGAAATTTTTTGGCAACTTGGTCTCTCATCCTCTTGAATCTGAAAGGTTGAGGAAAAAATAGGGAAAGGTGGCTAAATGGATTAATGGCTTTCCTGCACTTCTCTATTACAGCCACTCAGCCTCAACAGAACATTACACTTGCAGCAAATGGGTTATCTCTTTTACTAATCCTTGCCCTATCTCTATTACCTCTCTTTCAGATCAAAGCAGTCAACTGGCTTCTCTCCAAGGTAATGAGCAATAAGTCCTAATAGATTTTATATGCCCAAAATTGTACTTGGACAGTGCCAGAATAAGGGGGATATATTGCTTTGGTATATGGGCATCAGGCTGTCTCATTCAGGGGCCTAAAATTAGTTAAAAGAAGTGTCATGGAAGCACATGTTCGAACATGTCTACACAATTACTTGTCTTTCCCTTAAGATGGCCAAATGCAACTAAGGAAATAAGATACAATTCTACTTTTTAAGGTAACTGGTGGTCCTTTGGATGTTTCTGAAGTACAGCCTCCAAACTTCCTCACCTTTAGGCTTGCTGACTAGAAGTTGCAGCTAGAAGCATCCAGAGGAGCATGGCTCTCTCCTTCCTGTCTGCCTTTTAGATAACTCTTGTTTGCATTGTAGTTATTGTGCAGCCTGTAGGAATGTTTCTGGATGTGCTTTTCTCATATTAGCAGTTGAGCTAGCTGAACTAGCACTTTGATATGAATTGGTTACTGTGTTTAGAAATGCATAGCCAAAAAGAATTCATTCTTTGTTGGGCTAAATTTCATTTTGAAACATGACAGTAGAATATCACAAGATAATAAACTGACCGCATATTCTAGGATGAGATAGAGTTATACTTCAGTAGAAAAAAATTGTGCTACTTTTAAAGAGCTGTAGCTCATTGCCAGGATATAAATGGTTTTGTTTGGAATTGTATGCTTACATCTTCTTTAGGGAGAAATTTGTCATATTTTGCAGCATTCGGGTCTTTTTTTGAAGAGATAAACTTCCTGAAGTTCATAAAACATGCTAAACCATTATGTAGTTTCTTTAGTTTTATTTTAATAAATCATTGTTGAGCAAATCACGGCTGAATGATATCTGAACATAGTGTATGATGTATGTGTATAATGGCTGAACAGTGTAAAACTAGATGATGTTTCCTTCTTACAAGCTAATCAGTCTGATTTTGAATTACTATCTAATACACGCATCCTGGTAAACAGTTTCAGTTCCAGTGAAAGCAATATCTGGGTCAAGGGCTGTTTTCCTCCCTCTTTCCTGAATGATGTCATGGTGAGGGTAAATGCTTGGTTTCCATTCACAGATGTCATATAGCTGTTAAGGAAGAATTGCTTCTTGAGTGTCTGGAGTATCTTGAAGTGATGCCTCCTTGATTGCCGCTGTTGAAGGCATTCCCCATTGAGAGTGTATTGAAGCACTATTTATCAGAGCTAGTGTTATTATTATTTCGCATCACAAACATACTGTGACATGACTGCTTGCATATGTTCACCCACAGATGTCAAACTCGATAGGTTATGTGACTTTTCCGCCTGCCGGGGGGGGGGCACCAGTTTGACACCCCTGTGCTAGCCACTTAGATGTGCTTGCTCCAACGATGATTTGATTTTCCTATGCTTTTTCTTTTGGAGAAACACCTGGAATACATCTGGAATCTGTGCCACATGTGAGAGTTCTTTCAAAGATCCATTCTGAGTTAGCTTTCCAAATGGGAAAATACAGGAACAAGAAATATAATTTTCTCTTTAGAGGGTTGGAAAGAGGTAGTGCTTAGAGATGGGATAAAAACTTGTTCCTGGAAGCCTCTCTAAATAAGTATAGGACCGGTTGAGGATCAAGAGAAAAAGCCATAGTTAAGATATTGATCAGATAAAAAATCTGAGTCGGAGCAGATGTAAATTTGAAAAAGAGTGTCCATTGTTGTCATTAAGATAAAGGGATGGAATGAAGTGCTTTCAGATTTTCAAGATTATGTTATTATAGTCTTACAACAAAATTAGTATGAGCTTGTACGTCTTTGATTTCCACATTTGATCTATTTTAGAGAACTGACACTATCTCATAGTTCTCAGACTAAAGATTATAGGCTTTATAAACAGCTATAGAATGGTGGAGAAAATAAATGTATTATTTACAGGTTAAATGTAAGAGAATTCTATGATATTCCATGCTGTTTCTATGATGAATTAGTTTGTATAAATTAAATGCCTAAGTAATGCTTTCTTTGGTTCAATTTCAAAAGATGGAAGCCTTTAACAATTGTACTGGACCAGGTGGAGATTTGGAACAGCAAAACTGCAAAAGTGAACATTTCTTCTATTTTGCCTATGGTAGTAACTTGTTGCGGGAAAGAATAATGTTAAGAAACCCTTCTGTGGTTTTTCTTACCATAGCACAACTACTGGTTTGTACTGTCTTTGACTCCTTCTTTTCTAGAAACCGATATTAATAAGAAATTAATACTTAAAGTTGTAACTATATAATGTAAGGGATGTATGTTGAATATTCACCTCTGCCTCTGTTGAGTTTGTTTCTATGATTATTTTTACCAGGAAAAAAAAAGGTTTAGCAATGTTTACCCATAATGTTTGAAAGCCAGTTAATTGCCCAATTATCTGTTTGTTATTGCAAGCATTCAAAATACAGATTTCAAATCAATTTCCAACTACAGAAATATGGCTCATTGTGACTTTTTCCCCTTTTTGATCTCATTTCTAATTATTTTTTTCTATAGATGGAATTTTAATTAGGTATGTGACCTAAGAAACAATTTTTCCAGTCTGCTTGTTTTGTCTTTCTAAATGTTGTTTCATTCACTACATTATAGAAAAACAAGAAACCTAAAACTGGAGATGACTGATCTTCCTGTTTTAATTCACAGGATTATAAACTTGCTTTTGGTTCTCATCAAGGGAGACTAAGTCATCAGTGGAAAGGAGGTACAGCTACTATTGTCTATAGCCCTGGTGAAGAAGTATGGGGGATAATATGGAAAATGAATACTAGTGATTTATGTTCTCTGGATAGGTGCGTTTATATTGTTAAGATCTTATTCTGAATGTTTGTTGTATACCTCTCAAGATTTGTCCAAGCTAAAAAAAACCTCTAATTACAGAGGTTCCCAGTATAGGTAGTCCTCGACTTACAACAGTTCATACAGTGACCATTCAAAGTGAAAAAGTGGCTTATGACCATTGCAGCATCCCCATGGTCATGTGATCAAAATTCAGATGCTTGGGGACTGACTCATATTTATGACTCAGGGTATCTCAGGGACATGTGATCTTTTGTGACCCTCTGAGAAGCAAAGTCAGTGGAAAAGCCAGATTCACCATGTTGCTGACTTAAAAACTGCAATGATTCACTGAACAACTGTTGCAAGAAAAGTCATAAAATGGGACAAAATTGGTTTAACAAATGTTTCACTTAGCAACAGAAATTTGGGGCTCAATTGTGGTTGTAAATTGAGGACTACCTATATTGGTATCAAAGTAAAATGCTTATTACAATTTGACCAGTATAATTAAACTTCGAAATGGACTCCTAGCGCTTGCCACATATTTTAAAAAATAATCTAGGGCTTGGTTTATTTATATCCCACCATCCTTCCCAGATTTCCAGATGATACCCATGTTATTTCTGCCTCCAATTTTATCTGCACAACTAGTACTGTAATGTCAGTGGAATTGAGAAATTGTCATCTGATGAGCTTCTGTGGCAGAGAGGTAATGATAGCGGTAGAACTGCATGTGGATCTTTCTAGTTCTAGCCCTAACTCTATTTAATTCATTTTGAAAGCATGCTAGGATGTATGCTTGGCTGGACCACAAATAACAGAAAATGAAAGGAGAAAATATTGCTGTCCTTTGCTCAAGTTGGTATTGATCATACTGCCTTGTGACATACTGAAAATAACTTATGTGAACTTTCATCTTAACTGGAATTGGGTTATATGTGAACTTTTCAAGCTTCTAGAAGAAGAAAATGTCAGGTTGGTTTTGAGTATAATTTCCACAATTCCTGAAGTTGGCCATGGAATTCTAAGTCCTGGGAATTGTAGTACAAGATGTCTGTAGAGAATCTAGTGGTCTAACTCTTTTTTAGACCCACATAGACTACACAAAGATAGTGCTGATCATATCTCCATTTGAACAAAAGTTAGAGTGTTAGTGGACTATTATCTCATAGGATTCCAAGGAGCAGTTCTAAAAAAATGGTATTAAAGATGTTTTGTTTCTTTTGTTCTTTCATGTACATGTAATTTTCATTGAGCAGCTGAGATTGCTATTTTCTGGATGCAGCCTTAACTATCCAATATTGGGCATTGTTTGCCTATTGTTTCAAGAATGATTGAGAAGTCTTTTAAGTCACTTACTAAGAGGTGTTACTTAATACTTTACTGAATAAGTAGCTGTTTCCAGGGGATAGATATTTACTTGGCATGGCATTTCTTTTTCCATTTCAGACAAGAAGGAGTAGAAAATGGCATTTATATTCCAATTGAAGTAACAGTTCGGACTCAGGATGGGAAAATAGTTAAATGTCGTAGTTATCAGATGAATGACTATGTCCACGATCTTCCTTCTCCACAATATCAGAGGGTACTGTATTGCCTTTTGCAATTCTATGGACTAAGGACTCATTTTCCTCCGGCAGTTCATCATCTATTGTAGAACAACATGCATAATATAAACGTAATAGAAGGAAACTAAAAAAAAGTAGTTTCACGTAAAAGATTAAACTAATTTGAATACTGTTGCAGTTAACTAATATGTGAGTATATTTGATTTATGACATTATTATCAAGGGTAGATTAATAATTATATGTACATAGCTGGACATATTGATTAATAATAAATTTTATTGCAAGCACTAAAGCTTTGCAATACAGTTTCCTTTGGCAGCATAACTCAGTTTCTTTTTTGTATAGGACTTTTACTCAGAATAAATTATAAAAGACTACTCTATGTTTACTATAAGTTCTCTTAAGCCCCTTTCTCTCTTTTTCTCTCATTGATATATATCTACGAAAGATTTGCTGCATTGAAATAAGGTGCTTCCATTTGCGTGTTACACTGGGGTTTACTGCTTGGTACAGGGGTCTAGCCAAACTTATTTTTCGTTCCTGAAAACTGGCAGAAACTGATCAGACATATGAAGTCAACATGCATCTTTCATCATGTTGGGCTAATGCAGTGTTTCTCAACCTTGACCATTTTAAGGCATGTGGACTTCAACTCCCAGAATTCCATAGCCAGCAATGCTGCTGTGGAATTCTGGGAGTTGAAGTCCACATGCCTTAAAATGGTCAAGATTGAGAAACACTGGGCTAATGGATTCTCAAAAACTGCTTCCCATTATTGTAACCATGGCTGTAAAGGAGGGATTTTCTGAAGCTTTGTACTTTTTACTGATCCCCCAGAAAAATATTTTAATAATCCTGTTGCCTTGAATCCATTGCAGAGCCATCTTAGATTGAAATCTTCATCTTACGTTCATATTTTTGTCCAGCACATAACTGATAAGATGTTTGGACTGTAAAGGATTTTGATGTAGAATTGGTTGCAAGGCTGAATATAGGTAGTCCTCGACTTACAACAGTTCATTTAGTGACTGTTCAAAGTTAAAACAGCGCTGAAAAAAGTGACTTATGACTATTTTTTATTGCAGCATCCCCAAGATCATGTGAAAAAAATTCAGATGCTTGGCAACTGACTCATATTTATGACCGTTACAATGTCCTGGGATCATTGATTACCTTTTGTGACCTTCTGACAAGCAAAATCAATGGGGAAGACAAATTCACCTAACAACCCTTAACTTAACAACTGCAGTGATTCACTTAAGAACTGTGGCAAGAAAGGTCATAAAATGGGACAAAATTCGCTTAAATGTTTCACTTAGCAGCAGAAATTTTGGGCTCAATTATGATCGTAAGTCGAGGATTACCTGTATACGTGTGGTAGTAAGAAAATGAATGGGATGGTTGAGAATATATTTTCAAGTAAGTTGACCCTGTAATTCCTTCCAACCTACACTTATCATTCTTGTCCATGGGGAATGGAAAGGTGGGTCTTCTGAATTCTAATCTGCAAAGCAAAAGATGAAAAAAAAAACTACCAATATTTTGTCTCTTCTCTATTCCTGTTTTTTTTTTTACCCAGGGGAATGGTGACAAAGAGGCCATGTCCAAACATTTCTGAAGATAACCTGCCAATATTTATATACGTGTGTTGCAGTGTAAATAGCTGAACTTGTATAACCTGCTATGAAATTTAATAAATGTTACTGCATGTCTGGAATAGTCTTGCTGGCAATCAGTTGCAAACTTCAATGTGGTAATTACAGATTAGCTTCATGCCAAGACAGTTATGCCCTGATCCTTGCATTTTGAATCTTTCCACATTATACTAACAGAGGCTGTTCTCTTATCCTGAAACATGCACAAGTCTATTCCTTTTCATTATATGTGCTTCCCATAATACTGGACCAACAGAAACATTCTTTTACATTCTAATATATAACTACAATTTCTGTCCTTTTCCCCATCATTCAGCTACTGAACTGTAAATATATAAAATAGAAATTATTTATGTTACTCAATGTCAGCAAGCATTCCCTTGCCAAGCTGATATTTTGGATTTTTTCCCCAAAGTATATACCTAAATTTTGATTTACACAAGTCCCTCCCCACCAAAACCCTGCCCTCTTGGAATTTGTTGGATTCTATGGAATGAATTGCAAGTGCTTTTGTATCTGTGTTGCTCAATCTACACCAATACCAAGAATGGTTTATACTGACTTCTTGATGGAGCTAATGAATGCAGCCAGGTGTCTCTTGTCACTATTTAATCTTCAAGTGAAGTTTATTTGAAGCAGCTATAATACATTTCCTCATCCTTCTTCCATTTATTTGTGTAAGTAATAGAAATCTAATGATGGAACCTTTCTATTTTTGTTCTTATAGGTCATCTGTTTGGGTGCAAAACAGAATGAATTGCCAATGGATTATCAAAAGAAATTAAATTCTATAGAGACTAACAACTATGCAGGACCTGTACCAGTGTTTGAAGAAATTAAAGCTGCTCTCAGTGTGTCAGGGAAACAAAATAATGAAGATCAATTTTAGCATAACTTGCTTTTACTGTCTTGGAATCTTGTGTGTCTATTTCTCTTGTATTATAATAGCCTAGATATATTTAATGTCAAAATGACCAGGGGATACCATATATACCATAAGGTGTAATATGATCCTTGATTATTCACTAATATAAAATTCATTGTTTTCCTTTAAGCTTTTCTGTTTCTGTATTCTCTGCAATATTCTCTGAGATTGGGAATGGTTTCCAAATTTTGCTTTAATTTGCAAGTTTCTGTACCGGTTGAATCCAGCTGCTAAAAGGTTATTACAGGCAATCTTGGATATTACAGGTAGCCCTTGTTTAACAATTGCTAGTTGAACAACCATTCAAAGTTACAACAGCACTGAACAAATGCTAGTTATGACGTTGCAGCATTCCTATAATCATGTGATTAAAATTTGAGCATTAGGCAGCCCATCCACCTTTATGACTACAGCATGAGCTTCAACTCACTCCACTTGTCTATCTCCCATTGTAAAGCTCAGCTGTCAAATGATGTTTCATTTACTTAGCAATGGAAATGCCATCCCAGTCTTAAGAATCCAATTAGGGTGGTTAAGCAGGGACTAAATATATGTTAACTTTGCTATGATGGACCGTTATTATCCCAGCCTCCAGTAATCAATCTTTTTAAACAGTTGATTTAATCACAACTTATTTTTCTGTATTAAATATATATTACTGAACTGGGAATTGTTTTTTGCTTTGTAAAAATATATATACTATTTATAATTCCATGAAATTCCCTTTTCATATTAGAGATGTCCCTATGTTGGACAATAATTCTAGGGTTTAGAATTCTTAGAAGGAATTGTAAGAAAAGATATTTAATACAGCTGCAGGACCTAATAAGATAAATCAAAACTATCTTTTTTTATAGATGCAGGAAGTCTTGTGCAGGATATTATATGAGTGCCCAACATGGATCTTTGTAAACGAACAAAAAGCATTAACTAATTCTCACCCCTTCACCTTGACCAGTGAGCCTTTCAAAACAGTTTTATTTTAAAACTTAGTAGCAGAAGTGTTCAAAGAGCAGCCTATAATGATATTCTGACTGACATTGGGAGTCAGGAGCCAGACTAGACAATGGTTTGTAAAAAATGTCTCAACCCACAGGAGGGAAGACATGGCTTTTGTCTCAGAAGGGACCCCATTCTAGTTTTGCAACGAGCAAAAGGAAACAAAGGAAAATACTTTTGATCTTGCAAGAGGCTGTTAATCTAAGCTCCCATGAAATCTAGGGCTAAGTATTAGTTGTCTTGTAGGGTAGCTGCATACTGTGATCGTATGACCTACAGGTAAGGTTTAAATTTTATAGAGACATAGACTACTTGCTTTTAGGCAACGTTGCTGGTCTTAAGAACAAGAACTATATACTATGGGAGCTTCCGGTGGGAGGCGTCGGCGATGGCGGCTAGCTTTTAGCCGTCCAGCTGGGGAAGTGTTAGAGCCGCGGAGCGCAGCGCGCATCAGCTGGCCCGCGGCTCGGAAATCCCTTCCCGGGCAAAGGGAAGGGATAGAGAACGCCAGAGTAGAGGTAGAACCCCTGAACCCCCTCTGGATTTATTTCTAGAGGGGGTGAAAGGAGTGTTCCCTCGGAGCTCTTGATGATCTCCGCCTCCCAGCTGTTTTTGCTTCCTTGGAAGCAAAAGAAACCGCCGCTTCTATCTCCGTGTTTACAGCATTTTGGTGAGTAATTTTTAAACGGACGGAGCAGTTTAAAGGACTTTTTCTTATAGTTTAGGTGTTTATTTTTTTATCTTTTGATTTTTACTATTTTTCCTCCTTTTCTTTGTTATACTAGTGAAAGGACTTAAGATGGCGTTTTGAAAGTGTCGGAGTTTTTTGTTCCTTTCTCTTTTGTTTTACTTTCCCTTTTTAAGGATTGTTTTTTGCTTTTGCTTTTGCTTTTGGCTTAGAATTTTTTTTTTGAATTGTTTGCTCTTTTATTAATTATTCTTGGGATTTATTCTGGACTTTTAATGATTATAGTTTGTCTCTTTTTAAAAATTCTTTTTTTCTTTTTTTCCTCCTCCCTTTTGGGCTGGAGGGGAAAGGGAAGTGACAATTGTGCTTTTTAAAATGGCTTCAAAGAGGCAGCAGCCTTCCTCAGTACCCAAGGTTATTTCTTCTCCTATAACTTCCACTGCACAGCTACAACAACAATCTAAACATGCACCACCGGCTCAGACACCACCCTCCCCTCCTCTACCTGGACTTTCAGTGCAAGAGGTTAGAGGCATAATGGGAGAGATTGTAGTTCAAATGAGAGAGGAAATGACTCAATTTGTTTCACAGATTAAATCAGAAATTAAATCTGATCTCAAAGAAGAGATAACGGGGATAAAGTATAAATTGCAAGAAAATAATAATGAATTACGACAAGATATACTGGCAGCTGTTTCAGGTTTGGCTACTGTGGTGGTTAAGCTCGATGCAAGGCTTGAGGAAGTGGAAGACAAAGTTGACTCTTTAGATGACACAATTCAAGACGTGGAAAGGAAGGTGGACTCCTCACAAGAAGATATTTTGATGTTTCAATACAGACAAATGGAGTATGCTCTGAGGATTAGAGGCCTCAAGGAAGATATGAATCAAGATTTGAGGGAGGTGGTTCTTAGTGATCTGGCGCTGGCTTTGGATATGGATAAAGGAGAATTACAGAGAGAAGTAGAAAAAATTTATAGACTCAACTCCTGGATTGCTAAGCAGAAGAATTTGCCCAGAGATGTGGTGATTTACTTTACAAAGAAGTCCCTGCGGAATGAGATTATACAAGCTTTGTACAACAAAAGATTTCAGATTGCCGCCCAAGATGTCATCATTCTAAAGGAAATCCCATCTAAAATTTTAAGAAGTAGGAAAGACTTTGCTTTTTTAACCAATGAGCTTAAAGCTAGATCGATGCCATTCAGATGGGAAATTCCGATGGGTATCGTTTTGAGCCATGCTGGGACACGTTACAGATTGAACACAGTTGATAAAGCTAGAGATTTCTATACTTCTGGTCCTGAGTGCAGGCTCAACTTCATCTGGTCGGAAATCTTTGAGTGCTAAGGAACCTGAGCAGCAATCTGAGGCACTAGATTTGGTTTCCGCAGGGATGATAGAAGTGGCAAAGCAACGCCAAACGGAGGCTAAAGAGCAGAGGATGACTCGTGCCGCTTATAAGCGTAAAGAGAAAGAGCAACGTAAAAAAGAGCCCAAAGAGAATTCTCCTGGAAGTGCATCACCGCCGGTGGGAGGAGCAAGACCCAAGAGGTATGCAACACACGCAGCTCTGTCAGAGTTTGATGGTGTCTTCTCCAGGCTGCGTGCCAAGGGAGATGGCAAAGTTTTTGACCTGGAATGTTAAGGGATTGAATTCTCCTCAGAAACGGAAAAAAATCTTTTATTATTTGAAACAACATACCAATGATGTTATTTGTTTACAGGAAACTCATATTCTACTTAAAGATCAGAAATATTTAGTTAATGCTCGGTTGGGATCTCATTTTATATCTCCTGCACCTGGGAAGAAAGGGGGAGTTGTTATATATGTCAAACAAAACCTGCCAGCTTGTCTGGTAGAATCAGATCCCCAGGGGAGATATGTGATGATTGAACTTGGTATGTATGGTAAGAAAGTACTTATAGTTGGACTTTATGCTCCAAATCAACAACAGGAACAATTTTATAAACAGTTACACCAAAAAATAACTTTGCTTGATTATAGATCGGTGGTATTAATGGGTGATTGGAATGGTGTATTAGATACACAAAGGGATAAGAAAGGTTCCTCTCCTTTTCTTAAACAAGCAAGGCTACCTAAAGCCTTTTTTGATATGAAAGAAGACTGGGAATTAAGGGACTATTGGCGGGAACGTAATCAAGAGGAGAGAGACTTTACTTTTTTTTTCTGACAGACACCAATCTTTCTCAAGAATTGACTTTTTCTTGATTACCACGGATTTGTATAATAAAGTAAAGAATGTAAAGATTTTTCCTAGATCACTGACGGATCATAGTCCAGTTTGGATGGAGTTGATTCAAGAGAAAGAGGAAAGAAGATCCTGGCGAGTTAATGAAAATTTGTTTAGACAAGAGAAGAATGTTCAAAAACTAAAGGAGTGTTTAAAGGACTATTTTGCTTTGAATATGTACAAGGGGACTTCAATGTCAATGGTATGGGATGCAGGTAAAGCATATATGCGCGGTGTTTTGATAAAAATGAATAATTTTTATAAGCGAAATCAGATTCAGAAACGTAGAGAACTTGAAGATGAAATTAAACTAAAAGAAAGGGCTTTGATTCTAAATCCTTCTGATGAAAGTAATAAAGAATCTGTAAAGTTATTAAGGTCACAATTTAATATGTTGATAGCAGATCAAGCTGCAACCAATTTATTATTTATGAAACAAAATACATTTTTTAATGCTAATAAGCCGGGGAGATGGTTGGCTTATCAATTAAGAAAGAAACAGAGACAGAGAATAATAGAGAAAATAAATTAAAAGGGTAAACTAGTTTCTCAGAAGGAATTAATTAAAAAATCTTTTTTGGATTATTATCAAAACTTATATAAATCTACTAATGTACAATTGTTAGATATAAATAAATATTTAGCTGAGGCACGTTTTCCTAAACTGACTGAGGATCAGAAATATGAAATTAATGGCTTAATTACTAAGGAGGAAATTGCCTCAGCAATTCAACAATTGAAATTAGGGAAAGCACCGGGTACGGATGGGTTAACAGCTGTTTATTATAAAGCTTTAATGGAGGAGATGATTCAACCATTAAATGATCTTTTTAATGGTATGTAAATAAGACTAAAATTTTACCTAAAAATTTGTCGAGTCAGGAGAAGCAGATTCTGGTTAACTCGACAGGTTTTGAGATTGTTAATAAGGTAAAATATTTGGGGGTGATGCTGTCTGTTTCTAATGCAAAACTATTTAAAAATAATTATGAAAGGTTGTGGGTCGGGGTACAGAAAGACTTGAAGAATTGGGAAAAGCTGCAATTATCCCTCCTGGGAAGAATTGCAGTGATAAAAATGAATATTCTACCCAAGTTTCTTTTTTTGTTTCAAATGTTACCAATTTTGAAAAATGAGATTAATTTAAATGAGTGGCAGAAGGGTCTCAATAAATTCATTTGGGCAGGGAAAAAACCAAGGGTTAAGTTCAAAATTATGCAAGACTTCCGTGAGAGGGGCGGACTCAAGGTACCAAATTTGAAATTATATTATGATGCGGTGGTTTTAACATTAATTAGTGACTGGGTAAATTTGACAAACTCTGAGATACTTGATCTAGAGGGATGGGATTTACTTTATGGGTGGCATGCCTATTTAATATTTAATAAAAAAATAGATTGGGCTTTTAAATCTCATATTTTAAGAATTTCTTTACTTAGGATCTGGAGAAACTATTATAAAAGTGATTTTAAAGTACCATTATGGGCTATACCTTGGCATGCGATAGAAGGAATAAAAAGAGGGGTTAAAATGGATATGGTGTCTTACAGACAGTTACTAAAATGGGATGGACAAAACTGGCAATTAAAATCACGGGAAGAATTAGCACAAGAAAATTTTACTTATTCTTGGTTCCAATATAGGCAACTACTAGATAGATGGAAGATGGATTGCAAGGTGGGTTTTCTTAGAGAAGATGAAAATCTTATTAAGCAACTGAAGGATCAAAGACAAACCCACATTAAGAGAATTTATGGGGTTTTAGTTGAATTGGACTCAGAAACGGAACTAATTAAAGATTGTATGATTAGATGGGCGCAGAACTTGGGTGAGCCAGTTTCATTGGACACCTGGGAAACTATTTGGGTGAGAAATGTCAAATTTACTCAAGCACAGAAATTAAGGGAGAATTTTTATAAAATGTTTTATAGATGGCACCTTGATCCACAAAAAATGTCTTATATGTATCCTGACGTGCAACCCAAATGTTGGAGATGTGGTTATAAGGAGGCTTCTTATTATCATATTTGGTGGTCATGCAGAGAGATAAAAGCATTTTGGATTAAAATATGGTGGAATATCAAGAGAATTTTTAGAAGGAGGGTAAAATTTACTCCGCAATTATTTTTGTTAGGTATTGTTACAGATTGTGATACAAAGGAGGTTGTATTGATGTTAAATTTGATCACAGCCGCGAGGCTGTTAGTTGGACAATATTGGAAGAAGGAATCTTTGCCTACATTGCAGGAATTGTTTTTTAAAGTAGCTTATCTGGCGGAAATGGCAAAGATTTCGGCTTTCTTAAAGCAACAAACGCAAGAGAAGTTTTTTGCTATTTGGGACAAATGGATAAAATTTATACAATCTAGATTGGGTATACAAAAATATCATATAGCTTTTTCATAAGTTTTATTTTCATATATATTATAGATATCTTTTTTTATATATATAAATATAAAGTTTTTATTTTAATTTTTATTTTTATTTCTTAAGCCTATATTCTGCTCTGGGAAGCTCAGGGGGGGGAAGGGAGGGTTTTTGGGAGGGGTGTGGGATGGGTTTTTTTTTTTTATATGTATTGTTTAATTTTTTTCTTTTGTATATGTTGTTTTTTGTTTTGTATTGTTTTTGTTTTTCTTGTAAAATTTATAAAACTTTTAATAATAAAAAAAAAAAAAAAAAAGAACTATATACTATGAAGTGAAATTCATAAAATTTCGGGTGCGACGATCTCTACCGTCTTCCTTCAAGTCCCGCGGAGGGCCTGGCGAGGCTGACCCAGGCCAGTTGGGAGGACTCGGAGGGCTGTCCTGGCAGGGATCTCGGGGGCGGGAGTTTCGAATGAGGAAAGGCAGGGCGTGGAGTCCCCCCCCCCCTTTGACGCTCAAGTTCCCGCCGCGCCCGCAGGAAACCCGATTGATGGGCCCCGCCTCTGCTACTTTTGCCTTCGCCAGCCCTGCCTATCCACATGCAGGTACGCTTGAAGTGTGTCCCGAGGTTGGTGGGAGTGTGCAGAACGTGTGAAATCAGACGGGTAAACAGGAAAGGAGGCCCCTGGGGTTGCGGGGACGGTAGGAAGTTGGACCTGAGGCCTGGCAAAGAAGGGTGAGTAGGGTTCAAATGACTTTCGCTTCATTGTAGT
This sequence comes from Crotalus tigris, assembly GCF_016545835.1. Classification (NCBI taxonomy): domain Eukaryota; kingdom Metazoa; phylum Chordata; class Lepidosauria; order Squamata; family Viperidae; genus Crotalus; species Crotalus tigris. The sequence goes on along the minus strand of NW_024096551.1, from coordinate 4,242,734 downwards.
TGGCGCTGCTTCCACCCTCGTTGGGCGAGGCGGAGAAACGGGGGCTGCGTTAAGCATCTTGCAAACAGCCCAAATGCAACTCGGAAAAGGAGAGGTCGGTGCTCTTTTCGACACCGCTTAAGCCCTTCTCTACAGATCCTTGAATAGTTCTGAGCGTCGGGAAGAAAGTTGCCGTTCAAATTGGTACCTGGCACTGGAGACGCGCGCGAGTTAAGGTATGTGCCTTAAAGGTTCAAAACGACGAAATTGTTGATGGTCTAAGAGTCTGACAAGTGAAGGCATCTGTTCTCTCTCTTGGGTAGTTGCAAAAGGGAGGCTGTTAAAAGCGAAAGTGCGATTCCTACTTTGGAACGCCTGGCAGGAAACAAATGTGAACCCTTCATGGAAACGGAATAGAAGATATTGGGGGGGGGGGGAGGAATGTCAATTTCAGCTATCCGTGAACATGAGCAGGAGGAATGAAGACCCAAGAGAAAATTCTTGAGAAGCTTTTTCTGAAAGCAGCTGATAATAAGAAGGAGAGGGAAACAACCTTTCCCAAAATCAGTGGTGGGCTATTTCCTTTTCTCAGAAAGCCACAGTTTATTTAAAAGGCTATTTCCTTTTCTCAGAAAGCCACAGTTTATTTAAATATTGTCTGAGTTTCACCTGACATCAGATGCTAACAAAGTATGTTTTGATCAAAAGGTGGGATGTAGATAAAAATGATGCTTAAAAGCATGTGCCAACCCTCTCTAAATGAGAGCTCTGAAAATGTATTGGGCTGAAACTATTGTTAGATGCAAGTGGTAGCAAGATGTGTGATCGGGAGCCAGCATTGTGAAGCAGTGGCAGACTTATTGCTGATAAGAAGATAGTAAGTCAAATTCTATAAGGCATCAAGGAAATAGAAGGGAACTCTCTAGAGCAGTGGTTCTCAACCTGTGGGTCGGGACCCCATTTGGGGTCGAACGACCATTTCATGGGGGTCGCCAAACAACGCAGTCTGCCATTTTCCCCCCCTTTTCCTTAGCTGTGCTACTCCCTTTTATTATATTGGCTTTTGAAAGCCAATAGAATAGACTCTCTTGAATAGAGTCTAATTCTATTGGCTTTCAAAAGCCAATAGGAATTGTCCAGGCTGTCTCTGCCCTGCTGAGCCCGCCAAAAGTCCCATTCTGCAAACGGTGTTGCACCAGTTGAGTAGTCCTTGACTTACGACCGGTTGAATAGTTCTCAACTTATGACCGGTTAGGGGTCGCGGCATTAAAAAGGTTGAGAACCACTGCTCTAGAGTCTAGGTCTAGGAATATAATTCCAGTGGCAGAATGAGATTTTAACTTTAATTCTTAGCACAGGATCATAGCCACACAACCATGGAAAGGTGCATGAATTTTGTGGGTGACTTAACAGGTGGTGGTGAATAATCTACCACGTGACTCAAAATTACAAGCGATTGCTGCTGCAAGGTATTGCTGCTGCAAGGACACGAGCTGAGTGCAAGCTGAGATCTTAAGAAGGGGACAAGGCAGAGAGACTATTCCAGAAGACTGCAGAACTAACCTAATGTACTTTAGGGATAGGCAATGTAGTACTTAGCAGATACTTAAGACTACAGTACTAACAATCCCCTGTCTTTAATTGTATTAATTGAGGCTATTGGAGAGGAAATTCAAGACACCATGCATGCTATAGGCTAGTGCAGTAGTTAGACAATTGGACAAGACAGACCCAGATGAAACTCTATTTAGTCATGAAGTTGTCGGACTGAGTTTTAGTTTGAACTAATCACTATCTCTCTTAGGTAACAATGATTTCAGCACCACAACAGCAATCACAGATGTTAACTTTTACCTTTCTATCAGCTGCCTGCTTTCTAGAACAGGGGTCCCCCACTGGGCCGTGGACTGGTACCGGGCCGTGGCATGCCACCAACTGATCCACACAAACAAGCAAAGCCCCATCTGCGGGATGCAAGCAGCACACAAAACCACACACTCTCCGGTCTTTCCATGATGCCCAAAAGGTTGGGGACCTCTGTTCTAAAATAAATGTCTTTAAGCTATAAATTATGGTTAAACAGTTCAGCAAGACTATAAGCTGAGCAAAAGGCTAAGTAGAGTTTCTTATTGGCTAGGATGTACATGGAATGGATTTAAAGCTCTGAGTTAAGAGGAAACCCAAATTAGTCTTAACTGATTTAATTTTCTTGAGCATCAGCTGTGAGAAGCACTGTCTATATTGAAAAAATACAGCTCATCACAAAGACTCAGTTCACACAACTGATTCTCACTGCTAAATAATTTTATTTGAGAGCTTTCAGTGTAGAAAAGGTTTCCAAGAAAACTGGCTCCTGTGATTAAAAAAATACTTTATTTTCTTCTTATCCATCTTTCTCTGTGTGTAAAAATATCAGCAATGGAAAAATAATATTAAATAAGAATTGGAAACAACTTTCCTTCTGTTGTTGCTGTGTAGATGTAAGAATGACAACTCTCAGGATTTCCAGCTGACATAGGTTGGTACTTGATGGATGCCAGCTCAAAAATGATAGATATTTTGTTTTTAGCAAGCTTACATTTGAATTGCCTAAAGGATGGAAGGATTTAGCCCCCAGCTTTAATAATGGAATGAAAATACTGTTTCTAAAAGTTAGGAGCCTATGATTTGTTTAGCAGTCTGAATTTATAAACTTTTTCTTAATGTTACATTTTAACATCTAGCAGTTGGGCTATTAGAGTTTTTCTAACTGGAGGGCTTTCCCCCTCCCCACAACGTGGAAGAATGAACCTAGAAGAGCCAGTAGACTGTAGTAATCAGATTGTTAACTAGATATGGTAATATATTCAGTGATTCAGATACTTATTCTAAAGCTCTACTTGGAGCACGCACTGTCTTTCAACTCTTCCTATGTCACATATTTGCTATAAAAATAAAATAGGGAAAAGAAGATTGGCAATTCAGTAACTAGATCATGAATGACCATGGGAGGCCAAAAAAGCAGTGAGAGCACAAGCAACTTTCTACTGGCTTCCTCAAAAACTTTGCTTGTGGGAAGCTAGCAAGGAGCACTGAAAATCATGATCATGTGGCCATGGCTGACTGTGTGACTGCAGGACACGGCAGTCATCCGTAAGTGTAATCATGTGACTGAGGAATGGCAACCATTGGAATTTTGAATCCAGATTGTAAGTAACCCCAGGGAAGACCATCCTAATGTCAAAAGGTTGCTAAGTGACTGGTTGGAAGTCAAGAATTACCTGTGATTAAATAATTAAATATTTTGAATGTGCCCATTGTATCTCTATTCTCGGGATTTTTTTCCCCCTTAGACTTCTCACTCATTTACTAATATGTATATAATAGAAGATGTTGCTTAAATGAACTCCTCCCTGTATAAGTGCAACATGGTTATTGCCACAACAGTTGTGTTTGTTCCCCTTTTTTTCTTCCTTCTCTGTTCTGAAAAAAGGTTAGCTAAGTGGAAGCAGGGTCTGAGTAAATCAAGAAACTGATATATTTTTCTAAAATGACCAGAATCTTTTTCTGACAAGAAGTGAAAATTGTTAATGAAATTAAAGTAGTTCCACTTGTCCTATGCTCATAAAAACTAAAATGTGAGTATTTTAAATGTCTGTCCCTTAAAGAGTAAACCAATATAAAACAACTGGAACATTTTTTTTTTTTTTTGCCTACCATGTTTTATCAGTTCAGCTCCTGTGGCTTAAAAAAACATGGTTTATGTCTCAGTGAAACATATTAAGCCCTACATGTGAAGCCAGCCATTATGGCTTATTTGGTATATTAATTATAGTTTACATTAGCCATTGTACAGTGTTAACAGTAGTAGTTAAATAAGTATGAATAATTTACTTCCAGATGACTGAATCTAGATTTAATCATAATTAGGGTAGTGATATCACTGAAAATATGGGACAAATCAGAATTGATTTCAGCAGAACTGTTTTAGAGGTGGACATACCACTAGCGAGATGACCATTGATTCTCCAACCTTAATCTATAATATCAGAAATTGAAATTTTATTTACAGCCAGGGGCCTGCAATATAGTACAACACTAAAACAACAGCTAAAATCAAGCTCAAATAAAAGCAATAATGCTCTAAGAACATGCCAGTCAAACTTTATATAGATGGAAAGTAAGCAAAATAAAGCAGCAAGATAAAGTAAAGAAAGTAACTATACATTTATAAGGTGGGGGGAGAGAGAGCAATGTCTAAGTCTAAATCATTAGGTGTCCTGCTGGAGAGGGTGGCTATAATCAATTTAGTGAAATGAAAATAAGTAAATGGGTAATACCGGTAGGTGTTAAAGCCACAGCCAATACAAACTATGTATAAATTGAATGTTACCTTCCCGCCTCCCCAGTCTCTGCGCCTACTTAAATCTTCACTTTAGGTCAGGGATGTCAAACTGCCGCCCCACGGGCCAGACACGTCATCTGGAAGCCGCGCCCACCCCATTGCTGGCAATGGCAAATGGTCCCAATACGTTGTGCGACGTCACGTGACATTGCGAATTTGACATGTCTGATTTAAGTGTTATGGCTTATAAGCTATACTTTATTGCCTAACTTTGTATATGAACCTAGGCCTTACTTGTTCAACAGATCATGATTTAGTAGTGAGTGAAACCAGCTCCCCATTTACCCTGCAGGAGATGTGCCAAGCCCTTTTTTCATAGGAATTTGGAGATAAGATAATGATGAAGAAGTTAAGAACATTCTTGCAAAATATATTAGCCAATATGTCTGTTAGATACTTCCAAATGTTTCTTTTTAGTTTTGGTTGTATAACAACTATAACCACCTAGCATTGCCAGGTTTTAAAAAGCTGAATGTTATAATATACTATTATCTTTGCAGATTCACCAAGGTGAGGCATTGATTGTCTGTCTTGTTGAAATCGGCCCTTAACATATGTAGCTGCCCAAGTATGAGTTTGGAAAGCACAGCTTCTTATCATCATAATGGCAGAGCAACTAGCTGGTAAAACAAAAATCACACACAAAGGTACAGCAGGAGGAGATTCACTGTCCTTCGTAAACTTACTGAAAGTCCATAGAGAATTGCTAGTCAATCGAATCCGCAACACCCAGTGTTTGATTGACAACTTGATTAAGAATGACTATTTCTCCATAGAAGATGCAGAGATTGCTGCACAGTATTCTACACAAGCAGACAAGGTACAGTATATATTTTATTTCAGACTTTGGCTTAAGGGTAGTTTAATCAATAAACCAGGGGTGGTTTAATAATAAATCATGGCTTAGTACACTCTATAAACTGTCTTTACTCACAATTATTCATAAGGGCAAGTGAGCAAGGCTGGCTGGAGGAACTGGAACTGATTTTTTCATTTGTCTTCCACCAAATTAGGGATTAGTGCTGGCAATAGATAAAAGGAATTCTACCTAATCTTTAATTTTTTATTCCTGTCTCAGCATGTTTGATAGAAGGCATTTCCTTAACTTGATGGACTAATAGCATATATTTTTGTATGCTACTGATTATGATTATTTAAAAGACTATTGTAACAAATTGCTGTTGTTTATATAGAAAGGATCCAAAGCTAAAATTCCTTTTCCTCATAATCTTGACTTGTTTTGGAAATAATTTTATAGACAAAGAGAGAGTGTAGTGTTTCTTGCACTATCATACACATGAATAATTTTTCCCTTCACTCAATATTCCAATAAACAAAAAATCTGGATGGAAAGAGAATATCTATAGTTATTCAAACAATGAGAGAGAGAAAATGAACTTCTGGAAAAAAGTGTCCTTTTAAATGCTTTTCCCTATCTCTTAAGAATTAATTTCTGCAGAGTCTGATGATCTTTGAGCTGTTTCTGTAGTTAATAATTATTAGTTTCCAGAAGGTTCTGGCTGATCAGCTTGATGAACCAGTTAAGCAGCATCTGAAGCTTCAAAACTTTTGCTGTTATCTGTCAAGAAACTGATACACAGGAATCCTTCATTATAGATTTTCCTGGCTTCTGATTACTTTTTTTTTTGTGAAAATGCATTTATATTACCAATGTATATTACCACATGATAGTGATCTTTTTCTTTTTCCTATTAATGTTCCTGAATTTTTATTTTATTTTACATAGCTCTTTGTATTGTTACTTGCTTAAGGACATAAAATATATAGAAATAAACAGACTGGCCTGGTTGCCAGCTTCTCCTTTTCCTGAATTCTTGTGTAGGCATCATACTTGTGTAGGCATCTGAAATGGAGAGTTCTTCAAATGTAATATGGAAGCTTCCTTTGATTCTAGAAACTTTTTCAATCATATTCCGTGGAAGCTTCTATAGCTACCGGTAATAGTAAATACATAAAGACTCTCATGTCCCGTTATAAATATATTTGTACATGTGTGTGTGTGTGTGTTTGTGTGTGTGTGTGTAATAAAATAGTATTCCTCCAGAAATTGAGGTATATCACTTGTAGTTCCTGTCTCACTTGTCTTAGTGTAACATCTGGAATTCTCCAAAACTTATCACCAAATTATATTGGATGTTAGGAGATTGCTAAATATTCAGGGAGCAAGCACACTAATTGTAATTTAATTAATTGTAATTATATTAACATTTATGTAGAATGAATTTAAATTTGTTTACTGTTATAGCCATTTGTAGCATCAAGCAATTGTACCATGTATGATGGTGGTCCAGTGAATAGTTACATCTAGCCTAAATAATGCTTGAGACTTTTATCTCATCTTTACCTAAGGTCCGTAAAATTCTGGATCTAGCCCAGAGTAAAGGTGAGGAAGTTGCAGAGTATTGCCTGTATGTCCTGCAACAAGCTGATGATGCTTACTATGACTTACATCCCTGGTTGGAGGAGATTGGCTTCCACCCATCAGAAGTCATTTGTAGCAAAGCTGTGGAAAATACTGACCCAGGTAAGACATCCAGTTGCCCAAGTCTGTTCTTTTTCTTTTAATTTTTAAAATTAGCTTTTTCAATGTGAAAACCAAAGCATGATGATGATGGTGGTAGTGGTGATAATATAGAAAACTAGCCAGATAAAACCAAAACTAGTTAAAAAGGGAAGATAGACAGGTAGTCCTCAACTTAAAACCATTTTTTAGTGACTGTTTCAAGTTGCAACAAAATGACTTATGACTGGTTTTCACATTTACAACTGTTACAGCCGTCCCATGGTCACATGATCAAATTCTGGCACTTGGCAACTGGCATATATTTATGGCAGTTGTACTTTCCTGGGATCTTGTGATCACGGTTTGTAACCTTTCCAGCTGGCTTCAGATAAGCAAAGTCAATGGGGGAAGCAAGATTGATTTAGCAACTTCATGATTCACTTAACACTGCAACTGTCATAAATATGAACCAGTTTCCAAGCATCCAAATTTTGATCACATTACTAATAGATTACTATAATGGTTGTAGGTGCAAAAAATGGTCATAAGTCACTTTTTTCAGTGCCATTGTAACTTCAAACAGTCACTAAACAAATTATTGCAAATTGAGGAGTGCCTGTATTGAATTCCTTATAACTACTTGACACAAAACAAAATGATAGCATTATAACCATCACAAATATATATATAATTGCATATAATTGTTATTTTAATATTTATTATTGCAATTGGGTTCAGAATAAAGTAATCCTGTGGCAATTTGCAAGTTGGAAATATGCTAGCCTATGGAAAATGATGTTTAAACCTAATACACCTACATAAAATATCATCAGAAGAATTGTTAACCAAAGATAAAACTTTAGAATGTTGGAATAAAATCGAATACTACTAAAAGCAAGTCTAAATATTGCAATCAATCAATAACTGTGTATAAACACAAATACAATAATATGTACATTCACAAATGCACATATGCAATATAGTTTTCCAAAAAGAGTTTATAAACTTTAAAAAGAGAGCAATAAAATTAATGTGCATTTAGGATATGTAATGTGTGATAGTGTCGTACATGTGAAATTACACTCTGTATGTTTGGGGGGAGTAAGCTCAATTTCCCGGCACACATTTACAGCAATTTACTTATGTGGAGGAAGTCTATATGTGTAAAGAGAAGTTTATGATCTAAATGCTTGGTATTTATGAGTGCATGTGTGTTTTTTACTATTATTTTTTGAGTGCCAGTGCATAATTTTTAGAGTGCATAACTGCTTTGAAAATTCTCAATGTTCTAGAGAAACATGAAAGAGTAGAACACAATTTGGCTCCTAGTGATCTTTCTGTTAGATGAACTGCCTTAAATTTTCATTTAATAATATTCAGCTTTATCTTTAGTCAGCAGATATCAGCAGAAACTTAAAGATGAATTGGGTCGAGAAACAAAGTTCGTCATGTCATATGCCCAAAAGGAGGACATGTTGCTTGAAGAAATATATTCTGCCAATATTATGGAGTTTCTCAGTCACAAAAATGAGAAACTCAGTAATGTGCATGCCTTAGAAGATCTACTTACTGACAGTTTTGGGCTGATCAATGAAAATGGAGAGACCATCTATGTCTTTGGGGATGCTGGGATTGGAAAGTCCATGTTACTGCAAAAGATGCAAAATCTCTGGTCCAAGAATGCCTTTGACATAGGGGCCAAATTCTTCTTCCGTTTCCGATGCCGAATGTTCAGCTGCTTTAAGCAAGAAGAAGCCTTTTGTTTAAAGGATCTTCTCTTCAAGTATAACTGTTTCCCAGATCAGGATCAAGAGGAAGTTTTTGACTTCATTGTAAAATTCCCTCATACTGTCTTGTTTACATTTGATGGTTTTGATGAAATTCATTCTGATTTTGATCTCAGTAGTATTCCTGAAATCTGCTCTCCCATTGAATCTATTCACCCACTTGCTCTTCTGGTGGGCCTCCTCAGTGGAAAGCTTTTGAAGGGATCTAGAAAAATTCTGACAGCCAGGACAGGGACAGAAATTGATAAAAACATTGTTCGGAAGAAAGTACATCTCCGAGGGTTTTCCAATAGTAACCTGAAAGACTATACTAAAATGTTCTTCAAAGATGAAGGATGTCAAACTTTAGTTCTGAATCAACTGGAAGCCAACCCAAATCTAAGCAGTTTGTGTTCAGTGCCATTGTTTTGCTGGATTATCTTCAAATGTTTTGAACATTTCCACTCTGCGTTTGATAGCCATGAACTCCCAGACTTTACTGTCACTCTAACGGACATTTTCTTGCTTATGACTGAAGTCCACCTGAATCGTATTCAGAAGACAAATTTGCTAAAGAAGAACAACAGAAGCCAAGAAGAAACATACAGGTCGAATAAAGAGAAATTGTTTGCACTGAGTAAAATAGCCTACGTGGGGATGCAGAAATCTCTCTTTGTCTTTGAGCAAGAGGAAGTCCTCAGCAACCTCCTTGAGCAGGATTTACATTTAGGATTTCTCAGGGCAGTTCCTAATTATGAAGATAATATAGACCAATCTTCCTATGAATTCCTGCACTTGACGTTGCAGTCATTTTTTGCAGCTTTTTATCTGGTAACAGATGAGAAAGTGGGGGCCAGGGATTTGCTGCAGTTCTTTGCTGAATGCTCCATGCGAGACACTACTGTATCTTCATGCTTGCCTCTTTCCTGGTCAAAACATTACCACCCAACAGGAGGAGATCCTTTCCGAAATAAAGAGCATTTTCATTTTACTAATCTCTTCTTGTGTGGCTTGCTTTCCAAGGCAAGGCAGAAACTCTTGAGGCATCTGATTCCTCTGAGGACAGTCAAGAAGAAACGGAGGATTCTTCTGGCCTATTTTTTTGAAAGCATGAAGTCTCATCTGAAGGGTCTCTCTCGGGCAAGGCTGAAAGAATACAAACAGGTGCAAGTAATGCCAAACTTTGTTTGGATGCTGAGATGCATCTATGAAACTCAGAGTGAGAAAGTTGGTAAAGGGGTTGCCAAATGCATGCGTGCCAATTACATCAAGCTGACTTACTGCAATGCCTACTCTGCTGACTGTAGTGCCATTTCCTTTGTTATGCATCATTTCCAGAAACACTTGGCCCTTGATCTGGACAATAACAACATCAATGATTATGGAATTAAGCAACTGCAACCTTGCTTTAGCCATCTGGCAGTACTCAGGTACAGTAACACAATGATTTAATAGGTACTGATAAAAGGAAAAAAGCTACTTCTCCTTGAAAGAATCGGGGAGCAGACTTGTTTCCAAATATCATGGGTAAATAACATGGGTAAGTTTGACGTAGAAGAGAAGCATTTGAACCTCATCTCTTTATCCTTCCTTTTTTTCCCCCTTCTCATCTACATAGTGCTGGTAAAATTGTCCTTTGAGTGACTCTAGAATGTCTTAAAATATTACTTGTAGGAATTATAATCAGCTTCTTTTAGAGATTGGTTTACTTGTTTATGAATAAACTGCTTCAGTTAGTGGAAGAGAAAAGAAAGAGGCCATTTTGTTCTGTATTCAAACATTGATTAATGGTATTGCAAAGAAAGCTAAATCTGCTAGTGCCTCTTTGAATTAAAAGGATCATACTTCTCCCCCCCCCCGCCCCCATAAATGATGCTGTGAACCAGCTACTTTATCACATGTCTTTCTTTTACTTCAGGGTGAGTGTGAACCAAATCACAGATCAAGGTGTGAGAGTGCTTTACGAGGAGCTCTCCAAATTCAAAATTGTATCTTATTTGGGGTATGTACAAAGGATGAGCTCAGATACTCATTATGTGAAGGGCGTGTTCCAATTATCAAGGGGAATAATGTGAAAGAGTAATGACTCACATATTTCTAGATTATTACCAGATCATTTGATCCATTACTTGATTGCTATCAACACACATTTATTTATATCCTACCTTTAGTATTTTTATATTTAGTGCAACATAAGGAAGTAACAGAATAACAATTGGAAAGTTATTGAATGTAGATGAATTGAAGAGCACTTGCAAAACTAGGCTGAGGTGCAGTGAAGGTGCAGTGCCCGATTCACTACATGCTAATAGACCCATTCAACTTTTATTTGCAGAGGTTGAATTTCAGTGTCCACAAACATCCAGCATATCAAACTGATAAAAAGAGAATATATGTAGCTCAGGATTTAACTGTGGAATCTTTGATCCTCTCTGAGCTTAGTTATTTGCTTGCAGGTATTTCATTACTCAACTAGGTAACATTATCTCTGCTAGTTTGTGTGAGATTTGCTCTCTGTTTATATACTATAGCTTGCCATGCCAGTGGAATTGATGGTGGTAACGAAGTTGGGGTGGTGCTGATTGTGTGTGTGTGTCTGTGTGTAGTAATTTTCCTTGGTCAAAGAAGTAAATACAATTGATTTAAGAGGCAATGTTTTAAAACGGAGGTGTCAAACTGGCAGCCCACAGGCCGGATGCGTCATGCGCAAGCTACGCCCCCCCCCGGTTCCCCAAAGGCAAAAAACATTGTGAAACATCATAATATGTCACGTGACGCGATTATTTGACACCTGTGTTTTAAAAGAAAGTTATGTACCTCCTATCTTGTAGTTTCTGTTTTAATGGGGCAAACCTATACTCGTCCACTTAGAAAAAATTGCCTTAAATTTAATAGGTTTTATTCTAACGTCAATCCAAAAAGCAGTACAGGTAATCCTCGAGTTACGAGTGTAATGGAGCCTGCCAATTCCGCTCGTAACTTGAAAACTCATAGAGTAAATCTTGTTTGAGGCACAAGATCATTCCCTTGCTCATTAAAACGCATGCGGCTCGTTAAGCAAACATGAGGTACATGAGGTGGAGAAGGCCATGGAGGGCCTAGTGGTGGAACAGGCCCCCAAGGCCTTCCCGACCCACTAAGATACTGCATGCTTCCCCCTCCCTTCCTGCTGTGCCAGACTCACCTGGAAAAGATCCGTCCCCTCTCTGCCACGGTTCCTGCTACCGCCCAGATTTGAGGCTGTAGAACACTTCTGCGAACCCCCCCCCCCGCGGCCCAATCCGGGCTCAGAGGCCTTTTCCAGGCTGGTGCTACCTGGATTTGAGGCCAGGGAACGCTTCCGCGCACCTGCGTGGCCTGATCTGGGCTCCAGAGGCTTTTTCCAGGCCCAATTGGGCCATGTGGGGGCTGCAGAAGCATTCCATGGCTTCAAATTTGGGCAGCAGCAGTAGCCTGAAAAAGGCCTATGGAGCCTGGATTGGGCCGCGGGGGGAGGAGGGGGTCGTGAAAGCATTCCACAGCCTCAAATCTGGGCAGCAGCAGCCTGGAAAACATTTCCGGAGCCCAGATCAGGCTGAGGGGGGGCACAGAAGCCTCCCCCGGCCTTAGATCCAGGCCGCAGCGGCCTGGAAAAGGCCTCCAGAGCCCCAATTCAGCCTCCGGAACATGTCGAAGCATCCCCCAGCTTCAGTTCTGTTCTCTGTTGCAGAGAACAGAGGCCTAAAGTACCATGGGATCATGCGAGATCAGTAGCGTGAGATCTCACCCCACTGATCTCGCGTGATCTTGTGTTACTTTAGGCCTCCATTCTCTGCGAACAAACCAAAGGCCTGGAGTAGCCAAGAAAGTAAAGGATCTTAATCTTTGCAGGATGAGTATTGAAGGCCTGGTGCCTAGGGGCGGGGATGGGGAGGGAAGGAATAACCAGGGTGAATGTTGCAGAGCCTCTGCAGTCGCTTGTAAGGGCGAACGACTGCTGTGGTGCTGCAATATTTGTAACTTCGGGACTTGCTCATAAGCATTAGGGGCGCTTATCACGTAACTTTGAACGAGCGTTAAGTGAACGCCCGTAACTCAGGGATTACCTGTATATGCATCAAAGCTACTGAATGAGCAACAATCCATAACAAATCTTAAGAGGTCTGAAACTGTATGGAACTGCTTCTTTAATTTTTATTGATTCTTGTGCAAAGGAAATAAGCTTATGTCTCAATTAGCTTATAATTGGGAAATTGTATTTGTACTTTTTAAAATATATATATATATATATATATATATATATATATATATATGCTATAATTAACTTAATTAATTAATACCCTGCTATTATTCCTTCCAAAGCTTATATAACAACCAGATTACTGATATTGGAGCAAAATATGTGGCAAGACTCATTGAGGAATGTCCAAGCCTCATCTATGTTAAGTAAGTATATCTCTCATCCTTATACCATCCTAGTTCTCAAGTGATTAAGCCTTCAAAAATGGACTCTGCCTCTTCAATTACTCCAAGATTTTTCCATATAATCCTGCTGGATACAAAGGTTAAGTATCTCTGAGATTTGAAGCAATACAATTGTGCAGTATCCAGAGCCCCTTACATGGTGAATCTCGTTTGCATTACTCTACCAGCAGCTGCCATGATGGAGTGGGAGAAGAATAGGCTTGTTTGAACCCAGGGGTGACTGCTTGTATAGCAAAAAAGTACTTCTGAGTTACCCAGTGAGATTCTCATGAACACCAATATGCCCATAAATATTAGCCTTGGTACCCTCCTGCTGCCTGACCCCATCTGACTTTAAAAATAAATATTAGATTCTTTTAATTGATGATGATGATGATGATGTTATCCATTCAATCATGTCTGACTCTTGGCAATTCTATGGACCAGGTTTCTCTACATCTTCCAATCTTGCATTGCTCCTGTGAGTTGTTCTAAGCTCTAGCTAGTGTCACCTTTAATGGTGTCCAACCACTGTCCAACCACTGTGTTGTTTGGCAGTCTGGTTTCCTTTTGCCACTACTTCTTCCAAAATAATTGCTTTCTCCAGTGAATTCTCCCACATGACAAATCCAAAATAAGTGAGACTCAGTTTTGTGATTTTGTCTCTTTTAATTAGCAGTGATAAATAAATGAGAAATGCCACGCTGCAGTCTTCTTGATAGAAGATAACTGATTAGCAAAAAGTTCACCTATTTCCTCTGTTTGGTTTGGTGGTTTGTAGTGTAATGTGTGTACATGTATATTTATGTATGTATGTATGCATATAGGTGGGTAGGTAGGTAGGTAAATATCAGTCTTTTGTTAGAGTAGTATCTGCTACCCTAGAAAAAAATTGTTGGGATGGATAATAAGTATTTGGGTGGAGTAAGGAGATCAGTGAAGGGGAATAATTTTGGTTAAATGCATTTTTTTCTGGTTAGACCCATCATGGTAAAAGATATAGGAAAGAGTGAATCTTCCTATAGGAGCCATTTTATGAGAACATCCATGCTCTATCTTGAAAATCCTAAGATGTTGAGGGTCTTAGCTTGACTATTATTAGCCTTGCAGTTATCATTGGGTTCTTCTCAGATTAAATTATCACATGGGGGTCCAGTTAATCAAAATTTATCTGACATCTGGTAGAAGTTGAAGGGTAATTCTTATTCCAAGATCACTGGCCAGAGAGGATTTGGATGATCAGTGTTGAGCCACCAGCATGTAAGTATAACTCCTTGGCAGCTTTGGTGGGAAAATTCTCTTTTTAGATTAATTGCTGATATTTCTGGCATGAGAAGCCCCCCCAATAAAGGACAATGAGACAGTTCAGGAGTGGCTTTGGATTTGTTAAATCCAAGCTGCACAATTATGTCATCCTATATTTGAGGATTATTTGTACAAATTTGCATATATTTTATATCACTTCACTGTACCTCATTTTATTGTACTTTATTGTGGCTGATGCTCATGTTTGATATGGTCAATTGGCTAATCAGTGAAGTATATCGTATTATGTAAATGTGAGTAACCAGAAGTATCCCTGCAGACTTCTCTAGCAGTCCCACTCTATGAATGTCATGAATTGACAAGGTTTTGTAAGTGGCAGAATCAGCCACTCAATATACAAGTAATCCTTGACTTATGATTGATTGTTCAGCAACTGTTCAGTTACAGTGGCACTGAATGAAGGGACTTATAACCTTTGCCAAAGTCAATAGCCTCTACAGTGCTTTTGCAGTCATGCGAACAAAATTCAGCCACTTAGCACCTTTATGAACAACTGCAGGGATACTGTAGTGACTCCATATATATCCCCCTCCAAAATGGTGTCCACTTCTGGGATGACACCACATGGCCTCCAACGTATAGGAGAGCTGAGGGGTGTATCATTCATTGTGGGTGCTTCCAAAATGGGGATCATTTCCTATGGGACTATTATGTAGGAAGGCCATGCGACCGAGAGACTTCTTCCCAAAGGTATACCAAAAAGGTATATGCTCAATCTGTGACACGAATGGGGTTGGGAGGAGGGTATGGTATCCATAGGGTAGGAAGCAGGCCCAAAGCCTGTGGAGACCCAGTATGGCAGGAAGCAGAGGGTACCTCTAAATGGGAGATGCCCTGGCTACCTTTGAGCTAGAGAGGTGCTGCAATACAAGCCTGGGCCTGCACTGAATCTCCCAGGGCCTCCCCCACTCCTAAGGAGCCTTATGCTCCACTTAACCACTTGCCTGGTTACTTAATGACTACAACAGGGTGAGCAAAGACTGGGGTTAGTAAGCAAGGCAATCACATGGGTACCTCACTTAATGACCATAACTTGTGACTTGTAATGAGCAGGCTTCGTTATGGTTTTAAGTCAAAAACCACCTATATCTTATTTAACCATATTCTTCCCATATGAATATTTCCCAAAATTATTTTAAGATTGATTTTAGCTAGGATTCATCAGCTTTAGAAACTGTTTCCATATAAGCACGTTAGTGCAAAGAATGAAAGACCTTGTTCAATATTTTAATTGCCTTATTTTAGAAGGATAAGCAATTTCTTGTACCCATTAGATTACAATTTAATTTGTAATTAAATCACAAATTAATTTACAATCCTTCCAAAAAAGCCTCCAAGATTCAATTTGCATATGGTTTGTGTAATGTACAATATCTGTTTAGTTTTAATGAATCAATTAAAAATAGATGATAAGCCCACTTAAAAGTCTTCAATCATTTGATAAAGCAGCCCTTGTCTATTCCTTCATGGGTTTTTATGTAGGTAAAACATAAAATTGGCGGTGGAATTCCCCAGGCTTATGGTGCTGGGGGATTTCAATTTGCCGTCACTCGGCGAATCCTTTGGTGTGGCTCAGGAGTTCATGGCTTCCATGACAACCATGGACCTGACCCAGATAATTCAGGGTCTGACCCATAGGGGAGGACACACGCATGACTTGGTATTCCTCTCGGGGCAGTGGAGACGTGATTTCGATTTAAGGGGTATAGTCACTTCTCCCTTGTCATGGTCGGATCACTTCCTGTTGAGGTTTGATTTCTCGGTCCTACTCCCCCACCGCAGGGAGGCAGAACCGATTAGGTGGTTCCGCCCCAGGTGTTTAATGGACCCGGAGGGGTTCCAAATAGCGCTTGGGGGTTTTCCTGATTCCCTCCTCCACGAACTGGCTGAGTCCTTGGTCGCTGCTTGGAATAAGGCGGCATCAGGGGCGTTAGACCAGATCGCGCCTTTGTGACCTCTCCGTGATTGTGGATCCCAGAGGGAACCTTGGTTTACCGAGGAGCTACAGGAGATGAAGCATCAAAAGAGACGTCTAGAGCGACGCTGGAGGGCTAGTAACTCCGAATCCGACCGGACACTTCTAAGAGCCTATATTAGGACTTATTTAGTGGCGATACGAGCGGCAAAATGTTCGCATTTTTCCGCACTTATTGCGTCTGCAGACTCTCGCCCCGCCGCCCTGTTTAGGGTGACCCAGTCCCTACTTAATGTTCAGGAAGCTGGGGAGCCCTTACAGGGTAGAGCGGAGGAATTTGTGCAATTCGACTGGGGCAGGTCTTAGCTCAGTTTTATGGGATGAATTTGAGTCTGTGACCGCTGAGGATGTTGACAGAGCGGTGGGAGCAATGAGCGCCTCCGCTTGTTTATTGGACCCGTGTCCTTCCTGGTTGGTCTTGGCTGTCAAGGAGGTGACACGAAGCTGGCTCCAGGTGTTGATCAACGCTTCGTTGAGGGAGGGGTCTTTTCCACAATCCCTGAAGGAGGCGGTTGTGAGGCCCCTGCTCAAGAAGCCTACCCTGGACCCGGCTGATTTAAATGACTTCTGTCCAGTCTCCAATCTCCCCTTTGGAGAGAGAGTGGTGGCGCTCCAGCTCCGACGGTCTTTGGATGAAGTGGATTATCTAGACCCTTTTCAATCTGGCTTCAGGCCCGGCTTCAGCACAGAAACCGCTTTGGTCGCGCTGATGGATGATCTCTGGCGGGCCTGAGACAGAGGTTATTCCTCTGTCTTGGTGCTACTTGACCTCTCAGCAGCTTTCGATACCATCGATCATGGTATCCTTTTGCGACGACTCGAAGGGGTGGGAGTGGGAGGCACCGTTTTAAGGTGGTTCTCCTCCTGCCTCTCTGGCCGGTCGCAATCGATATTGGTGGGAGGGCAGAGGTCAACCCCGAGCCCCTTGAATGCGGGGTGCCACAGGGGTCGGTCCTCTCTCCCCTCCTATTTAACATTTATATGAAGCCGCTGGGTGAGATCATCAGACAGCACGGGGTGAGGTTTCATCAGTATGCTGATGATACACAGTTATATATCTCCTCCCCGAGCTCTCTCAGTGAAGCGGCCGATGTGATGGGCCGTTGCCGCGAAGCCGTGAGGGTCTGGATGGGGGTTAACAGACTCAGGCTCAATCCTGACAAGACCGAGTGGCTTTGGATGTTGCCTCCCAAGGATCATGTCGACTGTCCAGTGTTGACTCTTGCGGAGGAAAATATACCCCCTTCGGAGCGGGTTCGCAACTTGGGTGTCCTCCTTGATCCACAGCTGAATTTGGAACATCAATTGACGGCTGTGGCTGGGAGGACCTTTGCATAAGTTCGCCTGTTGCACCAGTTGCGACCCTACCTGGACCGGGAGGCTCTCCTTACAGTCACTCACGCCCTTGTCACCTCACGTTTGGACTACTGCAACGCGCTCTACATGGGGCTACCCTTGAAAAGTATTCGGAGACTACAGTTGGTCCAGAATGCAGCTGCGCGAGTGATAGTGGGTGCTCCTTGATACACCCATGTTACACCTATCCTCCGTGAGCTGCACTGGTTGCCTATTGGTCTCTGGGTCCAATTCATGGTGTTGGTCATTACCTTTAAAGCCCTATATAGCTCAGGGCCAGGCTATTTGCGAGACCGCCTACTACCTCATAGTTCCCTACGTCCGGTTAGATCCCACAGGCTGGGCCTGCTTCAGGCCCCGTCGGCCAAGCAGTGCCATTTGGCGGGGCCGCGGAGGAGGGCCTTCTCTGTGATGGCGCCCAAGCTTTGGAATCAGCTCCCCCCGGAGATTAGGACCGCTCCCACCCTGTTGGTCTTCCATAAGCTACTTAAGACCTGGCTTTTCCGGCAGGCCTGGGGTTTATAAAACCTTACCCCTGGATGATTGTTTTTGTATTGTTGTTTTGTTATGTTTATGTGTTTTTTATTGTTAGCCGCCCAGAGTCCTTCGGGAGTGGGGCGGCTTATAAATTTTAAAAATAAAATAAAATAATAATAAATAAATAAAAGCCCATGAAGGAATAGCCATGGTAAAAATTCTTAGTATTCCAGTCCTAAATGATTCATTAATCATAATTCCAGGGAGATTTCCTATTTCCTTCACCCTCAAGAAAAAAAGAATATATCAGAGTTGCTTATCTATTTTTCATTCCAAAATGTTGATTTTTTCAAAAATTTCCATAGGAACAATTTAAGAAAGCTAATTGTATAGTATTTGAACTATATTTTATGAATAGTAAAATTTATGAAGTAATATTTCTTGTTAGAACAATAAAGCAAAATAGTTGCAATAATACAGTTTTCAATATATATTTTAAAAAACAGGTCATATGACATAAATTCAGAATATCCACAGTTTCAGAAATAGAAAAAAATCTTGCATTTGGTCCATATGAATGGATGGATATTAAAAGAGCTACTGAAGCTTGAATTAGTTCACTGAGAAGTCTACCTATTGATCAAAATTACTGTAAGCACTCTGCTTTCAAAAATTCATAAAAGAGCAGAAATAGTACACAGTATGAATTAAAAGCATATTGTACTAGTAAAAAGCAAGTCATTGTGTTTAGATGCACTACTAAATCTTGGCTGAATGATATCAAGAGCAGACTAGTGTGCTGGCTTTTTCTTTGAAGAATGTTGGAAGTTTCCACTTTTTAAAAATTAACTACTACTTAGAATGTGGCAAATGTGAAACTGTGATTAATCATAACTGCAAAGTAGCAAAAACAGCCTAAGCTGGTTTAGGCATGTCTTCTCTTGCTGGATAGTTCTCTGCCAGTCACAGCAAAGATATAATTGATAGATATTTGCAAGCTGATGTCAGTTAGAAAGGAGAGGGACAGCAAAGCCAGATGGCTTAAACACACATCTGAAAGCAGGACATCAGCATGGAGCAGTAAGCCAGAATACAGGTAATAAAGAAGGATAAGGATTGGAAATGAGATTATCAAATTATATAGTGTAGGAATGGGGCATAAGGCTAACTGAAAGGTGAAAAGGCCAGTTTTTTCCAACACAATGTTAGGTATCTAAAACAGCATTGAAACAAAAATGTTTGTTGATTTGATTTCCAGGAAAATAATTTCTTTGCAGGATAGGAGCAAACAAAATAACAACCGAGGGAGGGAAAAGTCTTGCTTATGCCATCAAGAAAAGTAAAACTATGCATGAAATTGGGTAAGTATGGGATTTTTTTTTTTTTTTTTGAAATGTTCTGATCAGAAACCAGTACAGGTAGTCCTCATTTAATGATGCTAATTGGAACCAGAAGCTTTGCCATTAAGAGATATGGACATGGCTCTGTGACCTTGCTGCTTAGTGACAACACTTCCAGGAGTCCAGCTGTGGTCTTTAAGCAAGGACCACATGGGTCACTAAATGAGGACCTCACGTGACCGTGACTTCCTACTTCCAGCTGACCTCCTCATTAGGTTTGCTTGTGAGAAGCTGGCAGGGAAGGTCGCAAATAGTGACCATGACTGTGGGACACTGCAATGACCATAGGTATGAGGTGTGATCATAACTGCCACTCATTCAGCACCTTCAGAAGTTTGAACCATCGCTGAACAAGTAGTCATTAAACAAAGACCATCTGTAAATTCATTTTAATATTTATGTTGCTAAGAAGTCTAACTTTATTAATCCTCCTTTCTAATCCCATTGTTAGCTTCCTTTGTCTCCTATGTTTTAGAACTTTAAAAAAGATATCTAAATTTATTTATTAATTATTCACTGGACATAAAAGATAATGTATAAACAAAATAAAAAAGAAACGAAATAAACTGCACAGAAGCAAAAATAAATTAAATTCTGCATAATTGGGAACTATATTGGCAGCAACCCCTAAATAAATTTGATGAAAATTCCCAAAAGCTAATATCCATATAGAATCTCAGGATTGCGAGCTAAATTGGGACGCCAAAAAAACAGAAGAAGGGTGGCAAACTATTTTTGCCAAGAAAACTATGGGAGTGTGTTTACAGAATCACTAAAAACTGAACTTGATTGAAAAACTTTTTACATTTAAATATACTTTTGCAATCTTAAGGAGAAATACAAATTATAAGTATCCATAGTCAATTAATATGTTCAAAGAGAAATTTGCATAGATGGGGGATCTCTCAGGAATTGGTTTGTTGATGTATCTAAAAAATATCCAAATCAAATGTGAATAAAGCAATCTGTACTTAAAAGGTTGCTCAATATGTTGTGCTACTATATTAACTTTTCAGCCAAAGCTATTTTTCATGCATTTAAATATAGTTATAGTAAAGATGGCAATTAACAATGAAAATTTAATTAATTTCTAATTTAATTGGAATTGTATAAGCGTTAGTTGACAGAGCTCACTAGCTGACCTTGGGCAAGTTTTTCTCTCACAGGTTAATGTTGTAGGGATAAAACAAAGGGAGATGAGACTTTAGTCTTGAACTTCCAGAGAAAAACCAGGAAAGAAATGCAACATATAAAAATATGCACTTGCAAATTTGTTTTCCAAACAAATGAGTTTAGATTTTTAAAATTCATTCTGTTGTACAGTGTCTATGAAGATTCTCAGTCATCCAGGTCATGATTGTCCCAAAGGTGCTTTTTCAAGGAGCAACTGATTTCATATCCCTCCCCCTCTGTTGAACAATCTCCAGTTTACAACACAGTCCTTTCAGCAATTCCAAGAAGGCTCCACACCCATTTGCATCACTCAGGTGACTTTTACGACACAGATAAACCTCCAGGTGGCCTCAACAATTGTCTAAAAGAATGCAAATGACCAGAAGTATAAATCCTTCCATTCCCCACAATCCAGTCAGAGCTAAAGAAGCTTCTTGGACGAGAAGCAAAACGTCTTCAAAGAAAAACAAGAAAGTCCAGTTGTGTCTTGAAAAAGCACCTTTGGGACATCAGGAACAGGTATTCCTTGATTTATGGCCACAATTTGGGACCAGAATTTCCATTGTAAATCATTGCCATCATAAGGTGAGTCATCTTGTGACTGAACCTGATTTTACTGCCATTTTTATGACAGTCATAAGAATCGTGGTTATAATTTAAGCCATGCAGTTGTTAGTGCAAATCCAGCTAAGCAATAGTTTTTGTCAGAAATCAGCAAAAAACATTACAAATCTTGATCACAGGATATTGCAACAGATTGTAAATCAGTTGCTAAGTACCCAAAATATGATCACATGATTGCAGGGATGAGGCGACAGACATAAGTTCAAATTTAAGTTGTAACTGACTTTTTCAGAGATTGTCATTAATTCAAGCCATCATTAAGAAAATGGTTGTAAGTGAACGACTACCTGTATCTAACCTATAGATTATTGAAAAAGCCACAGTTGACCTAGTTCATATATTATGCTATGCCTGAACCAACTACTCCCATCCTAAGCACTTCCCCTGTATGAGGACTCCAACATCCTGAATTCTCAACTAGTATTATTATAATGTGTAAAGTTAGAAACTAGGAGGTGTGAGTTCTAGTCCTGCCTTAGGCATGAAAGCCAGCTGGGTGACTTTGGGCCAGCCACTCTGCCTCAGCTTAATTTATCTTAAGGGCTTGCTACTGTGGGGAAAAAATAGGGATAGGAGCATTAAGTATGCTTGCTGGATTGAGTTATTTATAAAAATAATAAAGGCGGGATTTTAAAAAATATTTTAAAAAGCCCGTGATGGTAATGTTCTTTAATGTACCTGGTCTTTTTGTCTTTGGCAGAATGTGGGGTAACAAGATTGGAGATGAAGGAGCAAAGGCTTTTGCAGAGGCATTGAGAAATCACCCCACTTTAACCAATATCAGGTCAAATATTTATGAGTAGACTGATATTCATGCCACATGTCCCCCCAAAGGCCCGCTAGATTTCAGTATTGTTCAATGTGCATTGCAAAACTAGCATGAACCTTTTATGCAGAATCTCAATATACTGGTGTCACTTCGATGTTACCTCTCTTTTCTTCTTCATCCTATCCTCCAGAGCAGCGGTTCTCAACCTATGGGTCGCGACCCCATTTGGGGTCGATCGATCATTTTTCGGGGGTCTCCAAAGGCGGCAATCCGCCATTTTCTCCCCTCCGGGGGCGCCGCCGCGCATGGGGGGCGCCGCGCATGCGCATAACATTTGTGTGACGGGGGGCACCGTCACACAAACGTTGAGAACCGCTGCTCCAGAGCATTACAAAGCCATTTTTTAAATTCCCCCCAATGCCTTTTCCAGAGCCCTACTTACACAGTTATAGTATTGGAAGAAATGCAAAGCCTGGCTAGGTAGAACAACCAAATACTCTTTGGAGAAATACCTTTGCGGACAGTTGGGTCACCTTTCTGCAGGCCTTGGATTCTACTCTGATCATGATCACTCAAAATTGCTATTAGAATTTCCTCCTATTTTGAGATAATTAAATATGAAAAATTAAATGGGCATATTAAAGCTAAAAAATAAAATTTCTCAAAGTTGCCCAAATATCCTTCTACCAACAGAAAATCTCTTTTCTGCCATCAAGTAATTGTCTCGATTTTTGCAACTTAGATATGATAGCCCAAAACATGAATTATACAGTCACACTCTGGGATCCCCCCCCCACATATCAGTACAGCTCTGAGACCCCAGTAGATCGACCAGTTCAAAAGAAGACATGAGCTTTTTTGAAAAGGAATTTTGGCACCTGTGGAAGTCTAGACCTTTTTGATTTGACAGCCCGGAAAGGGAGGCAGGCACCAGTATGTGCACGTGTGCAAATGGACCGTGTGCATGCTCAAAAATGAGCCCCATACGCATGTGCACAAATGGGTTGCGCATGAGTGCATGTGCATACATAAACAGCTGTCACGGGTGCATGCCCACATGTAAATGGCCACACACGAGCACATGCCCACATGCAAATTGGGCTGTGTGGGTGCTAGTGCTGCAAATGGGGTAGCACTAGCACTGGCGGGATGCTATGGGCGGCACTAGTACCTAGCGCTGGTGGATGCTCAGGGCAGCACTAGTGCCGGTGGGATGCTCGGGGGCAGGATTGCACTAGCGCCAGTGGGATGTCAGGGCAGCACTAGCGCCGGTGGGATGCTAGGGGTCGGGTGGCACTAGTGCTGTTGGGACACTTGGGACGGTGTGCTAGCGCCAATGGGATGTTTGGGCTGGCGCTAGCATGAGTGTGAGCCACAATAGTGGGCCATGTCCCACAGATTGGGGACCCCTGGTCTGGAGGAGCTGATAAACATTTGGCAATGGATTTTAAAGAATAAAGTAGAGCATCAACCATTTAAAACCTGAAATGTAAGTGATGTTTTACAGTGTGTCAGTTAGAAAATGATATTGTCAGTCTACATTTGACTATACAAAAACCCATTAAAACAAAATAGGCATTAGCATCCCCTCAAAATTTAACAAGGAGACTTTTAAAATATAACATTACATCTGCTGGTTTAAATAAGAAATATAGGCATTTCTAATTCCTCCACAAGATGGCAGGCTTTACGGGATTTCTTTTGGATAAATGCTGTCATTTAGCTATGCATATTTTTTAAAAAGGCAGACATGTAAGCTCAGTGGCATAAATACACTCACGGTAGGATGGCTTTCATATGGAAAAATATAAAAATAAAATTGGCTTCATTGAAGGAACATTCCCCCAGAGGAACCTATGCATTTTTTTTTATTGAAAGTTTTTTAAATTTTACAAAACAAATCCCCTCCCCGAAACCCCCCCACCCTCCCATACCCTCCCCCCCTCCCCAAACCACCCAAACCCTCCCCCAACCTTCCCAGAGTACAGGCTTAATTAAAATTTTTCAAAAAAAAGAAAAGAAAAACTTAAAACACATATAAATCCTAAACAAATCTAAATACCTTAAATTAAATAGGTTATCTTCTCTAAAAAAATAATAATTACAATCCTTAAACACATTATAATATACTCTAAACATTTTCTAATATCATACTTATAATATTATTCATCATTCTGTATAAACTCCCTCCAAAACACAAATTTAAACATTACTTTCTTTGAACATCTATACGTACAATATAAATCTAATCTCTCCCTCTTTCTTTATCATAAAACAAAAAAAAAATAAACATATAAACCTTCATTATACCATTGAAACAAAACACTTTGAATACTTAAGCTAAATACTTAAACTTAAACTTTAAACAAATTATCTTCTCTTAAAAATAATAATAATACTCTAAACCTTTTACTTATATTCCATCATTCTTTTAAACTCCCTCCAAAATACAAATTTAACATTACTTAAAATTTAAAACATTAAAATCCCCTTATACGGATTTAAATCTTTACCAATAACAAATACCATCTTAAACACATTGTAATATACATCTTTACCAATAACAAATTGCTTAAAAATAATAATAATAATAATAATTAAAAAAAACCCAAACATTGAAGACATTGTAATATACTCCAAACCTATTCATAACATACTTATATCAAATAAATACCTAAACAAAATACTTAAACTTAAACTTCTTATCTAAAATTTTCATTCAGTCTCCATATCAGTCTCTCTTGCCCATAAGCATCGAAAGAAATGCGTTAAAATCTGCCCTTGAAGATCGCTCCCAAAAATTTGTAAGTCCTGGTTCTCCCACAAACTCAGGAACCAATACCTGTGAAGCTTCCTCAAGCTCCTTCTTCTGTTGGTCTTTCTCTTTACGTTTATATGTTACTTTTTCTTTACATTTATATGTTACACAAGTCTCAGGAACCAATACCTGTGAAACTTCCTCAACCTCCTTTTCTTTACGTTTATATGTTGAACAAGTTGTCTTCTGGTCTTTCATCTCTTGTGGAACTTCCTTGAGCTTCTTCTGTTGATCCTTTTCTTTACAGTTATATATTGCATAGGTTATCTTCTGCTCATCCATCTCTACTTGTTGAGGCCTCCCATTTTTAATTAATATAGGCTCTTCAGACTGCAATTCTGGCATTAAAGGTTGCTCCAAAGAATTTATAAATCCTACTTCTCCCTCAGATTCAGGAACCAATACTCGTGGAACTTCCTTAAACTTCTTGTGTTGATCCTTTTCTTTACAATTATATGTTGCACAGATTGTCTTCTGCTCCTCCATCTCTACTTGTTGGGGCCCCTCAAACTGCAATTCTGCCTTTTTTTCTTCCAAAGCTTTAAGCATGGTAGGTGACGATGAGCATACCCCCAGGACCGAAGTATAAAAATCTTTTGCTTTAGAAACAGTATTAAGACTATAACGTATCCCCAGGTAGCTCAACACCATTCCAGTCGGAACATCCCATCTAAACAAAATTTGTCTCTTTTTAAGTTCGTCTGCTAAAAAAGCAAACTCCTTTCTTCTTCTTAAAATTTTTTGTGGGATCTCCTTTAAAATTATAACATCTTGTAAAGCAATTTGAAACCTCTTCTTATAAAAGGCTTGTATAATTTCATTGCGCAGGGATCTTTTCCCAAAGTAAATTACCACGTCTCTTGGCAAATTCTTTTGCTCTGCCACCACAGAGTTAACTCTAAATATCTGATCAATTCCACTAAGTATTTCCTCTTCTTCTCTATTCAGAATCACAGCAAAGTCCTTTGCCACCATCTTTCTCAAATCTCCTTGCACAGACTCATGTAAACCTCTGATTCTTAAGGCATATTCCATTTGTTTATATTGAAGCATAAGAGTCTCATCTTGAAAGTTTTTCATCTCTTTTTCCATACTTTCAAATTTTTCCTCCATCAATTCCAATTTTTCTACTACCTCTTCTACACGAGAATTCAACTTTTCAAGAACAGAGGCAACTCCTTTTAAAGTCAAAACTATCTCTTGCTTCAAAGTCTTATTTTTTTCCTCTAAAATCTCTTTCATTTCTCCCCTAATTTGAAGTATAACATCTCTCATCATATCTTGCATGTCCTTCACCATTGTTGACTGTGGCAAGGAAGAAGGTGAAACTATTAATTTAGATTGTTGCCCTGATGATAACACCGAAGAAGAAGCCACCTTGGAAGCTGTAGAGATTACTGGATGCTTTGGAGCCATCTTAAAAAAAAACTTTACTCCTTCTTAAAAATTGCAAGAATTAAGCAAAAAAAATAAGAAATTAGCTCCATAAATTAAAAAAAAAAAATCCTTGAAGAGGGGATCATTATGATAAAATAAAAAAAGGGAGTTCAAAAAAGAAAAAGGAGAAGAAAAAAAATAATTAAATAGAAAAAATCCATTCCATTTTTTAAAAGTACCAAAAAGTACAAAATACAAAACACAAAAATTAAACAAAAATAATAATACTAACACTCCATTCCAATCATAAAAAAAAACAAAAAAGAAAAAAGGAAAGGGAAAAAAAAAGAAACACCAAAAATGCTTCTAAAATCCATAAAAGCCGATCGCCATTTTCTTTTCACTTTCATCAAAATAAAAAGAAAAAAAGAATAAAACATCATTCCAATCATTAAAAGGAAAAGAAAAAAAAAGAAAAAGGGGAAGAAAAACACCAAAAAAACCTACCGATCACCATTCTAGCTTCCCAAAAGAAAAAAAAGATAGAAAAAACACCGGAAAGTCTGCCGATCGCCATTTTACTTTCCCTTTCAGCAAAAAGTAAAAAATAAAAAGAGGGAATATAAACGTAAAAATAAATCTTTAAACAAAATCCATATAAAGTCAAAGAAAGCAAAAGTTAAATCCTATAGTCAACTCTGTCCGCTTCTAAGAAAAACTCACCAGATCTCTTTAAACGCGGAGGTGGTTGCAACGGCTTGTTTTGTCCCTAGGAACAAAAGCAGCTGGGAAGCGGAGACAGTCTGAACTCCATGGGAGCACTCCTTTCACACCCCCCAAAAAAATATTGGGGGTGCGTAAGTGGCTCTACCACTATTCAGACAACCCTCTTCCCCCCCCTTTGCCCGGGAGGGGGATTTTGAACCGCTGAACAGCTGGTGTCGGCTGTTCATAGCGATTCATTACAATTACCCAGGAGGACGGCTACAAAGTACCTATGCATTTTTCTAAGGTGGCAGAGGTAGGTAGGACAAGAGATCACGACATCCAATTTTAATACTTATTGACTAAGCTAACCATTAGATGACAGCACAGATACCATATTTGCTGTCATCATCATTATCCAGATTTTTGGAGCCCAGGTCTTATTATCCTAGGACACACCCAATGTGTCACTCCAATAGAACATCCTAAACCATCATTGCTTCCATTTCTTACTAAGTATAAATCCCAATAATTGGGACAGGCCTGCTTTTTCCTGTCACCTTCTGCATTCCTGTCCCCTATAGATATTTTGAAACTACAACTGCCAGAATTCCCAGCTAGTGTGTAAAACAGCTGGAGAGGAAAATTACTGAATCTAGGCCCTGAGAATATACTCAGACATGTCACTCACCAGATACCTTTAGAAAGAGACATAATCTTATTAATGATGATGTACATTCTGTAAGCAAAGACATTTTCCCCCTAGGTTCCAATAAAAATACTTTTGCCCAAGGGCTCTGTTGAAGAAAGAACTCTTGGTGATTTCTACTTCATGCATGTTCAACCGGCAACCCACAGCCCACTTGCTGCCCTGAACAATTAGTTATGTGGCCCCACAAGATAATAAAATATTAAAAAATAAAGGAAGTTTGTTATTCATATACATTAACTATAATATATATGTGTGTGTGTGTGTGTGTATGTATGTATGTATATGTGTATATATATGTGTGTGTGTGTGTGTATGTATACACACACACACATACATACATACATACATACATACATATATCCTAAGACAATTCCTTTTCACTCACTGCAGCTCAAGCAAGCCAAAAGGTCAGACAACCATGCTCTACTTGGAGTTAATTCAAGTATATGAAAAAGGAAAAATCTGTGTCCTTCCATTTGTTTTTGTTCATATCACAATCAAGGATTTGCTATTGTTACAAAGAAATGAATCGTCATTAGTGCTGAAGAAGAGAGATTAAATTATCTTATTTTTAATCACTGGCTACCAGAGTATGGGGTTCCCAAGGTTTGTTTCTACCAAGTGAGATGTTTTCTTTTGAACAACAGACCTTCATCCTATTACTTTCACCCTTCATTCTTTAAAAAAAATGGATAAATTTTAGACAAAAGTTCTTTGACCTGACCTGAAGAAATATCCATTCTTTCCCCCTTATTTCCTTCAGAATGGTCTTGTGGTAAAAATCTGTCCTCCCTGTACGGCCCAGCAGGGGGGAAAATGCTCTAGATCAGTGGTTCTTAACCTTCTTGAAAGAATCGCCCCCTTGAGCCAAAGAAGAAGTTGTCATCGCCCCCTCCCCCAACATAACCTCTCAATCGCAACATAGAAATAATTCTTCAATTTATGCAAACACTTTTTTTGTTTTCTTTAAAATTGTCATCAGGACATACCGATGCAAATAATTTATTTCCAGTCTTTTTCCCATATCTCCCATATTCTGGCCAATGGCGTGCCACTGTGTGGGTAGAGGCTGCTGCGCAACGCACATGAAGATAAGCGATGCGTATTCACATATGTATGACATTCTGTACTGATGCTAGCTGGAGGAACATTTGAAAACACAATTCAATCCACTAATAGCGAGCAATCTGATGTGTTCGTACGACAGATACACAGCAATTCACTGAACGAAAAAGTCTCAAAAGTGTCCCCAAAACTTCTTGCTCCATCCCCTCCATATCGCCCCCTTTTCGTTCCTTCGCCCCTGTGTCACCCCTTTTCGTTCCATCGCCCCCCTGAAAAATGAAATCGCCCCCTGGGGAGCAATATCGCCCAGGTTAAGAACCGCTGCTCTAGATGCCCATCCCAAGAGAAATTTTTGGATTAGAAACCAGAGAAGGAGAGTTTAGGGTCCTTCCGGAAGAGCTTGTGCCCTGAGCCAAATACGACCCTCCCCTTATTTCCTTCAGAAAAAAATGGTAAAGATGCTACTCTCTTGGACGACATATTGGCAGGAAGTTCTTTTATCTAGTAATGGTAGCATTCTTTTTATTAATAAGAGCCAACAGCTCTGTTTTTAGTGAGTTGTTCTATTTCAATTTTATGAATATTTGAAAAATCTTTATGTAGTGCAAACCACCTAGAGCCCTATGAGTAAACAGCATACAAATATTTATGGAAGAAAAGAAAATGTTCCAGAAGGAAGTCTACCCTCAATTACTGTTTCCAGAATCTTGATGATTTCTAAGCTTGGGAATTCCCCCCCCCCCCCAGTTTTTGTACTTGGTTTTCAGAAGAAAACAGATGTGATTTGGGATAAATGTTAAGTCAGTAAACATTGGTAGACTGTTGTGTATTTGTCACATAGTTAATCTAATTTGTTTATTTTTAATCTCTTTTTTTCACAAACAGCTATTCAAAGACTTTGAAAGGTTTTTATTTTTCCAAAGCTCTTAGGGTGGTTTGTAGTGGCAATAAAAAGTGTGACTTGAGGAATTGGTTAATGAATTTCATTAGGGCACTTATTTTCCCAAGACCAGTAGCTATTATCAGTGACAATGGAACTTCTAGTCTGAGAACTTCATGTCTTTTGGTTTCCCAGTCAGCTGAGGAATGACACTAGTAAGCAGTTTTGATTTCTCATCTTCCTGATCGTTTTTTTTTTTTTTAGAGAAAGGTTTGATTAGAAAGGGCAGATACGATATTGTTGCCATTACGGAAACATGGTGGGATGAAACTCACACATGGAACACACAGCTAGAGGGATTTAAATTATTTAAAAGAAACAGACCAAATAAAAGAGGAGGTGGAGTTGCTCTCTATATAAGAAATAACTACATCTCCACAGAAATAAAGTACAACAATGATAAAACTGTCTTGAATGCATTTGGGTCAATATAAAAGGGGGGGGGAATGATATTGCCATAGGTGTATACTACAGACCACCCAACCAACAGAGGAATAGGATGAACTTGTTGCTAGTCATCTACTAGGATGTAGAGCACATCACAATAGTTAATGGGGAGACTTTAACTCCCTGACATCAACTGGGAGACAAACTCCGCACCAAGTGGAAGATCAAACAGTTTCCTGGCAAACCTAGCAGACAACTTTGTCTCCCAAAAAGTAGAGAAGGGAACTAGGGGATTAGCCATCTTGGATCTAATTCTCACTAACAGAGATGAAATGATAGACGGTGTTGAAGCCATAGGAACCCTGGGAGGAAGTGATCATGCAATATTAGAATTCAACATTATAGAAGCACAACCAATAGAACACAGTCCAACTAGAGTCTTGGACTTCAAGAGAGCTAATTTCAATAAACTTAGAGAGGGCTTGGGAAGGATTCCATGGATGAGAATCCTCAAGGGGAAAACAACTCAAGAAGCTTGGGAATTTTTGAAAAATGAGATAATAAAAGCACAGTCTAGCACAATACCAACAAAGAGGAAAAATAACAGCTCTCAAAAGAAACCAGCATGGCTGCTAAGAACTCTCTTCAAATTGAAGATAAACGGACAAGTAAGAAGTGGAAAGAGGGGAACATAACTAAGTCAGATATCAGCCAACATAGCCCGCCGCAAAGATGAAGTGAAGAAAGCCAGGCTCAAATGACTGAGGCTTGCGACCAAAGCAAAATAACAAAAAAAGCTTCTTTCAAACATGTAAAAAACACGAAAAACGTGACGTAAATGATTGGTCCGTTAGTGGGTGAAGTGCAAGAAGGTGACGCACAGGGGAGAACGCAGACACTATTTAACTCATTTTTTGCATCTTCTTTACACAAAGGGAAAAAACAGACCAACCTATCAAAAATAGTGCCACAAAAAACAAAACAGAAACACAAGTTAAGATAGGCAAGAAAATGGTTAGGGAGCACCTGTCCAGCCTAGATGAGTTCAAATCGCCAGGACCAGATGGATTACACCCCAGAGTTCTCAAGGAACTGGCAGATGTGATATCGGAGCCACTGAACTATATTTTTCAAAGATCCTGGAACACAGGGGAACTACCAGAGGACTGGAAAAGAGCTGATGTAGTTCCCATCCTCAAAAAAGGAAAAAAATGGATCCAGGAAATTACAGACCTATCAGCCTGACCTCAATACCTGGGAAGATCCTGGAAAAGATAATCAAACAACGAATCAACGAACACCTAGAGGCAAACAAAGTCATTACTAAAAGCCAACATGGGTTTGTCAAAAATAGATCATGCCAGACAAATCTTATTGCATTCTTTGACCAAGTGACAAAATTAGTGGATCAGAGGAATGCTGTGGACATAATTTACTTGGACTTCAGTAAGGCATTTGATAAAGTAGATCACAACCTACTACTTGACAAGATAGAAAAATGTGGGGTAGACAGAACCACCACCAGATGGATCCGTAGCTGGCTGACCGGCCGTACTCAGCGAGTGGTCCTCAATGGAACTGCATCTATATGGAGGGACGTGTGTAGTGGGGTGCCCCAGGGCTCTGTTCTGGGCCCAGTACTCTTCAACATCTTCATCAACGATTTGGATGAAGGGATAGATGGGGAACTCATCAAATTTGCAGATGACACCAAGCTGGCAGGAATAGCCAACACTCCAGAAGACAGGCTTCAGATACAGAAGGATCTGGACAGACTTGAACACTGGGCACTAACTAACAAAATGAAATTCAATGGTGAAAAAAGCAAGGTTCTACATTTAGGCAAGAAAAACCAAATGCACAAGTACAGCATAGGTGGCACCATGCTCAATAGTAGTAACTGTGAGAGGGACCTCGGAGTCCTAGTAGACAATCACCTAAATATGAGCCAGCAGTGTGCGCAGCTGCCAAAAAGGCCAACACAGTGCTAGCTGCATTAACAGAGGGATAGAATCAAGATCACGTGAAGTATTAATACCACTCTTCAATGCCTTGGTAAGGCCACACTTGGAATACTGCATCCAGTTTTGGTCACCACGATGTAAAAAAGATGTTGAGACTCTAGAAAGAGTACAGAGAAGAGCAACAAAGATGATTAGGGGACTGGAGGCTAAAACATATAAGGAACGGTTGCTAGAATTGGGTATGTCTAGTTTAACGAAGAGAAGGACAGGGGGGACATGATAGCAGTATTCCAATATCTCAGGGGCTGCCATAAAGAAGAGGGAATTAAGCTATTTTCCAAAGCACCTGAAGGCAGGACAAGAAGCAACGGGTGGAAACTCATCAATGAGAGAAGCAACCTAGAACTAAGGAGAACCTTCCTGACAGTGAGAACAATTAATCAGTGGAACAGCTTGCCTCCAGAAGCAGTAATGCTCCAACACTGGAAGTTTTTAAGAAGAGACTGGACAGCCATTTGTCCGAAATGGTGTAGGGTTTCCTGCCCGAGCAGGGGGTTGGACTAGATGACCTCCAAGGTCCCTTCCAACTTTACTACTATTACTAGATACATTTATTTGTCTCAAGGGCAACAATCTTGTGATAGCTATATCGGACCTTTAGTCCTGCTTCTAACTGCAACCTAGCTCTAGAGGTTCTGAATTAGTATTTTTCTTGAAGATGTGTGAACTTCAACTCCCAGAATTTCCCAGCCAGCTTACTTAAAGAAACACTGCTCCAAACTTGGAGAAAAAAAGAACAATACATTTTCCCTGAATTTGTCATTGCAGCCCCTGAAAACAGCAGGACCACTGACCTCTCTTTGAACTCGCATCAAGTGCATAGAAAATGAATATATGAATATAGTTCCTGGACTGCTCAGGAGACACAGGTTGAGGGACTTGGGAGCTGTATTCCTTTTCATATTTTCAAAACAGCTTGCCCTTTCACTTTGCTCCTGTGCTTGTCTTGCAGCCATGAATTTCTTCATTGATGCAGCTTGAGATGCTATGCTCAATATATTGTGAAAATGTGAGAGACTTTCTTTAGTTAGCTGTCTACAGCTAATTATGTGTTCTGCCAACAACTAATTGATGGTTACCAGGATCCATTTGCAGTACAAATAGAACTTAGGAAATCTTTCTAGTTTCTTCTTCTGTATTAAGATACCTGTAACTCCCTAAGATAGCATCTGCAGAATTTCATAGTTAATTAATTTGTTAAAAGTATGATTTAAAACCTAATCAAAATAGCTATTGCTGTTTAGTACTACTTTCTGGATTTTTAAAACTCTTTTTCCATCATTTTGTTTCACAGTCTTGCCTTTAACGGCATCACTACAGAAGGAGGTAAAAGCCTTGCAGAAGCGATGAAACACAACAATGGTGTAAATATATTTTGGTAAGGAACTTGGAGGAGATGGGGATAAACTTTACAGAGTCTTGAACATCCTCCTTTTGCAAAAATGGAGGAAGAAATCTGCTTCACAGCATCCTAACCTTCTGGGGAGGGAGGTTAAAAATGTCTTTCTGGCATGTTTGATTTCAGAAACAACCAGAAAAGCTAAGGTCCCATTAAGCTGGATTGATGTATAAGCTTACTCTGAACAACCTATGAAACTTTGGCAGTTTGAGAAGGGGATAGCTTGAAAGATAGCGAGAGATCATGTGTAAACCTGCCTCGATTATGTGTTAACCTGGACATCTTGATAATTTCAAGCTTGGAAAGGCCATGCCCCAGATGGTCACTATCTCTGTCCATCTACACAAAGTAAAACAGGTGACCTGAAACTGTACCCCAACTGATGCAATTCCAGTTGCCAGTATGATTTGGAACCCTACTTTATTTGGCATCCAAATCACATAGAAGACTGCAATTATGCTTATTTTTGGATTAAGCAATATCTAAGCTTTGCTGACATCTGCTTACTGGTTGTTATCAGAAAAAAAAGACACAATTCATTCTAACAGTTGTACTGACTGTATCCCTAAAGCATGTTTTAAAGCTGCTATCAAAAGGAGGCATTCATGTGGAAAGAGTAAACTGCCCAATTTATTTTCGCTGTCAACAAAGAAGGAGAGGAAAGGGGAACTGTGGGCCAAAGCATCATAGGGAGATGAGATCACAACAGTACCCAAGTTCTGGGGACATTAGCTAGGAATGTTGGCCAATCTAAAAGACAAATCACAAGAGGAAAAAGAAGAGGAAAACAAAGATACGCAGGCCATATTCTTATAGTTTTATAGACCCTATTACTTTTGTTATTATAATCTCTTGAGAATGGAAGCAGGGCTACTTGGATGATAACATCTATGAGCAATTGGGATAGAAGATTTGAAACAGAAAGTCTCTCCTATTATATAGGCTTTTATGTAGTTCAATACAGTCCATTTGTTTTGTATTTATTAGACTTTTAAACCATGCCTTTATTATTTTTACACATAACTCAAGGCAGTGAACATATACATAATATCCCTCCTCCTATTTTTTCCACAACAACCACCTGGGTGAGTTGGGCTGAGAAAGAGTCACTGGCCCCAAATCATCCTTTCAGATGGCTTTCATGCCTGAGGCAGGTCTAGAACTCATGGTCTTCTGGTTTGTAGGTCAACACCTTAATCCCTATCCCAAAGTGGCCATGAAATAGGAGTTTCTGATTTCAGACCTTCTGTTGTAGCACGCAGTACAGGCACTCTAAATTAGAATTGCATGTTAATGTGGTCGTTTGGAAGGGATAAGCTAAGGTTTCCCAGGTTGAAGAGAGTAGAAGAGTGGGTACTGAAAGAGTTGAGCCTGTATTCCCAGATCTTGTAATAAAAAAACCTTTCTTCACAAACCTGGAATCAAGAAGAGAAAAAATATCATTGTACTAAAAAAGAGGAAGAAACTGGCAGCTGAGAAAGAAACTGTACTTACTCAGGCTTGCCAAAACAAGGAAATATGCCTGAAGTAAAAGTTGGTGGCAGCTTTAAAAATGACAATAAAGGAATTAGGGCTCTTTCCTTTAAAAAAAAAAAATCCATTCCTAGTGACAAGGAACTTGGGACAGAAAAAAGCATCCTCTCCAAAAAATGTCATTGAAGCAGTTAGTATAAAATATCTTAAAACAATTGATTCTTTTTATTATGCCAAATGATTTCAGTTGTGCACTCAGACTGAAAGAGAACAATTTCCGATTGCTAGATGTTTTTTTATTTCACTCAGATCAGTCCTGAGCCAATACAATCAACAGCAAACTGAGGGAGTTACGATACATAAGATTTTCTTGCTTGCTTCTATATGAGACATGTTAACTTTTGTTGATGGGTTGCAGAAACAATCTGATGTATTATCTTCTACTATATCATACTGTACTGTACTATCTTCTTGAGATGCTACAGTATATATATTGGAAGATTATAGTTGGTGTTGGATTATAGTATCGTGGTAGGATTGGAATTCTTGAAGTCGGAGTTGTCTGAGATTATTGGTAGTTATACTCTGCCCTGTTTGGAAAGGATGAGGTTGGCACATTAGTTCTGCTTATGATACACTTCTCATCTGGGCAGCAGAAGTATGAAACACTTAAGTCTGATATGCTTAGTAAATAAATAAAAACCAGACCATTCTGCTCTTTTATTCTGCTGGAGTTCTAACAATGAATTGCTGATTGTGACCAGTACAATAAACAAAAGTTGTCTCTAGAACAGCCAGTCCTGTCACTACCAAAATGGGCAGATGGCTTTTAAAGATATCCTAAATGGTGCCCAGAATCTGGTGCAAAACTCTAGGGAACAATGGCTACAGCACTTGAACAATATGAACAAGAAGTTACTAGAGGTGAGACAGAATATATTTTTCCTTGGTGCAGCTACAGTCATTAGGAACTGTAAGTAGGTACGTAGATACTGTTCCTGATTCATCTGAATAATGTGTCAATAATAACATATTGAGGGTACATCAGAAATGAAAGCAAGAACAGAATCATGAGGAGAGGCAGAAGAGAGTGACCTGTTATAGGTCAGGATGGTCAACTGCTAGAACTTCAAGGGAGCATTGTTTTTGAAGTGAAAATATAGTGCAGTTTTTTTTTTTTGTTACTAGTCTTATATGTCCTCAGTATTCACATCCCATGAATAATTGAAGGTGATCCCTGCATTTAGATATTTTCTTTCTTTTTTCTGATCTATGGGCAGAAATAGGATCATGGCTTAGGAAAGGTAATAAGTCCCTGAGTTATGCTGTATTTGTAATGCTTTTCTGGAATGACTGGAAAAAAATATTTTCTTTGAAATGCCACATCAGATCATTGGAATATATCTACAGGGTAATTGAGGGAAAGCTAACTGGACTTGCTGATGTTTACTGGAAATTCTTAGACCCCTTCATTCCCATTTTTACCCCAGGCATTTTCCAAATCTTCTTTGAGTGATTTACATAGTTGTGTATAATAACAGTGACAAAAACAAAAAGTTTTCAGGACACATAGAAATGACTTTGAATGAGGGAGTAAGTTGGTTCTCTGGTCTGAGTGACCTCTTACTTTCTCAACCAAGCAGTGAACAAAATGAAACTGTGTCATCTAGTTATGCTTTCAAAGGCAGTTATACACAATAGAAATTGCATAGTGCTTGGCAGACAGACAGATTGGACTGAAAAGAGTTTTCTTTAAATCCATTTTGGCTTGCCAGGATTTTTGATAATATGGTATCAAAATTAGCAACTAAGACAAGAATGACAATGTTTTTAACTGCTCAACTATCATTCATTCACTTGACTGAAACCCTTTTGTTTTGTATTCTTGACTAGGCTAACAAAAAATGAGTTGGATGATGAAGCAGCTGAGAGTTTTGCTGAAATGGTAAAGGTTAACAAGAGATTGGGCCATCTGTGGTGAGTTACGCTGGTTTATGAAGAACGCATTTTTAGTCATGGCTGGGGGCAGTAAACCATATTTTAAGCACTAATAATAATTCTGTAGGAAGATCCATAATTGGTTATTTAAAGTATTTTGACT
Organism: Crotalus tigris; assembly: GCF_016545835.1. Classification (NCBI taxonomy): domain Eukaryota; kingdom Metazoa; phylum Chordata; class Lepidosauria; order Squamata; family Viperidae; genus Crotalus; species Crotalus tigris. The sequence continues at coordinate 4,205,537 of NW_024096551.1, read as the reverse complement.
GAAAGATCCATTTAATGTTATATATTTTTGTATTTATTATTTGCAGTCCACGCTATCCCAGTGGATATCAGGACATGTTACAAATGAGAAAATCAAGAAAAACCAACATATGACAAACACAGAAAAACAACACCGAACAGTAATATCCTCATTACTGAAGCAAAATAGGGAAGACCATTTGATGGTCTTTAAAACTGTTAGTTGTTAACACAGGTGTTAAGTAACCTTTCTGGATGCATACCCCATTTGGAATTTCAGAAGCATGTCACAAAATGGCCCCTTCAGAGAAGCATACATGTTCACAAAATGCACATGGGCAATCTCCAAGCACTTTCCTAGCAAAATAGGTGAGCTGGCTCTCCATCCTTATCTCTAATGACAGACCTCAACCAGTGGGAAGGGAGGCAGGGGCGAGTAGCAAAAATGATCACAAATCACATTCTATCCCTTACATGCTTTTTGTACATATGTACAGATAGGTGAGGCTTATGACATAATGCTTCATCATTTTGGCATCATTATGGTGACAAAGAGGTGCTGGGGCTTCTAGGCTTCTCACCATCCCAGCTCATTTGGTCTTCCTTCAGGGTAGATGAGCACATTACCAGCATGAGAAGCATTCTTATAAATAGGACACTATAAGCTGCCCTTTGCTTTGAAGTGTGACAGCTTCCTATTTATCCATCTGTCTATATTTAAATTAAAATCAGGTGGAGCAGAGAGCTGAGCCTGGCAGGCACCAGCTTGCCTATCTCTGCACTCGTAAGATACCAAGTTTAGATAATCAACTGAAATGGTGGCTAGACATGTTGACATCATCTTCTTAAAAGCCAGGGATAAATTAGTGTTACCACTTTACATATGATTACATTATCAAAGGAGTAATTCTTCTTATGACTATTGTTAACTAATAGTTTGGAAGTCTGATGCCAGAGAGGAACAGCCAATGGTGGGATTCAGCCAGTTCGCACCACTTCAGCAGAACCAGTAGCTAGTTTTTTGTTGGCCAGGCCTAGAATGGACTTCCGGAAGCAGCATCCACACAGAGAACCGGTTGTTCATAAATTTAAATCCTACCACTGGGAGCAGCCCATAGACTTGAAATATTGTAGACCTTGAATCTGTCTCTCATCAATTCTTTTCTTCATCCAAGTTTCTGTCTGTCCCATTTTATACTATTGAGTTTCTGTCTCATACTTTCTCAGGACTTAATAATCTTTTTGTAAACCCCACCCCCCCTTTAACTGCTGGCTCACTCTGTCCCTACCCCAAAGACCAGCTCTACACTCCTTCACACATTTAACTCTGAAAGAAATCATATGAAAAGACGAAGGGATGACGAGGCAAAAAAAAAAAAACATTCTCCAAACTATACACCAGTTCTAAAAGTTTAATTCTAGTTCTTAAGTAATGTCCAGTTCAAGAAGGGGGAGAGCCTGATTGAGTTGATTTCTCAGCAGACTGGAGCTATTGCATTGCTTCCTCTTTATTCTCTTCTTTTCTCCTGCCTGATAAAATGGCTGTTGTTCTGCAGGCTGATGTACCTTTGGGCTCTGAGCTAGGTGACTCAAACCATTAGGTGTTTCTATGAATCAAACTGGCCACCAGGGTTAATAAATTTCAGTAACTTAGATGTTATTTCTTCTTCTTCACATCTGTCCCTTTGCTTGTTTTTACATTTCTGGTCTGCTTTTTAATTCAACTCAATCCTCAAGACCGTTTACAAAAACAAGAAGCAGAACAAAAGACAAACACCAGGCAAACAAGCTCCAGTAAAAACAGTCATTAAAAAGATTTGTACAAGGCCATAAACAATAATGGGGGGGAGGCTGCCCACTCATCATTTGTTTGTTATGCCTTAAGTCAGCAACTCTGTGACTTTCTCACCAGTATGACCAGAGGCAGGACAGGAAAAGATAAAACAGAATTTCTGGGTTCAGTTGGTCTGCTGGACTTATGACTGAATTTAGATTAAGCTACATCTAGGTGTACTGCCTTTCTGCCAATGCACTCAATCAAGATGGTTCACCTCTTAAGGGATAAGGATAAGTAAAAGGATAAGTAAAAAGAAAGATGAAGAAAACAAAGAACAAAGTGGACTCAATGTAGAAATATTTTGTAGTGTTATATGGCATATCTGCATATCTATATGTGGCCAGGGCAACCTCCTCATTTGGCCATTAAATCTGGAACCTGCTAGGGAAAAACTACATGGCAAAGCTCTACACAAGATGCCAGGGACTTCATGTAATTGGAAAATGTGGACCTCAAGGGGAAGAGCCAGGGAACAATGGGTCTCAGTCTAGCCAATGAAAAAAAAAAACTTTGGGAGGTTCCTGCCTATGAAGAAGATCCACCTGCTTCTCAGACTTGTCCCACCCAACAACATTTAAAATATCAAAAATGGGGCGTGATTTTTTTAAGGTGTGTTGTAAGAAAGAATCCCATTGAGAAGATAACCCCTGCAAAGCCCTGTACCTCATGATCATTAATCTGGCCACAAATGGAGGATGAGCATGGCATACATATGTGACTGGAATAGACAAGGTTCTCAGCTGCTGCAAAGGCAAACTACTTTTAAATTACTTTTAAAACATAGTCCAATTTAACTTTTCTTCAAGATCATCTTTCATAGGCTTCTGACAGAGTAGATGGTTAGAATCATATTTAATGATTTATTTAATTTAAATCCAACACATCTAGAAAGCACATGGATTATTAAAGCTGGGACAGAACCTAAACAGGAAGGATTTTGTCTCTGCTAGAAAAGATGCTCCAGTTTATTGTATCCTAACCAACTTTATAAAGCTATGCAAACAGTTCATAAAGGCAACTAGGTTACTGTTCAGAAAATATACTCTAAAGATTGTTTGGCACCCAAGAATTTCTTGTTTGCTTGGACTTGCTTGTCCCACTTTTTATTTCTTTGTGTCTGAAAAGCAGCATTTACCCAATGATGCTCCAAGATCAACACTATTGAGCTGTGTGTGTTCATATGCATACAGATAGTCCTTGACTTACAACCAGTCCTTTAACAATTGTTTGAAGTTAAGATTGTTTGGAAAGGTGTGTTTTATTTTCAGTGCTAATACATCATCCATTTGCTTTTAACTGGTTGCTTAAAGCCCCACAATCATGCAATTGCCATCTGTAATTTCTTTGCCAGCTTTCCCAGAAACTGTTGTAGCCAGCTAAAGAATTTCCCCTTGCTGCACGGGAGTGGTGGTGAGGTGAGGTCCTTCATCAGGCTGCAGAAACTAAGCTCAGATCCCACAAGTCTGAGTTCCATTCCTGCACTCCACTGCAGAATTCCCTTCTGCACATAGATGAGCTGCCTGCTCTCTTTTGCAGGTACTTCCTTTGCTTTGCCCACTTAATTTGCAGAGTTGCTTAATGACTGCAACTGGGAGAGGCAGGATCATAATTGTTGAGAAAAGCAGTCATGTGGGCATCTCACTTAACCACTTCACTCAATAAGCCAAGATTCTTGTTCCAATTATAGTTGTAAATCAAGGATTACCTGTATATATAAAATTCTAAGCATCGTTGTCTAACCAAGCTAAGAAACTGGCTATCACAGTTTCTTTTCCCTCCAGTAACAAGATCACAATTAGCTTAGCAGAATCTCTGCAATCAAATCACTTAGCAAAGCAGGCTAGTTGTCAACCATTATGTTCCAATGATTTTTTCCAATGACTATAGAAGATGTTTGCCTATATCAGGTTAGGATTTAGCCTGGTGTCCTTCAAGGATTTCATCTTTGCTGATCAGATAAGAAGAATTATGCTTCGCTGTTTTTTCCTGGCACATACAAATGGGGGGGGGGTCATCTATTTCTAGTGAGTGCTGTTATCCTGACTCAGAGTTCAAAATAGGTGCATTGTGGGTCCTGGTCATTCAACTCATAGCCCTGAAAATCAGTCTGGGAGAAGATACATTTATTCCCACCACATTTTTGTTTTAAAGCCCTTCTTCTCTTACCCTTTCAACTTCTTTTGAGCTTCACATTAGAAAAGATGCAAGTAGCATGTCATGAGATGAGATACAAATGAGGCAAGAAGGGAAAACAGTCTCCTACTACAGTCATCCTAGTTGACAACTCCCCAGAGCAAGTCTTTGGAGACATTCACTGAAGTGGTTCTCAGCCAGCACAATGTGGCCAGGGAATGGCCTTGTCAAGCAGTTGTGTGGAATCAGCCGGCATAATCCCCCCAGACAGCTGCTATGCTCTGCTCACAAAGGAGTTAATAGTACAATTAAGCTCAGTAATCTTGAAAGAAGCTCTTGCACTTTAAATTGAAGAGGCTTGGAGCCTCTTGGCTCCACTTCTATGGCAAGATTGTCTGATTCCAAACAGGCCAGCCATGCAGATGGAAATCAGAAACCATTAATTCCTGGCTAGCCACCAGCTTCATTTGTCAAGAAGAGGGTTGATTTTCTACATCAGACGCACCAAGCTCTGGCCAAGTGCATGACAGGCAGGATGCTACAAAATAGGCATTAGAGTTTGACCAGTGCAAAATATTTGTCTTCAGCCTGTTTTCTCCCTCCCCCCCCCCCAGGCTTATACAGAATCAGATTACAATTCGAGGAGCCAAGAGTTTAGCTGATGCTCTCCAGGACAATACAGCTCTCAAAGAAATCTGGTAAGATCTGACAAATGACACCCACCAGTGAGACTTCAGCTCCATGCCCTTTGTGGAAACCCCCCTAAATTGAATATTTCTCCTCAGAGAAGGAAAGCAAGAGATGTCCTTGGCCTCTTGTTGGAGCAAACTACAACTCCCAGAAACCTTCATCACTGACCCAATTGCTGAAACCTGCCAGGAGTTAATCATTTAACAATATAGGTAGTCCTCAACAATAGTTCATTTAGTGACCTTTCAAAGTTACACTGAAAAAAGTGCCTTATGAGTGTTTTTCATATATATGACTATTGGAGAATCTCCATGGTCACATGATTGAAATTCAGACATTGGCAACCGACTCATATTTATGACAGTTGCAGTGTCTCAGGGTCATGTGATCACTTTTAGCAATCTTATGACAAACAAAGCTAATGGGGAGCCAGATTCATTTTACAGCCATGTTGCTAACTTAACAACTGCAGTGAATCACTTAACAACTGGTCGTAAATGGAACAAAACTCACTTAACTGTCTCTCTTAGCAACAAAAGTCTTGTGCTCAATTGTGGGCTTAAGTCAAGGACTATCTTTTTTGGATCATCATAGGTATAAACTAAACATGCCTGTAGGTGTTTTCTATAGGCAATTGCATAAACTGACTCAGTGCTTTAGCTAAAGTAAATATACCTATGTGATGCCTATACTTATATTTCCTTATCATTTTCATGCTTTATGCAATTGATGATCCTATAGATGTTTAGCCCACAATGAAGGATGCTGACAGCTGTAAGCTATCAGCGTCTGGAAGATTACAGATTTGCTGTCCCTATTGAAGAGAGAGAGGGGGGGAGGGAGGGAGGGAGGGGTTGGCTCCCTAGATGGTGACTTACTGCCTCATCCTTAGTTAATGTTGCTTAATTAATTCCACTCCAATTAACTGTATAAAAATCTGATGGAAGCAGAAGAGATCCAATTTCATTTCTGTTAAATTGAGCTCACCTCACAATAATTAAAGTAAATTCTTGCTGAAGAAGAGGAACCTTAATATTTTCCTTAAAACAGAAGAATTGATCAAGCATTAGTGTCAGTATCCCCCTGGCAATGGCTAAGCATGGGGAATGTATGAAGGGCTGTTAGTGCTCTGAAGTGTTTCCACATCCTCCAATCCAAACAGCCATATCCTAGAAGAAACAAGCAATGGAAAGACCTAGAAAAAAAGCTAAGGAGAAAGAAAAGGAAACACACTTACTGATACAGCTGTAGAAACAGCTTCTTTTTAAAACCATTTTTTCTCTTTTCCATTTTCAACAGCTTAAACGGAAATCCAATAAGTCAAGAGGAGGCCAAAGTCTTTGAAAATGAAAAGAGACTCATTGGCTTCTGAGAAACGTTTTCCAGGTTTGATGGTAATTGTCATGCCAGGACAAGTATAGTTTTGGCAGTGCTCAGAACAATGCCAGCATCCTGAGCAAAATGGACCTAACACTTGAACAAAAAGATGGGCCCTCTGTGCATGTCTTGAGACTGATGTTTGAAAGGAGGATTTTGCCTTAGTAATTAACCTGTTCTATCCTAACAACATTTGTGTTGGGAGCAGGCTTGGAGATACATCAGCAGAAACCTGGTTCAGAAAACAACCCTTAAAGCAGCAGCCCCCAATCTTTCAGGCACTAGGGACCGGTTCTGGGGAGAAAGGCTTTTCCGCGAACTGGAGAGGGTGTGGTTTCATGTGCTGCCTGCATCACTTGTTTGCATGGATCGATTGCTGGTATGCCACGGACTGGTGCTGGTCCATAGACCGGAAGTTGGGGACCCCTGCCTTAAAGGACACTGAAACTGGAGGATCAGAACTGAAGGAACCTGCAACTCATCTGAAAAAAAAAATCTGTCAGCTTGTCTGCCTTACTTCACCCTCCCTCAAATGTTTGCCCCATATTTTTTGTTTTTGCTGGGAGGAAGATATTTGGGTGCTGCGGTTGCTGCAGAATTAAATCCTCCAGTGAATCCCTTTCTCTTAATGAGACATAGCAAATTGCCTTCAGTCAGTCTTGCCTTTGATGCCAACCATGATGCTTTTGACTGGTGCAAAGAAACATGGCAAGATGGATTTCTCCATGACCTATTGCAGGTATTAGTTCTTAAGGCTTAGACCTGATTTTGCACTACCACCCCTTTTAAGGGTATGGGGAGTTTTGAGCAGAATTGCATTTCACAAAGGTTGTGGTGAAGAACAAATTTGTACAAAGTTATCCAAAGTTACTGGCTTCAAAGTCATGGGTAAAGCTTTTTTATGTGACCTAAATGAGATAAACAGTTTAGAAATGTGTTAACTGTACTAAAGGGGGCAGGGTTAGGGTTTGATCATCAGTTAACTTGCCATTTTGAAGCCAGGAACCATCCCTGTGACCATCCCTTGTTTTGCTACTAGCTCACTTGGAACTTCTGCCAATTTACTCCTAGATCTTAGAGAGAAGAGAGGAAATGCATCCAACATGCTCACATAAGTGGTCCTTAATTTATCCAGTGGTTTAGTCAAATGTTTGGGTTAGTGTTACAGAATGTTAAATATATTTTGTTCGTAAAAAATTCTCTGTTTAGTGTTTTGATTATCTGAGGATATTTAATAAGGGCTGAACCTCAGCCTCAATATGTTGGAAGAGAAGTATGATACAAATGAGATATTTGGGGGATGCTCCATTGTGGTATCTTTTTGTTCCAGTATTGATACATTCATTATTAGGGGGTTGGAAATAGAAATAAAAAAATATGAAAGATTGAACAATATAATAGTAATTTTGAATTTAATTTGGTATATGAAGAATTCTGCATTTGTATATGGACTATAGCTAAAAATGTTTTACTTTGATGGAAATATAGTTTATGTTACAGCTTTTTGCATATTCATTTGTTTCTCATGTGGCGGAATGCCACCAATCAAGGTTCAATTTATTGAAAGAATTATTTTCTTTATTAAAATATTTCATTTTCTGCTTCCCTTGATTTGTATTTGTTCTGGTTGCATTGTACATTATCTTTTTTTTCATATATGCAGTACTTTTTAAAAAGATATGTAGAAATGGTTGAATTAGCACCACTGTTTACAAGTCAAAGCAAACAGACTTAGCATACCACAAGTTTTAGTGAACTCATTACCATTGTTACCAAAAGGAAATAGGCATTCTCTTGCAATCTTAAAATAAACGGACACATTGAATGAATTGTTCTTTTGTAAATGACCGATTGGTAATTTGTTACATCACCTTAAAATGTGATTCTCCCCCCCCCCCATGGCACCATATATTGGAAATTAATTCAAAGCTTTCGTGGGGGGAAATGTAGAGATTGTGATTTAAGGCCAGCGTATAGCAGAAGCGTATAGAGGCTTTGGTTATATTAGTCATGATGACCGCAGCTGGTTCAATGAAAAAGTGTACAAAAGAGATGGTTTGCATCCATCAGAGAAAGAGACTGAGTTACTTGGCAATAAATTCATAGATTTTCTGGAGAAATATTTAAACTAAACAATGGGGACAGTGAATTAATTGATACAGAACATCCCTGTCCCCGGCAGTCTAAAAATTATAGGGTTATCAGTGCATGTAACAGAGATGTGTATGTGGACAAGAATATCAACCTTGCTGTCAAGCAAAATCAAGCTTTTAATAGCGAGTGACACACAAAGTACACTAATCAAGCAGGTGATAAGAAAATAGGGGAACTCAGGCACCACACAGTTTATGTAGAAAGTAAACACAGGATCAGTCTTAAAGGACTCAAATGTCTATACACCAATGCACAGAATATGAACAGTAAACAGGGTGAACTAGAAATTCAGGTTAATAAGGGCAGATATGATATTGTTGCCATTATGGAAATATGGTGGGATAAAACCCACAAATGGAACACACAGCTAGAGGGATTTAAATTATTTAAAAGAAACAGACCAAATAAAAGAGGAGGTGGAGTTGCTCTCTATATAAGAAATAACTACATCTCTACAGAAATAGAGCACAACAATGATGAAAACTGTCTTGAATGCATTTGGGTCAATATAAAAGGGGAAAAAATGACATTGCCATAGGTGTATACTATAGGCTACCTAACCAAATAGAGATAATAGATGAACTTTTTGCTAGTCATTTAACTAAAGTATGTAGGAAGCACATCACAATAGTATTGGGGGACTTTAATTACCCTGACATCAACTGGGAGACAAACTCTACCAAATGGAAGATCAAACAGATTCCTGACAAACCTAGCAGACAACTTTGTCTCCCAAAAAGTAGAGAAGGGAACTAGGGGATCAGCCATATTGGACTTCTCACTAACAGAGAGGAAATGATAGAAGGTATTGAAATTGCAGGAACCTTGGGGGGAGTGATCATGCAATATTGGAATTCAACATTATGCAAGACACAAGCAATAGAACACAGTCAAACTAGAGTCTTGGACTTTAAGAGAGTTAATTTCAACAAACTTAGAGCTTGGGGAAGATTCCATGGATGAGAATCCTCAAGGGGAAAACAATTCAAGAAGCTTGGGAAATTTTGAAAGGTGAGATTATAAAAGCCCAGTCTAGCACAATACAAACAAAAATAATAGCTCTCAAAAGAAACCCGCATGGCTGCATAAAGAACTCTGATAATTGAAGGACAAAAAGGAGAAGTATAAAAAGTGGAAAAAAGGGCACATAACTAAGGCAGAATATCAGCAAATAGCCCGAGCCTGCAAAGAAGAAGTGAAGAAAACTAAGGCTCAAAATGAACTAAGGCTTGCAACAAAAATCAAAAATAACAAAAAAAGTTTCTTTCAACCTGTAAAAAGCAAGAAAAAAGTTAAGGAAATGATTGGTCCACTAGCGGGAGAAAGTGTCAAGGAGGCAACAAGCAACAGGGAGAAACAGAACTACTCATTTTTTTCATCTGTATTTACACAAAAGGAAAAAACAGTCCAACCTATCAAAAACAGTGCTGTAAAAAACAGATTAGAAACACAAGTTAAGATAGGCAAGAAAATGGTAAGTGAGCATCTGTCCACCCTAGATGAGTTCAAATCACCAGGACCAGATGGACTACACCCCAAGGTTCTCAAGGAACTGGCAGATGTGATCTCAGAACTACTGAACTATATTTTTCAAAGATTCTGGAGCACTGGGGAATTACCAGAGGACTGGAAAAGACTTGGTGTAGTTTCCATCTTCAAAAAAGGGAAAAAAATGTATTCAGGAAACTACAGACCTATCAGCCTGACCTCAATACTTGGGAAGATTCTGGAAAAGATAATCAAGCAACAAATCAGAGAACACCTAGAGGCAAACAAAGTCATAACCAGAACCCAACATGGGTTTGTCAAAAGCAGATCATGCCAGGGGTGTTAAAATGGACATGGTGTCTTATACACAGTTACTTAGATGGGATGGACAAAATTGGCAGTTAAAACTACTGGAAGAGTTAGTACATGAAAACATTATTTATTCTTGGTTTCAATATAGGCAATTAGTAGATAGATGGAAGATGGATCGTAAGGTGGGTTTTCTCAGAGAAGATGAAAATCTTATTAAGCAAGTGAAGGACCAAAGACTAATTCATATTAAGAGAATTTATGGGGTTCTAGTGGAATTGGATTCAGAAACAGAATTAATTAAAGATTGTATGATCAGATGGGCGCAAAATTTTGGTGAACCAGTCCTACTGGATACCTGGGAAACCATTTGGGTGAGAAATGTTAAATTTACACAAGCACAGAATTTAAGGGAGAATTTTTATAAAATGTTTTATAGATGGCACCTTGACCCACAAAAAATGTCTTTTATGTACCCTGACCTACAGCCTAAATGTTGGATATGTAGTTGTTTGGATGCCACCTACTATCACATCTGGTGGTCGTGTAGAAATATAAAAGCCTTTTGGATTAAGATATGGTGGAATATTCAGAGAATTAGAAGGAGGGTAAAATTTACTCCACAATTATTTTTGTTAGGTATAGTTACTGATTGTGACACAAAGGAGGTTATATTGATGTTAAACTTGATTACAGCCGCAAGGCTGTTAGTAGGACAATATTGGAAGAAGGAATCTTTGCCTACTCTGCAGGAATGGTTTTTAAAGTGTCTTATTTGGCGGAAATGGCAAAGATTTCGGCTTTTTTAAAAGAACAATCGCAAGAGAAATTTTTTGCTGTTTGGGATAAATGGATAAAGTTTATACAATTTAAATTGGATATAAAAAAATATTATTTAGCTTTTTTATAACTTTTATTTTTATATACATACATATATCTTAGTTATACTCTCTTTTTTCATATAACTTTTTTATTTTATTTTTAATTAAGCCTATATTCTGCTCTGGGAAGCTCCGGGGAGGGGAGGGAGTGGGTGTTTTGGGGGGGGTAGAGAAAGGGTTGTTTTGTTTTGTTTTGTTTCTTGTCTATGTTGTTGTTGTATTGTTATTCTTCTGTTTTTTTGTTAAAATTTATAAAAATTTTCAATTAAAAAAAAAAAAAGCAGATCATGCCAGACAAATCTTATTGCATTCTTTGACCAGGTGACAAAATCAGTGGACCAGAGGAATGCTGTGGATATAATTTACTTGGACTTCAGTAAGGCATTTGATAAAATAGATTACAACTTACTTCTTGATAAGATAGAAAAATGTGGGTTAGATAGCATCACCACCAGATGGATTCGTAGCTGGCTGACCGGCCATACTCAGCATGTGGTCCTCAATGGTCTACATGGAGGGAAGTGTGTAGTGGGGTGCCCCAGGGCTCTTCAATATATTCATCAATGATTTGGATGAGAGGATAGATGGGAAACTCATCAAATTTGTAAACAACACCGGGCTGGCAGGAATAGCCAACACTCCAGAAGATAAGCTTAAGATACAGAAGGATCTTGACAGACTTGAACATTGGGCGCTATTTAACAAAATGAAATTCAATGGTAAAAAAGTAAGGTTCTACATTTAGGCAAGAAAAACCAAATGCACGGGTATAGTATAGGTGGTACATTGTTCAATAGTAGCAACTGTGAGAGGAATCTCGGAATCCTAGTGGACAATCACTTAACTATGAGCCAGCAGTTTGCTGCAGCTGCCAAAAAAACCAATACAGTGCTAAGCTGCATTAACAGAGAGATAGAATCAAGATCATGTGAAGTGTTAATGCCATTTTAGAATGCCTCGGTAAGGCCACACTTGGAATACTGCATCCAGTTTTGGTCAACACGATGTAAAAAAGATGTTGAGACTCTAGAAAGAATACAAAGAGCAACAAAGATGATTAGGGGTCTGGAGGCTAAAACATAAGGAACGGTTGCTGGAATTGGGTATGTCTAGTTTAATGAAGAGAAGGAGAGGGATAACATGATAGCAGTGTTCCAATATCTCAGGGGCTGCCACATAGAAGAGGGAATCAAGCTATTCACCAAAGCACCTCAAGGCAGGATAAGAAGCAACTGATGGAAATTAACCAAAGAGAGAAGCAACCTAGAACTAAGGAGAAATTTCCTGACAGTTCGAACAACCTTCCTCCAGAAGCTGCGAAAGCTCCAACACTGGAAGTTTTTAAGAAGAGAATGGACAGCCATTTGTCTGAAATGGTATAGGGTTTCCTGCCTGAGCAGGGGTTGGACTAGATAACCTCCAAGGTCCCTTCCAAATTATTATTATTATTGTTGTTGTTGTTAATTGAGAAGTTGTGTCTGACCCATCGCGACCCCATGGACAATGTTCCTCCAGGTCTTCCTGTCCTCTACCATCTTCTGGAGTCCATTTAAGTTCACACCTACTGCTTCAATGACTCCATCCAGCCATCTCATTCTCTGTCGTCCCCTTCTTCTATTGCCCTCAATCTTTCCCAGCATTAGGCCCTTCTCCAGTGAGTCCTTCCTTCTCATTAGGTGGCCAAAGTATTTGAGTTTCAACTTCAGGATCTTTATTATTATTATTATATCGATCATCGCACAGTCAGCCAGATGTTCAGACTGGATTTGGCATTTTGTCTACCTATCGAGTCCTTACCCAGGACCTGGGATAGGCAGATGTGGATGTTTGATGGTATTACAGATATCGTCACAGGACGGAAGCAGTTCCTAATAAGGCCGCCTTTTACAATTGATTAATAGCAAATTTGTCAATGCCAATGGTGTTCAAGTGGTGCTCCAGTTGTTTTGGGATTGCACCTAAGGAGCCTATTACTATTGGTACTACCCTTGCTTGCTTTTGCCACAGTCTTTCTATTTCTATTTGTAGGTCTTTGTATTTTGTTATCTTCTCCAGTTCTTTCTCGTCTATTCTGCTATCTCCAGGCACTGCCACGTCCACTATCCAGACTTTTTTGTCTTTCTTATCGACAATTGTTAAGTCTGGGGTGTTATGTTGCAAGTGCTTGTCTGTTTGAATTCTGAAGTCCCAGAGCAGTTTAATTTTATCATTTCTCTATGACTTTCTCTATTTTATGATCCCACCAGTTTTTGCTTACAGGCAAATGATATTTTTTGCAGATCTTCCAATGCACCATTGTTGCTACTTTGTCATGCCGCTGCTTGTAGTCAGTCTGTGCAATCTTCTTGCAACAGCTTACCAAGTGGTCCACTGTTTCTTCAGCTTCTTTGCATAGGCGGCACTTACTGTCTGTTGCTGTCTTCTCAATTTTGACTTTGTATGCATTTGTCCTTAAGGCTTGGTCTTGTGCAGCCAGAATTAGTCCCTCGGTCTCTTTCTTCAATTTTCCTGCTCTTAGCCATTGCCAGGTTTTATTATTATCTGCTTTCCCAGCTATTTTTTTCATGTATTGGCCATGTAGTGCTTTGTCTTCCCATGCCTCTATTCTGTTCTTCATTTGGTCTTTCTTGTAGGCTAGTTTGGTCTCTCCAGTAGTTAGTAAGCCTTCCTGATATACTAATTTCAGTGCATCTTCATCATTGTTCTTCAGATATTCTTTCAAAGCCATTTTTTCTTCTTCAACCATCTGATGTACTTGTAGCATTCCACGCCCACCTATTTGCCTTGGTAGATAAAGTCTATCAATGTCACTGTGTTGTTGTTGTTGTTATTATTATTATTATTATTATTATGATCATTGCACAGTCAGCCAGATGTTCAGACTGGATTTGGCATTTTGTCTACCTATCGAGTCCTTACCCAGGACCTGGGATAGGCAGATGTGGATGTTTGATGGTATTACAGATATCGTCGCAGGATGGAAGCAGTTCCTAGTAAGGCCGCCTTTTGCAATTGACTAATAGCGAATTTGTCAATGCCAATGGTGTTCAAGTGGTGCTCCAGTTGTTTTGGGATTGCACCCAAGGAGCCTATTACTATTGGTACTACCCTTGCTTGCTTTTGCCACAGTCTTTCTATTTCTATTTGTAGGTCTTTGTATTTTGTTATCTTCTCCAGTTCTTTCTCGTCTATTCTGCTGTCTCCAGGCACTGCCACGTCCACTATCCAGACTTTTTTGTCTTTCTTATCGACAATTGTTAAGTCTGGGGTGTTATGTTGCAGGTGCTTGTCTGTTTGAATTCTGAAGTCCCAGAGCAGTTTAATTTTATCATTTTCTATGACTTTCTCTATTTTATGATCCCACCAGTTTTTGCTTACAGGCAAATGATATTTTTTGCAGATCTTCCAATGCACCATTGTTGCTACTTTGTCATGCCGCTGCTTGTAGTCAGTCTGTGCAATCTTCTTGCAGCAGCTTACCAGGTGGTCCACTGTTTCTTCAGCTTCTTTGCATAGGCGGCACTTACTGTCTTTTACTGTCTTCTCAATTTTGACTTTATATGCATTTGTCTTTAAGGCTTGGTCTTGTGCAGCCAGAATTAGTCTCTCGGTCTCTTTTTTCAATTTTCCTGCTCTTAGCCATTGCCAGGTCCTGTTATTATCTGCTTTCCCAGTTATTTTTTTTAATATATTGGCCATGTAGTGTTTTGTCTTCCCATGCCTCTATTCCAGTGGTTCTCAACCTGTGGGTCGGGACCCCATTTGGGGTCGAACGACCATTTCACGGGGGTCGCTAAACAAGGCTGTCTGCCATTTTTCCCCCTTTTCTTTGGCCACGCCCCTGGCACCCGGTGATGTATAAGTGATTCGGGGTCACCACAACATGGGGAACTGTATTATGGGGTCGCGGCATTAGAAAGGTTGAGAACCACTGCTCTATTCTGTTCTTCATTTGGTCTTTCTTGTAGGCCAGTTTGGTCTCTCCAGTAGTCAGTAAACCTTCCTGATATACTAATTTCAGTGCATCTTCATCACTGTTCTTCAGATATTCTTCCAAAGCCATTTTTTCTTCTTCAACCATCTGATGTACTTGCAGCATTCCATGCCCACTGCCTCGGTAGATAAAGTATGTCAATGTCACTGTGTGGATGAAGGGCATGATTCATTGTCATTATTTTTCTGGATGTTTGATGGTATTACAGATATCGTCGCAGGATGGAAGCAGTTCCTAGTAAGGCCGCCTTTTGCAATTGACTAATAGCGAATTTGTCAATGCCAATGATATTCAAGTGGTGCTCCAGTTGTTTTGGGATTGCACCCAAGGCACCTATTACTATTGGTACTACCCTTGCTTGCTTTTGCCACAGTCTTTCTATTTGTAGGTCTTTGTATTTTGTTATCTTCTCCAGTTCTTTCTCTTCTATTCTGCTATCTCCAGGCACTGCCACGTCCATTTCCAGACTTTTTTGTCTTTCTTATCGACAATTGTTAAGTCTGGGGTGTTATATTGCAGGTGCTTGTCTGTTTGAATTCTGAAGTCCCAGAGCAGTTTAATTTTATCATTTTCTATGACTTTCTCTATTTTATGATCCCACCAGTTTTTGCTTACAGCAAATGATATTTTTTGCAGATCTTCCAATGCACCATTGTTGCTACTTTGTCATGCCGCTGCTTGTAATCAGTTTGTGCAATCTTCTTGCAACAGCTTACCAAGTGGTCCACTGTTTCTTCAGCTTCTTTGCATAGGCGGCACTTACTGTCTGTTGCTGTCTTCTCCATTTTGACTTTGTATGCATTTGTCCTTAAGGCTTGGTCTTGTGCAGCCAGAATTAGTCCCTCGGTCTCTTTCTTCAATTTTCCTGCTCTTAGCCATTGCCAGGTTTTATTATTATCTGCTTTCCCAGCTATTTTTTTTCACGTATTGGCCATGTAGTGCTTTGTCTTCCCATGCCTCTATTCTGTTCTTCATTTGGTCTTTCTTGTAGGCCAGTTTGGTCTTTCCAGTAGTCAATAAGCCTTCCTGATATACTAATTTCAGTGCATCTTCATCATTGTTCTTCAGATATTCTTCCAAAGCCATTTTTTCTTCTTCAACCATATTATTATTATTATTATTATTATTATTATTATTATTATTATTATTATTATTATTATTATTTGAGGGTTGCTAGAAGGAGGGGGGAAAAGGTTTAAATAATACTAAAATAATATGAACGATGACCAGAAAAACAACATAATTAGAATATTCAATTCCATTTTTTCAGCCTGAGCTAAAAACAGCCGCTAATACACTCATACCAGCATAATGTACCGTATATGCCGGCGTATAAGGCGACTTCTGCGAGCGCTAATATTGGCGCCAAAGACGGGGGTCATCTTATATGCCGAGTTGTCTTATACGCCGGAAATACTGGTAGTTTCTGGCCTATAAGATGACGTTCTAGGAATGCAGCTTGGCGATAAAGACGAGGGTCATCTTATATTCCAGGTTGTCTTGTACGCCGGCATTTATGGTATTCTAAAAAAGATTGATAAATACAACGTTGATAAATCTTCTTAAAAACATATTAAAAGTAGGTGATCTTACTGTATCAGCAGGAATTTTATAAATAGGGGTCATCACTAAAAATAGCTTTCTTAATTATACCTAAAATCTCCACAGTTGTGCATATTCTGTAACAAGTTTGAGTTAAACATATGCAGTTACTTAAATAATTACAACTTAATTGTAGTTTAAGGAGCTTAACTGTTAAGGGGCAAAAATGTTGAGGTATAAAAAAGTCATACCTGACTGTTCTTTCTGCTATCTTTCTCTTTTGGACTGACAAATGATCCTACAATGGGCTAGGGTTATTATAAGCTACCATTTCACATTTTTGTATCTCCTGGCTTGGGGTGAAGTATCTATTCAACAAAGCAGGACAATCCCATTCTGAGAGAAATTCACAACAGCTATCTACAGGCATGATAATGGCTGCAGTGGCACATAGAACCACATATAGATCTGGATCTGGTTGCCAACTTAGTGATGGAGGCTTCCCATCTGTTGGTATTTTAATTCTCAGGTAGGTATGAGTCAAAGTATACTTCATGAACTCCCTGACAACCATGGGTTTATCCCTAGTTATCTGAGTCATGTGGACAGTTACATATTAGAAAGGTTTTGCTTCCAAGTACTGTATAATTTTGATGTGGGGAATATTAAATCTGCTTTGTTGTGAATAGATTATTTCCTAATCCATATGGAATTGACACCAATTTCCTGGTCAGCTGGGAACAATCAGACACTTTATGGATCCACCTGATTTCTAACAGGTGCTTGGGAGTAAGTTGCTTGAGGAACTGGTGGGAAGTCTTAATGAAGTTTTTCTCACAAGGCCTCTCTCAATTAGCCAATTCCAGTTGGCTCATTGGTTCTTCAAGGATCTTGTAAAGATACAGCTGCCAAAGGAAAAACTGGAGTGCAGCTGGAGGATAATGAAAACAGACCAAGCAGGGATGCATAATCTATTACAATCAGAGAGGTGAAGCTTAAATTATTTCTCCTCTGTTATTGCATCAGCTGGTGGTTGTCTAGTAGCTCTTTTTCAGATGGACAATACCTATTAGGATAAGGACAGCTTAAGGATCTTCCATTTGGAAACTGTGACCAATTTGCTCCACATTTTGCTAGCAGGCTAACAGGCTTGCTCCAATACAGTCTGGTCTGGTTTCCAGTTGATCTTCCAATGGCATGCTGATGCCCCACTCCAGACAGCAGGGTCAGGTCAAAATAAAATTAACTTTAAGCATTTAATGAACTTTAATTACATGTAAGCAATACAAATACTATCTGCACACTTAAAATTTTCTCCTTCTGTGACAAATTCACTAAGAATGTTTAGGGATGATCTGGGGCATCCCTTGCAGATGTAGGACCGCAGTTTTGGCACCCATCATAGAACATGGCTTATTGAATGGCTAATTTCATACAGCGCTTTAAAGTAAATCACATCAAGAGAGGTATCTAAGTTCAGCCATTCTCTCCCCTTCACTGCCATTTCAGCAAAAATAAATAAATAAAATCCAATAAACTGTAAAACAGCTCCTTGTTCTTGGAATCACTAAGTCAAAAGGGTCATTTTGATGGCCAAATGCAGCTGCAGAATGAATAAATAAGAAATCCACTCTGTTTTATTAAGTTTCTTAGAAAACACATTTTCAACTGCCAGGTACATTGGCAAATGGGCTCTTTCCAATGAGTTGGCAGCTCATAATGAAGTGGTGTTCAGCAGAACTAAGGTCCCTGAAAATAAAAATAGACTTATATTACAAGTTAAGAGACCAAAACCTTACAGAAGCTTTATGCTTAATATAGTTCCCATGGAGGCAAATGGTTTTTATTTGGAGCCTTTTCCATTATTGTAATAAGTTTGTCTTTTAAGAACTGTAGGGAGAAGCTAATCAGTTTGTTTAGTAAGCTTAACATCAACAGCTGTAAATGGCTTTGGAAAGGGATAGGAGAAACCAGTTCCTTATCTATGCTAAACTAGATCAATCTTGATTAGTATTTGGTTAGGGCAGGGTTTCTCACCCTTGTTTACTTTAACAAGTGTGGACTTCAAGCTTTCTGGGGAATTCCATAAATCTTAAAATTGAAAGTTTGGAAAACATTAGGTTAGAGCAGGGATAGGCAACCTTGGCTCTTTTATGACTCGTGGACTTCAACTCCCAGAATTCCTGAGCCAGCCGTGCTGAGGGAGAAAGGAGAGGTTTCCAAGCTGAGCCATGCTGGCTCAGGAATTCCGGGAGTTGAAGTCCAAGGTTGCCTACCTCTGGGTTAGAGTAACAAAAGAATTCCAAGATGCAGGCTGGAAACTTGAAATATATTCTGGAAGAAAGCAAAAACAAACAAGTTCTGCACTGTTGCCAGGATAACTGTTACCTATTAAATCACCAGGAATTGCCATGCTCAAAAAAGATACAGTGCCAATATGCTAATGGGGAGGAGTAGAAGAAAGCAGAAATGCATTACAGTGCTTCAGTGCTTTTGGGGAAAGATACATCCCCTTAAATAATTACACATCCAAAATGACAATCTGCCATGAGAGGTGAAAAACACCACTCCAAAACTCCTTGGCTTACCAGGAAAGAAAAAGTGACTCAACAAATTGCAGATGACGCAGGCACAAACTATTTATGTAAGGATCCTTTCCTATTTGCTAACTGTCATTTGGACATGGTAATTTGTACTAAAATCAAATTGGTGAAAAAAGATTTAATGTTCTTACTATCAGATATTTTCTTCCTGAAACTTTACCACTCAGTTGGCATATCAAATACACAGGGGTGCTCTTGAGGGGGCTGGCGTCAAAAAAAAGTCAAGACCCCAGCTGTAACCATGCAAATGCTTGGTTTTTTAATTTGTAAGCCATCCAGAGCCATCTTATAAGGAAGATGGGCATCATAGAAATTTAATAAGTAAAAGGATTGAAGCTGCCATTTTAACTTTTTTGATATACATGTGGATCCTGCTGCAAGCATGGTGACTTCAAACAATGTTCTGAAATCCAAGTGGAAGCTGGGTGTTGGAATCAAAATTTAAGGAGAAAGCTCCACTTACAGCCACCCACATGACTTGAACTAAGACCTGTACTGAGCTCTGTATTATAAATGAATCGGTCTTTTCTTTCCACTGTTGCAAATCAGAAGCATTTTCAAAGGGCAAAGGGGCTTTCTTGGGATCTGCTGCAATTTATATGTGATATTCTCTGCAAACATAAAAATACTTGTGTGTTCTGCCCTCTGATGCATTTTGTTCAGTCAGAGCTGAACTTTTCCAACATGTTAACAAAGAGCTGCTAAGGGTTATTTTCATCAATTGGCTCACCAACATGTGTTATTGAGTCAGAGATTAAAAAATAGTGCAAAGCCAACAGACATGATGAGTGATGTAAGATGATCTAATGATTAATAGCAAGTTCATCTGTCAGACAAAGAGACTCTATTGATAGACAGATAAGGAACTACAATTCCCAGTACGCTCCTCACTGGCCAAGCTAAGACTGTGGGAAAAGTAATTTAGCCCTTACTGAGGGCAGCATAGTCTTGTTGGAAATAAAAAATGGCCTTAGATATATTGTTTTGAAATTATGAATTTGCAAAGTAGCATATTACAAAGTACATTTAAAAAGCTTGCTTATTTTCTGTTCAGCCATAATGTGCAAATGGACATTTTCTATAACAGTGGTTCTCAACCTGTGGGTCAGGACCCCATTTGGGGTCAAACGACCATTTCACAGGGGTCGCCAAACAACGCAGTCCGCCATTTTTTCCCCTTTTCCTTAGCTGTGCTACTCCCTTTTATTCTATTGGCTTTTGAAAGCCAATAGAATAGACTCTCTTGAATAGAGTCTAATTCTAGTGGCTTTCAAAAGCCAATAGGAATTGTCCAGGCTGTCTCTGCCCTGCTGAGCCTGCCAAAAGTCCCATTCTGCAAACGGTGCTGCACCAGTTGAGTAGTCCTCGACTTATGACCGGTTGGGGGTCGCTGCATTAAAAAGGTTGAGAACCACTGTTCTATAATGAAATGGAGGCTTGCGTTGCTTCGTCTCAAAGCATTCAATTTTCAAGATCTACCAATATCATCCAGCAAGATGACATCAAAACAACAATAAAATATTTAAATTAGAATTAAAATTAAAAAAAACACTGAAACAGTCCAGTATAAAATGCTAACAGTTGCATTGTGACCATCATTAAACCAGAATAAAACTGAATGCCTGGGTAAATTTTAAAAAGTATAGTCTTAACTTGAAACTCTAGAACAACACAATTCACCAAGTTCTCCAAGTTCCAAATGATTTAGACTAATGTTCAATGATCTAGCAAGTGTGAACAAATGATAACACATCCGGGAGATGCCACCCGAGGAAGGGGAGCCCTGCAGGCCCTAGAACACACCCAAAGAGATACTGTATTCCCAAATCCAACTATCAATTATCTTGAGTTAGAATTGCCACAAGAGCCACACAGTTTTTTGACTGTTATTGAAAGCTGCAGAGTGTGGGAGTGTCACCTAAAAACATCAAAAGAGAGAAAGAGAAAGCTTTTAGCCCAAATTCTTCCCTGAACAAGAACAAGAACGCTCCCTGCTTGTTAAGATGCACATGGTTCATTAAGTGCACATGAGGTATCTCAGGGTAAGGAAGGCTATGGCGGGGGCTAGTGATGGGATAGGTCCCCAAAGCCTCCCCGACCCACTAAGATACCTCATGCTTCACCCTCCCTTCCTGCCATATCGGACTCACTTACCTTGAAAAGATCTGTCTCCTGTCTGCTGCAATTCCTGCTTTTGAGGGACAGGGGATGGAAGCTCCTGGGTGCCATAATATCGCGTGAATTCAGGCATCGATCCTCTTTTGCAGAGAATGGGTGCCTGAACTCTCACGCTGTTTGCGGTGCTTGCCTCCTGCTTCCCTCCAACTTCAGAGCCACACGGCTGCCGCCCCCAGAACAGAGGCCGGGGGAGGTTTCTGTGTGCCTCTGGAGGTTGGATCCAAGCCTCCGAGACCTGCTCCAAGCTGCTGCCATCCGAAACAGAGGTCGGGGAGACTTCTGCATGCCTCTAGAAGTTGTATCCTGGCCTCAGAGACCTGCTCCAAGCTCTTGCTGCCTGCAACAGAAGCTTCTGCATGGCTCTGGAGGTCCAGGACTTAGAGGCCTACTCCAAGCTCTGGCACCCGGAACAGACTTGTAGAGGCACACATAAGCCTCCCTTCCAGGCAGCTTGGAGGAGGCCTCTGAGGCTCCAGGGACAACCGGGTCACTTCCTCCCTCAGTCTGGTGAGCTCCGTTGGGCCAGATGCAGGTGCTAGGGGCCTGGCCTTCTCTCTCAGTTGAAGGCTTTGGGCCTGCCCTCAGGCAGAAAGGAGTTGGGGGCAGGAGCAGGAAACAGGCACCGCAAACTCCTTTTACATAGAGAATGAAAGTTTTTGATGTCTGATTTGGCATAACTTCAAACACTTGCGTGAAATCACAGATTCTGGAAACTTCTATTCTTGGCACGAAAATCATTTCCAAGCCGACTCTCCTCTCCCTCAAAGGGAAAGAAACCATGGCAGAGAGGATTTTTGCAAGGTAAATGAGTCTGGTGCAGCAGGAAGAGAGGAGGAAGCAGTTGTGGGGAGGGGGGAAATAGGATGAATGTTGCAGAACCTCTGCAGTAGTTTGTAAGGGTGAACAACTGCCATGGTGCTGCAAGATTCATGATTTGGGGACTTGCTCATAAGCACTAGGAGGTGCTTATCACGTAACTTCGAACGGGCACTAAGTGAACCCTCGTAACTCAGGGATAACCTGTAATGTAAGTGTTTGACATGGAATATATAGATATGTGTACAAGGCTAGCTAGTATAGAAGTAATATATGCTTCTGCAATTTTCCTCTTTTTTCACATATAATAAATGTTCTGTGGGAAGTCAGCCCCCCAGAGAAGGAAATATTAAAAGGACAGGAAAATCTATTTCCTCAAAGGATCTTAAAGAAACAAAAAAGCATGCCCAATTTTCCTTGATAGACCCAGGTCTCCCTCCCTCAAGCAGGTCTCCCTCCCTCTGTACAAATGCAGATGTAAACCATCAGAAAGGCCCCAGATAGGAGATCAAGAAGACAAAGACATCTAAAATCTGCATACCTCACCCAAACTCTAAGAGTCATTAGCCCCAGCCCCAGGGAAGCAGGATATGACCTTTGGGACATAATAGGATTAACCTATCACCATCAGAATACCAGAAAAGCACACTCAGACTCAGGTCAAAGTTCATGCCACAGGAACAGGAACAACTCCACAAACAAAAGGCTCCCTACATGTGTTCGCTCTCTTTCCTGCCAGAACCATCTTTCTGTCTGGCTCTCCTCTTCACCATGTTGTTTATCCCTGGCTTGGACTAAACCATGATGAAGACTTTTCCTTCAACAGTTCCATTTTTAAAAGTGATTATAGAGAAGACAGAATTCTCTACAAAGCATTTCAGAACACTGTCTTTACATATTTATAATCCCCAAAACGTACATAAAACAACTGAACAGAGTTCAATTAAGAATCATTTTCCATGATGGATAATCACACCAAGGGCCAGACTGCTTCCAAAGTCTAATGGCTGAGATGCGCTCTCTCTCTCTCTCTCTCTCTCTCTCTCTCTCTCTCTCTCTCTCTCTCTCCCTCCCTCCCTCCCTCCCTCCCTCTATGGAAACAGGATCACATGAAGAATCTTCTTTGGAAGAGTGGAGTTCAGAGTAGAAGTTCAGGAAATAAAGCAGTGTGTCTGTTTAGACCTCAGAAATCCAAGTGGGTACAAGCTCATAGGGTTTTCTGTGCCAGGGCATATTAAAACAAAATTAGGCTTTGTGAGGTTCCATTCTGCATGTTGAATACAAGATAAAATATGTAATCTGGAAATAGGATTAAAAATAATAACTTATTCCTTTTTTAAAAAAAAAAAATCTCCCTATCCTCCAGACATGCTGAAATACTAACCATGCTGGCTGAGAGATAATACTTACCAGACAAACAATGCCCCATTGGGTCATCATTTCAGAGATGCCTAAATAGAAAAACAAAATGACCAAGGTAAGCAAAAAATCAGTGGAAGTAAGCAAGACTTCCATATTTCTGCTGGCTCTCCCACTGAGTTTCCTTATAGGAATCTGGGAGGATCAGAAATCTTGCTTGTGCCTTTTTGCCTTTGCACCTTACCAGCAGGCAGGTAAACCAGGGAGGGAAGAACGGATTGCAAGACTGACAGGGAAACTGCTTCCTTAATTTTTCAGATTCATATTACTCAAAGTAATTTAGCCTAACACTCTATTATTATTTGAAATATGCAAATAAGTACTTGCTTTGTTGCCTATGGCAACAAGCAATACCTTTAGGCAAGTGGGCCTTTGAAAATTCAAAGGAAAGCTGTTCTGTTTGTTTTGTCTGCTAAATAACAATCTGAACCTGAAAAACATTAGTCAAGGATACCACATAATGTGATCTGGTTTTTCACCAGATAACTGATGTCAAGACGTAACAACCTAGCACACTTACAATCTTAAAAACATTCAGTATGTCATATTCTTGAAGGATACCAGGAGTTTAGTTTCTCAGTAAGAAAATAATAACAAAACCCAAGTGTTGAGTCCTTCGTGGAAATGTAAGACACGAGAAGCAGTTGTAGTTCTCAGTTTTCTTTATTCTGCGTTCAGCTTACAAGTAGATGGCTTCTGCAGCTCCCAAAACCTCTCAGCTTCTTATATAGACATTTCCCGGGTCAATGCGATACTTTTCCCGCGCCAGCACCCGCGCATGCGCACAGCGCTGGCGACAGCCTGTCTGGTCCCGGGCAGCTTTGCACCTGCCCGGGACCGCCTGCAAACGCCCCGAGCCGTTTGCAAGGCTCGGGACATAACACCCCTTTCCCCCGGGCTAAAACTACCACCAACATATAATCATTATTTTATACAGTGTTCTGCTTCTCAGTGCTCCTATCGTTACCTGGCTTTTGTTTAGCCAGCAATGTTATGTAATCCTCTAAGTATTTAGGAGACTTCCTTGCTCTCTGTGACCTTCTCAGCTCTGGGTTTCTGACAGGTGTTCCCTGACTGAGGGTGACAAGAGCCTGTTCCCCTTATCATGCCTTGGTGCCTTCCAAGGACTTTGCCCCAATGCCTGGCCTGCTTGCTCGCCCACCGGGCTCGTCAGGCCAGGGCTTCTGTCACCTTGTGACCTGGTTGACCTGCCTAGCTGTAGGCCCTCGGGCCCCTTGAAGTGATAGCCACTGCTGGGCGTCTCTATAGAACCTCCTAGGTCCGTCCGAGACCTATCAGGAGGCTGTCCAATCCCTAAGCCCCGTTCTGTGTCCGGGCTCGTGTGGGTCTCTGTACCTTCCCAAAACTCAGTTACTCCCTGATTTGGGCTAGAGGTGTTGCGGTTGGGACTTGGTTCCTCGACCACCTCCCTGTAAGTTTGACCCCCTGTAGGATTAGGGGTAAGGTCAGACCAACTCTGGGGATTGTGTGCCAGCTCTCTTTCGGGGAATGATTTGTTGGGATGCTCCCGGGTATCCTCCGTGACTGGAGTGTTGTGTGATGTGTGTGGAAAGTGAGTATGCCCCCGGGGTGACTCCCTGGCTGGAGTAGGCGTGAGTGCCTATTGTGTGGGTAAGCTCCATGAATTCCTTTTCGGAGCACTTGCGGAAGCTTGAAATGGGCCGTCAGTGGCTCCATCAGTGGAGATGGGCAGCAACTCGTGCCCTTCCCTTTGCTCCAAAGGGTCCCCCTCCCCCCCTGGAAAAGACCCAGGAGTCTCATCTGAAAGGTCTCGCCTAGGGCGAAGTTGGTCGATGTGCCGACGCAGGACACGACCGTTGTGCAGGGCTACCTCGTAGGAGAGAGGACCTGTGACCTTGGAAATAGAAGCGGGGACCCATGTATGACCAGGCCCGTAATTGCGAGCCCAAACCGGGGCACCCACAAGTAGTTGTCTAGGTGCCCTAGGATGTGATGTAGATGAAGGCAGTCTGTCTGGATGCAACCTCTGGACTGTTTCTGATCGGCCGCATGTTCTTGACGGCGCCGCCTGCTGCTTCTTCTGCGGTGACTTCTCTTAAGGCATCTTGGAAGGACAATTCTTCTTTAGCGAAAAGTCTCTGTTGTAGATCTCGATGCCTTAACCCACACACGAATCGGTCCCTCAGTCGTTCTTCGAGGTCCTTGAACTCGCAGTGCTTGGCGGCTTTCCTTAATGCGGCGATGTATTCTTTGGCCGACTCACCGGATCGTTGATCCCTCTGCTCGAAGGTGTGGCGCCATACGATGACGGACATCTTGGGCTGGAAGTGCTCCTTCAGTAGCTTCTTCAGATCTGCGTAGCTGACAGACTCTACTGGAACAGGTGCTGCAAGGTTTTCTGCGATGTCGAAGGCGTCTTGACCGCAAACACAAAGCAGGGTGGCAGCCTTCAAGCTCTCTTCCCTCACTTTGTTTGCCTTGAAGTAGTTCTCCACCCTGGCTACGTAGGACTCCCACCGCTCTGGATGTGAGACGTCGAACTCCGAAAGCCTTCCAACCTTTGCCATCTTCAGGAGACGGGTCTATCAGCCAGCCTACCCCCGAATGCGCACTGGATTGGCGAGTAGCTGCCAAGTCGACACCGTTCCGCCGCTCAGGATTCACTTGGGTAAGCTTACACTTCTTCCTTTCCAGGCGATGTAAGGCATCCCATCCTCCTCGCCAGTGTTGAGTCCTTTGCGGAAATGTAAGACACGAGAAGCAGTTGTAGTTCTCAGTTTTCTTTATTCTGCGTTCAGCTTACAAGTAGATGGCTTCTGCAGCTCCCAAAACCTCTCAGCTTCTTATATAGACATTTCCCGGGTCAATGCGATACTTTTCCCGCGCCAGCACCCGCGCATGCGCACGGCGCTGGCGACAGCCTGTCCGGTCCCGGGCAGCTTTGCACCTGCCCGGGACCGCCTGCAAACGCCCCGAGCCGTTTGCAAGGCTTGGAACATAACACCAAGTAACTTCTGTCTCTCATTTAGGAGACAATTATGAAATGTTTGGAAGACTGATTACAAAGTGCATCCAATCAACCATCTTGATCGAGACAGTATCTGGGATAGTGTTTTGTTGTTGTTGTTTTACCATTTTCCTTTTTCCATTTCAAAGCAGGCACTAGAATTGCAGGCTAAATCACAAATTCAAGACTTTCATGGTAGTGTGGCACAAGTTCTCCAAAGCAGTCAGGAAAGTCCCTTGAACAAGTATGTTTGCAAATCTAATACTGAACACAAATAGAATGATCTAAAGTCCAAACTAGTTAGGCAAATCATAAAATTACATATGTCTACTATATGCATGAGTTTTCCCTAAACTGGGTGTGTTCAGATGAATGAGACATTACTCCAGCTAGCTAACTTATCATTGTGTAACTTATAACCCAGAATATCTGGAGAACATTAGGTTGGACATAGATATTATGTAGATAACTTGAACAAAAGGGAACCTGCTTTGGGATATTCTAATTCAATTGTTAGTTAACTGAAACATCAGCAACAGAACCATTAATCAAAGATTCCCGTTAACTTGTGGAAGAGCTCGCTTCTTTGAATCTAAATTAGATTCAAAACATTCAAATCAGCATTCACATGTTCCATATTGAGAAAAGTGAGTCAAATTCTAATCACTTACACTGTCCTAATCACATTCCCATCAGGTTTTAGGGTATTAGGATTTGATGCTCTAATAAAGTCTCATCCATTTTGGAAATAATTATATGAATGAAATGCTAGACTCAAACTATCTAGTAATAAAAATCCTGCTAGCAAAGAGCCTTTGAAAGTAAATATAGCCTTAGTATCAATTACAGCTTTTCTGCTGATTAGGTGACAACTTAATTAGTGTGCATTGCAGAAGGTGAACTCAATCAACTGACATACCAGGTGTTATCCTGACACTCATTTAAAAAGCTTAGTTCTGAATGAATTTAAAACCACTTCCATGCATAGCTACCAATAAAGACCATTAAGTTGAACTACATCACAGGCAGGAAGGAGCTCACAAATGAGGTCAATACATTCTTTCATCACTGGGGCCAGAATTTTTTTTTAAAAAAACATCCAAATAGGAAAAGTGTAAACACATTGATTTAACAAGATATTTTCTTTCCAGTTTGATTTTGAGGTTTGAATCTCAGGCGGTTTGTGGGGAGTAAAAGAAGAGCCATTTCAGCTACATTAACTTTATTAGAGGGGACATGGCATCAAGAGAAAGAAACAAATAATTCTTATATTTTGCTCTCAAATGAACTCTGTGGTGTGAAAGGGTAAAATCATGGCTACATCAGTTCATCAAAATTGAGAATGCAGGATTGCATTAAATGTTGAGATTTCATTACTATCTGAAATGGATAAAAATAGATGAAAGAAATCAAAAGTCCCAAAAGCTCCAAAGCAATTATGTATGTATTGTATTGCCTCCAGAAGCAGTAAATGCTCCAACACTGGAAGTTTTTAAGAAGAGACTGGACAGCCACTTGTCCGAAATGGTGTAGGGTTTCCTGCCCGAGCAGGGGGTTGGACTAGATGACCTCCAAGGTCTCTTCCAACTTTACTGCTATTATTATTAAGTTAAGAGAAGGGCAAAGTTAAAGGGGAAAAAAAGAGATTTTCTCTTCTGGTGCGATCCCTCCATCAAGGTCCTCTTCATTGTTTGGGTTTCCTAAAGAGTGTGGTTTTCTTAATTTGCTGAGTAAAGATTATGCCATGGGGCATTTTAGTTCTTTCAAACTTTTACCTTGAGCCAAGCATTGATACTGAGCCAAGCAAGGCTTTAAAAAAAACAAAATGAGACATCTTTTAATCCAAGATTAAGCAGTCTGTATTTTATCAACTAGGGCAGAGGAGCCAAGGTCTGAAATGTATGCTTAATCCAGACACTGAAATGGTATTTTAATGCTAAATCTGAAATACTTTTTTAAAATAGTTTTCAAATTTAAAATTCTGAGAACTTAAAGGTGTATTCAGATATCATATTAAACTATAAATTCTGCTTTAGTAAACTGCAAAAAATATTAGCAATGGGATGAAGGATGCAGCAGATTGCCTCCAATTATGCAAAGATTAAACCAGCATTCAAGGGATAAGTTACCTATTGCATCTATACAGTTTGATAAATCATTTGTAAATGTACATTTAAAGTTGGCTTTTAATCCTAACTTGTTTGGGAACCCTAAATTGGGACATTGTACAAAGCAACATACTTTTTCTTTGCATAAAAGTGTTATTAACAATCATGATGGATCAGACCAACACTCTTCATTTTATGATTTCTGCAAGCAATTAATGTGACTTAATACAAGACTTAATATAAAACTTGACTGAATATGATTTGTCCCAAATAGCATATTTTTGTTATCTTTTTAGTAGTTGATTATCATAGTTAAGTATCACACTTTTAGAGTCTTCCCCCTCTAACTGAAATACCATTTCAGTGTCTGGATTAAGCATACATTTCAGACCTTGGCTCCTCTGCCCTAGTTGATAAAATACAGACTGCTTAATCTTGGATTAAAAGATGTCTCAGCTTTCAAACTTCCTTTCCTTGAACCAATGAATCAGTGGCATTGCAGAATGCTTTCAAGACCACTGAAATCACATATTTTTAACATGCAACTTGTTTTCAATGGTTCCTGAAGGAATTAATGGCTTCAGTGGTTCATTGACCCAAGGAAGAATGCTATCCACCATGGTAAGTATCAATGCTGACAATTCAAGAAAGACAGGACAGAACTTATTCTTAATTTGGGGAGAATCTGTATTGCAGAATGAAATGAGAGATCAGCAGTTTATATCAGGAAGATTTGTTCTTACAGACTTCTTACCTTGATACTCTTTATTGGCCTACAGCACTCATTTTTCCAAACAAATTCAATGCCATTAGATATAATGCCATCAGATTTAATAATTGATACAGATGTCTTGAGTACAATATTTTACAGTTCAGAAACAGAGCTTGGGAAAATTAATATTGACAATATAACTGAAGGATGCAATTTTCTCTTGCCAGTTTTCTCTTGATACAATTTCTTCATCAGATATTTGTCCAAAATAACATTAAAATGCAAATTGCTGCTACAATCAGGTATTGCAAACTGCAAGAATTTAATTTATTGCTGATATATATAGATATAGATATAGATATATAGAGAGAGATATATCAACTGATCTATCCTTTGGAAAGGTACCCAGGCTGGATTTTTTGGGTGCTTTTTAACAGCATAATAATGGGGCAGACTATCATGTTTATTGGCATCTGCCAAGTTATGAATTAATTTTATTTTCTATAATGCATCTGATTATATGCTTGATCTCTAAATATGCTTAAAATTACCAATTGCTTGATTTTAACTTTTTCTTAGTCTTTTGTAAAGATTAAAAAGAGAAAAACTGAATTGTATGAAATGACTGTTTCCCACGAGTCCCTGTGTAAAGCCAAAATCAGTGCATGGAGCAATGAAGAAAGAGGATTAGGATTAGAGCTGAGATTTCCCATTCATCCATGTTTCTAACATAGGGTTAGTCATCTTTTCCCTGTCTTATATTTCTATGAAAACCAGCTTCTATGTGCATAGATATATGTCAAGTAATATAGTGGGAACAAATCGTATATGACAAGTATGTTGCATGTACCCCTTGGAGGAAAAATTGTCTTGATATTCTCATTATTTCATGACTTATATTCTTCCTTCTCTAAATCTCTCAATTAGGTGTTATACAGTGCATTCAGAAAGTATTCAGACCCCCTTCACTTTTGTCAATTTTGTTATGCTGCAGCCTGATTCTATAGTGGTTGAAATTCATCTACACTCAGTAACCCATAATGACAAAATGAAAACAGAATTTTAGAAATGTCTGTAAATTTATTAAAAAGAAAAAACTGAAATATCACATTGGCATAAGTATTCAAATCTTTCACTTAGTACTTTGTTGAAGCACCTTTTGCAGAAATTACAGCCTCATCTTTTTGCGTATGACGCAACAAACTTTGCACACCTGGATTGGGGGATTTTCTGCCATTCTTCCTTGCAAATCTCAAGCTCAGTCAGGTTGGATGGCGATGGCCAGTGGACAGCCATTTTCAGGTCCGTCCAGAGATATCACATCAGAGCTCTGGTTGGGCCACTCTAGGACAGTCATAGGGTTGTCCCTGAGCCACTCCTGTGTTGTTTGGGCTGTGTGCTTAGGATCATTGTCATGTTGGAAAGTGAACCTTCAGCCCAGTCTGAGGTCCTGAGAGCTGTGGTACAGGTTTTATTGAGAATATCCCTGTATTTTGCTCTGTTCAGCTTTCCCTCAATCCTGACCAGTCTCCCTGTCCCTGCATGATGCTGCCACCACCATACTTCACTGTTGGGATGATATGAGGCAAGTGATGAGCAGTGCCTCATTTCCTCCAGACATAACATTTAGAATTGAGGCCAAACAGTTCGTTCTTGGTTTTATTAGACCAGAGAATCTTGTTCCTCACAATCTGAGAGTCCTTCAATTGCTTTTTTTTTTTTTCAAAGTCCAAGTGGGCTTTCATGTGTTTTGGACTGAGGAGAGGCTTTTGTATAGCCCCTCTGCCATAAAACCCAGATTGGTGCAGAGCTGCAGTGATGGTTGTCCTCCTGGAACTCTGTCCCATCTCCACACAGGATCTCTGGAGCTCAGTCAGAGTGACCATCGGGTTCTTGCTCACCTCTCTTACTAAGGCCCTTCTCCCCCAATTGCTCAGTTTGACCAGGCAACCAGCTCCTGGAAGAGTCCTGGTTGTGAGTTGTTCTATGGTGAGTTGGTCATGATGAGTGGCTGCGCTGAGTCGTCCTAGACCCAATTAAGCAAGCTAATGGAGCTATGCAAGACACTGGATTTGATTTCAAAATGGTACATGAGAGCATTGCATGTTTGCAAATGTAGCTCTTATTTGCACGTTATTAGGAAAAGATGTAACTGCTTTAAAGGCACTAGGCTGGAAAGCAAGAGATCATGAATTTAGTCGCACTTTAGCCATGAAAACCAGAAGATTTTCTTGGGCCAGTTATTCTCTCTGACCCCACCTCACTTCACAGTGTTGCTGTTATGGGGAAAATAGGAGGAAGGTGTGTTGGATATGTTCACCACCTTGAGTAGTTTGTAAAAATAATAAAGGGGAGATACAAACAATCAAGCAAATAAATAAATAAATAGTTGCAGCCAAGTAATACATTTATTTCTCCATACATTTTGAAATCCTTTATTTCTGATGTGAGGGACAGCCCTTTCAAGATAATATTGTAGTTTCTAAGTCAGACTTTCACATTTGCTGGCAAATTAAGAATATTATTGAACTGACATCGGAGTTACTGCTTGTTGCAGAGCCATTAAGTGCTAGGAAGCAAAAGCATACAAGAATTTTACCCAGACAGGAAATATGGCTTTGTAGGAAATTGTCAAGGCCTACATATAATTAACAGTTGCATATTTGCTGGGACTGAAGAGGGAACATCTGTTGTGCTTGAAAGTGACTGGGTCTGTATATAAACAGAGCAATAGTGTCAAGAACAATACCTCTGAAAGCAGGGAGGGTTACAGTACTTGTGAAAAAGCATATTCAAGAAATTCTGTCAGTATAGCTTAGACTAGAATTATGTGCCTATTTCTTCAGGACACATACAGATTTCATTGGAAACAGCTGGGCAGCTGACTTCCGGTTCCGGTTCGCAAAGACTTCAGTTGTGTCTGGAGACTTGTCTCCGCACCGGCTGGGTTTTTCTTCACCAGTAGACCCCTTGTGGGTCAAAAGTTGCCCTGGAGGGGCGATCACTGAGGAGGAGGCTTGCTGGAGACTGTGAGAGGGTGGCAGCTTCTCTCGTGGCTCCAGCTATTTCCTGAGGGCTGACGGAGCAAAAGATCATCCTGTAAGATGGCCGATTACTCTGCTGCACCAGCCGAAAATCACAGCAACATCTAAGCATCAATAGACCCACCGTGGATGATCTGGGTGGGACCTTCTCCTCCTCTCTTCACCCTACTTTGTTCTTTTTTTGCCCGTAAAAGCTCTGTTGGAATCATTTCCCCATCTTGAAAAAGCAGCTTTGGTATGTGTGGGAAAAAAGGCAAAGAACAAAAAGGTTAAAATAAAAAAGTTTAAAGACTACACTTTATTCTTATCTACTTTGGGGTACAGAAAAAAACTTTTTTAAAGAGCTCTACTATCATATTATACTGGAAGATTGTTTCTTTTTCCACCTTTTTCTCTAAAAAATAGAAAAGGGGGGAATGGTGTCTGGAAAAGATGTTTAATTCTATTGAGGACATCTAGTGGCGAGAAGTTAATATTGCAACTGCTGGTTACTGTTTGGAGATGTGATGGACTTTTGAAGAGAAAAGATAAGTGGATGCAGCTGTGGGAACTGTGAGGGTGAACACTGCCTTACTTTTATTAAATACAGCCTCCACTAAAAGAAAAAAAGGCACTCTCTTCAATTATTATTATAATGGAGAAACCTTATTCACAATTGAACTATAAACTTATATTGGAAAAGATCTACGAAGCTACCGAAGAAATATGTGCCACAATCAAAGAGATGTCTACAGAATTAAGAGTCAGGAGCCATATTCCAAACCTTCAAAATGACTTTCAGACAACATCTGACTATTCTACAAACCAAAACATACTAGAAGAGGATTTAATTGAGACTAAAGAGGAATTTATTTTACCCTACAAGCATTTCATCTATACCTTTAAGGATCAGAAAAATCAAAGACTGAGATTTGAG
This sequence comes from Crotalus tigris, assembly GCF_016545835.1. NCBI lineage: Eukaryota > Metazoa > Chordata > Lepidosauria > Squamata > Viperidae > Crotalus > Crotalus tigris. The sequence continues at coordinate 4,172,369 of NW_024096551.1, read as the reverse complement.
CCTTTAAAGCAATGAAGCTTTAAGGATAAGAGAAATAGACGCCCAATGCAGAGGACGGGATGCTTCTTACTGTCTCAAATGATGCTACAAGCAACAAAGAGAGACTTATTGGCTGAAAGGGAAGCTTTGTTATGGAAACCTGCCTAGCACAAAAAAAGGCCAGAATAAGATTGAAAAGTTAAATTCAAAATTATATGTGATGGATCAAAGGCACTGTATAATTATGGATTGATTTAAGGATTAAGATTTGGAGTTAGAAGTAAGAGAAAAATGGGTGATTATTAGAATATATATTTTAAATAGATTAAGAATGTATTATTTGGAATAATAGGTTTATTTGTATAAAACCTATTATTGTAAGCACGTCCTAACTACAGGCACAAAACCCATATCCAGGAACGATGCAGGATTCAACGAAGCAGTACGATTTATTTCGTTACTAAGTTGAAAAGAAAGTCAGCTCTGAAGAACATTTCATTCCCGCGCTCTAAATAAACCCCACCACCACACCCATAGTCCACACCCTAATTATCAATCACCACTCCGCCCACACCACGCCCTCATGTCTGTCAGACCCAGTCTCTTGGTTTCCCGAAAACAGTAAAGCAGTCCAGAACAATCTCCATACGCGTATCTCCGCAAAACACCATCAGCTGGGTGTCGGCAGTCCACTGGTAGTAGCGCCGGCCAATCTGAATCGTAGACGCGCGCTAGGCAATCATCAAATGAGCGTCGGCAGTCCGTGGGAAGTAGTGCCGACCGGTATACTCCCTAAGCGCGCGTCGCCGGCAGATCGTCATCAGCTGAGCGTCGGCAGCGCGTTGGAACCGGCGCCGACCAGCTGACTCGCGGTATTACCGGGAGCGCTTAGCAGCGTGGTCGGTAAGTTGTGCTCTGGGTCTGACATTCGGCCTCCCCTCACCACAGGACCCCCTGGAATAAAACATCACAGGTTAAAGTATCATTGGGATATTGGTATCCGTACATTATTCACCTCCCCCACTAGGCCTCGGCTTATGTGGCCATCTTTTATGGTATCTCCGGAGCAGCCTCGGGGCGAAGACCTGTTCACTCTGCACCCATGAAGCATCGGACAAGGGATATCCCTTCCATAATATCAGGTAGTATAGCTCACCCCCCCGCCATCGTGAATCTACTATATCCTGTATTTCATACTGTCCCGGCGCTACAGGCCCAGGAGGATCCGTATGATTGCCTCTTCCTACCGGCTTTAACAAACTCACGTGGAAGACTGGATGTATTTTGCCAAGGAAGGCCGGCAGTTGTAGTTGTACCGTAACAGGATTAATGATGCGTATTATGCGCAACGGTCCAACGTATTTCGGCGCCAGCTTCTTGCAGGGTACTTGTAACTTAAGGTATTTGGTCGAGAGATACACCTGGTCACCTATTCGGAATTGGGTAGATCTTCTGCGACCCTTGTCAGCTTGTTCCTTTGCTATCTGTCCCGCCTGTGTCAGCGCTTTCTTTACTGTATGCCACACTTGGCTGGCACGGGACATCTAATCTCCTGGTTTCTGGACCAGGGACGTCAATGACTCCCAACTTGATAAGGGATTCAGATCGTAACCATATACTACTTGGAAGGGAGTAAACCCGGTACTCTTATGCACTGCGTTGTTGTAGGCTAGTTCGGCAAAAGGTATATACTCCATCCAATCCGCCTGTTGGTGAGAAACATAGCAACGGAGATATCGTGTAACGGCTGCATTAGCTCGTTCCGCCGCCCCATTGGTACATGGATGGTATGCGGAGCTCAACCCTTGTGTGGTTCCAAGACAGGCTAGAAAGCGACGCCAGAATCGAGCCGTGAATTGTACTCCACGATCTGAGATAATTCGTCGGGGAGCTCCATGTAATCGATAAATGTGTTGTATAAATAGTTTCGCTAGTTGTGTTGCCGACGGTAGCCCTTTGCAGGGTATAAAATGGGCCTGTTTAGAAAATAAATCTATTACTGTCCATATAACTGTGTAACCTTTTATGTTTGGTAACTCCACAAGGAAATCCATGCCAATGTCTTGCCATGGCCTTACCGGATCAGACACAGATTGTAACATCCCCATTGGCTTTTTAGGTATTACCTTCGCCTGTGCACAAACTCTACATTCTTTTACGTATGTTTCGATATCTTTTCTTAAGCTTGGCCACCAGAAGCGCCGTCTCGCTAGATGCAATGTTTTTACGAAACCAAAGTGACCTGCTACCTTGGAGTCATGACATTGCTGATATACCCGACTCCGCAGTTCCTGAGGGATATATAACTTATCCCCATACCAGGCCAAACCATTACGGTGGGTCAATATACCGGGATTTGCTGATATCCAGGGATCAGTTGCTAAAGCTGTTTTTATTTCCTCCTCAAAAGTTACTAGTTTTGTGCAGACTTCTGTCTTTTCGGATTCCCTACCACAATGGGGTATGACAGCTTGAATCACCTGTTCTCTCTTGCTATCATATTGGGGCATTCGGGAGAGTGCGTCTGCTAAAAAGTTCTTTCCACCCGGAACAACCTTTAAACGAAATTTGAAACGTTGGAAATACTGTGCCCATCGGACATGTTTCGGTGCTAGTTTTCTTGGTGTTTGAAGCACTGTTAGATTCTGATGATCTGTCCAAACTTCGAAAGGATGCTGAGCCCCCTCCAACAGATGGCGCCAGGTGGATAATGCCCATTTCACTGCAAAGGCCTCTTTTTCCCACACTGCCCACCGTCGTTCTGTGTCGGTAAATTTTTTTGAAGTGTAAGCACACGGCTGTAGCATGTTGTTCTCATTACGCTGCAACAAGATAGCACCGACGGCCACATCGCTAGCGTCAGCCTGCACTATGAAGGGCTTATCCGGGTCAGGATGTGCCAACACCGGCTCCTGTGCAAACAAGCTTTTTAACTTTTCGAAGGCCTGTTGGCATTCCATAGTCCATTCCAACGGTTGCTTTGGACGAGGTTTTGGTGTTGGTTTTCCCGTGTTTGGCTTGGTACGTAATAACTGAGTCAATGGTAGAGCCACGTCAGCAAAGAATGGTATGAACTGACGGTAAAAATTAGCGAACCCCAAAAACCGTTGTAGCTGACAACGAGTTCTTGGGGCCTGCCATTCTAATACACTGCGTATCTTATTAGGATCCATCTCTATCCCCATCGCGGAAACCCGGAATCCCAAATAATCAATACGGTCTTTGTGGACTTCACATTTTGATACTTTACAGTACAGTTTGGCATCCAGTAATTTTCTCAACACCGTGCGCACTAATCGTATATGGTCCTCCAGTGTATTCGAGTATATAAGTATATCATCTAAGTATACAAGTACACCCCTATAAAGATGATCATGCAGCACTTCGTTAATTAGCTGCATGAACACAGCCGGAGCCCCCTGTAGACCGAAAGGCATCACTTTGAACTGATAACTCCCTAACGGACAATTAAAGGTGGTTTTCCACTCGTCTCCTTCTTTGATCCGGACCCTATAATACGCCTCGCGAAGATCTAATTTTGTGAAAATCTTGCCAGTGGCTAAGTGGGCAAGGAGATCTTTCATCAGAGGTAGCGGATATATGGGTTCTACGCATACCGCGTTAAGTCCTCTGAAATCAACGCATAACCGTAAACCTCCATCCTTTTTCCCCTGAAATATTACAGGTGCTGCTATTTTGGAGCGTGCCGGCTCTATGAAGCCCCTCGCCAGGTTTTTATCAATATACTCCCTCATTTCCTTTAATTCTGCAAAGGTCATGGGATACATTCTGGGCTTAGGCAACTTTGCCCCAGGAATAAGCTCGATAGCACAATCCGTTGCCCTATGGGGTGGCAGAGTATCACACTCATCTTCACTAAATACTGCCGCCAGATCGTTGTACACTGACGGATGCCCGAATCTGTCTCCTTCCAACATGGGTTCTACAGCGCCCAGCCCTTTGTCTTCAATATGATCAGGCTTAGATATTGGCTGAGGACCCACTGGCAATCGCATTCGTCGAGACCCATCCTCCCACCAGATGGTTGGTGTCCACTTATCCATCCAGGCCAGCCCAAGAATAAGGGGTTCAGACATAGAAGGTACCACAATGAATCTGATAACCTCCCAATGACCACCTACATCCATTCTGACTGGCTCTGTTACCAACGTGGTGGGAGCCCCTCCTAGTAATGAGCCATCCACCTGCTCAAAGCGAATTGGGGTTTTCAGTCTAGTCACCCTAATCCCCATCTGCTGTACTACTCCCTTGTTAATTAAACACCGGGTGCAACCGGTATCTAACAATGCTTGAAAAGCCCTCGCTTCTCCAGTAATCGGTCCTGTAAGAGTTACCGGAATGGTGAATGGGATGATAGGTTCACTCACCATTGGATCTTCTACAGGACCGTCCTCGTCGTATTCCTGCAACATGGGAGGATGATCACCAGAAGTTGACTGTATCGGTGTCTGCACCGTTTGGTGGGCTACTCGTGACTTCTCTGCCGTTTTCTGCTGTGTAGACCCTGGTTTGCCGATCGCCGTTGGTGTACCTAGTATTGCCGGTAGCCCGCACTCTGCCGCTCAATGTCCTGGTCGGTTGCATCGGAAACACCTGAAACCGACCTTCGGGCGCGCTGTCTCTGGGGTGGCCTGAGCCGTCCGTCCCGTGGGCTGGTCTTGGCCCCGGCGGGGTGATGATCTATTCTCTCGCCCACTAGACTGCTCCCGCAACCCAATGTCCAATTCCATGGCAGCCTTAAACCAATCCGTCAGGCATCCCCCTATCCCTCTCACTATACATGCTCGTCGTATTTCGTTATCCAGTCCATTCCGAAAGTGGTGAACCAGTAAACGATCTGGCCACGATCGCAGTCTCCCCGCTAATTTCTGGAACTCCCGGATGTAATCTTTTGCTGGTCTCCCTCTTTGTCGCAGCCCCACGAACTGGGCCTCCGCCCATTGTAAACGGGTTGGATCTTCGAATCTAGTGCGTAACGCATCTAGGAAGAGCCCCACATCACCTAGTTCTCGGGCCTGGTCGCTATACAGATCAGCTGCCCAAGCAGCGGCCTCTCCCTGTAAACTCGAGGTGACTGCAACCACCATCGACCAATTGGATGAATATAGAGTGGAATAGCAATCTAGGTGGTTCAGTACATGGCTAAGATAAACTGCCAAGCGATCTGGGTCCCCGTCAAACGTAAGTGTTATCGGGGGAGGGTTCCACACCATGTTCTGAGGCCAGGGGGCTGGCATCTGTCCTCCGTACCGATCGGCGTCCGGGGATGGCCGAGGGCGGATCCCTGCTCCTCCCCCTGTAGGTCCAACGCTCACTTCCTCAGGGTCTGCTGGCCTGTTCCCCAGTCCCCGCACCCCTAACCTATAAGGCGTACGCTCTGTCCCCACCTGCCTTGCAGTAGGATCCCGTAGCGCAAAATGGTCGTCGGGATGCAGATTAAGGTCTATACTGGATCGCTGAAACTGGGAAGCGTAAGGCCGGCTGTCTTTGGCAGGGCTGTGAATAGTAGTGGGGTATATGCGTTCCCCAAACTGGTCTCTGAGAACATCCAACGTGTACTGCCCCGGGACTGTGGAACAGCTCCAATCCTCCTCATGGTCCCCAGTTACCCGGCGCTCCCTCCAACCAGTAAAACTTGGCGCCAACCGTCGCCCACGCCCATCTTCAGGGAGTCCCACCGTCAGGCTAAACCACCATTCGGCCCCCGTATCTACTGGGCGTTGCTGTCGGCTTCGTGAATGCTCGACCACAGGCACACATACTTTTTCTTTCTGCCGAACCACCGGCGCCTCCTCCGCTATACCGCCCGTTGCCAGGCCCTCCAACTGCTCACCAGACTCTTGCGAGTCCTCACCTACGACAGGGTCCTCTCCCTGCGTTCCTTCTGCCATGATGCCCTGTCCCTGACAAGCTCTTGAGCGTTATTAGTAAGTAGGAGTGAGAGCTGACTTAATGTAAGCACGTCCTAACTACAGGCACAAAACCCATATCCAGGAACGATGCAGGATTCAACGAAGCAGTACGATTTATTTCGTTACTAAGTTGAAAAGAAAGTCAGCTCTGAAGAACATTTCATTCCCGCGCTCTAAATAAACCCCACCACCACACCCATAGTCCACACCCTAATTATCAATCACCACTCCGCCCACACCACGCCCTCATGTCTGTCAGACCCAGTATCTTGGTTTCCCGAAAACAGTAAAGCAGTCCAGAACAATCTCCATACGCGTATCTCCGCAAAACACCATCAGCTGGGTGTCGGCAGTCCGCTGGTAGTAGCGCCGGCCAATCCGAATCGTAGACGCGCGCTAGGCAATCATCAAATGAGCGTCGGCAGTCCGTGGGAAGTAGTGCCGACCGGTATACTCCCTAAGCGCGCGTCGCCGGCAGATCGTCATCAGCTGAGCGTCAGCAGCGCGTTGGAACCGGCGCCGACTAGCTGACTCGCGGTATTACCGGGAGCGCTTAGCAGCGTGGTCGGTAAGTTGTGCTCTGGGTCTGACAATTATGTAATGGAATGAAGAAAACTGAAGAAATATTTTAGATCTGGATTGATTTAATAACTAATTGAGTATGTTAAATTAGTAAGATGATGTTCTTGCCTGACAATATGGACGTTATTAGGTATGATAATTAACTGGATGAAATTTGAATTTGGTTCAAAGGGCTGAAATGATTTAAGGTTTGATATTACTTTGTTATTTTGTTATCTTAAAGAGATTGATTGATGGATGGATTATATATGTATAGGATAGACTAATATTTTATTTTAATTAGGAGATATATTGTGTAGTGGAAGAAGAAATAAATGAGATTTGTGATAAAATTAAGGATTTAAGAGATTGAGATTTAGAATACATCTGGAAGGGATACCTGAACTGATAATTTGTTTCTTTAAAGTCAAATTTGATTATGTTAATTGTAAATTCAAAAAGCTCTAAAACAGGTTTAGGATTGTTAGAAATTTAAATTAGAAATGGATTATTTTAAATGTATTAGGTTAATTGAGGGAAATAGAGAGGGAATATTTAATGTATTAATTTGAGTTATTCATATATGTTTTTATTTCTGGATGTTTGATTACCCCAGCACCACAGTGTGTCTTAAGCACTTTGTTCTAAGAACAAAAAAAACCCAATAAAATTTGTTTTAAAAAAAGAAAACAGCTGGACAGCTGACAGGAGGTGGTGAGTGTGTTGAATAAGGGGAGGGAGGAGTCAAAAGCACCAGAACAACAGTGAGACAGAGCAGTTTGATAAAAAAAGTACCCTGATTTGCACAAAGGGAAGAAATAACCTGCTGAGATGGGGCGTTGACTTACCTGAACGCCTTTTCTCAGCACGGAGATGGATAATACACCAATGGGTTGAGACTGTATTCCTGCCCAATCAGATCAGTCAGCCAAAGTTGCCACGCCTGTCTTGGACCACGAGATCCCAGTCTTGACACGAGCGCAGCCATTGACTGACAGTAAGACGTTTTGGCTCAAACTAAATATTCCTTACTATCTATGTTTGGAAGGGTGGGTGTGGATTATCCATCTCCGTGCTGAGAAAAGGCGTTCAGGTAAGTCAACGCCCCTTCTCCAGCACTGGAGATGGATAATCCACCAATGGGACATACCAAAGCCTATTGTCCCTCGGGTTGGGGAATAGACTGGTCCTGTGTGTAACTTTGGTCTAGCACCTGCTGGAGAACCCTCCTACCGAAGGAGGCCTCCACAGAAGAGTATTTGTCGATTTTGTAGTGGCGAATAAATGGAGAGGGCGAAACCCAAGTGGCCGCCCTGCAAACCTCCTCAATTGAAGCTTGCATGGCCCATGCTGCCGAGGTGGCAGCACTCCTTGTGGAGTGAGCCGTGACATGCCTGGGGGCCGGCAAGGCCTCCGCCTTGTATGCCTCAGTGATGCATGCCTTAATCCACCTACCAATGGTAGAGGATGAGACCTTCCGGCCCGTAGAGGAGAGGTGGAAGGATATGAAGAGCGCTTCTGAGTGACGGAATTCCGCTGTACGCGAAATGTAATACCTTAGCGCCCTGCGTACGTCCAATGTGTGCCATTGCTGCTCTAGGGCATGATTTGAGTTTGGGCAAAAAGTCTGGTAGGACTATTTCCTGCGATCTATGAAAAAGGGAGTTGACCTTTGGGATGAAGAAAGGATCTATTTGCAAGACTACCCTGTCCTTGTGAAAGTGACACAGGTCCTTCCTCGTTGAGAGGAAAGCTAACTCGGATATGCGTCGAGCTGACGTGATAGCTACTAAGAATGCTACCTTGTGTGTCAGGTAGCCGATGTCACATGTTTTGAGTGGTTCGAATGGTGCTCTGGTAAGCGCCTGCAATACTCGTGGTAGTTCCCACGATGGGTATCTGTGCACTGTTGGTGGTCTAATGTTCACAGCCCCTTTTAGGAAGGATCGGATTAAGGGATGCTTACCCAAAGGTTCCCCAGGGCTGGCCGAAAGTATTGTTGAGAGGGCGGCGATCTGCCTACGCAGCGTGTTTGGCGCTAGGCCCCTCTCTAGACCGTCTAGTAGGAACTCTAGGATCCTGGGGATTGTAATCTTTTGGAGTGGCGATCCCTGTTCAGAGCACCCTGATTGGAAACTTCTCCACGTGGCCTCATAGATACGGTTCGTGGAAGGGCGCCTTGAAGCTTGTATAACGCTAATTACGCCTTGTGAGCAAGATCCCCTAGTTAAAATTGACCGCTCAAGTGCCAGACGGCTAGTTATAGCCATTGTGGCTCTGGATGGGAGATCGCCCCCTGCCTGAGTGAGATCCTCTCCGGAGGGATCCGCCATGGGTCTGTGCGAGATAGACTCCTCAGGTCTGCGAACCAAGGCCTCCTTGGCCAATATGGGGCCACAAGAATTACCTCGGCTCATTCCCACAGAATCTTGTGCACTACCGCCGGAAGGAGAGGTAAGGGTGGGAATGCATATAGGAGCTCTCTTGGCCAGGGGCTCCGTAACACATCCATCTGTTCTGCTCCCTTGGATGGGAATCGGGAGAAGAAGCGGATCAGTTGGGCATTGGAAGGAGAGGCAAATAGGTCTACCTGGGGAAGGCCGAAGCAGTGGCAGATCTCCCTGAAGATCCTCGGGTGTAGTTGCCACTCCGAGTGATCTATTGTTGCTCTGCTCAACAGATCTGCCTGGATGTTTGTTTCCCCCGATATGTGGTCGGCCTTTATTGAGGCCAGATTTTGTTCCGCCCAGGCTCCCAGTAGAAGAGCCTCGGACGATAGGGAGCGGGGGTGCGTGCCTCCCTGACAGTTTATGTGAGCCTTGGCTGTCACATTGTCCGTTAGGACTAATACGTGGTCGCGTGTTAGGCTATCTTGGAAATGTCTTAACGCTAGGTGGATGGCTCGGAGTTCGAGCCAGTTTATGTTGTGCTGGAGGTCCGCTGTTGACCAGTGGCCCTGTGTCCACCTGGTCGCCAGGTGAGCTCCCCAGCCGAATAGGCTTGCATTGGTTGTGACTACTATTCTGTCTGGTTCCCTGAAGAGTGAGCCTCTGAGAAGGGACGGAGATAGCCACCACCTGAGAGAGTGCCGTACCCCCAGCGGTAGGCTTACCCTTCTTCAGGAGGCGCTGAGCTTCTGTCTCTGAAATGGAAGCATGAACCACTGTAGCTCCCTTGAGTGCAGTCTTGCCCATGGGACGATTGCTATGGTCGAGATCATCTTCCCTAACAGTTGGGAAAGGCAGACCAGCGTCACTGACTGACCGCGGTTTACCTGTCTTACTGTTTTCCTTATGTTGCTGAGGCGTTCCTGGGATAGATACACCTTGCACTCCATTGTGTCTATAACAGCTCCAAGATGTAGTATCCTCGTTGTTGGAGTTAAGTGGCTCTTGAGGAAATTCACTGAGAAGCCATGATCCTGCAGCAGCCCTACTACTAATTTTAGATCCGCCTGAGCATGGCGGGCGGACGTTGATTGGATTAGGATATCATCCAGGTAACACTGGACTCTGACCGGAATGGTCCTTAGGTGTGCTGCCAGAACCGCCAGTATCTTGGTGAACACCCTGGGCGCTGATGAAAGGCCGAATGGGAGCGCTCTGTATTGGAAGTGCTGCCCCCTGTAGGCGAACTGTAGAAACTGGTGGTGAGCCAGAGAGATGGGGATGTGCAAGTATGCCTCCGTGAGGTCGATAGATGTCAGAAAATCCCCTTTTCTTACGCTTCCTAGGATGGAGCGTAGTGTCTGCATTTGCGGTATGTTAGATAGAAATTTAGACTTTTTTAGATCCAGAATGGCTCTCCAACCCCCTGAGGGCTTCGGAACCATGAAGAGGATAGAATAAAATCCCTGGCCTCTCTGGTCCGTAGGCACCGGTTCTACGGCTTGTATGTTTAGAAGGTGTTGAACGGCTTCGTTCATGAGTTTTCTCTTTGTGGGACAGGGGCAGGGGCGGAAGCGGTTTGGGGGATTGGAGAGGAATTCTAGGGAGAGACCGTGACGTATGGTGTCTCTGATCCATACATCCATGGCGGTGGAGTGGCAAACTGTGCTAGCCTGCCCCCTATGGGAAGGTCTGGGAGGGAGTCATCTGGTACGGTGGAAGGGACGGTTGCTCCCCCGAAAGGGCCGTCTTCCTTGCACTTGCCTATGTCTTGTTTCTGTCTATCCATCTGTCTTTCCTACCTATCCTGCCTAGGTTGGAAAGTTTGGGAAGTTTGGAAGTAATTGAACCTGGTTTCTGCGCGAAAGGATTGTTTCCCTCCGAAGAAACTGGGTCTCCTGTCCTGTTTCTTACGAATGTGTTTGAGGACCTTGCGCTTGTCCTTGTTCTCTTTAGGTAGGGCGTTAGCGCCTCTCCAAACAGTTTGGCCCCTTGGTAGGAAGCCGAAGCCAATTTCCACTTGGATTTGGCATCGGCCTGCCAATTTTTTAGCCAGAGAAGGTGTCTGCTCGTGATGTTTGATGCTATTGCCTTGGCTGAAAATTTGGTCACTAAGAGTGTCGCGTCCGACGCATATTCCGTGGCTGCTACCATCTTGCTGAGTTCCTGGTGGGTACGGATGTCCTCCGCAGGAACTCGGCCCTGTAATTCCCAGAGCCAACAAAGTGTGGCTCTGGTGAAAAAGGAGGTGGAGGTAGCTGCCCTGGTAGCCCATGCTATTGCTTGGTGTGTTCTTCTATAGGCGGACTCAACCTTTTGGTCCTCGGCCTTAAGAGCTTCTGCAAAGTCTCCTGATATGGCTGTGTCCAATATCAGGGGTCCTATGGGCTCGTCCACCGCAGGTATCTCCAAGGTTCCCTCCAGCTTCCTGGCTACATTAAATAGCCTCTTCTCCGTGTTGCTGGGAAGAGGTAGGGAGGCTGGTGCTGATCACTGTTTCCTTATTGTGTTTAGGAATAGGATCGGACATGGTATGTGGTGTTGAGTGGTTACCTTTTCGGCGAACCTTGGATCAGCCACCGTGTTGACTGTGATGGGTTCCACTGCTGTCCCCTGACCAAGATGAGCTGTGGCCTCAGCCTTGCGCAGAATGGTGACAAAAAGAGACGGGTTAAAAAGGCCATTAAATAAAGGCACCTGAGGTGAGTTGTCCTCCTCCTCGGACATTTGGATCTCCTGTGACGTACCTGGTTGGTCAAGGTAAGAATCCTCGGAGATCGACGAGTCTGAGAGGGAAGAGGGGTCCTGTTGGTCCTCTGTTTCCTCCCGATGTCTCGATCTATGCCTTTGCGGCTTGGGCTTGGAGGCCTGAGCCCTGGACTCAAACGAGCAGTCTACCGCCTGTGCTATCAAGGTAGCTAGTAGGTCCCCCGTCAGAGCAGGAGGGTTAGTCATTACCTGTGTCCCTGCTGGTGCCATATTTAGCGTGGTCACCGGAGGCTCTTGTGTCCTACGTGGTGAAGGGGATCGGGAAAGCGATGAGAATTCACCTATCCCGCCTCTTGCTGGAGACTGAGATGAATCCCCAGTAGACCAAACGCCCAGTGGAAATGAAGAGACCCCCAGTGGTAGTTCGGAAACTATTCCCCCATTCTGGCTCTTTTCAATTCTGGCCCTTTTCTGGGCCCTGTTGAATTCTTTTTCCAGGGCTTGGTGCCTTCTGATTGCCTGTTTGTCTGCCTTCCTGGATGACTTCTTTGCAGCCTTGATTCTGGAGGCTGCAGAAGCTTCAGACCCCTCTGAAATGGGTGTTCAAGAGGTTGAAGGCAAGGCTCCCGTGGAGGGAATGATAGCTTCCTCCATTCTCCTCTAGTGCAGGGTCATGACAGGGGAACCCCGGTAGTAGGAGAGCATCTACTCTGAGTAAGGACAAGCGCACTGCAGGGGGCGCCTGGAACTCAGGAACAGACTCTGTGATTGGTCTGAGTCAATTGCCGTGCACGGATAAGAACAGGCACACTAATGGGGATGCCTGGAATCCGGCTTAGGCTGCAGTGGGTGAGGACAGGCATGCAACTGGGAATGCCTGGAACCCACCACTAAAATCCCGAAACTTACGGGCCACTAGTGGGGAGCCAAGGCAACTTAATTAAACTGGATGTGCAAACACAGGCACTTAGCTTGTTTTAGGCAGAGAGGCACCAAGCTCTGTAATGAGAAGTTGTGAAAGGCACTTATCTAGCTCTGCTTAGGCTTAACCAGCTTGCTGCTTAAATGCTCAAATGGCCAGGGAGGTCCGTAAAGGGTCTTATGACTCCTGTCCTTTTTCTAGTGGCCGATAAAGATTGCGGAGAAAATTCCTGACCACGCATGTGTATTTGCTTGCCGTGCATGCTCAGTGGTGTCCTTTATTCCAAAAAAATGGCCGCCGCAGGCCCAGGGTTACTGCGCATGCGCTCAAAATGGCTGCCGCGCCTGCGCAGAAAGCCTTCTCTATTACCAGATTCCACGTGTGTCGGAACAAAGAGATCACGCGTGCGCTGAGCTTCCCTGGTAATGGCGGCTGGTTTAAAGTTCCTCAGAGAATGCCTGGCAATTAAAGGGACGGCGCTCCACTTTCCAGCAGGATCGCGCCGCTTGAAAAGGGCTCCACGGCTGCCTCCTCCCTCACTTGCGCCCCCCCCCACTAGTCCTCCGCTACCTCCGCGAGTTTTAGACTTTAAGTTTTAAGTTTAAAAGCCTCAACTCAGCCGATCGGTTTTTTTTTTTTTGAACTATTGGCATGGAAATAGTTGGGGCTTGGGTTAGGGTGGGAGTCTGAGGGAATCCCCCCCTTTCTAGTGGAGGATATCCCTCTGGGAATTCTGGATTTCAGTTAGTAATTGGTAAGAATTTTAAGTAATTTAGTCAATTAAATCCAATTAATTTAAGTTAACCTAACTCTCAGCTACTGGAAAATAATCCACCAATGGGAGAAAACTATACCTGCCTAGGAGCCAAAGTTGAAACGTCTGAATCCTGGGCAAGATCAGTCAAGAGTGGGATCTCGTGGTCCAGGACAGGCGTGGCAACTTTGGCTGACCGATCTGATTGGGCAGGAATACAGTCTCAACCCATTGGTGGATTATCCATCTCCAGTGCTGGAGAAACATGTATCCAACACTCCTTTGTTATTAGAAGAACAAAAGGAGCTTTGCTCTGACCAGTGTTTCTCAACCTTAACAGCTTTAACATGAACAGATTTCAACTCCCAGAATCCCTAGGCAGCATGTTAGGAGTTGAAGTCTGCACATCCTGAAACTGTTGAGATTGAGAAACACTGCTCTAGAGAAAAGGAAATGAAGAAAATAAAAAAATATACTCTGCATTCATGTCTCTCCAAGACATATTCCAAGCCAGCAGTTTTTGCAGCTTGGTTTACCCTTTTGAGCAGGCACTAAAACCATGCCTTTTGAGATCACAGCTCAGCAATGGCTACCATATTCTCCCTCTGCTGCCTTGGCACAAAATCAAAAGGCAGTTCTGGAGCCAAACCTTTTGGCTATATTTAGTGTCTTGATGCATATTATTCAGTATGAAATTAAAAAATTACACATTAGAAATTATTTAATACAGGACTTCTTTACTTTTCAGGGTCTTCTAACTCTCCAGTAGTAACATACAAAAAAATTATGGCAAACCTTTGAATGAATGAGTTTTGTCCAATCTATGTATGTCTACTTAGCAAAAAAGGTTTCTGTCAAATCCAAAGAAAACTAGAAGAACAAATAGAGGCTAATTGTTCTCCCAGATAATTAGCACAAAGAGCAAAGGCTAAGGATCTTACTGCACTACATTTTAGTACAAAATGAACACTTTGCAAGTGTCTTGTAAAAATTCTGACACTGCTAGAAATGACTGAATTCCATTAATTAGTTGGAATATTAGTGCAAATCTGATACATACACTAATTTAAGGCAATGAGGCACAACTCTGATAATGGAAGGCAATTCTAGAGTACACTGCAGTGAAACCTAAATCAGCTGCAAATAGAGTTAACAGGTGTTCATTTAAATTCTACACATGAACTTCTGCACTTAACTAGACTGGGGTAATTTTCATTCAATTTATTATTGTACTGCAAAGTCAAAAAGTGCCTCTTGAAATTTATAAAAGTTTTGAAGGTTCTCATCTGGCCGCAATCATAAAATCAATCATAATATCTAGAAAATAGAAGACATCTATATGATGTCTAATGGAAGCAAAAGATTTCATTGGATTATATTATTGGCTGGGTTTTATAAAGTTGTAATCTAAATAATCCTAAAGATACCAGGTTGTCTACTACTGGTCTATTCAAAACTGGCAACAGTGCAAATTGTGTCTCAGAATATTATTTAAGGTCATAAACAGACTATGTTTTAATGCAGGAAAAAGCGGCTATCCTAAATACATTTACTACAGAGCATATACTTTGGCCAACGGATCTCAATGGAAGGTGATACAATAAAGGAAATTGAACGGTGTGTTAAATGTGGTTGGCAGGCATTCGGTAAGCTATGCATAATTTTCAAAAACCTGCCCCCATGCCTGAGGAGAAAAGTTTTCAATCGGTGTGTTCTACCTGCTCTAACATATGCCAGTGAAACATGGACAGTAACCTCACAATCAAAACAAAAGCTAGGAGTGATGCAAAGAGCCATGAAAACATACAGGCTCGGCATTATAGGACAAGGTAGAAAGATCTGCACATGGATTAGAGAACAAACAAAGTATAAGATATCATCAAGAGAGTAAAAGAATGGAAATAGAAATGGGCTAGTCACATAGCAAGAAGAACTGCGGCAGGTGGACCAAGGCAGTCATAGAATGGATCCCATTTGATAAAAAGCATCTCCACAAAAGAGACCTAAAACAAGAAGCGATGACATCAGCAAGTATTGCGGGCCCAATTAGCAAAAGAAAGCCCCGGACCATATTGGTTGGAAAGCATGCGGGAGAGGCCTTCATCCTACAATGGATAGACAATGGCTAAAATGATGATGAATGATGAGACTGTATTGAAGAAAGATGGTCTTCTTCTGAATCACAAATGTATTGGGTCCTTGCTAACTCTTGGCATGTAGAAGACAGAATATTCTATCTAGATTAATATTGCATATTGTGGATAATCCATGCAGTTCACTCTTCTATGCCAGCAGCTGAATAGAAATAAGAATGAAGCATCACACATTTAAAACATACTGCATTCATTTTCTTCATAACAAAAATGACAAACTAAATAAAAATCCATCAGAAGCAAAATGTATTTTGAAGTTATTATAATTACTGAGGTCAGTATATGTTTAAATAAAGCTTAAAAAGATGCCCAATCATAAAGTATGCTTCAAAATTTTATTGACATGTACATATTTTAAACAAATGGAATGTTACTTAAAATGTATAGCCTTGATCAGTAAAATAAAAATAATTGTATACTTCCAGACTAAGTAGATGTACCTTAAAAAAAAATTCAAGTAATTTTCCCCAATCATATAACTCATTTTAAAAAAAATCAAATATATTTTACATTCAATATTACTAATTACATTCTTTTATCAACAGAATGAAGGAAGATTTCTTGCTTATTGTCATCACCAAATATTATAATGTTTCTCATTAAATTATTCATTCTCAAAGTCTCATTTCCCATTTTGTGGAAATAGTTAATTTGAACTGCTGATTTTCAGTAGGTTCTTTCAACCATCCAAATAACTTCAGGGAAGGTTAAAAAGTTCATACTCTTCACCAGTCTAGTTATTCCTTAATCATCCTCTCACATTTAAAAGTTGGTTTGGCAATTTAGTTTCTTCAAATGTATACTCTAATATCTTTGTATTATTTTTCAAATTATTATGTGTATTTAAGACTAGTAGGGAGGTGACATTAGAGTTCTTGTTAAACCAAAATCACATTTCAATCCCACTTTAATGAGTGCCTATATAAGGCATTCACAGTTCCCACAGTTTCAAGAAAACATTGGAAGCTTTTTAGGAGTTTCACAATAAGAAGATAAAAAAAGATAGCTTTCCTAAATTTGTTTACTGTTACAAATCCTTGCCCACAATATATATTACCATTTAAGTTCTGGCTATATTACACATTGTGCTACATTGTGATTTGTTTAACCATGTTTTTAAATAAATCATATTTGGCTGGTCTTAAACACTACAATAATTCTTGTCATAGTGTGCAAATCACAACATTTGAATTGACACAGCATGCAAATCCCAAACCAAAGAAATCATGCTTAATAGAATGTATACCACTTTCAGCTATACCAATGTGTACAGTGAGGTGGCCAATAGTTCACATGAATTAAGGAGATATTTCCAAATTCTCTGCAACCCAGTGGCTCATTGGTAAGCAATAAATAAACAAGATCAACATGAAAAAAGATTATCTGAAAATCAGATTTGGAAACCACAGATTATATTTTTCCAAAACCATCATTGCAGTTTGTGTAAACAATCTGTTGAAATTGTTGCCAGTATTTAAAAGTCGGGGTGTCAAAACATGGGAAAGTGTTGAGTCAGGATGCTCTTTATAGATCTTGTAAACAGAACAATCAACAATTGATTGGCCCCTTTAGATAAATTAATCTATGAAATCAATTAAAATATTCTTAATTTCTGCCTTGTTAACACCTCAATATAATTGCATTTAGGATATTAAAGGCAATCCATGGTAATCTACAATTTAATAAATAGTTCACAACTAATTAGAACTATTTTAATTTTTTAATCTTTTTTCAAGACCTGAAGCAAGACTTGATAGCTTAAAAATACACCTGGGCTGATAACTTGTACAGATAATTATTGCATGGTATTAATGTTATTTCATGGAATAACCTCTGCTGGACATCTTGTTGTGTCAATTTATCAAATATACAAACCAGCAGCCTAAATAAATACTGTTGTTTTCCATTTGTTCATAGCAACCTTTTCCAACTTTATGGCTCCAAGTGTGCTGGAACAACTTAACACTAGGTTGAGATAGTTATTTAGAATTTAAGAGTGTTGCTCTTCAGATGTGCTAGTATTATATCAGGTTGAAATAGTTTAACTTTCAACATAAAGGCATTAACTAGTCTACATGTAGATTTCAGTCTCCTATGTATTCCCATCCTCATGCAGAGAAAAGCAGGCTAACTCATTTATATATCTCAACCAGAGAGAACAATGACTGAGAATAACATAACCAATTTTTGAAATAATGTTGCTGGTGCTGCCCTCTTATGGTTTTGCTTCTAACACCTTCTGGACCTTTATACTATACCCTATGGAGATTCCCAATCATCTAGGCAATGGATGTCCCAAAGATGCTTTTTCCAAAAGGCAACTGGACTTTTTTCCTTTGAAAACGTTTCGCTTCTAAAGAGGCTTCTTGGATGAGAAGTGAAATGTTTTCAAAGGAAAAAACCAAGACAGTCCCTTTTGGAAAAAGCATCTTTGGGACTCTCAATGCATTGCTGCAGGAAAAGGAGCTGTGTTCTGGTCCTCACATCCTACCAGGACTATATGTGTGTGCATGTTTGTTTCAATGAATAGATGGGTAGTGTGTGAAGAAGTGATAATGAAAGGAAGAAGGAAATAATAAAAGTAGTATCTACCATTTAGAATTTGGCATCAACTCAGCCAGATGTGGCCTCTGGCAACTTTCTCATGAAAGAATGTACCTTTTGATTGCTAAGTGGTTATCATTACAGTTACTACAGTTCACCCAGTGAACTATGGTTTGCAGTAGGCCTGATCTTCTAACTTACATGGTTTTACCCTAGGCCTGTAAATCTCAAATTCATTTTATTAGTGAATTAATTTAGAACAATGCTTTTTGATTTTTCTGTCTAGTAAGCAGAGCAGTATATTTAATACAAACTCTTTAACTTTCACATTTCTTTGTAGGATTTGTTCAAAAAATCCAGAATATCTGAGGAAGACTATCCCTATTACATAAGTAGTGGCAGTTAAAATAATAGGGAAAGAAACTCTCTTCCCTTATAAGGCATTGGTTTGGGGATCAGGATCAATTTGAGAGTTGCACAAAGAAAAAATAAATTATTTCAAACAAATAAAATGAAGGGATGAGATAATTAGGAAAATTCAAATAAATATCTGATTCTCAAAAGTATTTTGTATCCAAAAGTTTGTTTTATTTCTAGTTACATGTCCTTTTTACTTGGCTCTGGCTGATCTCAGTATTTTGCACCTGGTTCTTAAACAGTCGATCCAGTTAAAAAACAAATTAAATCTCAAAATTGCAAAGTTCTCTCATCCCCACACTACACTACACCAATATTATGTTTTAATTAAAGTTGTCTTAGATGTTCTGAATAAAAGAAAAATCTTTCATATTTTTGGTTTTGTTTTGCGAATTTAGTGCTGAAAAATGAAACAAACCTTTTAGAGAAAAACCAATGAATAGGAAAAGACTCAGGTTCTTGCCACTTGTCCCTCATGACTTCTTTCCTGTAAATAACCCTTCTTGGGTTGTTGTTCGTTTTTTGCACATTGCAAGCAAATGTGGTTTGGGAATTTCATGCTTGCTGGACATCAATTTCTGACCACTATGTAATATTGAACCAGAGAAGGAAAAAAGAATATTTTTTTCTTTCTGAAGAAAGTAAAGTTTGCTGGCTATAGCATTTAATACATATGTACACTGCAAAAGACATTCTTCATGAATTTAATATTTGGTTTAAAATTTTAAGAATTGTGAATGTACAGCAAATGTATGAAATATTTCTATATGCACATGAATTATGTGCAATATAACAGCAGTAATTAATAACAATAATAGTCAACAGAAATTTGTTTTTAAATGATCTTAGGGGAACAGAATACATAAATATAATGAAATAATCTGATTACACAACTTATTTTTCTCATTTTAAGTTTCATGTTAAGTTTCCATCACCTTTATTAAATACTTTTTCATGTTGTCACAAACTTTATAAGATATTTTAATTGCTTCTAAAAAACATCCTCAAATATATTAATGGCTCATAATTTTATTTGATGAGCTTCTTCTCTATCCTATCAGAGAAAGCCCATTTTACAATTTATGATAAGACACAATTGTGTAGTAAAGTATTATAGATTCAAGAATACAGGCAATATACCCAGAAAATATGTAAGCCTGTTTATATCAACAAGAAGCGCATATGACTGGGTATAGGATTACAGTTAATATTAGCAATGACATTGATGCAAATTATTATAATCTGCTATGACCAGCCATTGAGATATAGTAATCTCCAATACAAAAGTTAAAAAAAGGCCAGACATTATCCCAATGAAACATTTCATCTTCCCTATCTTTGTGACTACTGAACTTAAGGAAAGGTGGCCTGGTAACTGTGATAGTATAAGAAAATAACTACCTGAAACATTAAAAATATAATACCCGTTAAATTAGCTTGACTGGCAGCATTCTGAAAGATGTTATTTGCCATGTCCCTATCAGTTTTTTAAAAAAATATTGCATAGCTGTTAGATTATGCATTTTCAAAAAAATTACTGCATTAATATTTACAATGTATTTTATTATACAGAAATGAGAAGAGATTATGGATTTCAATAACTCTAATTGGATCAAGAATATTAATTCAGAATTAGCCTTGATTGCATTTTGTTCTTTGGGCTGCATTGTGACAAAGTTTTACTTACAAAATTTTCAAAGATTCAAAGAAAGAACATTGCATTATTTTCCATAAAAATGTGAACAGCATATTGGATGAAGAATTTCTGTATCTCATAGTTTGTCTTCTCCTTTACTGTGAGAAAAAAGAATAGGTGATTCTAAATAAAAAATGGCATCTTCCTTGTAAAATGTTCCAGACTGATGTAGAACATACAGCTTCTGTTCAAGGAATTATGTCAGAGCATTCTGCTTTTAAAAAAATGAAAGTAACTTTGGCCTATAAATATAAAATATCTATGAAGTTTGTGAGAGAGAATTTTTCCAGGATGTGCAGCATTTTCAAAATCCCTGTGATGCCTTTAGATGAGCATTTGGTACACTGAGGATCCAGCTTTGCATCATTTGTCCCATGCTTGTTCCATCTTCTTCTTTCTCACTCCAAAATGAACACAAGTTCACTTTTAGATTGACTTCTAATGATGGAACTTCACATCTATTACTTCTGGTAAGCAGTGTAAGAGACTACAAAAGATTAACAAACACACAATTATATTTCTTGAGAGTAAAATACATTTTCTAAATCACAGTAGTATCTATCGGGACATCTGATATTCAGGTATTTAAAAATAATTATAATTAATTCTCTTGAACTTATTCTTTAATATTAATAGTTTTGAGAAATAATTATTTTCACTTCAGCATATGGCTAATATCTTTGAACATGACTTCTTTATTTGTATGTGGTCTATTCCCAAAGGCTCTGGTCTGGACAGACAACAATCAAGATCAGTATAAGATAGCTCCACATGTAATATAAAGAAAATAAACAAAATCATGAACCCACCTTTGCTCAAACATCTTCTACTCCTATGTTAAATGAAATAACTAGATCTTAACTGCACTTCTGAAACCAGGAAGAAAAGAACAGATCTGGTCTCCATTAAGAAGAAATTCCTAAGCATGAAGGTTAAGATAGAAACCTTCTACTTCTGAATCAACTGTGGCTTTTTGGACTATAAGTACTGGAACCCTTGGGGATATCTATACATTTCAAGATTGTATAGAAAATTCTAGTAATTTGGTTGTTACAACTCTGTGAAGTAAATTTGTTTATTTAGTCAAACTTATGGCTATCTTAATTGGAATCACAACGTTTGACTGAGTAAGAGAAACTGACTGACCGAATATATCTCTTTATTCAATATCAATCATATCTATATTTAAGGGTAGATAATTCTACCATAACTAGGCATTGGTTACAGGTAATCTGCGGTACATTAGTTAGGACTGCCACCATATTTTTAAAAAATATACTGCTAATACAATATTACAATGCAGCAGCAATACAATACTTCATGAAAATATCAATAGTAGAAAATTCCTTCAAGCTTGCTTGCTTGAAGCATTGCTTGAGCAGGGTCCGTAAGATTATCTGGGACACTACACATCCTCTTCATGACCTGTTTTCCTTGTTACCTTCTGGGAGGAGGCTTCATGGTATCCGAAGCAGAACATCCAGATTCAGCCAGAGTTTCATTCCATACAGCATTAACCTTGGGAACTCTCAAGCTTCCTCCTTCCGTTATATATTCAAGATGGACAATATTTAATATTTATTTGCTACGTATATGTAGGGATGTGGGTCTATACATATGTTGTTCATAATATGTTTAGGTGTATGTCATGTATGTGTTTCACTTTGAGAGCGGACAACTAAATTTCATTTTTGATGTGTGCCATCATGCCCACAGTATAAAAATGACAATCTTATCTACCTATCTCTTTATTTCCTGCCTTTTTTGTTTTTATAAATTAGTCAAGGTAAGGTGGTATACATACCTAATATTCCCTTCTCCTGTTTTACCTATAACAACCCTGTGAAATGAGTTGGGCTGAGAGAGTGACTGGCTCAAAGTCACCTTCAGATGGCTTTTGTGCTTAAGGCTCCTGGTTTCTAGCTGGCGCCTTAACCAGTAGACCAAATCAGCTCTTTTTTGCGGCAGCATCAATAGTTTACATCTCTAACTCTATGCTTTTTGTTCCAATTGGATACGAAAGCTATAACAGTATATCAGTGAAGCAAGAGGTTTTTTCCCTTTCTCTTCTGGGAAAAAGTGCAAAGAAGAGCAATTAAGATGATCAAAGGCCTGGAGACAAAAACAAATGAAGAACAGTTGCAAGAATTGGGTATGGCCAGACTAGAGAAAAGAAAGAATAGGAGTGGCAAGATAACAGTATTCCAGTATTTGAGGGGCTGCCATGAAGAAGAGGGGATCAACTTATTTTCCAAAGTACCAGAAGGCAAGACAAGAAACAATGGATGGAAATTAATGAAGGAGAGAAGCAACCTGGAATTAAGGAGTAACTTCCTATCAGTGAAGACAATTAACCAGTTTGTCTTCAGAAGTTGAGGGTGCTTCATCACCGGACGTTTTTAAGAAAAGACTGGACAGCCACCTGTCTGAAATGGTATAGGGTCTCCTGCTTGAGCAGACGGTTGGACTAAAGACCTCCGAGATCCCTTCCAGCCCTATTCTGATTCTAAAGTTTAAACCATGGCAATCAAAACATCCATGTGATACATATGTGGCTTCTTTTATATCTACTATCTAGGACAGGGGTGTCAAACTCAATTTCACCGAGGGCCGCATTAGCATTGTGATTGCCCTTGGGGGGCTGGGTGGGTTTGGCCAGAGTGGGTGCAGCCTACTGGGTGGGCGTGGATGGAATGGGTGTGGCCTACTGGGTGGGCGTGGCCAGTTCTACATCATTCGCGTCAAGGGGGCCTGGGCAGGAGTGGGACAGATCTGAGGGTCTCTGGAAGAAGGGGGTGGGACCGGGGCAAGTGCCAAGGCATGGTCCACCGGGGCAAGTGCCAAGATGGCCACCACAAAATTGTATATTGGCTCCCGGCTGGCCTGGGCCAGGGCCAAGGCAGCAGAGGCCGTTCCCTCACTGTTTCCAGGATGGCTTTGCGGAACACATGAAACCACTTCGCGGGCTGCATCCGGCCCCCGGGCCTTGTGTTTGACATGTCTGATCTAGGAGATATACAATATAATTAAAGAGTCTACAGTTAAAAGAGATGCTTGTATTGTACCTGAATTTCTGATACAATACCTGATAACTTGTATTATACCTGAATTAAAACTTTTTTTACATAAATATTATACCAGAAACAGCAGCAGGCATTCAAAATTTGAATTTCTCATTTCAAACATACTGCTTTTTTCCTTCAGAGTGTAAGTTTTTGGATTAAAAAAAAGAGAAGTTTGCTTACAATATCACAGTGATCCCAGCAAGAAAAATTCATTAAATCATGGCAAAGATCTTAGAGATTACAAATTAGTTCTGAATAGACTAACTGACATTGCTCAGGTAGCATCCCTTCTTTAAAAAGGAACTGGCATATGGAATTCATGACAATAAAATGCAGTACATCCTATTGTTATATACACTTTGTGTACCATTACAAACAGAACAATATACAGGTAGGCCTCAGCTTAACAACAGTTCATTTAATGACTGTTCGAAGTTGCAACAGTACCGAAAAAAGTGACTTATTACCATTTTTCACACTTACAACCATTGCAGCATTCCCATAGGCAGATGAACAAAATATAGATGCTTGCAAACTGATTCATATTTATGACAGTTGCAGTGTTCCAAAATCATGTGTTCACCTTTTGCAAATTCTGACAAGCAGAGTCAATGGGGAAGCCAGATTCACTTAACAACCATGTTACTAACTTAACAACTGTGACAAAAGGTTATAAAATGGGGCAAAACTCACTTAACAAATGTTTCACTTAGCAACAGAAATTTTGGGCTCAATTGTGGTTGTAAATTGAGGACTACCTGTAAATCAAAAGAGAGCTAATAGTAACTCAATTATTAGTCGACATTACATTAAAAAGAGTAAGAAACTAACAACTCTTACCTTTAAAAGCAGCAAACTTGGTGATTAATCTGAAGGATGCTCAGGACAAGATCTATTTACTTCAAACCATTCATCTATGCATCTACGGAGCGACAAAAGGGAGAAAAATTCAGGCTTAAATATGAGAACTTATTTATAATATATTTTAAATTTTGTTAAAATTGACAATTAAAAGTGCCAATTATTGATTTTCAAATAAATATTTTTGCTACTGTTAGGTATCATTAGGAAAACTATATAAATAAATGACTTTTAAAAAGTTAATTGGTTTTAAAGAAATAAATAAAACAATATGTTGCATCTCATGCATTCATAAATAGCTATGTTTCACTGAACAAGCTTTGTGGGCCTTAACGCCTAATCAAATTGAAGTAGTCCTTGATTTACAACCACAACTGAGAATGGAAATGTGTTCTAAATCACTGTAATAAGGTTGAGTCACCATGTGACTAAAGAATATTATGAATAGTTTTATGATAATCTTTAAGCAAATCACCTGGTTATTTACATATTTATTTATATCCCATCTTCATTATTTTTAAAATAATTCAAGGCAGCAAACATATCCAATACACCTTCCTCCTCCTATTTTCAAGTGGTCGTAAATCTGAATCCAGCTTATCCAATGAATAGCAGTATTTTTCAAATTAAATGATAAAAAGTCACAAAAAGTAATCATGTGACTACACGGTCACTACAACTGCAAGCCCATTGCCAACCACCAAAATATTAACACATGATTGTGGGAATGGTATGGCAATCAGAAATTTGAGGAAGTTTTTTTGAGTCTGTCATAACTAATCTTAAAAGTTGAGAACTAAGTGCAAAGGAGGGCAAGGTGAGCCCTGCAATTCATCCACCACCCAGAATCCACTTTCACTTGGTGAAGTGATCGCATCAATGTTCTGTTCACTGTGGTCCTTGGCCTAAGCACTCAACTAAATACTTCATCCATTGAAATGCTGTCCATCCTTCCGACATATGTGTTGTATATGCAGCAACCAATATTTTAAAGCTACTAATATAATGTAATGAGAAAGCAAGTGTCTTCTCCCTTAAGACCTGTATTAAGTATTTTAAAAAGTCTGTGCGAGAAGGATAGGGAGACAGAGACGGAGGGAGAGCGGGAGAGAATAGACACCAAATCCCTGGATAAATACTCTAAATTGTTTCAAATATATATGGTCTCCAAGAGAACACAGAAAACAGGACAATTTTTTAAAAATAAATGCGTCAATATTTACATAGGTAAACCTTTACAGCTTTTATCTTACAGTATCTTACTGCATTATATTATCAGGTATCAAAAATGACATATTTATGTTTGAACTGAAACATTAAATAAACCAATGAAACATGTTCATAATTGAAGGATTTGACAGTTCATTTAATGCAGACATAGTTAGAAAAAAAAATAATATACAGGCACAAACCAACAGAACTTTTAAACCTCCCTCTACTCTTATCTGTCTGAAGAATTTGGAGTTGCTCCATAAAGGAGGGATAATATGGAAGCAGGAAAGACATGGTAGATATGATGGATGCTGCCTACATGCCTTTAAATATAGTCCAAAAGTTAGTTCTTGAATTATATTTTGTATGCACTCACCCTTTATGATATATACATAAACAAGGCAATCGTGCTATTGTATCCCCTTGCTGCAGTTCCTCCAAGCATATTGCACATTCTCCAGCATCTTTACTCAGGACATCTTCTATAGAAACAGTTAAATTAACATAGACACAATAGTTATATTTTTTAATGATACTTTGTTTTTTAAAAATGAAATGCTTCATGTTTAAAACCTAATCATGTTATTCAAAAAGTTATATTGCAATTTGGTTTACAATAAACATAATGCTTCACATTCTTATGGCTGTTAAAAGAATAACACAGACATCTGCAAGATGATTTTATGAATGGAACACTCTTGTTCAGTTAATCCACCATATCTTCTTCCAGGACATTTCATTCTATTTCAGCAGCAAAAAACTGTATTCCATTGTCATGATTAAGTTCAATTTCATGGAGATATTGCCCCTATTAAGGGTTTCCTCTCATTTTCTTTGTGGGAATGATTACTTTGACTACACATGTTCCACAAAAAGAAGTAATAATAATAGTAATAGTAATAGTAATAATAATAATAATAAAGTTGGAAGGGACCTTGGAGGTCATCTAGTCCAACCCCCTACTCAGGCAGGAAACCCTATACCATTTCAGACAAATGGCTGTCCAGTCTCTTCTTAAAAACTTCCAGTGTTGGAACATTCACCTCTTCTGGAGGCAGGTTGTTCCACTGGTTAATTGCTCTGTCAGGAAGTTTCTCCTTAGTTCTAGGTTCCTTCTCTCCTTGATTAGTTTCCATCTGTTGCTTCTTGTCCTGCCTTCAGGCACCTTGGAAAATAGCTTGACTCCCTCTTTGTGGCAGCCCCTGAGATATTGGAATACTGCTATCATGTCCCCCCTCATCCTTCTCTTCATTAAACTTGACATACCCAATTCCAGCAGCCTTTCCTTATATGCTGTAGCCTTCAGTCCCCTCATCATCTTTGTTGCTCTTCTCTGTACTTTTTCTAGAGTCTCAACATGTTTTTTACACCGTGGTGAGCAAAACTGGATGCAGTATTCCAAGTGTGGCCGTACCAAGGCATTGTAAAGTAGTATTAATACTTCACGTGATCTTGATTCTATCCCTCTGTTAATGCAGCCCAGCACTGTGTTGGCCTTTTCGGCAGCTGCAGCACACTGCTAGCTCATATTTAAGTGATTGTCTACTAGGACTCCGAGGTCCCTCTTACAGTTACTACTACTGAGCAAGGTAATCCCTATACTATACCTGTACATTTGGTTTTTCTTGCCTTACTTTTTTCACCATTGAATTTCATTTTGTTAGATAGCGCCCAGTGTTCAAATCTGTCCAGATCCTCCTGTATCCTAAGCCTATCTTCTGGAGTGTTGGCTATTCCTGCCAGCTTGGTGTCATCCGCAAATTTGATGATTTCCCCATCTATCCCCTCATCCAAATCATTGATGAAGATGTTGAAGAGCACTGGGCCCAGAACAGAGCCCTGGGACACCCCACTACACACTTCCCTCCATGTAGATGTGGTTCCATTGAGTACCACATGCTGAGTACGGCCGGTCAGCCAGTTACGGATCCATCTGGTGGTGATGCTGTCTAACCCACATTTTTCTATCTTATCAAGTAGTATGCCTTATTGAAGTCCAAGTAAATTATATCCACAGCATTCCTCTAGTCCACTGATTTTGTCACCTGGTCAAAGAATGCAATAAGATTTGTCTGACATGATCTGTTTTTGACAAACCCATGTTGGCTTTTAGTATTGACTTTGTTTGTCTCTAGATGTTCACTGATTCGTTGTTTGATTATCTTTTCCAGTTGATCAAAAAATTGAATTTATTATATAGAGAAGATATAATTGAAGTAACAACTTGTATATGTATAAACTCTGTTCAGCAGATACAACTCTTTTTATTATTATTCCCTAGAAGTCATGTTACTGTTTTGTATTTTATCTATTGGTTTGTCCTATGTTAATATAGTTTCTTCTCATCATAGCTGATCTAGACATGGAACAATAGAGAGGATGAGAAAACATCTCCTAAAGGTCCTTTTACATATGAATTATAACAATATAGGTAACCTTGACTTATAATTCATTTAGAGAACATTCAAAGTTACAACAGCTTTGGAAAATAGCTTGACTCCCTCTCCTTTGTGGCAGCCCCTGAGCTATTGGAACACAGCTATCATGTCACCCCTAGTCCTTCTTTTCATTAAGCTAGACATATCAATATAGCATAACAATTTTTGCTTTTGTCCTGTCTGGAAATAAGAACAATTATTTACTGTAATCTGCTAATTTGGACTAATAAACATCACTCCAACTTGTTGGTTCCTTGGTGAATTAATTCTGTCAAAAATACTTTAATATTTTTACTGTATTGTAATCACCAGCTAATGAAATTATCATAACATGTGAAGAAAAGAAGTGAAAAAGCTATGTCCAACAGTAGTAAACACAATATGAGAAATCCAGATCACCTATGAATCTTCAGTTGACAAAACACTATAAACATTTACATCTCATTACATATGATTCTAATTTACTTCTTTATAAAGATACATTCACACTTTACTATGCCTGCTTTACTGAAATATGGAAAGAGCATATGGAACATATGCACATTAACCTATTTCTCCCACTCTCTTTTGTATGTAACAGATGTTGAATCTAATACATAGAAGACATAAATAAAACTACAATTTATGCAGTTATCTAGATAGTCCTCAACCTTCAACCATTTGTTCAAAACTTTGACAGTGCTGAATAAAGGGATAGTTGACCTGTATTGAAGTTACTGCAGCCTCTGGATGAAATTTTGGGCACCAGACAATCTACTTCCTCTTATGACCAACTGCAGGGATGCTGGATCTGCCTCCATCCACCTACACTATCATTTCCCCCTGTTCTATGTCCCGCCAGGTACCATAGAATTTGACTCTCCTCCCTGCTCTGTCATATCTTTTCCAATGACCTCTTCCAAAGATCATCTTTTCTATAAAGATCAGCTCATGTTTTCCTGGAAACAAAGGACATCTGGAAGTAGGCACCATTCTCACAATCTCTCAGGAGGGCATGATTTTTCAAATCATAAATTTGGAAAATTAGGCCCTTCAGAGATTGAAAGAATAGCACTCATTTCCAGAATGGTTTAAGAAGGTATCTGTAGGAAGTCTATGCACTGTATTGGCTGGGGACTTCTTCAGTAAGGTGATCTTTGCAAGAGGTGAGTGGTGCAAGCAGTGATGAGATGGGGAGGAGACCTATTTGGCAGAGCAGGAAGTAGGCC
Source organism: Crotalus tigris (assembly GCF_016545835.1). Classification (NCBI taxonomy): domain Eukaryota; kingdom Metazoa; phylum Chordata; class Lepidosauria; order Squamata; family Viperidae; genus Crotalus; species Crotalus tigris. The sequence goes on along the minus strand of NW_024096551.1, from coordinate 4,143,530 downwards.
CATGCCCTATAGGATTCAGTGGGGGTGGGAAATAGGTAAGTGTGCCTCAGAGGGTGGGCGAGACTCTAGGAAACCAAGCATATGCCACACACATAAACCGAGGGAATGCTTTAGTGCAAGCCTGGGCTTGAAATAGAGTGCAGACCTGGGCCTACAATCCACACTCTCTTAACAACCTCTATGACAGCTTAACAACCTCAAGGATTGCGGTTGTTGAATGAAGCAATTATGTGGGCATCTTACTTAACAACCACAACTTACAACTACAATTCTGAGCTCTATTGTGATCATAAATTGAGGACTACCTGTAACTCTATTCAGCAGACAGACTGATCCAGTTTCATTGATTCAGAAATGGTTTGCTGTATAGTAAATTTTATTACTGTATAAATTTATTTAAAATAATCATGTAAAATTCACATTAATGTTCATAAAGAACATGCTATGCAGTAACATTAGTACAAATTCCCTTACAATACTGCTAACTTCCAGATATTTTGATTTTTGGAAACTGAGTCAAGGAACAGAAAAATACAAGTGAATACTAGTTAGTGAATTTTGTATTAGGTGACCTCAATAGAACAAGTACTCTTTAACTATCATTAGTAGGTTTATCTTGTATAACAAAAGAATATATTAACAAATACTTTGTTAATATTTCTTATGTGTAATGCAAAAACAAACATAACTACTGATAAACGAAGGTTAGGTTTGTATTCTGAATAATTTGATACATATTTATTGTTTAACAATCATTTGTCAGATTGACTACTAATCAGAATTTCAATCACAACCCTCTCTACTGTTCTTCATATAATTATTTTAAAAAGCCTAGGAAAAACAAGCACAGAAAAAAGCTGAGGCTGGTGGAATATTCAAAGAATTTTTAGAAGGAGGGTAAAATTTACCCCACAATTGTTTTTGCTAGGTATTGTTACTGATTGTGATACTAAGGAGGTTGTATTGATGTTAAATTTAATTACAGCCGCAAGGTTGTTAGTAGGGCAATACTGGAAGAAGGAATCTTTGCCTACCTTGCAAGAATGGTTTTTTAAAGTTTCTTATTTGGCGGAAATGGCAAAGATTTCGGCTTTTTTAAAGGATCAATCACAAGAGAAGTTCTTTGTGGTATGGGAAAAATGGATAGATTTTATACAACATAAGTTGGATATAAAAAATATTATTTAGTTTTTTAATAACTTATATATAAATTTTAATATTGTATAGATTGTAATATTTTTTCTTTCTTTTTATATTTTTTATTATTATTTTACTTTCTTATATTTCCTTTCTTCTTTCTTTCTCTTTATTTTTTTTCTTTTTAAGTATTTTTTTTCCTTTCTTTAATATTTATGTTTTATATATATATATATATTATTGTTAATTATTTTATTAGTTGTTTAAGTAATGTATTTAGATTTATCTATGGTTTATACCTTTTTTTTAAGAATTCAAGAAACTTTAATTAAGCCTATATTCAGCTCTGGGAAGGCTGAGGGAGGGAATGGGAGGGTTGGGGTGGGTTGGGGAGGGTTGTTTTTCTTCTTGTAAAAATTTTAAAATTTTTCAATAAAAAAAAAAGAAAGAAAAAAGCTGATGCAAAAATATCGAAGCAAACTGAAGTTATTATAGCAGCCATAAGGTCACTACCTATTCTCAAGGAGGAAAAGAAAATAGTAGCATTTGTTAACTACCACAGCTATCCAAGCTCTTAATTTTTGACCTGGTCCTGCTTAGCTCAACTTCAAATGTCAGCTGCTTGTTGTGATATAACTTAAGATGTGTTACTTATTAGCCAAGTAGTTAAATTCTGTTTACCATTACATTCTGAAAGTGTATTAGGAGTTTCTGTAGATCATTTTATCAAACCTTGTAATGTCTGTTTCATCCACCTTGTGCAAAATAAGTCCAAGGTTTTCTGCTGAAATGTCTATAATGTTAAATTTATATCAAGACAGCATAAAAAGCAAGTAGCAAAGACAATCGAAACAAAATCTGTCTCCAAAAAAACATTTAATGAAAGCATTCAAATCAGATCTCTCCCCCGCCCCATCTAGAATATCAAGAATGAACTGACTTATTTCAACAACACCACAGAAAATATCTGATTGGAAAATGCTTTACAACTATAAACAGGTAGTTCTCTACTTAAAATGGCAGTAAGGATTGTAATTTCCATCACTAAGTGATACAGTCTTAAAGCACAATCACACTGTTTAGCAATCCCTGTAGTCTCAGTGGCTGCCAATAACTGAATCCCATGGTTGCTAGGCAAGGCAACTTCCTGTCAACTTCCCTTAACCAAGTCAGTATGGAAGGTAGCAGGAAGTTGTAGTCCCAGGTCTGCAAGCAGGTACAGATGGGGTAGCAGCAATAGGGTGGAAGAGGATATGGGCGAGGGTTGGGAAAGTGTATGAGAGGTGCTACAAGAAACAGATGCCAAGAGGTGCCATGCAAGTTGGAAAGAATGCACAACAGATATTGCATGAGGAAGGTGGTGTGGATGTATGTGAGTGGCGCGGGGAAGACGAACAAGGGTGATAAAAGGTGTCATGTAATGTGGGGAGGATTCATGAGTACAATGAAGTGCATGACATGCCGTGCATGTCAGGAAGGAAGTATGACAGGATATTTAGGTACTGTGTAGATTGAGAGTGCACAAGGATATATGCAAGAAGTGCCACATGGGTTGGGAAGGGTGCAAGAGTGGCCAGACAAGGATGAGCACAAAGGAATTGAAGAAGGGTAGAGGGGTGGTAGAAATTTATCCCAATGACTTTTGATCTTCCCTCCTAGCTTCCCGTTTGACTTTCTGGGGAAGCCAGCATGGAAGTTGCAAATGATGACCATGTGATTGTGGGGCTTTTAAATAACTAGTCATAAATGTGAATGGGTTGTCAAGCACCCAGATCATGATCATGTAACTATAGAGGTGTTGGGCGTGGGGCTGTGGTGGCCGATGTGGTTAGGACACTGAGTCAGAAAACCATTGAGAGGTCGATAGCTCGGCAGTTGTAAACCCGAGAGCGCAAGCCACATGACTAAATGAGTTCCCATCAATTTGCACAGCTCTTTCCAAGCTAGCAGTTCAAAAGCATGTAAATGCAAGTGGATAAATAGGTACCACTTCAATGGGAAAATACCAGGGACATGAAAGGAGCCCCCTCAGGCATCCCCTCGGCAACAATGATGTCACTGGCTAATCCTTTCAACCACCTTGGTAGGTGCTTCTGACACAAATCTAGTATAATAGTAGGATTTCTAAAACTCTGAGAACTGCACTTTTTTCAGTAAAAACTGAACTAACTTTAAAAATCCCCTAAATATAAGTTTTGGAGTGCTTTTCATTTCATATAATTTGCATTTTTTGGCCTAGATTAGAACAAGCAACAAAGCCTCTTTCTATTTTGATCATTAAAGAATAACTGTTATTCTAAAAAAAGGACTAAATCTTTATAAAATCTCTTTTTTGTAATTTTGAAACTGTAGCTAGTGTATATATTAAATATTTTTGCTCCAAATAACAATTATCTTGAACAAATGTAATTTTATAATGACCAACCTCATCTTTAAAATTTTATAAACACAAAGCACAACATTCACACTGTCACAAAAAGACTTATTTACATGTTTGTACTCACAGAAAGACAGAGATATATACAATTTGATTTTAACTGCCTGTTTTAATGATGGGGCATGCATTAAAATCTTTGCATGTTCATAAAAACAATATTTTCCATTTTTTCAAAATAAATACAGTAACATACATCCTATTCTCAAATTTTGCCACATGAAATAGACCTTCAAAGGGGAAAATTCAGGTTCCACCTTTCAATCAAATGTTGCTTGCTTATGATCACTGACTTTAATACATATAAATACATATACTATGTAATTATATGTGGTGGATCCAAAGAGAAGAAAGATTTGATCCCATCTCTGTATATTTGTTATAATATAGTTTGCACATATAATTTAACCTAGAAACCCAAAACCTAATGAAATAAATAAATAAATCATTCAACTGATCCACTATCCAGAGGCTCCTCATATTATATCAATTTTGTAATTTGCCAAATATGAAAAAAAAATCTATTTTTCAATGGAAGGATTATTTTATATGGAAAAAAACTATTAAAGAAGTTGAACTAATGAATTTGTTCCTTCAAGAGGAGCTAACAGCATCATTTATTTTTATCAGAAGAAAGAAGTCAATTAAAAATTACTGTTGACACTAACCACAGATCAGTATTGATCCATTAAATTTTTTCAAATATTTCTACTTATCTTTTAAAATATTTTGTGTATCTATCAAACTCTAAAACTGATTTCTCATGTTCAGTTTTAGGCAACGTTCTAGAACCAGATTAAATAAGGAATTACTTTCAATATATTGTGGAAGACTAGCAGTGATCTCAATAGAGATTATGAAGATAGAAGCAATATAAATTTGTAGTGCAAGATGTTTGTATTAAGTGGAGGGAATCTTATGTCATCGATGCTTCTTTAAAAATTGATAAGAGTCAATATTGCTATAGGACTTATGACAATACTGTTCTGGTAAGCTTGGAACAGCTCATTTTCAACTAGAACAGAGACAATGTTGAAATGGTTGGTGACATCTCAGCTTTGCAAATCAGAATTATGACCATGATTTTAAACCATTCTAATCTGGTTTCTATCCTACTTTTCACACTTTTGATTTTCTTGAATCCAATCAATCGAGACTGTAAAAAATGACAAGTATCCTTTAAAATTCTGAATCAAAACATTTTCTACTGTTTTAAATAAACTTAATTTTGTTTAATAGAATTGTATTATTATTTATGCCTTACGCTGAATGGTATATAAAGTTCTTTATCATTTTCTTACAATGTTTTCAACATAAAAATATTAGGAATAAGCAATAATTCTGTAATTGTAGTTATAATTGCTGCAATGGAAATCAGAACCAATCTTCCTTCCTTCCTCCCTCCCTCCCTCCCTGTATTAGTTTGTGTTAGATTTTATGTCCTCTAAAAAACTAAAGATTTTTTATGCTAGCAGTGTAAAAAATTTGAGGGTTCGCTAACCCATATAATATAGTCATGATCATTTGATAACTTTTTGGAATTAAGGTATTTAAGTAGATTTCTGGGAAAATATTTAAATGTTTTAAATGTTAAATGTGATATTGAATTATACATCAAAGCTTGTTTAACAGAAATTATGGTTATATTGAACAAGGGGGTGATTAAAAAAATTATACTGCAAAATGTGAGAAATTGTTATTCCAGATGTTAAAAAATGTTTGTCAGCGATCTGTTTTAGAAGAGATAATATTTTCCACCAATCAAACAGAAGTAGCACAATGTGTTCCTATAACAGATATTTTGTGATATTTTGCAATAATATTTTGTAATAATATCAATTATATTATAGTGCATTTATCAGTAGATTAGTGATTGTTGATATGTATAATAAATATGCTACTATAATAGAATAAAAGATTTCTCTCTCTATTTGGTTTTTCCTATTTTTTTAAAAAATAAAAATGGTTTTATTATTTGACCAGTGATACAAATACAAATAATATGTATTTTAGTTTTTGAATGTTTTGATATAATAATAGTTTCTTGTGATGCACGTTTATATGCTTTGGAAAAAGTGGGCAATAAAGCTACTCTAGCTTTTTTCCATTTTATAAAAAAATATTTAGCTTAAAATTAATGTTATTGTACCTAAAAAAAAGCAGATAAAGTTCTATTGAAATTCTATTTAAACAGTCCAAGAAGCATTTAATACATAAATTATTCAATCCCAAAACACTGTGAAGGAACATTAATAAAGTTTCAGATTTTACAACAGAAGAATCATGGACTCCCTCAACTTCTACCTCCTACCTACTTTCAGTTTGATGGACGAATATGCCAACAAATCTAACCTAAAATTAAGGTTTATCCATTTAAAACTCCTGGAAACTAATCAAGGAGAGAAGCAACCTAGAACTAAGGAGAAATTTCCTGACAGTTAGAACAATTAACCAGTGAAACAACCTGCCTCCAGAAGAGGTGAACGCTCCAACACTGGAAGTTTTTAAGAAGAAAGTGGACAGCCATTTGTCCGAAACAGTATACAGTTACCTGCCTGAGTAGGGGGTTGGATTTGATGATCTCCAAGGTCCCTTCCAACTTTATTATCATCATCATTATTTTAAAACAAATTATAACATCCATCTTGGAAATAATCAGTTTAGTAGTGTGTTTGTGTGTGTGTGTATGTTTCTGCTACAATATTTTGAGTACTCTGATAAAAAGTAGATGTAAAGAAATACATATCAAATTGTGTACACAATAACCAAGAACTTAATATTGCTGTCAACATAATATTAAAACTTGAACCACATCAATTTTCATCTCATGCCCCATGAAATTGATTATTCTGTACATTTGAATTAAAGATTAAAAATTAAAGATGCATTACTTAATAGAATATTTTACAATCTTCACTTTTGATTCTTCAATTCATTGCAAGAATAGCCAAGACATAAATATCAAAGTGAAAAAAATCACTGACTTCAATTTTTTTAATGCTATTAACAAACTAGATAAGCCATTGGCTTAAATTCACAGTATCAAATGCTGTATGTTCTAATCATTTCTTAGTTACTTCAGTAAGTAATTTTCAAAGACTAATCATGATTCTTGAAAATAAAAACATAACCTAGAAGCATTAAAGAGAAAATTAGCTGAAATAAACAAAATGTCAGGTAATTGAACATAAAGCTTAGATGTGTTCTGTATTAATGTTAATTATTGGAACCAGATATTTACATTCAGAATCTAACCTGAAATACATTAAAATTGCAAAAGTTTATATTAATTTAATTATTAGACTCAATAATGAACTTTTATTTCTTACCATTGTAAGTTATCCTTGGTTTTGTCAAACACATCACAAGATGTAAATCCATTTCTTCTGAAGAAACAAACTTGGAACAAACTGGGCCTTTGAATCCTGAAAAGAAAGAAAATACATAAATAATCCCATTTTGCTTTATTAACTATATCTCTTTCTTTGTATTTTTATGCTATAATAGGCCATGTATCTAAGATAGATTATACAGTATTGTTTACATATGGAATTGAGTGCTTATACCATTGGCAAATACAAATTGAAGTACAAGTACAAAAAGAAAAACTTAACATCCATAGGAATTCAATTCTAATTATCTTAGTATTGGGAAAAAATAAGTATGCTTAGAAAAACATGTTGGCTTTTTTTTTTTGCTTGTAAAAAAGTTTTTGCTTGCAAGTAAGTTTCATTTATCAATCAGTTTTGTCTGCTTATTTTGACTGTCTCACATATTTTCCTGCCAAATGGGTTAAGGATACTGATTGCTGCTTGAAAGTTATTTCTGAGAAGGAGCATTGGGTTACCTGAATGCCTCTTCTCAGCATAATGATAGAAAATTCACCAATGGGTTGACTCTGTCTTCCTGCCCAATCAGACTAAGTCAGTCAAAGTTGCCACGCCTGTCCTGGTCTGGGACCACCCAGTCTCAACAACGGTAGAGCCATTGACGACAGTCCAACGTATTGACTCTCAAGAGAAGGAAAAGAACCACCTCTTGACACGGGACCTAACTGAACTCTAAAGGGGTGGGTGTGGATTCTCCATCATCATGCTAAGAAGAGGCATTCAGGTAAGCCAACGCTCCTTCTCCAGCATGATGGATGGAGAATCCACCAATGGGACATACCAAAGCCCCATGGGAGGGAGTCAGTTGGGGCCTGTGTCCCGGGTCTTGGCACTACCTGTTGCAGCACTCTGCGATCAAAGGAGGCATCTGCAGAGGCAAATTTGTCTAGCTGCTAATGCTGCACAAAGAGAAAAGGCAAGGACCATGTCACCACCCTACAAATGTCCTCTATAGATGCCTGCATTGCCCATGCAGCAGAGGTGGCAGCGCTGCGAGTGGACTGTGCCGTCAGTGGAACTGACAGGGAGAGCGACCTTGCTATGCAAGGTATACCCTTGCTATGCAAGTCCTGATCCACCTGCTTATGGTAGAGGCAGACACCTTCTCCCCATAGAAGAAGGTTGGAATGAGACGAAGGGGGCTTGTGACCTACAAAAGGCCGCCATCCACTTGATATAATAGCGCAAGGCTCTGCCATTGCTGTTCCAGGTCATGTGTCAGACGAGGGCAAAAGTCTGGGAGAATGACCTGTGCTCTGTGAAACACAGTGTTGATCTTAGGGAAAAAGGAGGGATCCAACCTGAGAATCCCCCTGTCTTCGCGAATGATGCATAGGTCCTCTCTGATAGAGCTGCTAGCTCCGAGATGCATCTAGCTTTGGTGATGGCTATCAAGAAGACGACCTTGAGCAACAAGGACCGCAGAGTACAGATTCTAATGGGTTTGAATGGGGACTTAATCAGGGCCTGTAGGACCCACAACAACCCCCAGGAGGGATACCTGTGAACCACGGGCAGCCTGCTGTTAGTGACTCCCTTAAGGAGCAGACCATGGGGTGTTGAGACAATGACCCCGATTTGTCCCAGGAGAGCACCATGGATTGAGCCACCACCTGTCTGCGGATAGTATTGGGCGCTAAGCCCATTGATGCCTTCTAATAAATAGTCCAGGACCTTAGGGATCACTTCTGAGAGAGTCACTTCTGAGAGAGTCAAGTGAGTCTTGTCACACCAGTGACAGAAATTCCGCCAAGTGTGATCATAAATGCGATTAGTCGCTGGCCTCCTTGAGGCCTGAATCATGTCAATCACGCCTGATGAATATGACTCTTGTGTCAAGGCGCGGCACTCAATCGCCAGACGGCTAGTTGGCGCAACTGGGGCTCTGGATGGTGCAATGCCCCCTGAGTTAGAACTATGCGACCTGGGGGAATCCTCCACAGGGGAGCCATGGAGAGACTCACAAGGTCTGCAAACTACGGTTGTATTACTTCCACCTGCTCCTGCAGTATTCTCCTGATAACTGCCAGAATCAAAGGGAGAGGAGGAAAGATGTACAGAAGACCCCTTGTCCATGGACTGTGGAGGGCATCCGTTCCCTCCGCCCCCAGAAAGGGAAACCGGGAAAAAAACCTGGGAAGTTGAGTGTTCTCTGGAGAAGCGAACAGGTCCAGAAGTGGATGGCCAAACCTCTCTGCGATCTCTGTGAAGAGATCCAGGTGCAGTCACCACTCCGAATGGTCCACTGTTGATCTGCTGAGGAAGTCCGCCTGCTGATTCGCTTCTCCCGAAATGTGTTCAGCTCTGATGGAAAGAAGGTTGCCCTCTGACCAAGAACCCAGCAACCGAGCCTCCGTCATGAGGGACCTGGAGCGGGTGCCCTCTTGCCGGTTCACGTGAGCCTTCGCCGCCACATTGTCCATGAGGACCAGCATGTTGCCTCACAATCTTGTTGTGGAAGTGATGGAGAGCCAGATGGATCGCCCTGAGCTCCAACCAACTGATGTTGTGCTTCAGATCTAACCGTGACCATTGGCCCTGAGCCAACGGAGATTGGAGGTGCGCTCCCCAGCCGAACAGACTGGCATCTATGGTCAGGATGATTTGGGGGGTGTCTTTGAACAGTGACCCTTTGTTTATGGCTGGGGAGGTCCACCAATTGAGGGATTGGAGGACCTGAGGTGGAACCCTTACACGTTGCTGGAGGAGCTGGTGCCCAGTCTTTGAAAAGGGAGCAAGAACCATTGAAGAGTCCTGGAATGTAGTCTGGCCCAAGGCATATTGCTATGCATGATATTAATTTTCCCAGCAGCTGGGAGAGCAAAGCTAGTGCCACTACATGCTCCCTGCGGACCCTGAGGACCAGGCCTCGGATGCTGTCCTGATGGTCCCTTGACAGGTAAACATAACAAGAGTGTGTGTCTATTACCGTGCCTAGATATAGAAGGCGGTTGAGGGAACTGTCTGACTCTTTTGAAAGATTAGAGGTTAATACATCAAGAGAGTGAAGAAGATCTTAAAGTCCAAACTCAATGGAAGAAATACCATAAAGGCAATCAACACTTGGGCAATTCCAGTCATTAGGTACACAGCTGGAATAGTGGACTGGACTCAAGCAGAACTAAAAGCAATGTATAGGAAGACCAGAAAAATAATGACAATGAATCATGCCCTTCATCCACGCAGTGACATTGACAGACTTTATCTACCAAGGCAAATAGGTGGGCGTGGAATGCTACAAGTACATCAGATGGTTGAAGAAGAAAAAATGGCTTTGGAAGAATATCTGAAGAACAATGATGAAGATGTACTGAAATTAGTATATCAGGAAGGCTTACTAACTACTGGAGAGACCAAACTGGCCTACAAGAAAGACCAAATGAAGAACAGAATAGAGGCATGGGAAGACAAAGAACTACATGGCCAATACATTAAAAAAAATAGCTGGGAAAGCAGATAATAACAAGACCTGGCAATGGCTAAGAGCAGGAAAATTGAAGAAAGAGACCGAGGGACTAATTCTGGCTGCACAAGACCAAGCCTTAAGGACAAATGCATACAAAGTCAAAATTGAGAAGACAGCAACAGACAGTAAGTGCCGCCTATGCAAAGAAGCTGAAGAAACAGTGGACCACTTGGTAAGCTGTTGCAAGAAGATTGCACAAACTGATTACAAGCAGCGGCATGACAAAGTAGCAACAATGGTGCATTGGAAGATCTGCAAAAAATATCATTTGCCTGTAAGCAAAAACTGGTGGGATCGTAAAATAGAGAAAGTCATAGAAAATGATAAAATTAAACTGCTCTGGGACTTCAGAATTCAAACAGACAAGCACCTGCACCATAACACCCCAGACTTAACAACTGTCGATAAGAAAGACAAAAAAGTCTGGATAGTGGACGTGGCAGTGCCTGGAGACAGCAGAATAGATGAGAAAGAACTGGAGAAGATAACAAAATACAAAGACCTACAAATAGAAATAGAAAGACTGTGGCAAGAGCAATAGTAATAAGCTCCTTGGGTGCAATCCCAAAACAACTGGAGCATCACTTGAACACCATTGGCATTGACAAATTCGCTATTAGTCAATTGCAAAAGGCGGCCTTACTAGGAACTGCTTCCATCCTGCGACGATACCTGTAATACCATCAAACATCCACATCTGCCTATCCCAGGTCCTGGGTAAGACTCGATAGGTAGACAAAATGCCAAATCCAGTCTGAACATCTGGCTGACTGTGCGATGATCCATAATAATAATAATAGTAATAATAAAGTTGGAAGGGACCTTGGAGTCATTGAGTCCAACCCCTGCTCAGGCAGGAAACCCTACACCATTTCGGACAAATGGCTGTCCAGTCTCTTCTTAAAAACTTCCAGTATTGGAGCATTCACCACTTCTGAAGGCAGGTTGGTTGGTTAATTGGTTCTGTCAGGAAGTTTCTCCTTAGTTCTAGGTTCCTTCTCTCCTTGATTAGTTTCCACCCGTTGCTTCTTGTCCTGCCTTCAGGTGCTTTGGAGAATAGCTTGATTCCCTCTTCTTTCTGGCAGCCCCTGAGATATTGGAACACTGCTATCATGTCCCCCCTTGTCCTTCTCTTCATTAAACTAGATATACCCAATTCCAGCAACCGTTCCTTATATGTTTTAGCCTCCAATTCCCTAATCATCTTTGTTGCTCTTCTCTGTACTCTTTCTAGAGTCTCAGCATCTTTTTTACATCATGGTGACCAAAACTGGATGCAGTATTCCAAGTGTGGCCTTACCAAGGCATTGTAAAGTGATATTAATACTTCACGTGATCTTGATTCTATCCCTCCGTTAATGCAGCCGGGCATTCTGTTGGCTTTTTTGGCAGCTGCAGCACACTGCTGGCTCATATTTAAGTGACTGTCCACTAGGACTCCAAGATCCCTCTCGCAGGTACTACTATTGAGCAAGGTACCCCCTATACTATACCTGTACATTTGGTTTTTCTTGCCTAAATGTAGAACCTTACTTTTTTCACCATTGAATTTCATTTTGTTAGATAGCGCCCAGTGTTCAAATCTGTCCAGGTCCTCCTGTATCTTAAGCCTGTCTTCTGGAGTGTTGGCTATTCCTGCCAGCTTGGTGTTATCCGCAAATTTGATGAGTTCCCCATCTCTCCCCTCGTTCAAATCATTGATGAAGATATTGAAGAGCACCGGGCCTCCTTTTATCATTAATATTCTACTGTTCAAAGATTTTATCTATTCTGTTATCTGTAACAGGAAGCTTACTCTCTTTACAGTCTTAACTTGGAGAATGTTAATTTACCTCTTTATTTTAAATCCTGTAGAATTTTAAAACCTTATTTTTTAAAATCTTATTTTTCCCCCAATTCATATAAATCTGTTAACTGTTTTGTGAATCTGGCAGATTTTTGTCCGAAATTCAAATCAGCATCATTTGAAATATGAAGTTCATTTTGCATAAAATTCATTTCTATTGTTGCAATAAATCCTTTTCTGACTTCTCCCACTCTTCAACATCTCATTTTATTTCTTTTCATAATCTATATACTAGTAAAATGTTCTTTACTGTAACATTTTAGCTGGGCAAAATGATGATCATAAGGCAACAATTTTTAAACCCAGGTACCTCAAATGAGCTAACTTAGAGAATTGCGTACAAAATCTGAGACCCAAGACTCCAGTGGAATTAAAATTTGGCAAATTTTATGAAATATTTTACAAAAATTATATTTTTATCATACAAAATGTCATAAAACATTTCCTGCGCTGATGTTTAACTGTCCTATATGTAGGCTATTTTCGAGGCAGATTCATCTCTGAATGTGTTCCAATTTTTCCAGTGAAGGTGTGGGGGAAATTTAAAAATAAAAATATATATGCTTTTAGTATTATCATATAATCCAGTGGTTCTCAACCTGTGGGTCGGGACCCCATTTGGGGTCGAACGACCATTTCACGGGGGTCGCCAAACAAGGCTGTCCGCCATTTTTTCCCCCTTTTCTTTGGCTGCGCCCCTGGCACCTGGTGATGTAAAAGTGGTTGGGGGTCACCACAACATGGGAAACTGTATTATGGGGTCGCGGCATTAGAAAGATTGAGAACCACTGATATAATCATATTTTATATTTTATAATTATCATTGTATAATCAATTGCCTCAGTAGATGCTTCAGGTATATGGGAAAAATACAAGCCTCAGGGGGAGAACAGAAGTTACCATGGGGCCCAGTGTGAGTCACCATCTAGGAATTGTTTTTAAGTACCTTCTGGTGCCTGGTACCTCTACTTGATCTAACAGGTGTAGAAGATGTGAGACATCTCTCTTCTAGAACTGATATAGGATAGTAGGGGAGGGATCTTATTAGTATAATGTATTCTGTTTAGCCGCTTCTGATAGATTGTAACCTCCAAAGCCTAAGCCAATGGGGCCATGGGCAATGGGGCGTCGCAATAGGATATATGGAATTTGGGGTGTGGTTCTGTGCTTGGCTACATTGCATTGCCTTCCTGAATCCACCATGCTTTGCAAACCGTCATTTTCTTAGACTTTGTTGTGAAGTCTAATAAACTTCTTTTCTATTTGTAACTCAGAGTGGATTTCAATTTATGACTATTTTTGTGTCTAACAAAGGCAATATAAATTTATAGTAGGTCTCTCATTGTTAAAGGCATTGAGGAATCTGGTAAGGAAATATTTCTGAAAAGAGAATCCAAATGATCAGAGATTGTCTAGTTTGTTATGATTGTTTTGAACTATATCTTTATTGCTTCCTATTAGATGGAAAGTATTCCACTGAGTCTATTATCTTACAATGGTCTGCCTTTTCAGAAAAAAAATACTTCATAAAAGCTTAAGTATTTTGCTATTATCTAAGTTTTTATTTTGTATTCAAAAAAGCAACCAAAGTTTTTAATTGTTTGCATCAGCTGCCATACAGAATTTTATAGTTGCCTAATTGTTAACATAATATCATTTGCATAATACTTTATTTTATATTCTTCTCCTTGAATTTTGATATATTTATTTGTCTTTTCACAACTTGTTTGCTAGAACTGTCAAAGGGATTACAAAGAGTAAGGGAGAAAGCAGACATCCATGCCTTTTATTTTTGCATATTGAGAAACTTGCAGAAAATATTCCATTCAATACAATCTTTGCTGCTTGCTGTTAACTTCTCCAGATTTCATTTTGTTTAAAACCTCCAGTAAAAATAAACATTTCAAATTTTCAAAAAACTTTTTCATGCCTTCTTTTTCTTAGTATTGATATATTCTAATGCATTTAAGATACTTCTACAACACTATTGTCCATCATCTGCCTCTTTTAAAAATAGCCTGTCTGATCTGTGTGAATCAATTTGGGAATGCACTTCCTTATACATTCAACCAATATAGTGTAAATATATTATAATCAACATTTAATAAAATCACTTTGCTTTGAACTTCAATTCAAGGTGCTGGTTATCACATTTAAAGCCCTTCATGGCAGGGTCCGTGTTATCTGAAGAACTATCTCACCCTGATGGGACTAGCCCGCCCTGGCCATGCTGGCAAAAGGACCTTGCAGCAGACCCCATTGGTCAAAGAATTCTAAGGAATTCTGGCAAGGTCCAGGAAAAGTCTTTTCTGCCAGAGCTCTCACCTTAGGAACATTGTGCCTTCCAAGGTGAGATCCACATCCACCCTTCTGGCCCTCTGAAAGGGCCTGAAGACACGGCTTTGCTAACTGGCCTGGAGTCCCAACGCGGGCCTGTCATTCAGGAAGTAGCTAATGGATCAGACAAGACTCTGTCTCTTCCCTTCCTCCCTATCTATGGTCAATTTTAATTCAAATGTCTCTACTGTTTTCATTTTTTATATTGGTGTTTTTATTGTTAGCAACCTAGAATTACCTTTGGTGAAACTGGTGGCATATGAGACCTGACATATTGTTTTAAAAACACATGCATGGTAACTTCCGGTGGATCTGCGCGCGCGATGGCGGCTACTTTGTAGCCGTCCTCCTGGGTAAGTGTTTGAATCGCTATGAACAGCGGACATCAGCTGTTCAGCGGTTCAAAATCCCCCTCCCGGGCAAAGGGGGGGGAAAGAGGGTTGTCTGAATAGTGGTAGAGCCTCTTATGCACCCCCAAGACTTTTTTTGGGGGGTGAAAAGAGTGCTCCCACGAAGTTCAGACTGTCTCTGCTTCCCAGCTGCTTTTGTCCCTAGGGACAAAACAAGCCGCTGCAACCACCTCTGCGATTAAAGTGATCTGGTGAGTTTTTTTTTACAAGCGGACAGAGCTGAGTAGAGGATTTAGCTTTTGCTTTCTTTGATTTTATTTGGATTTTAAGTTTAAAGATTTATTTTTACTTTTATATTCCCTCTTTTTATTTTTTTTTCCTTTGTTGAAAGGGAAAGTAAAATGGCGATCGGCAGGCTTTTCGGTGTTTTTTTCCCCCCCTCGGGAAGGTAGAATGGCGATCGGCAAGCTTTTTGGTGTTTTTTTTCCCTTCCCCCCCCCTTTTTTTAAATGATTGGAATGGAATGTGGACTTGATTATTTATAATGATTTTTGGATGTTGGGTTTGGATTTTAGAAGCATTATTATTTTTGTTTAACTTTTTTGTTTTGTTTTTTGTACTTTTAAAAAATGGAATGGATTTTTTTCTATTTAATTATTTTTTCCTTCTTCCCTTTTCTTTTTTTTAACTCCTCTCTTTTTATTATAATGATCTCCTTTTGAAGGATTTTTTGATTTTTTGGAGTTAATCTCTCTTTTTCTTTTGCTTAATTTTTGTAATTCTCAAGAAGGAGTAAAGATTTTTTTAAGATGGCTCCAAAGCGTCCAGTAATTCCTACAGCTCCTAAGGTGGTTTCTTCTTCAGTGTTATCATCAGCGCAGCAACCTAAATCAACAGCTTCACCCTCAATAAGGGTGAAGGATTTGCAAGATATGATGGGAAATGTTATATCTCAAATTAGGGGAGAAAGAGATTTTAGAGGAAAATAATAAGATTTTGAGGCAAGAGATAGTTTTGGCTTTAAAAGGAGTTGCCTCTGTTCTTGAAAAGCTGAACTCTCGCGTAGAAGAGGTAGCAGAAAAAGTGGAACTGATGGAGGGAAAATTTGAAAGCATGGAAAAAGAGATGGAAAATTTTCAAGATGAGATTCTTATGCTTCAATATAGACAAATGGAATATGCTTTAAGAATCAGAGGCTTGAGGGAGTCTGTGCAAGGAAATCTGAGAGAGATGGTTGCAAAGGACTTTGCTGTGATTTTGAATAGAGAAAAAGAGGAAATACTTAGTGAAATTGAAAATACATTTAGAGTTAATAACTCTGTGGTGGCAGAGCAAAAGAATTTGCCAAGAAATGTGGTAATTTACTTTGGGAAAAGATCCCTGCGCAACGAAATTATACAAGCTTTTTATAAGAAGAGGTTTCAAATTGCTTCACAAGATGTTATAATTTTAAAGGAGATCCCATCTAAAATTTTAAGAAGAAGAAAGGAGTTTGCTTTTTTAGCAGATGAACTTAAAAAGAGACGAATCTTGTTCAGATGGGATGTTCTGACTGGAATGGTGGTGAGTTACCTGGGGATACGTTATAAACTTAATACTGTTTCTAAAGCAAAAGACTTTTATACTTCGGTCCTGGGGGTATGTTCATCGCCATCTATTACGTTTAAAGCTTTGGAAGGAAAGAAGGTAGAATTGCAGTCTGAAGAGCCTATACTTATGAAAATTGGGAAATCTCAGTTTGAGGGGCCTCAACAAGTTGAGATGGAGGAACAGAGGATAACCTGTGCAACATATAACTGTAAAGAAAAGGAGCAACAGAAGAAGGTCAAGGCAGTCTCACAAGCATTGGTTTCTGAATCTGCGGGAGAAGTAGGATTTATAAACTTTTTGAAGCAACCTTTAAGGATAGAATTGCAGTCTGAAGAGCCTATATTAATGAAGGATGGGAAATCTCAGTTCGAGGGGCCTCAACAAGTTGAGATGAAGGAGCAGAGGATAACTTGTGTAACACATAAATGTAAAGAAAAAGAGCAACAGAAGAAGGAGGTTAAGGAAGCCTCACAAGTATTGGTTCCTGAGTCTGTGGGAGAAGCAGGATTTACAAACTTTTTGGAGCTACCTTTAAGGGCAGATCTCAAAGCACTTCTTTCGAGGTTTATGGATAAGAGAGACTGATAAGGAATATGCTTACTGTGGATGGAATTGGTTATTGGAAAGAAGATTATGGAGACCGAATGAAAATTCTAGATAAGAAGTTTAAGTTTAAGTACTTAGTTTAAGTATTCAAAAGAGTACTGAGTCTGCGGGAGAAGCAAGATTTACAAACTTTTTGGAGCTACCTTTAAGGCCAGATTTTAAAGCATTTCTTTTGAGATTTATGGATAAGAGAGACTGATAAGGAATGTGTTTATTGTGGATGGAATTTGTTATTGGTAAAGATTTAAATATGTATAAGGGAATTTTAATGTTTTAAGTAACGTTTAAATTTGTGTTTTGGAGGGAGTTTATAAAGAATGATGGATAATAATATAAGTATGATATGAAAAGGTTCAGAGTATATTATAATGTCTTTAATGATTGGGTTTGTTTTATTTATTATTATTATTATTAAGAGAAGATAACTTGTTTAATTAAATGTACTTAGATTTGTTTATGATTTATATGTCTTTTAAGGTTTTTTTTGATAGGAGAGAAGATTATGGAGATTGAATGAAAATCTTAGATAAGAAGTTTAAGTTTAAGTATTTAGTTTAACTTTTTAAAAGAGTATTTAGTTTTAATGGTATAATGAATGTTTATATGTTTATTTTTGTGTTTTAGGATAAAGAAAGAGGGAGAGATTAGATTTTATATTGTAGGTATAGATATTTAAAGAAAGTGATGTTTAAATTTGTGTTTTGGAGGGAGTTTATAAAAAATGATGGATAATAATATAAGTATGATATTAGAAAATGTTTAGACCATATTATAACGTGTTTAATAATTGTATTTATTATTTTTTAGAGAAGATAACCTGTTTAATTTAATGTATTTAGATTTGTTTAGGATTTATATGTGTTTTAAGTTTTTTTCTTGGAAAATTTTAATTAAGACTGTACTCAGCTCTGGGAAGGTTGGGGGAGGGTATGGGAGGTTTGGGGAGGGTATGGGAGGGTGGGGGGGTTTGGGGAAGGGATTTGTTTTGTGAAATTTAAAAACTTTCAATAAAAACACATGCATGGTCAACATGGATCTTATACATGTACGTTACTACAGCAATTTAAACTTTGTTTCCATCTTTGGATAAAATGTTTTATCCAAAGAGTATGGAAATTAAAAAAAAATCATTTAGAAAAAAACATACCCTATAGCAAGCTAGCTCTTCACTCAATATTACATACTGAGTCTCTACATAACTTCTAAACAAATTCATCTGTCTTTAGGGAGATGCATAACCAGATAAATTTACAGAAATTGTAAATTTGTAATTTTCAATACTTAAAAGCTGAGGTTTTATTCAATAACATCAGGTTTTAAGAAGATATATTTGTTTTAAATAAAAATCATATTCCTTTTCATAATTAAAACTAAGTTTGACAATCCAATTTAAAATGTTTGTTTTATGGTTTAAACCCCTTGATGTGAATACAATCACAACACCAGTATCTTTCAGCTACAGGATAGATTAAGAATATATGATCACATGCCACCTATGTTGCCACCCATAGATAAATCAAGGATTGAATTATACATAAGTGATGCATTTTTCAGAGTATTTTCGTTAAAAATGTGAATGTTGAGTTATCCGTGGATAGCCTGCTACGTAAGTATATATGGCATTTCAATTTACCATCTGAGAGGATATTTTAATTATTATTTTCATTTAAAAGCTGCAAATTTTGTATCAGAAAATTTAAAATAGAATAACTAAGATAAATTAAGAAATTCATGAACATAAATTACATATAATGAATACAATCACCAAACTCTCAAGTGAAAACATCCAGGGCCTGATCTATGCTGAAGGGCCATTTACAATAAATATATTCTGAATCTCATTAATATTGTCACTGACAATAATCAAATTTGATATCATGAAGTGACAACACATGCATATTAAATGGTAACATGCCATACTTTCTACCTAAGTAAAGAATGTTTTAATTGATTAATTGGAGAAGGGATGTTTCTTACTGAAGAAAATATCTTGAACTGAAGAGTAGAATATTGTGGGACTATATCAATGATGAAGTCATCATCGTTAAACATGGTATCTGCATTTTATTTAGCAAAGATAAATGATATTACTCTTTGAGATCCTAAAAATCCAACATGCGACAAAGCCAATCATATGATTAAATAAGCTTAACAAATAGCCAGGTAATTTAATATGCAGTACCAGATGTCAATATATTCACACAATTTACATCTCCTAAGGTTTTAAGTTTTTTGAGAAATTATTTTTATAGACAGAATAACAACAACAACTACTACAACAACAACAACAACGTTGGAAGGGACCTTGGAGGTCATCTAGTCCAACCCCCTGCTCAGGCAGGAAACCCTATACCATTTTGGACAAATGGCTGTCCAGTCTCTTCTTAAAAACTTCCAACCTGGAGGCAGGTTGTTCCACAATACTACATAAGGATTCTGCACCACTGTGAAATTAGCTCAATATTTTTATACCATAACACTGAGGTGAAACGTCTTATTTTTGATCATATGTGATATATCTGAAATCACAGTAAAACTAATCTTTGAAACAATGCAGGATTTTTTGAGCAATACATTTCCTTGTTTGCAAGAACTATTGTTTTACCCCAGTTCCTACCTTCACTTTAGCAAGCGAAAAAGTAATTTAACAAGTTTTCCAATTCTTCCCCAATCTTTCCCTACATAAGGCAATTAGTCTGATATTTTGCATCAACAGATTTACAGAATACAAGATACAGATCTAGATTATGAAAGATTGTGGAACAGAACAACCTGAAGGAAATCACCAAAGCAAAATCTATGCAATTACTATTGTTATGCCAAGAAATTCTACTTGCCCAATGTATTGTGTCAAAAATATAAATCTTTATTTGCCTCATAGAATGCCTCCCTTTGATCCATTTCCATTCTCATTTGAATTCTGCATCTGATATGAAACACTGGAGATAGTAACATTCACACAAGCTAAAACAAGAAGCTACTACAAATGGATAAGTAGGAGAAAGAGGATAAGATCATTACATACACTTTCCTCTTGTAGAGAAGTAGTAAAAGGTCAAAGAAAGGAATAGGCCAGGATGATATTTTAAAAGAGAAGAAATTTTGCAGAAGATGAGAGGACTCCAAACTTCATCTTCTGGGACAAAATTATCCTGTTGTTTTGCATTTTCTTCAGCACTTCTCCATCTAACCATTTCAAGGGGAGATTGACAAAGACTCTGCAAAGCACTATGAGAGATGTTGGAATACATTAGAAAGAAATTCCTCCCCCCCACTTCCCTTTAGACCAAAATGCTTAGTGTAACAATCATTTATCAAAATTTAGATGCTTAACATGAACAGTTACTAAATTTTAACATTCAATTTTGCAACCATTTGTTAAGCCACAAGTCTTTTTTTTTTAATAATCATTAAGTCTTCAGTCTTTTTATAATCATTAATCAGATTTAAGTAAAAAATAAAGCTTAAGAGCATATCTGGTCCGTTTTTTAAGCTTTCTGTTCACAGCTTACTTAAATCAAATTTAAATGTTTGTATGTTTCCAAAATGTTCACACTTCAGAAAACGATTAAGTAAAATATCAAAGGGGGAAAAAAGCAAAATATGTAGGAGGAGCTATCCTTTGAGGAAGTACTGCTAACAATGGATAGTCCATAGGGTGAATTCCAAACTGTGGTTAATTGACAACCAAGAATGATATACATGGTCAACCCAATGATATCACATTATGCGACTTATTATCCCGTAGTAATTTCTATTAATAAAAAGTAAAATATAAACAACAGCATGCTTTTGAAAAAGAAGCAACAAAAGATATAATGTATCATTTACTATGAAGCAGGGGTGTCAAGCTGCCACGCCCAACCCAGCTCCGGCAATGCAAAAAAAGGCACGATACATCGCAACATGTCACATGACATGGCAAGTTTGACACCTGTGCTATAAAGCATCAGTGCAAAAAACTTGAAGGAGAAATGAACCTAAAGTCTAAATATATTATCTGACCAGCTTTCCAACTTCTGACTATTCTTTACTTATAAGTAAACTCCACTGGACTTTGGATATAGCAAATTCAGTTGAAAGAAGTAGAAAAAGTCAGCACTTAATTTTTTTTTTCACAGTGTCAGAGTTCATTTTACTTTTTTGAAATTGCCCAGCAGAATTCCTGTTTAAGAAAAATTGTGTGCAAGCATTGCTTTGATTCTGTTGTTCTGTTCGTTACTGACATGTATATAAAGGAGTGCACAAAATGACAAATTAAAAGAAATACCAATAGGTAAGAAATTGAACTCCTGATTGCAAAAAGAAAAGAAGTTGGTAATACAGCAATTTCCCTAAACCATAGTATGCCTAAATATTGCATGTGTAATTTCTTCATTCTATCAGCTAAATAAACCTAGCAATAGAAAAGTTATAACACTAGTCCTAAATCTGGGCCTTTGGGAACAAGAAATTATACTTATAAAATTAGCTCTTACTGCTTTCTAACTTTGCTATGTCCCACATATGAGCAATAAATGGAATGGAACGGAATAAATTTATTAATTGGTCAAGTATGATTAGACACAAAGAATTTGTCCCTGGTGCAGAAGCTCTCGGTGTACATGCAAAGCAACATAATAATGATAATCATCATCATTATAATAATTCCAATAAGTAGGGGGGAGTAAGAAGAATAAAGATAAAAAAATATTGGAACAGCCATACTAATTGCATAAATACAAATAGACACAAGACAGCACTGTGAGAATTAGATGTTCAGCAGAGTGATGGCCCAAGAAGATATTGTCCTTATGTCTACTTGTTTTGGCCTGCAATGCCCTGTAGCACCGTCCTGAGGGGAGGACTTGAAACAGTTTATGTCCAGGAAATGAGGGGATCTGCAGATATTCCTTCTGCAGTCTTAGCTATCCATTGGAGTTTGTACCTATCCTATTTGGTTGTTGTACCAAACCAAACCAGTTTCCTCTGTAAAACTGGGGCAGCCTGAACTTCCTGAGTTGATGCAGAAAGAACATTGTTTGTTGTTCCTTTTTAGTGATGGTTCTAATGTTAAGTGTCCATTTCAAGTCCTGGAAGAGTATAGAAACCAAACATTTGCTGATAATGTGCTGTCAAATATAGTACAAGGTGGTAAAATAAATGGGCTCCTCCTAAAATCCATTCTCATCTCTATAGTTTTAAACTTATTCACTCCAGATTGTTATGGCTGCACCATAGGGCCATTTGGTCAACCTCATGTCTATATGCAGATTTATCACCATCTTGAATTAGGCCAATGTTGTATTGTCTGCAGCTTTCATAATTTTAACAAAGGGTTCCCTTGAGGTGCAGTCATTAGTATAAAGAGAAGGGGCGTTGTCTTACCTGAAAGCTTTTTCTCAGCATGATGATGGATAGTCCATGGATGGGTTTCTTGTTCTCCTTTACACCCAATAGACTAAGTCTGAGAGTTTGCCATGCCTCCTACTGGGCTAGGTTGTCCCAGTTCCGACAAAGGCTGGGTCAACCTAGCCCAGTAGGAGGTGTGGCAAACTCTCAGACTTAGTCTATTGGGTGTAAAGGAGAACAGGAAACAGACAAAAGCAGACAAAATCCAATGTGTTGATTCCCCTACCCCTGACACAGGACCTGACGGACAGTAAAGGGGTGGGAGTGGATTATCCATCATCATGCTGAGAAAAGACGTTCAGGTAAGACAACACCCCTTCTCCAATATGAGGATGGATAATCCACAGATGGGATATACCAAAGCTAGCCCTGTCCCTATGGGGGGAAACAGTCAGGGCATGTATCCCACTGGATGACACCACTTACTGTAACACTCTCCGGCCAAAGGAGGCGTCTGTGGAGGCAAATTTATCAATTTTGTAGTGTATTATAAATGGGGAGGGTAATGACCAAGTCGCCACCCAACAATTCTCATCAATGGGCGCCAGAGTCGACCAAGTCGCTGAAGTTGCAGCACTGCGGGTGGAATGAGCACTGATATGGCTAGGTATGGATAAGGATTGGGATTGGTATGCCCTTGCAATGTAAGCCTTGATCCACCTGTCTATGGTCGACGACGAGACCTTCTGCCCCATGGAGGATGGCTGGAAGGAAATGAAAAGCGCTTCTGCTTTGCGGAAGACAGCAGTCCGCTTGATGTAATGCTTTAATGCCCTGCGCACATCCAGAGTATGCCACTTGCACTCCAATTCATGAGACGGGTGAAAACAAAAGCTTGGTAGTATGAGCTCTTGTGATCTGTGGAATAAAGTGTTTACCTTTGGAACAAATGATGGATCCAGTTTAAGGATCCATCATTTGTACAAAAACGCAGAGGTCCTCCCTGACAGAGAGCGTTGCTAGTTTGGATATGCACCTGGCTAATATCATTGCCACTAGAAAGGCTACTTTCATTGACAAGAGTCTCAAATCACAAGTCTTAAGGGGCTCAAACGGTGGCGTGGTAAGAGCCTGCAATACACGTGACAGATCCCATGAGGGATATCTATGGACTGGAGGTGGTTTTGAGTTGGTTGCTCCCTTAATGAAGGAGCGAACCATCGGATGATGGGCTAAAGATGAATCGTCACATGACAGCACTGTAGCCAGGGCTGCCATCTGTCATTTGATGGTATTTGGCGATAAGCCTTTGTTGAGTCCCTCCAGCAAATACTAGATTCTAGGGATAGTGATGGATGAAACATCAATCTGATTCCTGGTACACCAGGTAGAGAGGTTCTTCCAAGTGGAGTCATATATTCGGTTAGACGGATGTCTGGATGCCTAGATCATGTTGATCACCCTCGTTGGATAGGATTCCTGAGTCAGACATTGCCGCTCAAGTGCCAGGCGGTTAACTGGAGTCACTGTGGATCTGGATGTTGAAGGGCTGACTGAGGGCAATGAGATCTAGAGGGATCCTCCACGGGGAAGAGATGGAAAAGCTCATGAGGTCGGCAAACCATGGACGTCTCGGCCAGTGTGGAGCAAGTAGTACGATCTCTGCCCTTTCCTGTAATCACTTGCGTATGACCGCTGGCATTAGAGGAAGAGGGGGGAATGCATATAGAAGGTCCCTGGGCCATGGACTGCATAGGGCATCCACTCTCTCCACCCCCGCAGACGGAAAATGGGAGAAAAATCTCGGGAGCTGGGAATTCGCCGGAGACGTGAACAGATCCAGTATTGGGTGACCAAACCTTTCCGCTATCTCCGTGAATAGTTCTGGAGGCGCCACTCAGAGTGGTCCATCATTGCCCTGCTCAAGGCATCTGCCTGCTTGTTTGTTTCTCCCAAAATGTGTTCCGCTTTGAGGGAGGAGAGATTAGCCTCTGCCCAGGAGTACATCAGCTGGGCCTCGATCATGAGTGGCCCGGACCGGGTGCCCCCATCGGTTTACATGGGCTTTGCCTTTGTCTGTGAGGACCAGAATGTGCTGTCCCCTCACCTTGTGTCTGAAGTGCTGTAAGGCTAGGTGTATGGCTCTGAGTTCCAATCAGTTTTTGTTGTGCTTCAGGTTCAGTCGGGTCCACCATCCCTGAGCCAACTGAGATTGGAGATGAGCCCCTCCCAGCCGAAGAGACTGGCATCGGTAGTGAGGGTGAGCCGTGTCGGTTCCTTGAAGATGGAACCTATGGCTAACACTTGGTAGGTCCACCATCTAAGCGACTTCAATGTCTGAGGTGGGACCCTTACTTTCCTGTTGGAAGAACTGATTCTCCGCCTTTGAAAGGGGAGTGGAACCACTGCAAGTCTCTGGAGTGCAATCTGGCCCATGGTACTATAGAGATGCACGAGATCATCTTCTTTAAGAGTTGGGAGAGGGTGGCTAGAGAAACAACATGGTCCTGATGGACCTGATGTACCAGGGCCCGAATACTGATCTGGCGATCCGGTGACAAGCAGACCATGCACTGTTCCATATCTATGACTGCCCCCAAATGAAGAAGACGAGTGGAGGGAACTAACTGGCTCTTTATGAAGTTTACAGAGAACCCGTGGTTCTGAAGGACCTCGATGATGAGAGCCACGTCCGATCTTGCCATCTGAATGAACTTGGACTGTATGAGAATGTCGTCCAGATAGCACTGGATCCATATTGGAACCAGTCTCAGGTGGGCGGCTAGAAGCGTCAAGATCTTTGTAAACACCCTTGGAGCGGATGACAGGCCAAAAGGCAGGGCTCTTATTGATAGTGACGCGACTTGTAACAGAATCTGAGAAATCTGCGATGTTCGGGAAGGATTGGGATATGTAGATACGCTTCCGTGAGGTCGATAGACGTCAGGAAATCGTTCCTTCTGATGCTGGCCAGAATAGATTGGAGAGTCTGCATCTTGAATTGTTTGTATGTTACATAGGCATTTAGCCTTTTTAGATCGGGAATGGCTCTCCATCTTCCAGAGGCCTTCGGCACCATAAAGAGGATGGAGTAGAAGCCTTTCCCTATCTGTTCAGCTGGTACTAGTTCTACAGCCCTTATCTCCAAGAGGTGACTTATGGCCTTGTTCATGAGGTTCCTCTTGGTTGGGTTTAGTGGGGTTAGGCACAGGATGAACCGATTCGGTGGTCTGGATAGGAATTGCATCGACAGACTGTTCCTGATGGTGGAAAGAACCCAAATGTCTGTGGTGGCAGCTTCCCAGATGTGAATAAAGAGGGAAAGCCTTCCACCAATGGGGGGGTCCCTCCCTGGAGTCATTTATTCCTCCTAAAGGGATGGGCCCCCCACGCCTCAAAAGGGCTGTTTTGAGTGGAATTGCTGTCTGGGCTTGGCTCCAGATCAGTCCGGTTGGCAATCGGTCCTGGAAGGGAAGGAGCAAGGTGGTTGGAACCACTCCAACCCTGAATTGGTGCGAAATGACTGCTTACAATAATATGGGCTAGTCCTTCTCTGTCCGCCCTTCTGGTCTGGTGGATTAACACCTTCTTTTTGCCCCGGTTCTCCACCAAGTAGGGGTCAAGAGCTTCTCCAAACAGATGACCGCCAGTGTAAGGTGCGGTGGCCAGACGCCACTTGGACTTTAAATCCGCATGCCATTGTTTCAGCCAAAGTAGCCATCGGATTTATACATTAGCGGCAATTGCCTGGCCAAAAATCTGGCTGCATGAAATGTGGCATCTGCCGTGTATTTGACCATCGCGAGTAACTTACCCAGAGTTTGGTGGGCCCGTACCTGTTCCTGGGGAATCATGGCCTGAAGCTCTCAAAGCCAAATGATGGACATCCTGGAAAAGAAGGATGCTGAAGTGGAAGCCTTCACTGCCCACCCGGACGCCTGATGTGACCTACACAAAGAAAATTCTCATTTTCTTTCCTCCAGTCTCACAGCTTCTGCCATATCACCTGGCATGGTGGAGGAGGAAAAGATAGGAGTTAAAGATGTATCTACCGTCGGGACCTCTAGTAGCTCCATTAGTGATGGGGCCACATTAAAAAGTTTTTTATCAGTGACCCCTGGAGCAGGGGGAGAGTTAAGACTATCCCATTGTTTCTTTACGGTATTAAAGAAGAAGGGGGGACATGGAATGTGTTTTTGGGTCACGGTCGGTTCAGAGAACAGAGGGTCTGGAGTTTGACTGGTGGAAGGGGTGGGTTGCAGTTCTTTTTCGGGTGCAATCTTGGCTGCTGTGGTTGCCTTAGATAGAAGGGATCTGAATAACGTGGGGTCAAACAATCCCATGAAGGGAGAGGGGTCCTGAGGCGTTTCCTCGTCTTCTGACAGTTGTGGGTTCCGTGTCTCCTCAGCATCTGAATATGACCCGTCTTGAGATGAATGATCAGAGGCAATAGAGTAGGCGTATTCCAGGGATTCGGAGTAGAAATGAGCGGAAGATGCAGGTCTGAGTCCTTGCAGTGAAGCAATACTCTGTGCCAAAGCCTGAGTGAGCAGGGTTTGAAGCTGTTCTGGCCATGCTGCGTGAGGGATATCAGGACGGAGATCAGCAGCAGTGGGTGTGAATGTGGCTGAAGGCCCTGGATGAATACTGGGTAGCTACCCAATTGATATTTGGATCTGGAACTATAGGAATGATGGGTCTCTGCCCGGTCTCCACATCTGGAGACAATGGTCTTTGGACCTGCAATGACATTGCTAGTTGAGGGCCAAAGAGGGAGCCCTCGGATGCAGCAGCGGAAGGTAGAGGAATCTCCCTTGGAGTCTCCTTTTGGGCTTTGAAATTTACCTCTCTAAGGCTAGATGTCTCCTGGTGGCCTCCTTTTCCGCTGCTTTGGATGGCGCCTTGCTAGACAACACTTTGGCCTTTGCTTTCAGCTTCCCTGCCACCTCCAATTTGGAGGATATGCCCCTCTTTTTACTTGGAGCGCTGGTAGTAGACAGGGCAATCTGGGGTTGTCCGTCTTCTGTCATTTCATTGGAGATCCTTCAGTACAGGACTGAGGATGGATCTCAATAGAAATAGGAACTGAGGCCTGGTCTGTTAACTGTTGAACACTGGTAAAACCAGTATGAGCTCCTGATGAGTCTACTGTGAATCACAGCGTATTATGTGAGCCAAAATGTCCGTTGGATCAACAATATATTGAGCTGGTCAAACCAGATGTAATTGAAGGCCTGAGATGCAAAGCAAGGATTACAATTGGAGGAAGGGTTTGAGCTTCCAAGAGGCAGAAAATTGCCAGAGGCAATGTCAAGTGTAGTTGTCAGGTCTATTTATAGCCCTGAATATGTATGGCAATATAAGCAGTTGAGCCCCGAATGTCCTGGAAGGAAATGCTGAGACTGGAAGAAAAAGGCGCCCAAAAACACTGCTCAAAATGGCGGCCATCAATGTCTGAGGGGATAGCAAGGTTACCTTAAGGCACATTAAAATTGGCAATTTGCAGCTTGTTAAACCACCTATGATCGATCAGGCATTTTTTCCAGCTGACTCTCTCCCTCTCCGCTGCAAACGGATACTAGAAGGAAAAACTTTAGGAAGAGTTCTATCAGTACAAACTGCCGTTTGCAGCACCTAAAATAGTGGCTGCTGTTCGCGCGGCGGGCCGGGGAGTCCAATAATCTTCGGGCCGAAGCCCAGGTGATTAGTGGGTAATTTAGCAGTGCCACAGAGGTCCGCCGATCAGCTGAGTCAATCGGCGGAGCCACGGCTTGGCTGCGCTGTCCTATGCTGCTGTTTTGAGGTTCGGTAACTCAGAAAGATAAGGGGAGAGAGGAAGGAGGTTAGTTTAAATTCCTGAGGAGAAGTCAGGCAAAAATTTGAAAACTAAATATTCTCAAGGGATAAGGAAGGATAATTCACGGATAATATGGCCTGTTGCGATCTGAGAAGGAACCAACGCGTCCTGCTGGGTACCAGACTAAGTCGGAACTGGGTCAACCTAGCCCAGCAGGAGGCGTGGCAAACTCTCAGACTTAGTCTATTAGGTGAAAAGGACAACAGGAAATCCATCCATGGATTATCCATCCTCATGCTGGAGAAAATACCATGACATATCAAAGTGATCCTTATCAATGTATCAAAATCCTAGAAATGATGGGCAATGCTTTTGTCTTAAGTATTAGAAAAAATGGAAAGGGGAAAAACATTAGGAAAGTAAGCAAGAAAAAATGTCTACCTTATGCTTTTTCTGAAGATGACATTTTTAAAAACTGTTAAAAATTAACACATCCCATGCATTCTATTTTTAAGTTTCAATAATTAAAAACATTTTTTAAAAAAACAGCAATATTTAGAAGAGAAGGACTGCTATATAATGCCTATAAAAATAAACTGCTAAAAGAACATTACTGATGCCCTTTGTTAATGCTTGTAGAGTTCTGTACAAAAGGCACTGAAAAAACGCCCTCTTTTCTCCACATTCCAGTTGGTACATAGGGTGGTGAACAGAATGATCTATTCTGAATCCCTTTCTTTATAGGGGCCTCAAAGTTCTTCCTTCACTGTTAACATCCACATGAAAATGAAAGATGAGGTATTTCATTACTATTGTTGTTGTTAATTGCGAAGTCGTGTCCGACCCATCGCGACCCCATGGACAACATTCCTCCAGGTCTTCCTGTCCTCTACCATCTTCTGGAGTCCATTTAAGTTCACACCTACTGCTTCAGTGACTCCATCCAGCCATCTCATTCTCTGTCGTCCCCTTCTTCTATTGCCCTCAATCTTTCCCAGCATTAGCCTCTTCTCCAGTGAATCCTTCCTTCTCATTAGGTGGCCAAAGTACTTGAGTTTCAACTTCAGGATCTGGCCTTCTAAAGAGCAGTCGGGGTTGATCTCTTCTAGGACTGACCGGTTTGAACGCCTTGCAGTCCAAGGGACTTGCAGGAGTCTTCTCCAGCACCATAGTTCAAAGGCCTCAATTCTTTTGCGCTCAGCTTTTCTTATGGTCCAACTTTCACAGCCATACATTGCAACTGGGAAAACCATGGCCTGGACTGTACGTACTTTTGTTGGCAGGGTGATGTCTCTGCTTTTTAGAATGCTGTCTAGATTTGCCATAGCTTTCCTCCCCAGGAGCAAGCGTCTTTTAATTTCTTGGCTGCAGTCTCCATCTGAGGTGATCTTGGAGCCCAGACAAATAAAATCTGTCACTACCTCCATTTCTTCCCCATCTATTTGCCAGGAATTGAGAGGGCCGGATGCCATGATTTTGGTTTTCTTAATGTTCAGTTTCAAGCCAACTTTTGCACTCTCCTTCTTCACCCGCATCAAGAGGTTCTTTAGCTCCTCTTCACTTTCTGCCATTAGCGTGGTATCATCTGCATATCTTAGGTTGTTGATATTATACTATTAAACTCTATACTAGGCCAACCATTGTCAAACCTCTCTTCTAATGTCTCAAATATATGGGGGCCCAGCTGGGGAAGAAGCTATGGCTCACCCAAATAACACCGAGTAGTTGTGAGTTTTGGGGTCTCCTAATTCTCCATCTTTACAACTGGATGGGGTTGCACTCTTCCAGGCAGAACTAGTAAAGTTTGGGTATACTCTTGGACTCTCATCTCCTGGAAAAAATGGCAACTGTGGCTAAGACACAAATCTATCTTGTATATCACCTGCACTTTTTCCCAGGACAGGCAGCTTTGCTCAAAATCCTTCAGCTCAGAATAGAATACTGCAACATGCTCTACCTGAAGCTACCTTTGAAAGTGGCTCAGAAGAGGCAATTCATCCAGTATACAGTAGTTAAGAAAACTATGGGTACTTCAATATGGCTATGTAATACTGTCATTTTGCAGGCTGCAGTGGCTCCCTATTGCAAGCTACACTCTATCTATAAAGCTTCCAAGTGAAATTAAATTTATCACTTGCGCAGCCATCATGCACCAGGGACATGATATCTAACATTACCTATTTCCAATTACATTGGCCCATGGCATCTGGCAGAATGGGCATACTTTCAATCTTGTCTACAAAATAACTAGTGGGACCCAGGAGGCATGTCTTCTCTATCACAATGCCTGCCTTACAGAATGAAATTCAGATGCTCCCTGCCCCAATCTGTTGGTCTTATGTAAGGCCCTGAAAACCTGATTCTTCCCTGGGCATTGGGTTATACTACAGAAGGGGCGTTGTCTTACCTGAATGCCTTTTCTTACCACAGAGATGGAGAATCTACTAATGGGTTTAGACTGTGTTCCTGCCCAATCAGATCAAGTCAGCCAAACCTGCTACGCCTGTCCTGGACTAGGGTATCCCAGTCTCGACATAGGCAAAGCCATTGACTGACAGTATGGCGTGTTGGCTCATAGAACCTAACCCTAGACCTAAAGGAACCGAGAGGGTGGGAGTGGATTCTCCATCTCTGTGCTGAGAAAAGGTGTTTAGGTAAGACAACGCCCCTTCTCCAGCATAGGAGATGGAGAATCCACCAATGGGACATACCAAAGCCTACTGTCCCTGAGGGAGGGAAGGAGACAGGTCCAGTGAGACGCCCCGAGGTACCACCTGTTGGAGGACCTTCCACCAAAGGAGGCCTCCACCGATGCGAACCTGTCCAGTTTATAGTGACGTATGAAGGGCAAGAGCGAAGACCACACGGCTGCCCTACAAATATCCTCAATGGACACCTAAGTGGCCCATGCCACAGAGGTGGCTGCACTGCACGTTGAGTGGGCCATGACACGACATGGAACTGGCAAGGAATCAGACTGGTATGCCCCCGCAATGCACGCCCTGATCCACCTACCAGTCATGGAGGCAGACACTTTCCAACCCCTGGAAGAAGGGTGAAAGGAAATGAAGATGGCCTCAGAACTGCGGAAGGCAGCCATCGGTTTGATGTAACAATGGAGCACCCTACGAACATCCAGAAGATGCCATTGCCATTCCAGATCATGAGATGGGTTGGGGCAGAAATCTGGAAGCACGATTTCCTGAGCCCTGTGGACTAGAGTGTTGACCTTAGGAATAAAGGTAGGGTCCAAACGAAGAACCACCCGGTCCCAGTGAAAGATGCATAAGTCATCTCTGGTGGAAAGTGCCGCTAGCTCAGAAATCCGTTGTGCGGAAGTGATTGCCACCAGGAAGGCGGCCTTGTGAGATAAGGATCGCAGATCACACGACCTGAGAGGCTCGAAGGGCGGCCTGGTGAGTGCCTGGAGAACCTGTGGCAGTTCCCAAGAGGGATACCTATGCGCCACAGGGGGCTTCGTGTTTGTGGCACCCTTGATGAATGAGCAAATCAATGGATGTTGACCTAAGGATGCCGTAGTGTCACAGGTAAGTAGGGTGGAAAGAGCTGAGACTTGTCTGTGTTTCATATTTGGAGCTAAGCCCCTCTCTAGACCCTCTAGAAGGTAGTCCAAGATCCTTGGAATCGTCAAGTCCGATGTAGACAAGTGATGCTTTGCGCACCACAAACAGAAATTCTTCCATGCGGCCTCATAAATATGGTTGGTAGCAGGCTGTCAAGAGGCCTGGATCATGGAAATGACGCCTGGTGAGCAGGAATCCTGGGATAAGATCCTGCGCTCAAGTGCCAGGTGGCTAATTGAAGCCATTGAGGATCCGGATGATGTAGAGTTCCCTGGCTGAGCGAAATGCGATCCGGAGGAATCCTCCATGGGTGCACTATGAAGAGGTTCACGAGATCGGCAACCATGGTCTCCATGGCCAGTACGGGGTCACTAGAAGAACCTCCGCCCTCTCCTGAAGGAGCTTGCGGACGACCACCAGAATGAGAGGGAGAGGAGGAAAGGCGTACAGCAGTCCCTCCAGTTACGGGCTACGGAGAGCATCCGCACATTCCATTCCTATGGACGGGAAACGAGAGAACCTCAGTAGATGAGCGTTCGCCGGGGAGGCAAACAGGTCTACTATCATAAAGTGTGATGAGGGACTCTTACTCTTCGATTGGAGGAGCTGGTGCCCAGCCTTTGGAAGGGGAGTAGGAACCAGTGGAGGTTCCTGAAATGTAGCCTGGCCCATGGAACTATGGCTATGGCTGATATCATTTTCCCTAGTAATTGGGAGAGGATGGCCAACGTCGCAGTTCAATCTCTGCATATGTTGAGGACCAACTCCCTGATACTGTCCCGGCGTTCCTGGGAGAGGTAGACCCCCTAGCTGCAATATTCTGGTCGTGGGAACAGTGTGGCTCTTCAGGAAGTTTACCGAGAACCCATGGTTCTGGAGTACCTGTATCACCAGCCTGAGGTCTGATTGGGCGGTCTGAACTGACGATGACTGGATTAGGATGTCGTCCAGATAACATTGGACACAGACCAGCACTAGTCTCAGGTGAGCGGCCAGAACCGCCAGAATCTTGGTAAACACTCTCGGAGCTGAAGACAGGATGAATGGGAATGCCCTGTATTGAAAATGGTGACCCATATAATTGAACCATATAAAATGTCGATGATCGAGAGAGATGGGGATGTGGAGATATGCTTCCATGAGGTCAATGGACATCAGGAAGTCTCCCTTTCGTACGCTGCCCAAGATGGACTGGAGCATTTGCATCTTGAATTTTTTGTATGCAAGATGATAATTCAAGCCCTTTAGGTCTAGGATAGCTCTCCATACCCCCGAGGCCTTGGGAACCACAAAAAGGATGGAGCAGAATCCCTGACCTGACTTTCGGGTACCGGCTCTATGGCCCTTATGTTGAAGAGGGGACAAATGGCCTCTTGCATGAGACCCCTCTTTGTGGGATTTCTTGACTGAGGGCGAGATATGAAAAACGCCCCAGAGGGCTGGAAATGAATTCTAGGGATAGGCCGTTATGAATGGTGTTTAGGACCCAGGCGTCCGTGGTTGTGGCCTCCAACTGGTGGACAAAGAGGGACAACCTGCCACCTATGGGAGGGACTGCCCGTGAGTCACTTAGACTATCGGAATGGGCGTCCGCTCCCATAAAAGGGCTGTTTGCCCTGAAATTGTTGCCTGAGTCTGGGAGCTGTCCTATCAGCCATCCTGCCTGGCAGTGAAGGAGCGGTTGGGTTGAGTGTAGCTGGGCCTAGCTCCTGACCGAAAGGACTGCCTTCGGGCGTAAGGGTTGGCCCATCTGTCGGCGCATCTGGTAAGATGATTAAGTACCTTACGCTTGTCCTTGTTTTCAGTCAGGTATGATGCTAAGGCATCCCCGAATAATTTATCTCCCTGGTATGGAGCTGCTGCAAGGCACCATTTGGACTTGGCATCAGCATGCCAGTGTTTTAACCAGAGCATGCAACGTGCTGTCACGTTAGATGCCATTGCCCTGGAAGAAAATCTGGCAGCGTGTAGAGTTGCATCGGAAGCGTATTCCGCTGCCGCTACCAGCTTGCTCAGGTCCTGATGTGTGCGAACATCCTCCGAGGGAATCCTGGCCTGGAGCTGTCGGAGCCAGAGGAGAGAGGACCTGGTAAAGAATGATGCTGAAGTGGTTGCCCTAATAGCCCATGCCGCCGCCTGATAGGTCCTGCGGAATGTATGTTCCCATCTCCGATCCTCCGCCTTCAATGCCTCAGACATACCTCCTGAGATCATGGTGAGGGATACAAGAGGGGCTAAGGGTTCGTCCACTGTAGGCACCTCCAGCGCATCTGCTAAGTCTTGAGTAATGCTGAACAATTTTTTATCATTCCCACTGGGAAGGGGGAAGGTGCCTGGGGAGACCCATTGTTTTCGGACTGCATTGATGAAGAGGGGCAGACAAGGCATATAGTGCTGTGTTGTTACCGGTTCAGTGAAAACAGGGTCCGCCTCTGAATCGGGTGCAGGTGTTGCTGCTGATGCAGAACGATTGGGATCGATGTGAACTGTGGAGCTAAGCTTGCGAAGCAGGGGTAGAAAAAGAGAAGGATTAAAAAGGCCACCAAAGGACGGCGGTTTTAGGGGAGGAGCGTCTTTGTCTGATCATGGGGCATCTAACTCCTGATCATACTCCTGAGGGGATGAAGCCCTGCTATAGGAAGACTGGGACGGAGAGGAAGGCACGTGATATGCCACATGAGCTGATTGGAGAATCGGGAGAGAAATAACCGACTCGGTCTGGGCATCTGTGACCTGGCCTCAAGAGCCCGATCTATCGCCTGAGCGATAAGCGCCTGAAGGCAGTCCTCAGGGGGAAGGGTGACCAACTCGGCTGTCCTGAGTCCAGCAGCCGTGGGAGTGAACGTAGCTTCTGGAACCGGGCGCTGGGTTCGTGACACAATTGGAGGTTGAGTGATGGAGGTATAGCAGATTGGACCAGGTGGAGCGGGAGAGGTGAGGAGTTCTCCTGGTCACCAGACCCCCTGGGCAGAGGTGGAAAGACCCAGGGGAAAATCAAAAAGAGGGGCCTCAGCTTGTTTAGCCTCAACCCTGGCCTGCTTCTGTGCTTTGAAGAATTCCTTCTCCAGAGCCTGGTGTCTCCTGCTGGCATGCTTCTCTGCCATCTTGGAAGTCTTTCCCGCAGATATAGCCTAGCCCTTGGCTGAGATCCTGCCTGTGGTCTCCTGGTTGGAGGACCTGTGCTGTTTCCAGCTGGAGGAAGAAGTTAAGGCATCCTTGTTCAGGGAGGCCGTGCTATCCTCCATCCTGGTGAAATAAACACAGGTGCACAAGAGGGTAAGGTGTAGGTTTCCTTGGTAAGGTGTAGGCGGGAAGAAAATTGGAAAAAAGGGCAGGGGATGATACTGATCGCCCTGCCCCCCTGGTCACCAAACCAGTACTGCTTCAGTGACCGGTCGCGTCTACGGCCATGGCAAAGTCTCCGAAGGGATGACAGCCAGCCTGCTCATAAAGATACGCAATATTGCCAGGCCAGCTACATGAAAAGAAAGGCAACACGGCTTACATGGCGGGTGGTCTGTGGGACAGCAAAATTCCCTACGTGCTGAGTACAGTATGGCACAGCCCGCTATGAGGTGACCAGGTTATGGAGACACTGGCTTAAGTCCTGAAGTGGGCCCAACAGGGGAAATATATATATTTTATTAATATTATATTATTGTAGAAAAAAGGAGAACATGTGGGGAAAGTGATGCTGCACCTTGAGGGGTCTCTGAGGCTTGTAGCAGAACTT
Source organism: Crotalus tigris (assembly GCF_016545835.1). Lineage (NCBI taxonomy): Eukaryota > Metazoa > Chordata > Lepidosauria > Squamata > Viperidae > Crotalus > Crotalus tigris. The sequence goes on along the minus strand of NW_024096551.1, from coordinate 4,107,930 downwards.
CTTCCTTGCAGCCTATAGAGGACTGAAAGTATTGAAGCCTGTAGGCCAGAAGAGACACAGCCTTGAAGGCCTCCCAAAATGGCGGCTGCGATCCAATAGAGATCCCCTGTAATTGAAATATAAATGGCAGCAACAATGAAAACGGCAGATCTTGCTCACCCCTGAATGAGGAACCAATCAATTAGAGGGTAAGGAGGGCGGAGGAGCCCCCTCCTTCAACGCGTCCCTGGGCCGGGATGTCAGAGAGCCACACGGTTCACAAAATGGCGGACCGCGTGGAAAGTGTTTCTCGAACGGATGGGGTGGCGAGGAGCAAGCCCACTCGTGCTCCCTTCCAGGGAAACCTCCGGCGAAATAAAAGAGTTTACAACCACCCAGAGGGCGGCTGCTGAGTCCGGGGGATGAAAGGAGTTCGATCGCAGTCCGAGCACGCGTTAGCTTCAAACAGCCGTTTCCAGCTGGCGCACACGTTTGGCTGTCGGAGCTGCAGCCACAGGCTCCGATGGACGGATAAGCAAGAGAATGATCCCTGAGGAATAAAAGGTAGGGAGCTACAGCACTGAGCCCAGTGCTGCTTGCGGGTGAAGGAGAATGGAAAGCCTCCCTTCTGAAGAGAGGCAAAGGGCTTTTAGGGGTTGCAACCTGGAAGGAGGGAGAAATGGTAGCCTCCGTTCAAGCAGAGAAAACAAAAGGGAGTTTTGGGGAATTGAGCAGTCAGCTGAAATAGCGCTGATTCCAGTGCTGCTCAGGAGACTGAGGTAATGGAAAATCCACCAATAGAGATCTACTTGCCTATGAGCCAAACTTGCACGTCTGTCCTGGGCAAGATCAAGTTGAGACTGGGACACCCTAGTCCAGGACAGGCATAGCAGGTTTGGCTGACTTGATCTGATTGGGCAGGAACACAGTCTAAACCCATTGGTGGATTCTCCATCTCCTATGCTGGAGAATGAGCTACCTAAAATGCCTTGAAATGTCAGCCTTGATTATTCTATTTTTCTGTTCTGGGAGTTTGTTATATCTTATGTCAAGTAGCTTTGTTTACATGTTTCTAGTCAATTATAGGATATCCGGAATCACTTTTGCAAATTGGACTGCTATATAAGTCAATCAAATAAATACAGGTAGTCCCAAATTACGATCACAACTGAGTCCAAAATTTCTATTGCTAAGTGAGACAGTTATTAAATGAATTTTGCCCCATTTTATGAGCTTTATTGCTAGATTTGTTAAGTGAATCACCACAATTCTTAAGTTAGTAACACAGTTGTTAAGTGAATCTGGCCTCCCCATTGACTTTGCTTGTCATAAGTTTGCAAAACATGACCCCAAGACATTGTAAGCATGATCAATATGAGTCAACCAAGTGTCTGAATTTTGATCGTTTGACCATGGGAATGCTGCAATTGTCATAAGTGTGAAAAATGGTCACTAAATGAACTGTTGTAAGTCAAGGACTACCTGTAATAGTGCAGTTTTTAATAATACAAAGCAGTATGACAAAGAATTTGACTCAATAATAATGAGACTCAGAAAATAATAATTAGGAAGGATTTTTTCCATGAAGTTTTAGAGGTAAATAATTACAGTATTACAGTATAAATCCATCTGAAGGATTATAATCCATAATGGTTCATAATTAAATATACTTGATGAACTATTGATGATAAACTATTACTAATATAAAAATTACTATTCTGGAGATTGAAACAGTAGTGCAATTTCTCAATTAGAATTAATCTGAAAGTTATTTATTTAGATACATAACTGATTATATATTTCTTTAAAATTCAAATTTAATTCCATTATTAATAACATAATTTTAAATTCACTTTGTACATAAACTTTTTAAACTTTTTAAAATATTTACATTTCAATAAGCTGGTAACTGATTTATATAAATATTATCTACCTACATTTCAATAACCTGTAAATCACATTTTCCCCAAATTTGATAGAATTATATGTGAAAATAGTTCATAATACTGTAAAAACAAATAAAGAATAGTATACCGTATATTCTAAAACAGAGGAAATATTTTCTAAATGGTTACAGATATTCTAAATTTCTATAGCCTATAATTACAAAACATCAACCTATTGGGGTATTATAAGGTTCACATGTTACCTCCTTTTGAATAGTAATATTCAATTATACAAAGGCTTCCAGTAAAAAGTGTATACTAGAATGAAGTGTATAAACCTAAGGGCTAAACTAAATTACTGCTAAATTCTCTTAGAATCCCTTTTACCATTGCTACTGCCAAGTAATAGCTTCACAGATCAAACTGACTTCACACTACTTTGAAGAGCCCTGAAGATTTTGAATTAACTTAGGTCTTTTCTGCCCTAAAGGCAGATTAACTCACAAGGAATGTGGCTATTCCTGACTTTTTTCAGATATAATCTTTTATATGCAATAAACATTAAAACAAATATCTATATGAAAGGAAAATATATATGAATTACAGATGCAATTCTGATCCACATTATATTTGCAGGATAGAGCCCGGAGCACCTAGCTACTTTCACAAAGATAACAGAATGTTGTGGTGACAAGCTATATTTTCAAATACTTAGTACAAACTCTTATTTTCAAGCCCTGGTAGAGAATATAAATACATGTTATAGAGACGGGTCGTTGACTTACCTGAACGCCTTTTCTCAGCACGGAGATGGATAATCCACGCAGTGGGTTGAGACTGTATTCCTGGCCAATCAGATCAGTCAGCCAAAGTTGCCACGCCCCGTCTTGGACCATGATCCTTAGTCTTGACTCGAGCGCAGCCATTGACTGACAGTAAGACGTTTTGGCTCCACTAAATATACCCTATTATTCTAGTCTATAAGGGTGGGTGTGGATTATCCATCTCCGTGCTGAGAAAAGGCGTTCAGGTAAGTCAACGCCCCTTCTCCAGCACTGGAGATGGATAATCCACGCAGTGGGACATACCAAAGCCTATTGTCCCTTGGGTTGGGGAATAGACTGGTCCCGTGTGCAACTTTGGTCTAGCACCTGCTGAAGAACCCTCCTACCGAAGGAGGCCTCTGCAGAGGAGTACCTGTCGATTTTGTAATGACGAATGAATGGAGAGGGCGAGGCCCAAGTGGCTGCCCTGCATACCTCTTCAATAGAAGCCTGCATGGCCCATGCTGCTGAGGTGGCAGCACTCCTTGTGGAATGGGCCGTGATATGCTTGGGGACTTGCAAGGACTCCGCCTGGTATGCCCCAGTGATGCATGCCCTAATCCACCTACCGATGGTAGAGGACGAGACCTTCCGGCCCCTAGTAGCGGGGTGGAAGGATATGAAAAGCGCTTCCGAGCGTCGGAATTCCGCTGTGCGTGAAAAGTAATGTCTTAGTGCCCTGCGTACGTCCAAGGTGTGCCATTGTTGCTCCAGGGGATGAGCTGGGTTTGGACAGAAGTCTGGTAGGACTATTTCCTGTGATCTGTGAAAAAGGGAGTTGAACTTTGGAATGAATGAAGGGTCTATTCTTAGGACTACCTTGTCCCTGTGAAAATGGCACAGGTCCTTCCTCATTGAGAGAGAAGCTAACTCGGATATCCGCCGAGCTGACGTGATGGCTACCAAGAATGCTACCTTATGGGTCAGATAGCGAATGTCACATGTTTTGAGTGGTTCGAAGGGCGCTCTGGTAAGAGCTTGTAGTACTCGTGGTAGTTCCCACGATGGATACCTGTGCATGGTTGGCGGTCTGATGTTCGCAGCCCCCTTGAGGAAGGATCGTATTAAGGGATGCTTGCCCAAGGATTCACCGGGGCTGGCAGAAAGTATAGTTGAGAGGGCGGCGATTTGCCTGCGCAGTGTGTTTGGCGAGAGGTCCCTCTCTAGGCCATCTAGTAAAAATTCTAGGATCTTGGGAATTGTGATCCCTTCGAGTAACAATTCCTGTTTAGAGCACCATGATTGGAAGCTTCTCCACGTGGCCTCGTAGATACGGTTCGTGGAGGGGCGCCTTGATGCCTGTATGACCCTAATTACACCCTGTGAGCAAGCCCCCTTGGCTAAAATTGACCGTTCAAGAGCCAGACGGCTAGTTGTAGCCATTGTGGCTCTGGGTGGGAGATCTCCCCCTGCTTGAGGGAGATCCTCTCCGGAGGAATCCGCCATGGATTCGTGCGGGAGAGACTCCTCAAGTCTGCGAACCAAGGTCTCCTTGGCCAATAAGGGGCCACAAGGATTACCTCGGCCCTTTCCCGCAGAATCTTGCGTACTACCGCCGGAAGGAGAGGTAAGGGTGGAAACGCGTACAGGAGCCCCCTTGGCCATGGGCTCCGTAACGCCTCCGTCTGCTCTGCTCCCTTGGATGGGAATCGGGAGAAGAAGCGAGTTAGGTGGGCATTGGAAGGAGAGGCAAAAAGGTCCACCTGGGGAAGCCCGAAGCGGTGACAGACCTCCCTGAAGATCCTCGGGTGTAGTTGCCACTCCGAGTGCTCTATTGTTGATCTGCTCAACAGATCTGCTTGGATGTTTGCCTCCCCCGATATGTGGTCGGCCTTTATGGAGGCCAGATTTTGTTCCGCCCAGGCCCCCAGTAGGAGGGCCTCGGCCAAGAGCGAGCGAGAGTGTGTGCCCCCCTGACGGTTTATGTGGGCCTTGGCTGTCACGTTGTCCGTCAGGACCAGTACGTGCCTGCCTTTTATGCTGCTGTTAAAATGCCTTAACGCTAGGTGAATAGCCCGCAGCTCGAGCCAGTTTATGTTGTGTCGGAGATCCACCGCTGACCAGCGGCCCTGTGTCCACTTGGTCCCCAAGTGGCCTCCCCAGCCGAATAAGCTCGCATCTGTTGTGACTACTACTCTGTCTGGTTCCCGGAAGGGGGACCCCCTGAGGAGAGCTGGAGATAGCCACCACCTGAGGGAGTGTCGTACTCTCAGAGGTATGCCTACCCTCTTCCGGGATGCACTGATTTGTTGTCTCTGAAACGGGAGCATGAACCACTGCAGTTCTCTTGAGTGCAGCCTTGCCCAAGGAACTATTGCTATGGTCGATATCATCTTCCCTAGCAGCTGGGAGAGGCAGACCAGCGTCACTGACTGACCGCGGCTTACCTGTTTTACGGCTTTCTTTATGCTGCTGAGGCGTTCCTGTGATAGGTACACCTTGCATTCCTTTGTGTCTATGACCGTTCCCAGATGGAGTATTCTCGTAGTTGGGGTTAGATGGCTCTTTGGAAAGTTCACCGAGAAGCCGTGGTCCTGCAGCATTTTTATCACTAACTTTAGGTCCGCCCGAGACTGCTGGGCGGACAATGACTGGATTAGAATATCGTCCAGGTAGCACTGGACTCTGACTGGTACGTTTCTTAGGTGTGCTGCCAGAACCGCCAGACTCTTGGTGAACACCCTGGGCGCTGATGACAGGCCGAATGGAAGTGCCCTGTATTGAAAATGGTGCCCCCTGTAGGCAAACCGTAGAAAGCGGCGGTGAGCCAGAGAGATAGGGATGTGCAAGTATGCCTCCGTGAGGTCGATCGATGCCAGAAAATCCCCTTTCCTTACGCTTCCAAGTATGGAGCGTAGTGTCTGCATTTTGAATTTGCGGTATTTTATGTAGAAATTTAGCCTTTTCAAATCCAAAACGGCTCTCCAACCCCCCGAGGGTTTTGGGACCACGAAGAGGATAGAATAAAACCCCTGGTCTCTCTGGTTCATAGGCACCGGCTCTACGGCCCGTATGTTTAGAAGGTGCTGAACGGCCTCGTTCATGAGCCTTCTCTTTGTTGGGTTTGTGGGACAGGGGCACGGGCGGAAGCGGTTCGGGGGCTTTGAGAGAAATTCTAGAGATAGACCATGACGTATGGTGTTCCTGACCCATACGTCCGTGGTGGTCTCTTCCCACTGGGGAGCAAACCCTGCTAGTCTGCCCCCTATGGGAAGGTCTGGGCGGGAGTCATCTGGTACGGCGGAAGGGGCGGTTGTTCCCCCGAAAGGGCCGTCTTCCCTGTGTTTGCCTATGTCTTGTGTTCTGACTGTCCCCCTGTCTTTCCCTATCCTGTCTAGCTTGGAAGGGTTGGGAATTTTGAAAGTAGTTGACCCTGGCTTCCGTACGAAAGGATTGTTTCCTTCCCCAGGAGCCGGGTCTCTTGTCCTGCCTTTTAAGCATGTGTTTAAGGACCTTGCGCTTGTCCTTGTTCTCTGTCAGGTATGGCGTTAGTGCCTCACCAAACAGCTTTGCCCCTTGGTACGGAGCCGAAGCCAATTTCCACTTGGATTTGGTATCCGCCTGCCAGTTCTTTAGCCAGAGGATGCGCCTGCTCGTGTTGTTTGCCGCCATTGCCTTGGCTGAAAACTTGGTCGCTAAAAGTGTTGCGTCCGACGCATATTCCGTGGCCGCTACCATTTTGCTGAGTTCCTGGTGAGTGCGTATATCTTCCATGGGAACCCGGCCCTGTAACTCACGGAGCCAACAAAGTGTGGCTCTGGTGAAAAAGGACGCGGAGGTAGACGCCCTGGTAGCCCAAGCTATTGCCTGGTGCGTTCTCCTGTAGTTGGACTCACTCTTTCGGTCCTCGGCTTTAAGAGCCTCAGCAAAATCTCCTGATATGGCCGTGTCCGATATCAGGGGACCTATGGGTTCGTCCACCACCGGCACCTCCAATGTTCCCTCTAGCTCCCTTGCTACGTTAAATAGCTTCCTCTCCGCATTGCTAGGAAGCGGTAGGGAGGTTGGCGCTGCCCACTGTTTCCTTATTGTGTTTAGGAACATGGTCGGGCATGGTATGCGGTGTTGAGTGGTTACCTTTTCGGCGAACGTCGGCTCAGCCTCCGTGTCAACTGTGACAGGCTCCGCTGGTGTCCCATGCCCCAGATGGGCTGTGGCCTCAGCCTTGCGCAGAATAGTAACAAAAAGAGAAGGGTTAAACAGGCCGCTGAAGGACGGCCCTTGAGGTGAGGTGTCCTCCTCCTCCTCAGACATTTGAATCCCTTGTGACGTACCTGGCTGGTCCAGGTAAGCTTCCTCAGAGACCGACGAGTCTGAGACGGAGGAGAGGTCCTGATGGTCCTCCGTTTCCTCCCGATGCCTCGTTCTAAGTCCTAGAGACTTGGCTTTTGAAGTTTGAGCCCTGGCCTCAAATGCACGGTCCACTGCCTGTGCTATTAGGGTAGCTAGCAGATCCCCCGTCAATGCAGGAGGAGTGACCATTGCCTGCGACCCTGCAGGTGCTGTGGTTAGCATGGTCCTCGGGGTTTCCTGTAACCTCCGTGGGGAGGGGGATCGGGAGAGCGATGAGAATTCGCCTATCCCACCCTCTGTTTGGGACTGTGATGAGCTCCCTAATGACCAAATGGCCCGTGGGGATGAAGGGAGACCCAGCGGTAGATCAGGACCTATTCCCCCATTCTGCCTATTTTCAATTCTGGCCCTTTTCTGGGCTCTGTCGAACTCTTTTTCTAGGGCTTGGTGTCTTCTGATTGCCTGTTTGTCAGCCTTCTTTGATGACTTCCTTGCAGCCTTTCTAGGGGCTGCAGAGGATTCCGAATGAAGGCGGGGCTCCAGTGGAGGGAATGATTGCTTCCTCCATTCTCCACTAACGCTGGGCCGCAATAGGGGGGACCCAGGTAGTAGGAGAGCTCCAACTTTGAGTAAGGACAGGCGCACTACTGGGGGCGTCTGGAACTCAGGAGCAGACTCTGCAAAATTGTCAGAGTTAGTCACTGTGCACGGATAAGAACAGGCACGCTAATGGGAATGCCTGGAACGCGGCTTGACTATGGTGGGTAAGGACAGGCACGCGACTGGGGATGCCTGGAACCCACCACTAAATCCAGAGGCGTACAGGCCACTAATGGGGGACCCGAAGTCTGGAAGGAGCCAAAGGCAACTAAACACAGTTAGTTATGAAAGGTTCTTATTTACTTTAGGTAGAAGACACCAAGTCCTGGAACCAGTAGCTATGTGTCTGATTTGAATGTCTCTGAATGAATAATAGATGCTTTAGTACCCCAGTACTGCTTGCCTATTAATTCACTCCAGCGGCTGAACCTAGCTTTCTCAGTGAGCTTTAACTCCCCTGTTTGGACAAAAAATATGGCCGCCGCTGCCAGGAGGCTACTGCGCATGTGTTAACAAGGCTGCCTATGCCACGTGCGGTTGTAACAAAGAGCTGCGCGTGCTTCCAGCTGTGCAGACAATGGCGCCTCGTTTAAAAAATCCTGAGCAGCCTGGAGTGAAAAGACTGCTCCTTCGCACGCCAGCTGTTTCCCTTAATCAATCTCCCTCCCAGCATGCGTCCCCTTTGTCCTCCGCTTCCCTCGCTAACTGCTTGCCTTTCTGTCTTTTTTGTTTTGTTTGTTTTAAACGCGAGGGGTTGCCCGAGCCTCCCCGTTTGTTTAAGGCGGCTGCCGGCTGCTGGAAGGTGGCTGGGGTTTTTGGGTTAGGGAGGGGAGTTAGGGATTTCCCCCTTTTAAGTGGGGGTGGTTTCCCCTGTAGGAATCTGACTTCCTGAGTCTTACAATTTAGCAAGGAAATTTTTGAGTGATCAATTAAATTTAATTAAATTATCTCTAATTAACTTTTAAACTAAGCAATTTCAGCTACTAGAAAAAATCCCCCCTAATGGAAAGGAACTATACCTGCCCAGGAGCCAAAAGTTGTAGGTGTCTCTGTATGGCCAGATCAGTCAAGACTAAGGATCATGGTCCAAGACGGGGCGTGGCAACTTTGGCTGACTGATCTGATTGGCCAGGAATACAGTCTCAACCCACTGCGTGGATTATCCATCTCCAGTGCTGGAGAACATATAGAATTTTTTCTTAGCTTTGTTTAGCCAAACCCAAATAACTTTTCTATTTTCTATTTTATTTTGAACAAACCTTATAAAAATATTTTAAGCAGAGAACATTTATATGTATCACAATAGAGATTATTATTGTTTAAAATTCAGATTATCCTTTCAAAATCATAAAAGTGGAAATTCCAGGTTATACTCAAAGCAATCACAAGTAGGACTCGTTAAGATGTCACGCTTGCAAGTAGTACACACAAATTTATAAAAAGGCTGGGCAGTTATAGCAACAAAGATATTCTATTAAGACTGTTGGCAATTGACATTCGTTTCCCATTAGCAAAAAATGAAAGGAACCAATCCTCTCACCCCATCACTATAAACAAATCAAACAACAAACAAACAAAACTGGCAGTATTCATGTTCACTCTCAAAACATTTTGCAGCCTCAGTCAAAATTGTAACTTAGAAAGCATAAGCTCAGATAATCAGAAAAACCTGAATCATAATAGACAGTAATGTCTATGCAAACAGGTAAAATTGCCAATTAGATACTACTTTCAGGATAACATTCCTCCTCCTGATTTTGTATGACAATTTCCACTAGTATATTATAATACAATAGTTAATTCTATACAGCTCTGTTATAACCTACTGAAGTTATTGGAAAACCTGAAGGATGATTCTACAAGATAAATGTTTCAAAAATTCCATTCCAATATGCTTGTGTACTCTGTATGATTACTTTCCTCCCCTATTAAGTTCCTATTAAATTACCTGCTTTAAGACAATAATTTGATTTCTACATGTTCTGCAGAACTAGAACTACTTTCTTAAGCTTCTATGCATTTGGATATCTCTCACAGAGCAACTGATCATATTCTGAAAACTGGGTGAGATTATGGAAGAATTTCCTAGTTCTTTTTTTTTATTAAAAAGTTTTATAAAAATTATAATATTAACCCACCCAAAAAAACCCCTCCCTCCCCCACTTCCCAGAGCTGAGTACAGGGTTACAATATGATAATCATAATCTAACTAACATTACCAACTATATAAATAACCAAATCCATAATGCACTTTAACTCCCCTTTAACATAAATATAAGCAAATTAAAAATGAACATAATAATAATGAGAACATAAACAAATTAATATCCTAATTATTAAACAATACAGTCCCCATAGTTAAATAATACTAATACTAAAAATAATAACATCATAATAATACTCTAAAATTCACTCATAGGCTAAATGAAACTTTTTAGTCCCATATTTGTTCTGAATATAATTTATCCATCTTCTCCAGACCGAAATGTATCTTTCTTGTGAATGATCTTTCAAATAAGCAGAAATCTTAGCCATTTCTGCTAAATTTGACACTTTAATCGTCCATTCTTCTATAGTAGGCAAGCAATCCTTCTTCCAATATTACCCTACTAATAACCTTGCAGCTGTTATCAAATTCAACATCAAATTAATTTCTTTAGCATCACAATCTGTAATAACACCCAATAGAAATAATTGTGGGGTAAACTTTATCTTTCTCTTAAGAATCTGTTGAATGTTCCACCAGATCTTAATCCAAAAGGCTTTTATATTTCTACAAGTCCACCATATATGAAAATAAGTGGCTTCCTAATTACCACATCTCCAACATTTGGGCTGTAAATTAGGATATATACAAGACAACTTTTTAGGATCCAGATGCCATCTATAAAACATTTTGTAAAAATTTTCTCTTAAATTTTGTGCCTGAGTAAATTTTACATTTCTAACCCAAATTACCTCCCATGTATCCAATAGAATCGATTCTTGAATATTTTGAGCCCACTTTACCATACAATCTTTAACTAATTCCGTTTCTGAATCCATTTCTATTAAAACATTATAAATTCTCTTTATATGCACTCGATTTTGATCTTTAATCTGTTTACCAAATTCTCATCCATTAAAGTAATACCAACCTTTTGATCTAATTTCCACCTAACCAACAATTGATTATACTGAAACCAAGTTCTTATACTTTGATAATCCCATGAAAGAGCAAAAACACTAGATACCAGGAGTATGCAGACTCCATTGGAGTCTGTACCTGTTCTGTTTAGTTGTTGTACCAAACCAGACAGTTATAGAAGTAAATATGACAAGATTCAATAATTCCTCTGTAAAACTGTATCAATAGTTCCTGGGGCAGTCTGAATTTCTGAATTGATGCAGGAAGAACATTCTTTATTGTGCCTTTTTAATGATGGTTCTAATGTTAAGTGTCCATTTCAAGTCCTGGGAAATTATAGAACTCCAAAACCTGAAGGCTTCTACTGCTGTTATTGTGCTGTTGTATGTAATAAGAGGAAGCAGAATAAAAGGGCTCCTCCTAAAATCCACTTTCATATCTACAGTTTTAAGCATGTTCAGTTACAGATTGCTATGAATGCACCACAAGAAGGTGAATGAGCAAGTGGACAGAGCGTAGAATGGTGGCAGCAGCATCCAATTTTCATACACTACACAGGTGCTGCTGCTACTGCTGAACTCCAGGCCAAAAAAGCCAATCACAGAGCAGTGGTAGGCAGGGTGAGGGCAGCAGCTGAGGGCATCCCATTTTCACACAACCCTGCTGCCACCGTCAAGCTCGCGGCTGAAGAGGCTAGGAACAACAATGGCAGCAGCTATTGGTAGGGCAGGTGGCAGGGAGGGCATACCATTTTATACACAAGCTACTGCCACTGCTCCAGGCTCTGGACTGAAGAGGATGGGGACGGTGGTGGTGGAGGTGTGTGTATGAAAATGGGAAGCCTCCAGCCGTCAATCCTCTGTCCGCCCGTTCACTTGCCTGCCAAGCTCTCCAGCCATCTGCAATCAGTTCTGCCTATGGCAAATTGGCTATATGGAGTTATCCTGTGGCAATTTGGCAGTGGCCAGCTGGCAGTGGTGAGCTGCCTGTGCCAAGTTGTCCTAGACCCCCCCACACACACACACATGAATTGGCTTGACAGAATGCTCACAAATACGATTCAGTTAGATTATTACAGATTAGAATGAAGAGAACAAAAAGTATTTCTAGATGTAGTAAATACTACTTTATTTTTGGCCTTTTTTTAATGAGGGATGCTCTATGAGTACTGGTCAATTGGTATCATCACCATGTGATATGCATGTGACAAAATGTTTTCAATCCAAAAGAAATTTGGAAGTCCTATCAAAGCATTCTAGATGGACTACGATTTGGCAGAATTGAAACTAAACAAGCTTTATTATTCTGGGTTTCTCTGAGACAAAATTTAAGGCCAAGTAGATCAAAGTTGCTGTGATTTGTCCCTCTTTTCCTTATACCCCTATAAGTCTGGACATGCGTCTGCACTTCAATCTTCTCAGCATCATCTTTTCTTTCTGTCATCCCAATGCCCTTGACTTCAAGTGTATCATACATATCCACCTGACATATGCGTATTCACCTATCATTCAAGCACATATGGAAAAATCAAAGATAGGCTATTGGATATATCCTATTTGAAGCTAATAATATTGATAGAAGTAGCATGGAGAAAAGAGAGGCATTGGGAAAATTAGTGGGATACACCAATGTTCTTAATCTTAAGCATGACACATCCAATCAATGTGCTCCCCCAAATCTTCTTAGCATTTTTCTTTCCTTATCTCCATTTATGGAAGATTGGAAAGGTAGGCCAGTTGGATATTCCACGTTTGAAATGGAGGACATCAACAATGGGTATTATAGAAGTAAAGAAGATGTGACACTTGGAAGATTGATTGGATGAGCAGTTATATCTTCATCATTTCCAATGCTGACCTTCATGTCACCAGCACTGAAGTTCTTGCTTCCAAGCATGGTATATGTGGTCACCACAGATTTCTCTATTTTCCATCATTCAGTTACTGCAATGTCCTCATTTTAGACTATAACTAACAGCCAAATCTGCCACTCTCCAATCTTTTCAGTGCTGTCTTTTCTTAGTAAAGATCAAGGGGCAAGCAGGCTGGTTGCATATGCTTTACTTGAAGTATAAACACTGGCAACAGTAATGAAAAGAAAAAGAAGGAAAAATGAGAAAAAGATAGGAGACTTACTGTTTGAAATACAGCATTTTTTCTTGCTTTACCAGAATGAGCATTTATACTTCAGGCCAGGTATACAGCATCCAAAAATTGTTATTCCCTTCCAAATGGCAATCCTAGTATTAATACATACACACATGAACTTGGAAAGTCAGGAACCCAAAAGTTCTAGCTGAGACAGAATTGTTAACTCAACATTAAACAGCTGCTTCCCATCAGAAAGCCAGGAAAAGAATAATCAAGTTTCCCTTGTCTCATAAAGTCAGGAAGGAAAGATTTGATATGTACACATTAATACTTACACACATGTATGTATTATGTGTACATATCAAATCTTTCCTTCCTGACTTTATGAGATAAGGGAAACTTGATTGTTCTTTTCATAGCTTTCTGAAGGGAAGCAGCTGTTTAATGTTGAGTTGACAATTTTGCCTCAGCTAGGACTTATGGGTTCCTGACTTTCCAAGTTCATCTCTTATGCCAAATGGCAAGACAAAGTATAGAATATTTTGGGAATGAATTAGGTTAATGATTTCCCCAAACCACTTTCCTAGAACTACATTAGTTTTTATTGTCTATGGAGATTCTCAATTATCCAGGTCATTGTTGTCTCAAAGGTAATTTTCCAAAAGGTGACTGGACTTTCTTGTTTCCCCTCCCCCCTTTAAAAACTTCTAATTTACTTCTAATTCAAGAGAAGCTTCTTGGATGAGAAGTGAAATATTTTTAGGGGAGGGGGGAACCAAAGGAAGTCCAAGTGCCTTTTGGAAAAGCATCTGGGGACATTAGTTTTTATTTTTTATTTTTAATCCCACATGAAGGAGTCAATAGCTGATCTCCAAGTATGGGAGAACCTAAACAAAAATAGTGTCAGAGTATATTAATTCCAGATATTATAAAAGATCAATTAATTCATCCTACAACATCACTTCCCTGGTATTTTTTATTCACAATTTATACTGTAAATTACACCAAGGAATGTTATATATTCTTTACAAAAAATATGCAGCCTTATATATTATAAAATAAAAATAAAAATGCCAATTAATAAAATAAATAACTGCACACTAGTTAAAATGCTTTCTCTTTCATTGCTAGGAAGCTGGCCACTTTAATTATGTTCCTTGTTCATTTATCTAAAACAATAAATTTAATTTCAATTTCCTCCTCTTATTTGAAGCAACTATGATTTTGTGCAATCATCTCAGCTTTGGACAAATGAGTCAGTTTTCTCCTTGAAGCACCCACCATAGTATAGTATCCAAGTCTCTACTACCTAGACATATGAAAAGTATAGGTCCCATTAGAATATTGAACATAGAAAAATATGATTGAAATGGACCTTGTAGGTCTTCTAGTCTAGTCCTCTGCTCAAGCAGGAAACCCTGGAAATGTGCCATTCTAGACAAGGGGCCATCCAGTCACTTCTTGAAAGCTCCAGTGATGGAGCACCCACAGAGAAGCTTTTCCACTGATTAATTGTTGTCACTGTTGATGTGTCTACTAATAGCATAAATGCTATGTACACACATATTTCAATTTACATTGTTTGTGCATACATTAACAAGACTGAAACTCAATCACATTTGTCCCACAAAAATCTGGGGAGACTTTCATACTTTCTTCATATCCTACTGTTCATAATAACTTTGTTTTCATTTTGTGCTCAAAAGCTATTTAAAGACATCAATCCCATGAGAATCCAATAATCCAGAAGTATAGTTTATCAGAGAATCCACCTGAGGTTGAAAATTAATAGTGCCCAGAAGTACACAGCATCATAAAATTAAAACACAAATGTTTTCTACCTAGCCAACTGGAGTGAACCAGTAAGCTTAAACTGAAGTTTTCACTGATAAACCCTAATATGGGTTCTTGTGTCATCCAAACTTGTTTCCTCAACAATAAATATACTTAAGTATATCTGAGCCAGGACATAAGAAATGTTACATATCTCACTGATGTCATATGCCATCTGTAAAACATTTTATGTAAGTTTTCTTTATAGACGCTGCTTTAGTTAATTTAATATTTCTTTCCCATAACAAAAGTTATGGGAAGATTGGCAAAAATCTTCTAATTCTATATTATACCCAAAATTCTTTGCCCATATTATCATTGTTTCTTTTACCTGTTCTTCCTCCATCTTTAAGTTTAACAGAAATCTATAGAGTTTCTTAATTAACTTTTCATTTGTTTTAGCAGTATCTGATCAAAGTCTGTCTGTTCTTTATAAAATCCCATTGTTTTAACATCTTTTTTGTATCTTATTTGAATTTGTAGATATGGCCACCATGCTAAATCAATAACTTGTTTTTGTAACTCTTGTCTGTCTTTCAATTTTCCTTCATTGTCCAAAATATCTTTATAAGTCACAACTTTATCGTACTTAATTAAATTTGGGTAAGCAAAAGCTTCCATTGTTGAAAGCCATTCAGTGCTAGGCTGCATTAACAGAGGGATAGAATCAAGATCATGTGAAGTATTAATACCACTCTTTAATGCCTTGGTAAGGCCACACTTGGAATACTGCATCCAGTTTTGGTCACCACGATGTAAAAAAGATGTTGAGACTCTAGAAAGAGTACAGAGAAGAGCAACAAAGATGATTAGGGGACTGGAGGCTAAAACATATAAGGAACGGTTGCTAGAATTGGTATGTCTAGTTTAACGAAGAGAAGGACAAGGGGGGACATGATAGCAGTATTCCAATATCTCAGGGGCTGCCATAAAGAAGAGGGAATTAAGCTATTTTCCAAAGCACCTGAAGGCAGGACACGAAGCAACGGGTGGAAACTAATCAAGGAGAGAAGCAACCTAGAACTAAGGAGAAACTTCCTGACAGTGAGAACAATTAATCAGTGGAACAGCTTGCCTCCAGAAGCAGTAAATGCTCCAACACTGGAAGTTTTTAAGAAGAGACTGGACAGCCATTTGTCCGCAATGGTGTAGGGTTTCCTGCCCGAGCAGGGGGTTGGACTAGATGACCTCCAAGGTCCCTTCCAACTTTACTATTATTATTATTATTATTATTATTATTATTATTATTATTATTATTATTATTATTATTATTATAGGTATCTTAATATATTTTTTTTTCTTTTATTCTTTCCCATTCCTTATAAAATGATTTTGAAAGTATCTATGTATTTTATCCTTTCCATATCACAGAAAGACATGCCAGCCGATTTGCAGGTCATGCCCCTCTAGGTACAACAGTCTTTTATCTCTAAGCATTATCCATTCTTTAAGCCATGTTAAAATGGTTGCTTGGTAATATAACTTCCAGTCCAGCAGTCCAAATCCTCCACTGTCTTTTGTTTCTTGTACCATTTTCACTTTGATTCTAGCTTTTTTTCCTTGCCAGATAAATTTCAATATTATTGTATTCAGTTCATCAAAAAAGGCTTTTTCCCAGCCTTACAGGGATCGTTTGAAATAAAAAGAGTATTTTTGGAAAGATATTCATTTTCACTGTTGCTATTCTTCACTGTTGGAAATGCAAACAGAGATCAGGTACCTATTATCATATCTGGTGGACATGCACCAAAGCAAAAAGATTTTGGGTTAAAATACATTTATGGTTGGAGAAAATGACTAAAAAACAAATAGACTTTAAACCAGAATTATTTTTATTAGAAATAATAGGAGCTAATTATGAGAAAGATTGCAGATATCTAATACTACACATATTAACTGCAACAAGAATTGGATAATGGAAAAATCAAGAATATCAAAATAGTATCTATTGACACTTAGATTGTGTGAATCATGACAGGCTTTGGAAAGCCCTAGAAGGCCTGGTGTATGAAGATATCTGCTCAAGTTGGTGCAGTCATGCACACAAATTAAGAAACTGCTATGCAAACACCTCATGGAGACACTGATTGGTTCAAGACAGAAAAAAGGAGCAAAAGGTTGTATTCTTTCACTTTCCTTATTCAACCTATATACTGAAGAAATCCCAAGAAAGATGAATTCAAAGAGTCAAAAATTGGAGTAAAGATTGGAGAAAAGGAACATAAAAAAACTTATTTTAATTTGTTTTTAGACTTCTATGCCACCTATCCCACTAATGCAACTCTTCAATCTATTGGGAACAAAACTCTCCTCTTAGAAACCAAAAAAGATCTGAAAAAATCTAATCAAAAGGAGAAAGATAAATGTGACCTCTTTCTGAACTTCAAGAAGACCAAATTTCATGACCACTGTTAGGAATGGAATAAAAATATTCCAAAATAACAATTAACAGTGAAAAGAGTGAATGTGTGCTAAAATTTACTTTCCTAAGATTACCAAATGATCAAAGCAGTGAACACTGCCCAGAAAAAAGAAGTCGAATCACACTGAGTCCCATAGCAATTATGAATATGAATTGAGTATGGAAAAGGACATCAGCAAAGCAATTAAATGCAGATTAGTTTGCAGTATTGTGCTTTCCAATAGTTACTTACACTTGCAAAAGTTAAACCATGAAAAAAATTAGACATGAGGAAAATTAACTCATTCAAGTTGTCTTGTTGGAGAAGGCAACACGAAGGTATCCAAAAAACATTCTTTGGATAGTAAAGATGACAATCAAGTATTGGAGTGTATAAAACTGGACATAGTGCTGGAAAATTCTGTCTTACTTATTTTAATCATGTCATGTGATCAAAATCATTGGAAAAGACAGTTATGCCTGAAATTGTTAGCAATAAAAGGAAACAAGAATGCCAAAAAACATAGTGGCTACACACAATCAAAGCAACACCATCTAGAGCATAAAACAATTGAAAGTCATACAAGATCAGAAATGTGGAGAACAGTGTTCCATAGAATCACCTAGAATATGACATGTTTGAATGGACAGCATCAACAATTGATATTGGAGAGACCGTATTTCTCTAGACCTCTTTATTTAGTCAGCAGAAAAGTAACAGATTGTGATGGTTGATCATAGTGACTTAAAGTACACATACTTTTGCAGAGTCACTGGGGTCAATTTTGATTTCAAAAGTATCTGAAAGAAACTTTAACATAATTTCCATATATTCTCATTTTCAACTATGTGTTTCTTGTCTAAAGCCATTATGAGACCATACTGGCACTCGAACTTTTCTCTAAAGAAATCAATAGCTATTGTGTACTTTTTCCGAACATATAAAAAAGGGAAAAATAGTTGTATTGTAGTTATTCATAGAACTGTATCAGAAAATCCAACAGATTCCTATTTCAGCTTTCTGTGGAGATTAATTCCTTATTAATGGAATTAATATAATAAAATATTAGTTTTATCTTTTGTTTTGTTGTTTAATTGATGAGAATGATACTGATTGATGTCACTGGTTTTAGAATGAATATGCCTTTGTTTATATTGTGTAATTTTAAATTCTACTTTTAAAATTTCGGTTATTAGATGGTGCAGAATAAAGTGCTTCTTTTAATATATTATAATCACTTTTACATCTTATTAAAGGATGTTACAGTAATACATATTCATAATGCATTTTGTTTCCTATGAAATAGCTCCAATTTATTGAACTTTGTAAATAAACTCTGTATATTACAGAAAGGATAAAAAAGAAAACTGTTTATAAGTTCACTTTACATTACTAACTACATGATAACTGATAACTCTATTTTAATTTTTATATATTATTTTAATTTTCAAATAAGCTATTTTGGTTCTTTCTAATTTTTTTTGACAGGGAGAAGAGAGGTGGGAGAAAAAAAATCAGGTATCTGCTTATGATTATAGTATTGCTGCCTTAGCAACTAAAGTACAATTGGTACCTAACTTATCTTTAATATTCATGCAACACCAAAGTTATTTGGATGCTAATCAGAATAGTCGTCCTGGCCAGAGTAATTTGGGAATTGTTTCATCTCTAATATGTATAGAATCAAAAGAAATTTTAATACAAACAAAAATGAAAAGGCTCAAAACAACATTCTATTTTTTATTTACAATTGTATGGCTGTTCTTCGTTCTATGAAGACAGCATATTTAATTTTCTCCATTTCATCATAAAAATGGTCCCAATTGCCAGGTGGGCTAAGTGGCTAAAAAGACCAGTCACCCAATAGACTTCATGGCTGAGTATAGAAACAGTTTTGACTATTTAAATACTATAACATGTAAAATTCTAGAAAATAATAAATGATGAAAATACCATACACACACTATTCTAGATCACATGGATTCTTATGTGCCACAGCATCATAAAAGAAGTGCATTTTCTTTAACAACGCTTTACACCTGATCTATATCCCCATCTGGAAGAAGCAAAATGCCCCGCTACTGCCACTAGTGTTAATTTTAATCAGATTTTTTTTGTGGAGAACCATAAGAGTTTTAAAGAGAAAAACTGGCATTCATCCCCTTGTCATCCTTTTTGTCTATCTCAGGAGTAAAAAGGATAACCTGAAATACTTCTAGTCATCGCCTCCCCACAAAGAATTAATGAAGTATTATCATTTGTATAGGAAAGCTTGAGTATAGTAATGGGGTAAACCAGACTTTATAAAACAGGAATCTGAATGTATTTGCTTATTGTTTTTATTTCATATTAATAAAATTAATGTAACACTTAAGTTAAAGAATCAGAATGAAAATTCATTAACCTGAACTAGGAACAAATTTTTCATGTTTTTAAAAGTCCTTTGTCAAACTTAAAATACATGCACAGACAAAAAATATTATTGACTCAGGCAAGAGACTTTATAAATCAAAAGCAATTAGGGCAGACACTTGTATTAACTGGGATATTACAGATTTGATTTCTTCCTTGAATTACTCTTTTAAGATAAAAGTTAAAAAAACTAATTCAAATCCTCTCAGTCTGGAACATTCTTAGTAATTCTTTCCAGAAGAACAAAATAAAAAGTACTGGTAAATATGTTAATATGGTGTCCTGGGTGATTTTGATACAGAGGTTAATGTCCTACCCATTCCCCAATGTTCATTCCTTATATATTAGCAATTAAAATCCAGGCTTTGCCACTATATGAAAAAAAAATGTTTAGAAATAAGTAGGACTCTTCAGCACAAAACCACTTGTTGATCATTTACATCCCAGTGGTGTCATTAGTTTTGGTCAGGTATTATAGTGAACCACTTAGGAAGTAGTGTACTGTAGCATATGCAATGGTAATCTATGAGAGCAAGACAACAGCCAGCTGTAAATTGCATGTATAAAGGCTACCAGCTTTAATAATGTAACTCCAAGTCTCTGTTGTATTCAGATGTACTTGTTTGGGAGTAACTCCCACTTGACACTCTTACTTTGAACAGATTTGAATAGTCAAGTGTATAAACCTATGTAGCTATAAATAGGAGACTTAACCTCCTGAACACAGTGTAGCTTAACTTTATTAACAGCGCGGCTTAATCAATAGTAATAGCAGCTCCAAAGGAAAACTGTTATCTCTCACGGGGAATATCGCTCTTCCACTTGGGGGAAGATTAGGAGTCCCAAGATCAAACTTTTGAAGAGTCCGGTCCCGCCCTAAATCTGTTCATCCGCTATAAATATTTTACCCATTTTGGAGATTAAACAATGAAAATTTTCTTCTTTCCTTCTCCCTACATTTTTTTAGTGATGCCGGGCACCACTGTTCCCTACCAAACGGTATAGTTCCCCACTCCCCACTCTCACAGGCCCTGTTCACTATGGCCGGGCAGGAATCCTTACCTCCAAAAAGATGAGGCGAAAGGTGCGCGGGAAGCGAGCCGATAACCAGCCGGGGTCCTCCGCTTATCTCTCCGGGTCCTTCTGCACCGCCACTCGCCGTGGCTCGTTCCCGGCCCCCTTCCTCGGGAGTGCTGCTGACCGAGTCTTGGGAGCCATAGAGGCCGCTGCTGTTGGGGATGTGGAAGGCAGAATGCGCCGCTCTAGCCCCGGAGATAGTTGGTCCGCCCAGAGACCTACTCCTGGGAGCGGCTAAAGGGGGAGCCGCCGTCGTCGCTCCGCTGCTAGTCGAGGAGCCGGAGGCCGCATGGTGCGCTCCAGGCGCCAGGTGTGTGTATCTCATCGCTCCGCCTATCGGCCGCCCGCCCGTCCCATTAATGCCGCCGCTGCTACTGCCGGACGGCAAGTCTCCCCCGGAATAAGCCCGCGTTCGGCCGTTGGTGGCTGCCGGGCCGCTCTGCTTAGCGCCCATGGTGCTTCCTTCGCTACCACCTTTTTTCTCTTCGTTCTTCTCCCGCCTCTCCTTTCAGTGGGACCCGCCGGCGAAACTGAGTAGAGAACGAAACGTCCACCGCTCGTCCTTCTAACCCGAGCGCCAAAGAAGTACCAGGAAACGGTGATTCAGCTAGCGGCCCCAGGGCTGCGAATGTGTTTCCACCTCTGCGGGACCCTAGAAGCAGCGACGGAGAAGGCTTCAGCAGTTATAACCGCGGCGCGGAATGACGGCGCCGCTACAGCTGCGGCTTGAGAGCTCAGCCCCGCAGTTTCCGCCATCCTTCCCCGCAGAAAGGAGAGCGAGCAAAGCGGCCGCAACCGGCCGCTCGCCCGTGAGGCCGCTTCCCTGCCTCACGGCCCGGTTTCCCCCGCGCTCACTCAAGTGCTAGGCAAGGGGGCGGCACCGCTGCGCAGTCGTTCGCTCGCTCTTTTTGTACTGCCTTGTCTCCGTAATGGCGGGAGGGAGGTGGAAGGCGGGGAAACTCTGGCCTCCTTCTGCTCCGCCCTCTGCCAGTCCCGGAGATAACGCACCCGGCCCTTTCCGACGGGTGGAGTAGGAAAGCAGGTTAACATGCGCTTCGGCCCATCCGACTCAGGCGTTTTCCGCTTCTCTTTCTCTTTGCCTCCTCCTTCCCTCCCTTGCCGGCCTTACGCTTTTAAGCCGTTGCCGGCCGATCAACAGGCTAAGCTTTTCTCGGTGCTGAATAGGGGTAGTTCAGTTTCTGGCTGGCAATGGTCGTTATTGGCGGGGCAAAAAGAAACCCAAATCTCTACTGTGTTGTATTGGAAGCGTGTTAGAAAAAGGAAGGAACCTGTCAGTCAATCACCTGTTCACCTGCGAGCCTTGAGGTGTTAATCGTATCCGCTCAGACTCGTTCAAACGGATTAATTTTGGGTGCCTGGGTTGGAGGGCAAAGGGTACAGCACGTAACTTCTGTCCCGGGAAAAAAAATACCCACGGTTCTAAGTTGGAAAATAAAGCGGGTGTTTCGGTCCCGTTTAGTTCCAACTGGTATCGTAAGGAACAGGAGTGAAATGTAGGGTATACAAGTTTAGGGGACGTTTACTTTCTTTACCGGGCTCTACCTTGCCCGGTGTTTTTCCAAAATGATCGGCCTACAATTCCCAGAATTCTAAGGCATATTAGCATGTGCCTGGGAATGTTGGAAGTTAGGATTAGAATATTTCTGGAGGATCCCAGAGTGAAAAAAGCTGTTGGGAAATATTCTGCCAGTTGGAAGCTTCTCTTTTTATTTTTATTATTTATTTATTTATTGGAAACAGCGAGGGCAATAATGTGTGCGGTAGTGATATCACTCTCACTGTGATTTCCTTGGGTGGAGGAGATCGTTGTTGTTTTACAGTTCTTTTTTTATAATATAGTTTATTATTTTTTTAACACGGTCACCTTAATATTCGGTAAACGGTGTGTTGTTTGGGATTACATTTAAAAAACATTGTAACAATTGGTTTCTATGATCTATAATCCACATAATAGCTTTGCTTGATTTCCTCTTCTTCCCATAATGTTCTTTTTTACCAACCTTAAGTTAAAACAATTCTTATTGTTTTGATAGATAACAATTAAATATAATTTTTTCTAATATTTCCACAAATAATAATCACATCAATATAATATTTATTTTCTATCTAGTCATTTTGGTTGCCCCATCATACATTCCATTTACAATTCTTATTTACATTTGTTTTTCCCACAATATTCAAGACATTCTTACTGGTTAAGATTTTCTCAAAGTTAATTACATTTAAATATTTGATTCTACTTTTTCTCATGTAAGCCATCCCATAACTTTTACCTTACTTAAGGAGTAAATAAGACTAAAAAAAGAAAAAGAACAAGAGTAAAGAGGGATAAAAAGATAGAATATTACCGAAAGTCCATGTTTCCCCTAAGCTAATACATATTTATTTCTAATTTTTTTCCATTCTTTTTACCATAATTAAGAATATATTTAATCTTTAAATATTCCATTTAATAAATGTAGTCATCTGGTCTTTTAACTCTTATTCAAAATATTTTTTTTCAATCCATTGTAATTTTCTTAAAATCAATCACATTTAAATATCTAAAATATGTCCTTATATATAAGCCAGTGATGGCGAATCTTTTAGAGACCAAGTGCCCAAATTGCAACCCAAAACCCACTTATTTATCGCAAAATGCCAGGGCTGTATCAGCACTGTGGTGCCCTCGGGGGGGCATGGCCCACTGGATGGGCATGGCTGCAGTGGTCATGGCAGATTGGGTGAGCATGGCATCCCCAAGGGGCCAATGCCGCTTGCTTGCTCACTTCCTGCCCTGTTGCTTCCAAATGCCACGTGCTCACTACTCTGGCAAACTTTGCTGGGGCAACGGCGTGCGTGCCCACAGAGAGGGCTTTGAGTGCCACCTCTGGCAATGTGCCATAGGTTCGCCACCACTGGTCTAACATCTATACCTGGGAAGATCCTGGAAAAGATAAAAAACATCTGTGAACAACTAGAAGCAAACAAATTATAACTAGTAGCCAGCACGGGTTTGTTAAAAACAGATCATGCCAAACTAATCTTATTTCATTCTTGAAAAATTGGCTAAATTAGTAGACCAGCAAAACACTGTAGACATAGTATACTTAGATTTCAGTAAAGCATTTGACAAAGTAGACCACAATCTGCTGCTTAGTAAGCTAGAAAAATGGTGGGATAGATAACAATACCATCAGAGGAAATAGAAGGGAAACTCATCCAATTTGCAGATAACACTAAACTGGTAGGAATAGCCAACACCCCAGAAGACAAGCTCAGGATCCAAAAAGATCATAACAGACTTGAACAATGGACCCTATCCAACAGAATAAATTTTAATGTGGAGAAAAACAAAGGTTTACATTTAGTCAGGAAAAATCAAAGGTATAACTACAGATTAGATGAGACCTGGCTCAAAAAGAGTAACTGTGAGAGGGACCTTGGAGTCCTAGTGGATGATCATTTGAATATGAGCCAGCAGTATGCAGCCGCCGCCAAAAAAGCTAATACAATCCTGGATTGTATAAACAGAGGCATAGAATCAAGATCACACAAAGTATTAGTACCACTTTATAAAACTCTAGTTTAAAGACCAGACCTGGAATACTGCAACCAATTTTGGTCACCATACTACAAAAAAATGTTGAAACTTTGGAAAAAGTTCAGAGAAGAGCAACTAAAATGATCAAAGGCCTGGAGACTAAAATATATGAAGAATGGTTACAGGACTTGGGTTTGGCTAGTCTAAAGAAAAGAAGAAACAGAGGTGACACGATAGCAGTATTTGAGGGGCACCACAAACTACTCTCCAAAGCACCAGATGGTTAGGATTATGACAAGAAACAATGGTTGGAAACTGACCAAAGAGAGAAGCAACCTGGAATTAGAGTGCAGTACTGCAGGCCACTTTAGCTGACTGTGTTCAGCAGGTCAGCGGTTTAAATCTCACCAGCTCAAGGTTGACTCAGCCTTCCATCCTTCCGGGGTAGGTAAAATGAGGACCCAGATTGTTGGGGGCAAAGTAAATATATATATACATTGCTTACTGGTGTACACCGCTTAGAGAGTGCTTGCACTTAAAGCGGTATATAAGTCTCATAAATAAATAAATTAAGAAACATCCTAACAGTGAGGACAATTAACCAGTGGAACAGCTTGGCAGAGGAGGCATGCTGCAGGCCTGATCAGCCTGATTATTCTGGCTGGTGGGGTACAGGAGGAAGGCCTTCCCTGCTGTTGCTCTTGCCTTCTAGAACATCTTGCCCCCAATGTGAAGTTGGTCCCAACCTCCTATCTTTTCATAAGGGCTGAAAGATGTGGCTTTGACAGTTGTCTTGGGGCCCCAGTGGGTGAACAGCGCAATAGAGATGGTTAATTAATAACAGATCACATCTCTCCCCACCCCGCCCTTACCACGTGTCCCTGGTTTTAATATTTGATTTTAACTTTTTATGTTTTAATTTATATGTAACTAAGTCGCCCAGATTTACTCTATGATAAGATGAGCAGCCAATAAATTTTATAAATAAATATGTAGCTTTCTGTTATGTGTAAATAAATAGCTGCTGTTAAAGAAAAGCAAAGTCTGTAGTCCCCTTCTCTACTTTATCTGATGTTGGGGGTACCAATTTTTAATTTTGGGGCACTTTAATATAGGTTTAAAAGAGAAATTGATAGTAGAAAGTAGCCTCTAAGGCCTAATAGAAATTTTGATGGCCATAGAGCTCTTGCTTATTCTTGAATATCCTAGAGATATTTCTCCATGGTATGCAATGATCCGGGATTCCATCACTAAAGAATACTGCAGGGCATGGGCGTTCATCATAAGTACTCTCATTGCACTTGCCCAATAGTTTTTACTCTATACATTCCTTGAAACTTCAGCCAAGGAAAAAATATATCCCCAAGGGAAAATAAAGATTGCCTTGATATGGAGAGGGGGTTGACTCAGAGTGATCTATGTTCTCTCCTCTGAGGATTAGGCCCCATATGCGTATAGCTGATTGTCTTGCATGATTGAAGTTTGTGTTTAGTATATGAAGTGTATAGAACTGTTAATGCAACTATGGCTTTGGACAGAAAATATGAACTATAGTTTCAATAAAAGTGAGTTGTATTCTCTTTATTTTGTGCACATTTCTGAGAATACTTAAGGATAGCTTTTACAGCAGTGGTTCTCAACCTGTGGGTCGGGACCCCATTTGGGGTCGAACGACCATTTCACGGGGGTCGCCAAACAACGCAGTCCGCCATTTTTTCCCCCTTTTCCTTAGCTGTGCTACTCCCTTTTATTCTATTGGCTTTTGAAAGCCAATAGAATAGACTCTCTTGAATAGAGTCTAATTCTATTGGCTTTCAAAAGCCAATAGGAATTGTCCAGGCTGTCTCTGCCCTGCTGAGCCCGCCAAAATATCCCATTCTGCAAATGGTGCTGCACCAGTTGAGTAGTCCTCAACTTACGACCGGTTGAGTAGTCCTTGACTTACGACCGGTTGGGGGTCGCGGCATTAAAAAGGTTGAGAATCACTGTTTTACAGTGTGACACTAATTTCTTGAAACAAGGATTTTTGGCTAAAGACTTTGGAGAAAGAGGAAGTAATGGAAATGGCTGCATAAAAATCTCCTATGAGATCTTTGTCAGGGAAGTCTAACAAATCAAGAAAGAGGAACTAAACTGAGGCTGTGTGGTTTTAGAGTTTCCCTTGTTTGCTCCTTTTTTCTTAGCTTCCTTATTTCTCTCAGCAAAATAGAGTTTGTTCAAGCAATTAATTATACACGTGAGGTATAAAGGAGCCACATTCATACATTTTGCATCCGTATGTGTAGCAATATAATACCACACTGACTTTGGGGTATTTTTTGTTATTAATGAGCACAAGCAAGTTGAAACAAGATTTGACCTATTTACAAATTGTAGTTTAAATTCAGTCATTGATATCATAGGGACCAAGCTTATATAAAACTGAATATTACTATACTTCATGTAAAGGAAATAATATATGAGTGAGAAGCTTACTATTTAGTTTTCTTTTATATCTAACATGAAACATTGCAAAATATGGCAATATAGAAGGGTTAATTTTGGCAATATTCCTATATGATACACCATGACTTTGAATCGTGATAGAAGTGGAAGAGGGTATATTTCTGCATTTTATTCTGTTGTTTTTAATTTTAGCCAGACAAGATCAGGAATTCTCCACCTGATTCTGTTTCTCAGGTCTTTCAGCATAATGGAGTGAATCATGTGGTTCATACATTAAAATACTATACAGTTTACAACTACTATATAACATACGCTAGTGCATAACAAGTCATGTTATTGGCATCTGTTGAACAGTTGTAGATTGAAATAGCAATCCAGTGGGGCCTCTTTTAGGCAGAGATCTATATAAACCATATTTATAACTTTGATACTGCAGAATAACTGACACAGCCACTCTCATAAGGATATAATATACAAGTGATCTCATGCTCTTGATTGCTTTTAACTTACCTAATTTACCTAATTAGAATTTTTCTTTTATTTTCATTTTTGACTAAAAATCTATAATATAATTTCTGCTGTAAACTGAGCTTACAGAAAATAATTGCTAAGAATAACAATGAAATTTGATTTTAGATTTTCTGCATTTGTCCACAATTTATAAATCTTGCCTTCGGTATTTTTATGAGCTTAATAGTTGTGGGTGATACTTTCTTTGCACAATTTATTTACAAATTAGAGATACAATTTGAAACAGGTGCTTGACATAAAATCAGGCATCACTCAGTCAACAATTACCTTGTTCAGCAACAGAAATTCCAGTCTCAACTGTGGTCGTAAGTTGAGGCCCACCTGTAGTATCATTGGAGTCATCAGCCAGACCTGCTGGGACCAGAACTGTTAAGTCCTTCGTTCCATGGCGAATGAAGATCACACATGGTAGAATCAATAGCTCTTTATTTCTCCTTCTGCTCACTCCAACAACAACAGCGAGGCTCGCAGGCCTCCTTTTTAGTGACCGGATCCCTGGGCAAAACAGCAACATTAATGGCGCGCTTTCACGCCTCACGCATGCGCGCAAGGCTGGCACCTCTCAGTCTGGTCCCGGGCAGCTTGCAGAAACCCTGGGACCATAGCAATGTCCTGAGCCTGCTTTTGCAGGCTCAGGACACAACAAGAACCTCAACCGAGTTCTACCAAAATCAACTTACCCCTTCCCCCTAGATGAAACTTCTTTTCTGCACACATGTGCAATCTCCATAGGAGACGTGATATATAATTCCATTAATCAAATGCATGGAGTGTGGACATGGATGTTACCCTTAAGCCACACCTTTTTTCCATTCTATCATTTTGGGAATAAATGTATCTGAATTCCAAAAAGTACCACAACAACTCCACCATTCATTAATGGCATTTCTGCCGTGTTTCCCTGGAATTTGACAGCAACCTCACAAACTTCCTAAGATGTTTGGGTGGATATTTAACCCATTGCGACCTCCTCGGACACGGGGAACTCCCTTGGCTCCCCTGCTCACCTACCAAGCTAGGTGTGCCCACTCGTTGCTGCCCCATGTTCCCAGGTGACCTGGTTCTGTTGCCTGGCTTGCTTGCTCGCCCACCAGTCTCGGCAGGCCAGGACTTTGCTCACTCCCATACCCAGTTGATCTGCTCATCTGTTGGCTGGGTAGACCCTCTAAGTCCAAACCAGTGTCTTTTGGAGGGTGTTATTTTTCAAGTCCACAATGGACCTTCCTTGGAAACACAGCCCCTCAACCCCAAACCCGGCAAATGGATGGTCCGGGGTAGTTGCCATGCCCCAGTGCCTTGTGACCCCCCAAGCTGTGCCAGAGGTGCCAGAATCAGGAGTTGCCTCTCTGCTTACCCCCCTTCCAGATGGCTTCCTTCTGGGAGAAGTTGCAGAATTGGGCCAGTTCCCTTGTGGTGATGCCAGTTCTCTTGTATGTCTTGATTTGTTTGGATACCCCGGTCACTCTCCCTATCTGGAGTGCTGTTTGATGTATGTGAGTAATGTGGATACCCCCTGTGTGACTCCCTGGCTGGAGTAAGTGTTGGTGTGGGGAATGTCTCCCTTCCCAATGAATTCCTGTTGGGAGCACTTGCGGAAACTAGAGATGGGCCTTCCCCGGCTTCCTCAGCGGCCAGTGACTGCTGATAGTGATCCCCAAAATGCACAATATAACTCCTCCCCCCCAGAACAGAGCCAGGAGCGGAAGAGGAAGAGTCCACTCTCGTACGCAGCTGATCTATGAGCCGCCAGAGAATGTGGACGTCATCCAAGGACATCTCGTAGGACAAAGGTCCCGACATCTTGCATATCACAGCTGGAATCCAAAGATGACCGGGCCCGTAGTTCCGAGTCCAGACCGGAGCACCCACTTGCAAGCTCCTTGGTGCCCTGGCTGCGAGACCTGAGACGCCACTCTATTAGAGTGCAATCTGTCTAGCTTAGTTATGAGCTGGCCGCCCCAATGCAGTTCAGCAGGGCTCTTCCCAGTGGATGTGCAAGGTGTGGTGCGATGTGCAAGAAGAAAGTCTGTTAATCTGTGATGCCAGTTATCGTAAGTCAGTTTCTTGAGGGCATCCTTGGTGATGCGGACCATCCGTTCAGCCATCCCATTGGTGGAGGGGTGGAAAGGAGCCGAAATCGCATGGCGGATCAGGTTAGCCTGAAGAAAAGCCTGGAACTCAGAAGAAATGAATTGAGGACCATTATCTGAAACCAGAACAACTGGAAGGCCGTGTGCAGCAAAAATTCCTCTCAACACCTGGATTGTCCTGGCAGTAGTAGTGGAGAAAACAGGAACAACCTCTAGCCACTTGGAATGGCTATCAACAACAACCAAGAAGAATTGCCCCTGAAAGGGCCCACCGTAATCAATATGCACCCTGGACCATGGTGTTTGAATTTCTTCCCACCTATGAACTGGGGCTTGAGGCATTTCTGGCTGTGACTGTTGGCACAACTGACACCTGTGCACCTGAGCCTCGATAGCTTTATCGAGCCCAGGCCACCAAAGATGGCTGCGCGCAAGCGCTTTCATCCTGACAATTCCAGGATGTCCCTCATGCAGAGAGACCAAGATTCTAGGCCTCAATGAGGCAGGGATAACTACCCTGCTACCTTTAAGGGGCTACAGGCAACCCCTTAAAGGCGGACAACTCGTGCTTCTTGAGCCAGAAACTTTGGAACTCAGTACTGGATTCTTGTCAGGCCCACCTGACAATACCCATGAGAGCACACATGTAAGTGTGTGATTGGTGGCAGTTTCTGCAGCCATGTCCTCAGTATTGAGGGTCGATTCCGGCAACTCCTGGATGGAGAGAATATTGATGGCAGGAGCAGGGTCTGCTTCTACTAGTTTTAGAGGTAATCTGCTTAGGCCATCTGTGTGTCCCATTTCTTTTCCCGGTTTGTGAACTAAAGTGTAATCATAAGCTGACAGGAAAATGGACCACCTCAGCATTCTAGGGGATATTATATGAGGGTTTTTTTGTTTGTTGTAAACAAACCCAGCAGAGGCTTATGGCCCGTGTAGACTGTGAAATGGCGGCCATATAAGAAATCATGAAATTTCTTAATGCCAGCCACTATGGCCAGTGCTTCTCTGTCAATTTGGGCGTAATTACACTCAGCAGAAGACAGAGTCCTAGAGTAATATGCCACAGGAACCTGTGTCCCATCAGTCCTCAAGTGGCTAAGTACAGCTCCCATCCCATAAGGAGATGCATCGCAGGCAATGCAAACAGGCAATTGCTCATTGAAATGTGCTAACACAGCATTAGACGTGAGTAATGCTTTAACCTCGTTGAAACTCTTTTCGTGGACCTTTGTCCACTGCCAAGAGGCCTGCTTGTCTAAAAGCCTATATAATGGCTCTGCTACTGCAGCTTTATGTGGGAGAAATGCATTGTAAAAGTTCAAGAGGCCCAGAAAGGCCTGCAGCTCACTTTTAAACTTGGGGCTTGGGGCCTGCTGTATAGCTTGCAGCTTAGATTCAGCAGGGTGAATACCTTGAGCATCTATCCTGAATCCTAAGAAGTCAGTAGAAGTGACTCCTATCTTACACTTATCCTTCTTCAACTTAAGGCCTGCTCTTCGAAAACGGAACAAAGCAGCTCTCAACCTCTCTGCTAAGTTTTGAGATGATTCCCCAGCAATAAGGACATCATCAAAACAGGGGCAAACTCCAGGTATACCCTAAGTGTGCTCTCTATAATACTTTGGAATATGCCAGGGGCTACATTTACCCCAAATTGCAGTCTCTTGACCTTGAATGCACCCCTATATGTTACAATGGTCTGTGCCTCAGCAGCAGCTTCATCAACAGGTAATTGTTGATATGCCTGCCCCAGGTCAAGCTTTGCAAAAACTCGCCCCCCCTTTGAAGGAAGCTAAGATGTGACTGACTATTGGTACTGGATAAGCGTGCTATTGCAGCACCTTATTTAGTGTGCACTTGTAATCTGCACAAATACATATGTCCCCATTAGCCTTTAGAGGTGTTGCTATGGGGGTTTCCCATGGACTTGAATCTACAGTTTCTAAAATGCCTTGCTGGAGCAATTTATCCAGCTCAGCATCAATCTTGCCCTTGAGGGCGAAGGGTACCCTCCTAGCCTTAACTCTGATGGGTGTGATGGTTGGGTCTAATCTTAATGAAACTGGAGGCCCCCTGTAGGACCCAAGCTTTGGACTAAACACATCTGCAAACTCCTCGCAGACTTCTGCTAGGCCCAATGTTTGCAAATGGTGCAGCCCAGTAACCTGGATTCCCAAGGCCTCAAACCAATCGAGTCTTATAAGACTCGTGCGTTCACCCCCAACAACCAACACATCTAATGGACCTTCAAACTCCTTATGTTGCACCGTAAGGTGGCCTCCCCCTTAACACACACCTTGGAATTTTGAAAATCTGTTAATATTATGTTGGATGGCCTAAGTTTGGCTTGAAAGCCACTGCTGTCGCAAATCTTTCTAAATGTATTAAGGGAAATAATGGAAAGAGTGGACCCTGTGTCCAACTCCATAGATAAAGGAACCCCTTGCAATCTAACCTTAAGTGACAGGTTTTTTTTTAGGGGTTTGTGTGTGCCTGTTCTGCAAATACTCCTACGCAATGTGCAGAAACCCACTCTATTTTGGCTGGGGACCCTGGTACCTTTCAGACGCAATTCTTCTCAGAGTTGTACCTTCTGGAGACCCAAATAGATGGATACTATGTGGCCTTGCCTGCCACACGCTCTGCAGATGGCGGAACAGAACCTGCAGTCGGCTCTCTTATGGCGTCCTCCACACCCGAAGCATTTGGGCGCTGCTGGGGCCTTTTCTTTCTCTTCCTTCTGCCTTCTTTCTGCTGCTGGTAAAGCCGATCCACCTCTTCTTCAGGATCTTCTTCCAATCCTTCTTGGATGCCCTCATGGTGAACAGTGGCTGCCTCTGGATTGCTTCTGAGGGGCCGCAAATTCTTGACTGCCCCGCCTGTGCTTCCTCAGCCGTCACCTCTCTCAGAGCATCTTGGAATGAAATATCTTCTTTTGCAAAGATCTTTTGCTGCAAGTCTCTGTTCCTTAAACCGCATACAAAACAATCTCTCAGCCTTTCTTCCAGATCTTTGAACTCACACGGTCTGGCTGCTCGCCTCAAGACCGCAATAAACTCCTTAGCTGATTCGCCTGCCCTCTGGTCCCTTTGTTCAAATGTGTGTCTCCACACAATAACAGACAACCTGGGCTGGAAATGTTCTTTCAATAGCTTCTTTAAGTCTGTATACGTTACAGACTCCAGAGGGGCAGGGGCTGCCAGAATTTCCACAATTTCAAACGCGTCCTGACCACAGACACACAATAGGGTTGCAGCCTTCAAGCCGTCTTCTCTGACCTGATTTACCTGAAGTAGTTCTCTACCCTTGCAACATAGGACTCCCATCTCTCTGGGTGTGAAACGTGAAATTCAGATAAGCAGCCTATCTTCGCCATCCTAGCTTCTTTGGGAAGGGGTCTATCAGCCGAGCTTATCTCCAGCCATGCTGTACTGGCAGGCTAGAATGCTGAGTTTAACGCCGTCTTCCCTTCTTCAGGACTCCTCGGGTAAGTCTGACAGCTGTTCTTCTTTTAAGCTTGTAACCATTCCATCCTCGTCGCCAGTGGTAGAATCAATAGCTCTTTATTTCTCCTTCTGCTCACTCCAACAACAACAGCGAGGCTCGCAGACCTCCTTTTTAGTAATCGGATCCCCGGGCAAAACAGCAACATTAATGGCGTGCTTTCGCGCCTTATGCATGCGCGCAAGGCTGGCGCCTCTCAGTCTGGTCCTGGGCAGCTTGCAGAAACCCCGGGACCATAGCAATGTCCTGAACCTGCTTTTGCAGGCTCAGGACACAACAAGAATCTCAACCGAGTTCTACCAAAATCAACTTACTAGTTATTACAGGTAGTCCTTGATTTACAACAGTTTGTTAGGGACCATTTGAAGTTACAAAGGCACCAAAAATATTTATGACTTATTTATGACTGATTTTCACACTTATGACTATTGCAGCATCCTCATGGTCACGTGAACAAAATGCAGATACTTGGCAACTGACTCATATTTATGCAGTGTCCCGGGGTCACATCATTACCTTTTGTGACCTTCTGAAAAGAAAGGCAATGGGAAGCCAAATTCATTTAACAGTTGTATAACTTACTATAACAACTGCAATGATTCACTTAACATCTATAAAAAGAAAGGTAGTAAAATCAAGCAAAACTCACTTAATCACTGTTTCGCTTAGCAACAGAAATTATGGACACAATTGTGGTCAAAAGTGTGTAAGAACAAAGGCTTAGGAAAGATGTCCTGCATCTAGATAAAACAAGATGCACCTGGAGTTATTTTGCAGGGAAGTGAGATTTTTCACTTATCTAAAACTGATATGATGAGTGTTGGCTGAGAAATCCAGCTGGCATTGTTTGTTGCACTGCATTTATAAAAAATAATAATCAGGAAGTAAACCTAATGAACAAATAAATAAAAAATCCTTTTCTAAGCATTATGCCTGAGTGTACTTGCTATTCATCAGGATATCTATTTTCCTTATTAAATGAGAAAAGTTTTAATTACTCTTTCCTGTTTAACAAGAATATGCAATTTTACGTAAAGTGGGATAGAATTATGTACATTATTACTGAAACAGCATCACATTTTCAGGGTTAAGGAAATGGTGAAATTACTGTACCATAATAAGGAGTAGAAGTTAGGAAAGACAAATCTTCTCTTGTTTTTTTTTTAAGTATTACAATATGCAACTTTCTCATAATTCTAATTACCATTTCATGCACAAATTGTGCTCTACAAATGTTTTCTAGAGAACTTTCTACAAAAGAAAACAACTACATATTTTCCAGTATTCTACAGATTAAAGGTCTTTTTCAGATGTATCACGTTGCTAAATTATACCAATCTCAAATCTTGGAATCTTTCAGTAATTAAAGGCCTATACATATTATCAGCCTTCTGTTCTATAAATATGTTGAAATTTTTTAAAAAGGGCAAGGGACACTCTGCTTTTGAAAACAGATGCCCATAAAATTAAGTCTTAAACATGCAGACTTCAGCATTCTTAGAAATATTCAACATTAGACTTATGTAATCATACATTAGTTCATATTACTATTTGATGTATGGAGATTTTCAAGTTGCATGCACTTAGAGAAGTGTTTTAAATCTAATGCTGAGACATCTTTTAGCACAAATGGCAGCAATTTAGACCATAATTCTCTACATCCCTCCTAGTCTTTCTGTCTGCCCTGGACACTGAGAACTGTGCCCCCAATGCCAGGCCTTAGTATCAACTTTTCCACCAGCAATCTCAGCTGTGTGAGAATCAATGGGAAGGATGGAGCAATATTGTCTGTCACCAAATCTACTGCTCCATGGCTGTTAACAATGGTTACCTTTACAATGTTGTATTTGAATACCACAGCGATTGATGCTTCCAAGTACAAGAATCTTGTGAGGGAATGCGACTCTATTCTTTTCCATCCCAGTAGGCAAAATCTTTGTATATATGCATAGATGGCATCTACTTACAGGTATGCATCTGCACGTGCACACACACTTCTTACTACATTTGGCCTTTTTGCATGAAAGAGTGCCTTATAGTTAATAATTATGTGAATAAGCCTTGGGCTCATGCATTCATCCTTGTCTTCTCTTTTCCTTATTCTGGCATGTCTGTAATGAAATTGAGATGTTTATTGGGATAAACTATTGGAATAAACTAAAATACTTTAACTGCAGGGTCCTTGGTGCGCTGAGCTTGTTTTTTTCCCTGCAGACATTTCATTATCAATCTATGTAACACCATCAGTGCTAGAATGGAGTGGAGTTTGCTGTCTATGTATATACCAGTAGCTTGCCCTGTCATTGTTGGTGGGATTATTCTTGGTGGTTCCTTGAACAGACTGTATACTATTAGCTTGTTTGTCAGAGTTGGTAGTTCCTTGATTGGGGTATTGTTTGCTTCTTAATTGTTGGTCTTGGTATTGATTATTGGTGAAGAGGTTTTTGGTCTTTTTGTTTCTTTTTTGATTTTTTGATTGTCTCTCTTAAAGTTCCTGAATTCCTGGAGGATTGGTACTCAAATGAGCAATCAACAGGCTCATAGAGATTAACAAGATCTACATACTATTCAAAAGAGACAATCAAAAAGACCAAAATACTTCCCACATCAAACAACATCTAGATAAGGAGAGATTAACATCAAGATTAACCCTTATAGCATTGATAATGTTATCTAGTTTGGTAATAAAATATCTGCAAGAAAACAGCCAAGCTCAAAGAGCCAGTCCATGGTGCTTTCTCAGCTTGCTTGTTTTCTTGCATGTTTCATTACCCTAACTAGGTAACAGTCAGACTATCACTGACCTATTTAGGGTAATGAAAGGTATGCAAGAAAACAAGCTCAGAGAGCACCAAGGACCCCTCATTTCAACCCTGAGCTACAAATGTTCTCCCTTATTGGTAAGTTCAAAAAGCATCAAGGATTCCATAATCCAACCCCAAACTACAAATAGTTTCTTCTATTGGAAAGTACTTTCAATATATCTTTTCCAAAAAGTCAAGAACAAATTATGATTTCTGGTTCTGTTAAAAATAAATGTAGCTCCTGATCTGGATGAAAAAAACAGTAATTAACTAAATACAAAACAGTTTCTCCCTTCTGACCAACATCATACAGCGAGATTGGAGAAGACAGAACTGCCATGTGTAACTAAAGCTCAGCATTGTTCAAACTAGTCAAGAATGTACCAATCTGTATAAAAGGCAGCAAAATTTATAGCTGCAGTATGAAACAACATATTACTTTGAGATTATATAAGTTCTTACCAGCTTTATTACAATAATGTATTTTTATTTATTTAGCAGATTTCAGGAAACTGATGAGACTGCCCTCAAGGGCAGACTTTTGCAAAATAAACTCTTCAAACAGCAGTTCTTTTTAAAAATTGTTTTAATTTTGTTTGTATTATTTTTATCAATAACCCAAGCTGATGAACATACCTAATATATCTTCCTTCTCCTGTTTTCCCTACAACAATAACTCTGCAAGGTAAGTTGACCTGAGAGAAAGTGACTGGCCTTAAATCACCCAGTTGGCTTTCATGCCTTAAGGCAGGACTAGAACTCAAGAGTTTCTTGATCTCTAGCCTGATGCTTTAAACAGTACACCAGCCTAGTTGAAGAACCAAACAGTTATTTAGAAATGATATGAAGCAAAAATATATTTTTGAATATGAATTCAAATGAATTTCAAAAACTATTAAATTGTCAGTATTTAAAATGCGAAGTATATGATAATTAAATTAGAAACACATATGCAAATAGACATTCTTACTATTTCTTTTACAGTTTTACATATAGTTCCCACGTACTCAATATTTTCACCCATTTATTTTAAAAAAATGTATGTGTGTGTGTGTATGCATGTATGTGTGGATGTGTGTGTGTGTGTGTATGTATGTTTTCTGAGGTTTTCGCGGGTGTTTGTATGTAGGTCTTTGGTTGTTCGGGTTTTCTCCCGCGTAAAATTGGTTTATTTTCTCAAAAAACTTTTCTCTCCTAAAAGTGATATGTAGAGGTTAATTGTCAAAATTATTACAAAATTTTCTCTCTCAGATGGTCAGCTTCCAACAAAAGCTGTTGGCAAAAACATAATTAATATAAATAAAAAGGAATAACAATAAACTTGAATCCTAAATTATTCCTCTATTCACTTATTCCTTATAAATGGAAAAGGATTCTAGGTTAAAATAAGTAAGTAGCTTATATGTGAGTGGAAAGATGGGATGCAAATATTTTGAGGAGAAAAAAAGTGACTTATTTCTTACAGAGAAGTATCCTTTCAAAATATACATTATTTCCAGAGGTTTCCATATTCCTAGGAAAAAATAGTGCATATGGATGGGCAGGAAGGAGAGAGGAACAGAGGCAGTTGCAGAATGGACTAATTTTATTAAATGTCCATAGTTTTTACAGCCTTAGCCTATATATTTGTCAAAATTGTTGTGATAAATGTTGAGATAAATAAATAATTGTTAAGATAATATAAACTTCCAATATAAGATTCTACTTTTAGAAACTTTTGCCTCAAATTTTTGGTGAGATTCTACTATTGTATGCATGAGCTATCTTAGATGCTATTTCTGTGTTTCTTTGCCATCAACAGATGTCATCCGCTAAAAACAAATCTCAGTTCATTATTTCATTTCTACTCAAGCCTGGCAATAGTCACATACATTGCTAAGCCAGGATTTTTAAACAGTGATTTTTAAACAAGCAGTAATAATCTGGTTTCACATATAACACTGATGTATAATGGACTTGTATTGTAAATCAAAATAATCAAACCATGAATCAGCATGTTCTATGAATATAGCTATGTTTGGAACCACTCTTTCATTTTGCTGTTTGTCTTAAAAGATTTGAAAGTAGAAAACCAAGTTCAAGTTCTTGACCAATCAGAAAGATTGTTTTGATTATTTCAATTATCTCACCCAGTTCTCCTAAAACAAATGAGTCAATTTCAGAACAGTTAGATATGCTTTGTTTGCTAATCTTAGTTATCTATTTTTATCTCCGCATTCACTAAAAATATCTTTATATTTTGCAAATAACATAGTTTTATCAAGTCATCCTGCAACAAGAACTAGAAATTGTCACAATAAAAGCTAAGATTCTATGAAATGCATGTTATTGTTCTTTTTTAAAGAACAGGCTGTTGATAGTGGTTTGTATTAAATTAAAAGTTAGTATTGTTGAGTTGAATATAGATTCTGTCCTGTTTTATTTCTATTAGCTATCATGGCATTTTATAAGACATAGGCATATATTTAAACTACATAAACTGTTATGATCAAAAAGCCAAAGTTCACTGCTCTTAATGACATAGTTTGGTATTCTGAGATAATAATAAACTAAGATTTGTCAATTATGCTTTGTTATTAATTGTAAAAAAACAATGGGATAGATTTACAATTGTTCCTTTTTTCTTCTATTTTACTTATTTATTAAATTTCTGTGCTGCTCATCTCACTGATGCAGCGACTCATATTTTAGTATTTTTATTCAAAAAAGTTACCTCTTTAAACTTTCATATGCGTTAAACAACATATGCATTTTCAGCTTACACATTTTAGAAAAAATAGTTTTGTTGTGAAGTTAGCTTAATAAAGATAGCCACAATGGGGGCAAAGTTAGGTATAATTGGGATGTTTTGTAGTCTTGTTTCCAAATAAAGCTTGTGTGATGAAAGGCAAAAAATGGATAGTGGATATTTTTTTATTGTGGATAGCAGACATAAGGAAATATTTGCAAGAAAGCTAGCATATCTTTTAAGATCTGGAAGCCCAATTGGAAGCACCTATCACGTATCATGCAAACAGTGCAGCTGTTACTCTTTTTTCATTGTAGCATATTTTTTGAGATAGACGATTGGAGGGGAAATCTCCTTCTCATAGAGAAAGGTTTATAATGACTTAATTATCAAATGTCATTAGATTTCATCTCTATATGATATGGGAGATGTCCACACAATTTGTTTGGAAAATCAGAATGAACAAAAGGCAATCTCTATCAATGCTGATGTTTCCATTTTAGGATTTATCACTTGGATTTTGCAGTGTACCTAGGTCAATGATGGCAAAACTTTTAGAGACCGAGTGCCCAAACTACAACCTAAAACCCATTTATGTATCGGCGGATGCCGGTGGGCGTGGGCCATTGGGTGGGCGTGGGCCATTGAGTGGGCGTGGGCCATTGGATGGGTATGGCTGTGGTGATCACGGCAGACTGGGTGAGTGTGGCCAAGGTGGGCATGGCCACCTCGATGTTGCTCATGGGGAGGGATGCCTGTGGGGGCCAGGCAGGGTTGGGGGAGATCTAGGGGGTCTCTGGCAAGTGGGAAAGTGGGCAGGCTTGTCCTGCAGGGTGAGGTGAGGTGAGGGAAGGGGCAGGGCAGGGGTGCCATTGCCGCAAGGCAAGGCAAGGCAGGGGCGAGGACAGCCATTGCCTGACATCATTGGCCTCCGCATACAGCAAGCGCATGGGGGCTAACTATGTTCATCAGCAGCCACAGCCTGCCAGCCCCTCGGTTTCAGCGCGATGTGGCTGTTTGCCACCTCGCGCATTGCACCCAACGCGGCTGTTGTGAGGCCGCAGAACAAGCCGGGCGGAGGTAAGGAACCAGTATACCGGTTTTTTACTGCCGCCTGGCTTGTTCCGCGGCCTCATGGCAGCGGCACTGGGCAGGAGGCGGCAAACGGCTAGTTTTGGTGTGACGTGGTTGTTTGCCTCCGGCCGCAGCCATTTGCCGTCTCGCGCATCGCACCCAATGCCGCTGCAATGCTGTGGAACAAGCCAAGCAGAGGTAAGAGAACTTCGCAGCTCTGCCTACAGAGCCACCAAAGCTGTAGTTGAATGGGCAAGTGAGGAGGAAACCTGCCCCACTTGTTCCACAGCCACTTTCACCCGAGCCACACTGCAGCAGCATTGGGTGCAATATGCGAGGTGGCAAACAGCCACGTCATGCTGAAACCAGCCGTTTGCCACCTCCTGCCCAGTGCTGCTGCCATGAGGCCACGCAACAAGTCGGGCGATGGTAAGAAACTGGTATACCGGTTCCTTACCTCTGCCCGGCTTGTTCCATGGCCTCATGGCAGCAGCATTGGGTGTGACACACAAGGCGGCAAATGGCCACGTCCAGAGGTAAACAGACATGTTGCGCCAAAACCAGCCGTTTGCCGCCTCCTGCCCAGTACCACTGCCATGAAGTGCCCCTCTGGCTCCTGGGAGTTGTGCTGGCATCCTTCCTGCCGGGTGTCCTTTGTAGTGAGTTTCTGGAAGATTTCCGATGGGGGTGGGTGCGATGCAAGAGGCGGCAAGTGGCCGCAGCCAGAGGCAAATAGTCACATCGCACTGAAATTAGCTGTTTTCTGCCTCCTGCCCATGAGGTACCGCTGCCATGAGGCCATAGAACAAGCTGGGCGGCAGTAAGAAACTGGTATACCGGTTACTTACTCTGCCTAGCTTGTTCCGCAGCCTCATGGCAGCCGCATTGGGTGTGATGTGCGAGGCAGCAAATAGCCACGTCGCGCCAAAACTGAGGGGCTGGCAGGCTGTGGCAGCTGATGGACACAGTTGGCCCCCATATGCTTGCAGTGTGCAGGGGCCGATGGTGTCAGACAGCCGGCCCCTGCCTTGCATTGCCTTGCTCTGTGGTAATGACACCTTGCCCTGCCCCTTGCCTCGCCTTGCAGGACGAGCCTCCTGCCCATCCCACCGCCAGAGACCCCCTGGATCTCCCTCAACCTTGCCTGACTCCCACAGGCATCCCTCCCCATGAGCAACATCAAGGTGGCTATGCGCACCCCAGCCACACCCACTCAGTCTGCCGTGGCCACTTCAGCCATGCCCACACAATTGGCCACACCCACTCAATGGGCCATGCCCACCCAGCACTGGACAATACATAAGGGGATTTGGGTTTGCAATTTGGACATTAAGTCTCTAAAAGGTTCGCCATCACTGTGTTAGACTGATTGGTCTGTAGTTTCCTGGGTCTGTTTTTTTTTTTTTTTCCTTTCTTGAAGATGGGAACTGCATCAGCCCTTTTCCAATCCTCAGGTACTTCCCCCATGCTCCAGGATTTTTTAAAGATATGGTGCAGTGGTTCTAAGAAAACATCTGCCAGCTCCTTCAGAACTCTGATGTAATCTGTTGGGTCCTGGTGATTTATATTCGTCAAGGTTATATAGGTGTTATCTTACCATTTTCTTGCTTTTTTTAATTTTTGTTTCTAGTTTGTCTTTTGCAGTAGATGTATATCATTGGTTTTGTCTCCCCCTGATGGTGCAGCTGGCAATCCTCCAAAAGGATAAATAAATTTGCAGACCATTTCTAAAGGTCTGTATAAAACCCAGGGGTACATCTTTATTAGTTTTTTGAAATATGAACTCTTTGTCAGGTTTTTGAAGATCTAATTGTTAATGTGCATGCAAAAACTATGCTATTATTGGGTAGCATAATACACAAGCAGACAAGGAAGCGCAGCTATAGTTGAACTCTTCAGCACTGAAATGAAAAGCAAACTAGTAAAGAATCATTTGGAAAATATATGAAAAAAGATTTTAAAAACTTTCTTATATCCTTCCACATTAATTTACATAGAATTAAAGGACTATTCCAACATTCTTCTAATGTAGCCTGAATGCAATCACTCACCATTTGCAATAAGAACTCTGGAAATTTGCATGAGGTATATTACTAAACCATCTGCATCAATCCATCACCCAAGCAAATTTTTTGTCATTAAGGAATTACTATTTGGAGTATGATATTTATGCATTGCTGAAAAAGAAGACACCAATTTGCACTGAATGTATGCATATCTATAGATGCCATTATAAACCTAATTAGAGGTCCAGTATTATAGATTTTTTTAAGAGACATCATCTTTATGTTATATTCATACTCAATCTGCCCAGAAAGCAAAGTTACCCCCAAATGCGTAGAACTAGAGCATTAGCAGATAGCTGTAGTACTATGTCATACACATCAGTCAGGAGGAAAGACATCCAAATGTATGGGAAAATGGCTCTGTTCTGACTATCTCCCAACGTTAGTGAAAGAAAAAAGAAAAGGAAGGAAAAAAGAGAAAGAAAGAAAAGGAAGGAAGGAAGGAAGGAAGGAAGGAAGGAAGGAAGGAAGGAAGGAAGGAAGGAAGGAAGGAAGGAAGGAAAGATACAGACCTGGGAACATGTAGAAAAATTGCTATCTTCAAAGAGCCAAAAGATATAGTCCAAGATTGGGGTAGATTAGTCAGTTAACAAGCACTCTGCCATTCCAGGGGCAGAGATCTATCTGACTTCATAAATAACACTGATTTATAAAAGAAACATGGGCTTTATTTTGAAATCTTACTTTTGACCTAATTTATCCTGAGGCTAGTGACCCAGAGAATCTTATTTAATGAGCGATTCACTGTCACTAGTAGAGAAGCAAAAACAAATTAAATTTATATCCACAATATATGTAA
The DNA here is from genome assembly GCF_016545835.1 of Crotalus tigris. Classification (NCBI taxonomy): domain Eukaryota; kingdom Metazoa; phylum Chordata; class Lepidosauria; order Squamata; family Viperidae; genus Crotalus; species Crotalus tigris. The sequence continues at coordinate 4,065,819 of NW_024096551.1, read as the reverse complement.
CATATTACATACCAACTTTCTCTTTTTCCAATATTTTATGAAACCATAAGTAGAAATATAATGCATCAATTGTCTTGCAAAAAGATCAAGACAAGATCAAATGTAGGATCCATATTGTTCTTTGCCCCTTGTGCGTTTAATTTTTCAACAATATTTTATTTTTATTGGATTGTTATCCAATAAATATTGATATCCAAGAGAGAGAGAGACCCAAAATCAATCATGGCTAAAGGATTCAAACTCAGTCTCTCAGTTTCTAGGACAGCACCAGAACCATGATACCAATTGGCTCTTGCACTGGATAGCTTCAATCTGAATATTGTAGAGAATTTGATCATGCAATAGAATACATGAAAACCAGTGAAAGTTCAAAATCAGACATTCAACCAATCATACTGTCTTTGAAAAAATTGTCTACCTGTCTATTGTGCAACTCTTCTTTGCTGCATGGAGCTGCTTTGTTCTTTCTTAATATTTGGCTCCTGAGAATTATAAAAATATGGCTGGTGATGTTACCAGAATGGACAGAGCCAACATTTTCAGGATGGGTTGAGATAGATTTGAAGAGAGTTTATGGGTTGCCCCTACAGTTCCCCCAAATATAATTGTGGGGAGAGGACAGATACCTTCCATCTTTCAAGATTTAATGTACACATTTTATCATTTAAAATAAAAAAAATCTAGAAATGTTGATCCTGATTATTCCAGAAGATGCTGGAGTTGCTATTGAGGGGAAGGGGGCATAGATATTGTTCCACTGCACTAAGAGTATTAATAAGCTCTCATTAGCCATCCTGACAGGGTGGGGGGAGAGCAACGTCATAGAAAGATGGACATTAAAGTTGCTTAACAAAATTTTGTTTAACCCAGCATTCTTCAATCTTGGCAATTTGAAGATGTGGGGATTCCAACTCATGCTGGCTGAGGAATTCTGGGAGCTGACGTCCATACGTATTTGCCAAGACTGAAAAACTAGCTTAGCCCTTATATATTTCATTTCTAAACAATATGCTACTTGTTTATGCCTTATTTTTGTTACTATGTTGATAATTCTGGGTAGGATACTGGCCTTTATACCTCTACACAAAAAAGTATGGCCCCTACAGTTCCATAAGATGAAGGGCCTCCTTCCAGATTGTACATTGTGAAATATTTGAAAACATCTGCATGCAAAAATATTTCTATTTACCTATAACTACCACTATTACTATTAATTGTAGTAGTAATAATAATAATATAACCATCTGGTTTTATGGTTTTACTCTCATAGCTTGATTTTCAGCATTAACAATACCACTAGTATCCAAGCTGCTTGTAACAATGCTCATAAAACAAAATGCTTAATTCATCATTGCTAACAAAAGAACTACAGTCTGGGTTTAATGTCTTTGAATTTGCACAAGGTCATTTTGAAATTAAATCTTTCATGCAGCGCAGAGTCCCCTTGGTTGTGTTGCTTATAACTGTTGCTCAGTTTAGTAGCAATGCAGCCTGTGCATCCACCAGTTGTTACAGATGTCAAGACCCATCAAGTGATGCTGCAGAGTGTCCTTTAAGCCGATTGTTTAAAATCTCAAATCCTGTGTATTGAACAGATTCCAGCTGTTAAGGAGCCAAATAGCACGAGAAATCTGGAGGCAACTGTTAGGCAGGACACAAATGAACAGAATTTTACTATGAATACATTAACATCCAGGCCTTCTTTGTATAACATTTATTACACATTCTTGGATCATTTCATAGCTGTTTCTATGACAATACAACATAATTTCCCCATAAAAATAGGTCTTTGAAATCCAAGCAGGCTTATACATGTCACTGTCTGAAAAACTGTTTAAAAAATGATTGCTGGTATTTAGTGAACTGGCACCATGTTAAGGGTATCGTTTGAACAGATTGCTTATTTTGAACAAGTTGGAACCAGATTTAGTCACAATTAAAGTCTCTGAAGTCAATGGGACTTAAATTTTTGAGATGCAGATAGAGGCCACATACTATTTTTAGCTTCCATCCATTTTGTCTCTAGAAATCTCTAATGACATGGGATCACACATTGTAATTGTGTATAGATATTTGTTCATTCGTTTGTTCATTCATTCGTTCGTTCATTCATTCATTCATTCATTCATTTTTAAGATTTATCGAGTACCCAACTAAACAGTGTGACTCTGGGTAGTATACAGTATAATCAAACTAAAAAAGAAGAAAAAACAAAAAGAATATATTATAAACAGATAATACAGGAGATAAATACAAAATGTAAAATGTTGACCACGCCCATAATAAGACGACTTGACCAGTCCCAAATGCCTGAAGGAATAGCTAGATCTTAACAGCTTTCCTAAAGCTAAGAAGATTTAGGGTTTGCTGTTTTGGCATAAGATGCTTTATATTACACACCAAGTCAAAACCATACAAACCTCATCCAGCTAAACATATATAAAGATAAAAAAACGAGGCTATCCTATAGCATCCAAAGCAGAAAGAATGAAAGCTAGAATAATACTGAACTGGTAAGAAATGTACTGCCTAGCATCTTGTTTAGCAACTGTTCAAAGTTGTGATGGCACTGAAAATGTAACTTTACAACGAGCCCTTACACTTACAACCATCAAGGCATACTTGGAGTCATGCTATTGTAATTCAGGAGCTTTGCAATGTTCATGGCCATCATGGGGTCCCATGGTAACATGATTGTTATTTGTAAGGTGACCAACCGTCCTCCTTTTGGGAGGACAGTCCTCCTTTTTTGAGTTCTGTCCTCCCTCAAAAAGTGTCCTTCTAAATGTCCTCCTTTTCTATATACCGTCCTCCTTTTGGGAGGACAGTCCTCCTTTTGTGAGTTCTGTCCTCCCTCAAAAATGTCCTCCTAAATGTCCTCTTTTTCTATATTTGAAGACTTATCTACAGGGCTTTCTTTTCCTCATAGAATGCTCAGAAGGCGTTCTGGAACCATTTTTTGATTTTTTTTTTCAACTTTTGCCTGAGCTGTGCTACTCCCCCATTGGCTTTCAAAAGCCAATAGGAATTGCTGCTGAGTGCGCCAAACATCCAGGCGGCAAACTTTGCACGTGCAAGTTGCAGGAACTTTGCACCCCTCACTGCTACCCAACTACACCATCTCCTACTTAGTTCTGCATATAGCTGGAGGAGAATGGAGCGGTAAGTTTCTCTTGATCTTTCCTGTTCGGTTCTACACAGGGATGCACAGGGTAGGCAGTGGTGCTGGGGGGCGGCTGGGGAGTGACTGCAGGGCCGGAGCCAGCACGGCTGGTGCTTTGCGAGCTGCAGGGCCGGCTCTACGGGGATGCGCAGGGTGGGCAGTGGTACTAGGGGGCGGCTGGGAGGGCAGCTGCAGGGCCAGAGCCGGGGCAGCTGGTGCTTTGCCTTTGCGAGCTGCGGGGCCGGTTGTACGGGGATGTGCAGGGTGGGTGGTAGTGCTGGGGGACAGCTGGAGTGGGCGGCTGCAGGGCCGGAGCCGGTGCGGCTGGTGCTTTGCCTTTGCAAGCCGTGGGGCCGGCTCTACGGGGATGCGTAGGGCAGGCGGTGGTGCTGGGGAGCAGCTGCAGGGCCGGAGCCAGCAGGGCTGGTGCTTTGCCTTTGCAAGCCGCGGGGCCAGCTCTATGGAGATGCGCAGGGTGAGCGGTGGTGCTGGGGAACAGCTTGAGGGGTGGCTGCAGGGCCGAAGCCGGCACGGCTGGTGCTTTGCCTTTGCAAGCTGCGTGGCCGGCTCTACGGGGATGCGCAGGGTGGGCGGTGGTGCTGGGGGCAGCTGCAGGGCCAGAGCTGGCTCGGCTGGTGCTTTGCGAGCCGTGGGGCCGGCTCTCCACGGCAGGGCAGCGGTTCTGGCGGGGCGGCTATGGGCGGGGGCGTGGTGGGCAGTTGACCTTCCATGGGCTGCGCCAGCTGCTGGTCTACACAGTGCTGACCTGCGCTGCCACCACCTCACCCTGCGCACCTACATGGCTGTCCTGGAGCACCTGGCTCACAACACCTGCCTCCGCCGCCCACCCCCGCGCAATCCAGCCGTGTAGATTTTTGGACAAGTGAGAAATCGAGATTGAATGTTGATACTCTAGCTGCAGCACTCGCCGTAAAATTCAATATGAAGGATATTTCTTGTTCAGATATTTCCAATATATTGTTAGAAGATGATACATTGACAAAAAATATTCATTCAATGGAAAAGTACTCATTTAAATAATTAATAGGCATGTAAGCATAATTACAATATAAAATGTTATTGTTACAAATGGTTTTTATTATGCATTTATCATATTATAGTGTATTCTGTATTATTGTTGCAATAAATACAATGTTTCTTTTATTTACGATATTTTTTTCTTCAATTTATTCGTGTCCTCCTTTTTGTTGTAAAAAAGTTGGTCACCTTATTATCTGGCCACTTCATAGCTGGCTTCCAATAAGTGAAGTCAACAGAATCTGGCAGTAATATCACCCAAATTGCAGTCAGGTGATGCTTCACTTAATGAAGCATGGGTAATTTGATTAATGATTGTGGTGGGAGTGATGCCACAGGTCTGATGTGGACACATGTTTCATTTAATGATTGCATCAATTAGGCCACAATTACCATTCTATAGAACTAATTCCTGCACTAACAGAGAAAGGCCTTTATCTGAAGATATTTGAGATCTAGAAGTATAGTAATTCAAAAATCCTGCCACATGTTTAGCATGACATGCAGACAGCCTCATAACTTTGCTTTAATGTATTTGTTCCACTAAATAACTTTTGTTTCATAGAATTATATTGTTTTGTATGCCAATTATGTCCAATACACACTGCAGAGAGAGTAATTGTTTTGTACTTTACAAGCAGCATTCTTTGAAAATCTGATGTCCTGCTAGTTGCCTTTTCAAGGGACAAGATTACTGGTATGTGGAAATATTTCCAAAGCATTCCTCTAAATGTCATTTTTACATTGCATATGTTCTTCCTTTAGGTACCTTGCAATAAAGTATAGTTTGCTTAACCATGGTTTATTACAAAAGCCATAATTGCTCACAGGGTGCACTAAGCCAAATTTCCAAACACCAGACAAGCCTGTTGCTTGCCACTCATTGCTTGCCAGAGGATTCCTATGTATCCACTCCACTTCAAAGAATTTAAACATATATTTAAGGCATATGCTCAATTCTTATTGGATATTAATCAAGTTCTTTGGACTCCATAGTAAGTATTATGGAGACTGAATCCAAAAATCTATCCAAAACTTGCCTGCAATTCATAATTACAAGTAAAGGAAGATTAATGGGAGATGGGAGCCAAAAGGCAGGCCATTACAGGAAAAGAGTGTGTTCCGGCCTTCTGAGCCCAAACTTTGGACAGTGGACCCTTGGAGACCCAAGCCTTTGGCTGCTACTGATGAATGTTAGGTCAGTCAACAATAGGATTCCCTTATTTGTGATCTTATTGGGAAGGAACAAGGTGACTTGAGATGCATCACCAAGAGCAGGCTGACACCAGAGGGAAGTTCCCCTCTCAGAAATGTGTCCAGCCAGATTTAAGGTCTGGCACCAGCCAAGGCCTCAGGATAGGGGAGGGGGCATAGCAATTGTCATCCAGAAATCTCTTTTGGCCTTCAGGGGCCTTGCTCCATAAGTTTCCGGATGTGAAACCTGTTCCTAAACCTGAGCTTGTAGGTTCAGTTGGGAGTGTTGCCACTGTACCAGCCTCCCTACTGTGTAGCAACCTTCCTGCCTGAGCTGCTAGAGGCCATTTCAAAGCTTATGGTCCTGGGAGACTTCAAGCTACCTTCCCTGGACTTAGCCTCAGAGGCAGCATAGGAGTTAATGATCACAGTGGCCGTCATGGGCCTATCCCAGATCATCCAAGGCTTGACTCAGAATAATGGTCATACTCCCGATATGATTTTCTTGTCAGAGCAGTGGCTGAGGGAATCTGTCATCCCCTGTCATAGTCAGACCATGCCCTAATGGCTGTGAGATTTGCAGTGCAGCACCACCACCACAATGAGCTGGGACCTATTTGAATGGTCTACCCTTGGTGACTAATGGACCCACTCAGATTTCAAAAGGAGCTGGGAGATATCCCAGGGGTGCTGCTGCATGGCCCTGTGGAGGCTTTGGAAGGAACCTAGAATCAGAAAGAGGCCAAGGCCCTGCACAGGATCATGCCCGTGTGCCCTCTCCTGGTTTATTGGTCCTGAAATTCTGTGTGATTTGTGGAGGAGTTGAAGCTGCTAAAAGACAGCCAGAACATGACTGGAGAAAAACTAAGAATGAATTCAACTGGATATGGGTCAGAGCCATAATAAAGACCTATTTCATGGCAGTAAAACTACAAAATGTCACTATTGCTCCGGTTTTATTGCATCACAGAATGTCACCGGACAGTCCTACTCAAGTTCACTTGGTCCCTCCTTGGGAAGGAGGGTTTCGGTGATTATTTATAGGACTATGCCGAGGAATTTATTGAATACCTGATGAATAAAATCCGCTGAGATCTATTTTCAGTTTGAGTCCAAGCAGGGAGCAGACCCATTGGAGATGCCTAGGAAATGGACTTGCCAGATTATCTGGGAATGGTTTGATTCTGTTGGACAGGATCCTTGGGGCTGTTAAATTAATTACTGTACTTGTTTGTTAGATCCTTGATCCTCCTGGTTGGTGAAAGCCTCTAGGATGGTGACCTGCAGGTGGATCCATGTGGTGATTAACACAGAGATGCAGGAGTGTTTCTGGCATTATTTAAGGAGGCCTTAATGTGTCCCTTCTTCTTGAAACTATCATTGGGCCCAAGCTTTCTGGACAATTTCTGTCTAGTTTCTCACCTCCCCTTCCTAGGGAAGGTGGTGAAAAAAGTGATTGCTTTGCAGATACAGAGGGTCAGCTAGACCCCTTTCAGTCAGGTTTCATGCCGGGTTATAGGAGAGAAATACCATTGGTCATACTGTTGAGTGATCTCTTCACGGTGTCTTTTGATACCATTGATCGTGGTATCCTTTTTGACTGGCTAGAGAGGATGGGGATGGGCAGCCCAGTAATGTGCTGGTTCAACTTCTTTCAACAAGACTGGTTAATAGGAAGTGAGAATCCAGCCTATGACCACTCCTTTGTGTGTGTGTGGGATGGCATAGATGTTTCCCTGCTGTTTTTTTTTAACATCTACATGAAACCATTCATCCAATACCATGGGGTAAGATATTATCAGTATGCTGATGATACACAGCTTTATATCTCCATCCCTGGTGATCCAAGTAATGCTGTGACTGCTCTTTCTCAGTTCCTGGAGGCTGAAAGTGTCTGGATGGGGGACAATAGGCAAGACCAAGTGGCTACAGATGCAGGGGATTCTGGATCCAGCTGTTTATTATCATTAACTCTGGATAGGATTGCGCTATCCCAGAAAGATCCAGTGCACAACTTGGGGATCCTCACAGACTCATGACTCCTGCTGAGAACTAGGAAGTCCTTTGTGCAGCTTTGTATGGTGCACCAGTTATGCCCTTGAACATGGTCACTCATAACCTAGTCATCTCTTGGCTAAATAATAATAATAATAATAATAATAATAATAATAATAATTATTATTATTATTTTAACAGAGTTCAATAATAATTATTCAACAAAAACATGTTGTCTGATTATCTTATTCACTAATACAAATTAAATTCCTAATCCCTAAATCTTTTCTCTAACCATTGATAAAATAGGTTCCAAGTTTGAAAATATTCTGTTTCTTCTTTTTTTTCAACCTTCAAGTAAGTCTGTCCATTTCTGCACAGTCTAATATTTTTTTGATTATTTCTTCTTCTGGTGGTATTTCTCTCCATCACCCACCACTGCTGCCCCTGAATAGCCCGAACACTACTGCCACCAGTAAATGGCTTGATCTCTGAAAAGCCCGGAACTCAGTGTGATGACAGTGGTGGTGGGGTATGAAAATGGGAAGCCCCCAGCTGCTGTTACTGCTCTGTGCTTTGTCCACCTGTTTGCTTGCCTACCTAACCTGCTCTTCTTCCAGTGGAAAGCCTCAGCTCATCTACCCACTTGCTTGCCCGCCTGCATTCTTGGCTCTTCTCCAGTTGCCTGCAGTGAGTTGTCGCCATGGCAAATTGGCCATGTTGTATTGTCCCGTGACAACTTGGCAGTAGTGAGATGGCAAAGGTAACTTGGTGATGGCAAGCTGGCCATGCCAAGCTGGGCACACCAAATTGCTCCATTCTACACAGAAGTGTCTTTAGACAATGCTGGGTCCGTTGGCTAAGAAATGGATGATGAGTACTGACCTAGAGTTGAGATGAATGGAAAGGGGAAACCTTTACCTTTATGGAAAGTCCTTAACTTACAATTTAATGAGGCATGCCTATTATGGCTGTAAGTCATGACATTTTAAAAATATATTTTAATGATTTTTTTACATAAGTCATGACTTTTGTAAAGCGAGTCACCCTTATGACTAACTTAAGTGAATGTGGCAGTCATTAAATGACCCAGTTGTTCGGTATGGGTCAGTTTTGCTGAAAACTAGAAGTAAGTCATCATGACCTTGGGACACTGCAAATGGCCGTAAATGCCAGCCAGTTGCTGAGCACCGAACATGTGGTCACGTGACTACAGGGAGGGGGAGCAGCCATCATAACTTTAGAACTGGGTCATAAGTATCCCCAGTACATTGTAATTTCAAATAGTTGCTAAGCACCTGGTTGTAAGTCGAGGTCTACCTGTAACTCCAGAAACCTATGTTGAACCAAACTAGCAATTTATTCTCACAATGGTTCAGTGATGCCTTTGAAAAGTCCACAACCAAACTAGGATGCCAAAGTACCCTACACTCCTGTTCAGGATCCCAATCAATTGTTCAGGGATATATTGCTTTTGATTTTGAAGATAATATATGTTATATCTATAGTGAGTAACTGATAATAGTAGATTTCCCTTTGATGTTTTTTTTTCCTAAGTGGCTTCTTATCCATTATTACTAATCTATTATTACATCTTGTGGTAGTGAAATCTAAGCATTGTTCAACTTTACTGGATGATTCTAGATTCCAGTTTTGAGAGAGAAAGACAGAGAGATTCTAACCTTTGTCTCCACAACTGTTTTTCAAATTGACATGACCAGGTAAGTTCATGGACATATCCATATTATCCAAACCCATCAAATCACTTTTTTTTCAAAAAAAAGAAAAAAACATGCTAGTGCAAGACACTGTCTTGCCTAATTCAGATACAAATATTTATGATGTAGGAATCAGGTACAATAAACAATAAAATAAACACTTCTGATTTCTTCCACATTGTCTGTGTGAACATTATGCTAAGGTATAGATAATTTAAAAGACTGGCCCAAGGTCATCCAGCTGGCTTCCTGACTAGGGCAAGACTAGAAATCACAGGAACCCAGTTTCTAGCTGGACACATTAAGCATTACACTAAACTGGTTCTTAATACTGAATACAAATACTGAATATCAAACCAATATTCTAACATATGTTGGGAAGAAATGTGTGCATTTTTAAGCAAAACATAAATGATATGCTTTTCCCCAAAATGTTATTTATATTATTTTTGCTCTCGGTTTTCTTTTGTACTAGCAAAGCAGAGAAGGGTTAATGAGTTATTAGTTTTAATTCTGATTTTCATATTTATGGCCTGTGTCACTATTTGTACCAGATATAACCAGCCTCATAGATTACTACTGTAGTGACAATCACTCATATTGCAACATCTATTAAAGAACTAACTATATTTTATTGGATTAATTTTAAGAGAGCAATCATATTAGGCCAAAAATCAAGGTTAATATTCTATTACCAAAGGAATCCATAATTGGTGACATTTTTCCATATTGAACACCAAATAGCATATTAAAGAAAAAGTGATTTCATTATGAAGTAATTTGGATCTTTTAGATGAGGAAAAGCCTAAAAGTGCAGCTTAGACTCTTTGTAAATCAAAGGTTTATTTTATTTTGATCCTTGTTTCCAACATCTATGTTTATAAAGTAAAAAAATATTTTTCAGGAAAAAAGTTTTTGAATATTGTAATTTAACAAATGCCAGATTCACCTATTATATAAAGCAGTGAGATCCTTAACTATAGCTTATTGCCTACAGTATACTAGTATACCAGTATGATACCAACATGCCTACAAATATTTCTCTCAAGTTTCCTATGCTTCATACTGCATCTGTCTTTATTTATCTATTTATTAGAATTTATCCCACCTTTATTTTATAAGCAGCTCAAGGTGGAAAAGATATATAATATAGTATAATATCTCCTCCTTTTATTTTATTTTCCTTACAACAACTGGCCAAAAGTCACCCAGCTACTGTAGCTTCAATGCCTAAGGTAGGACTAAAACTTACAATCTCCTAGTTTCTAGGCCAACACCTTAACCCAGGGCTTTTCAACCTTTTCACCCATTGTACCACTTTTAGGATATGGCAAAATCCGAGTACCGCCTAGCAAGCTGTCAAAAACTTGATGATCCTTCCCAAAAAAGGAAAAAAGTGATAAAATACAGGTAGTCCTTGACTTACAACAGTTTGCTTAGTGACTCTTTGAAGTTACAATGGCACTGAAAAAAATGCCCCCCAAGCCACAGCCTAGCAAGACACCTGCCTGCCCACCCAGTGGTGCTCTTCCTCCTGTCCGAGGTTTTCATTGTTGTGAGCATTTCTGTTGAGGATTGGCAGCAGGAGTGGGGTGGGGGGTGTTTAGTTTTTATTCCCCCCATCTGCTAGGTGGTTGCAGCAGGTTTTGGTCACTTCACATGACCCTGGGACACTGTGACCATCATAAATATGAATCAGTTGCCAAGCATCTGAATGTAAATCACAAGACCCTGGAGATGCTGCAACGTTCCAGCTGATCGGCGCTTCTTCTGGGCTCAGCAGAAGCACCAGGATTAGCACCGAGCTCCAGCTGGAGCCTGGCACTGATCCTGGCGCTTCCACTGAACCCTGACAGCTCTGAAGTGCTGATCAGCTGGAAAGCGGTACTGATCCTGGTGCTTCCGCTGAGCTCTGACAGCCCTGCAGCTCCAGCCATCTCTCGTTCAGGCTCAGCTCATTCCCTTCCCCCGCTACTTTTCTAGGATGGTCGTGTATCACCTGCCAGGTGCCAATGTACCCGTACCACTGGTTGAAAAGCACTGCCTTAACCATTGCATCAAACTCGCTTTTTATTTATTGAAATAATACTTACCTATACAAAAACAAACAAAAAGAATAATGCAATTTAGACAGTCGTTTTAAATTCAAGCTCAGACTTGCGCTGCCTATATTATTCAAGATATTGCATACAGTTTTCTGCTGCTTTTATGTTCTGATGTGTCTCGTGTTTTGCTAGTGCTTGAGTCCTTTTTAAATTGAAGCTAACACATCAAATTCCACTGCCATTTGGATGACAGGAAGGAAGCATGATACTTTGCAGACAAGGACTTAGCAAGGGGTTAGAATTAAATAAATGCCACTGCAACATAAGGACTACTGTAATTATTTGGCCTACCTAGTAATTATGCCCCATTACATCTACCTGCCCCATCATATTCAGCAGCAGGGGCATTTAAGGGTACCAATGGTCATGGAGCATCACTAGACCAAACTTTGCCTCCTTGCAGACTCATATGACTGATCACAAATGGTTACCTTCCTTCACTATGTCTTTCAATAGGTCAGCAAAGAAAGCAGGTTGTGGTGGTACAATGCATGCTGGGCAATTGAATCCATCCTAGAAGGCGTCCTTTAAGCTTCCCTTTCAGTTATCCTGTAACAACATGTGAGAAGGACTTTGGGACACTAGGCAAAGAGATGCTGTCAAGGAAATGATCAAATAAGAGATAGAATAGCCCACAGCTGGAAGTGGGTAGGACCAGAGGCTTAGAAGAGAGCCTCCCTAGTTTCTCGGGCTATAAAAAAGGGGGAGAGGATGGTGCTTTCAGACTTGTAAGATTCTGTGAATGTATTGATGATAACAATAAAGTAGAATTAGTCAGGTAATGGAATGTGAGAATAACCTTGGAAGAGGATCTAGGAGGAAGAGAGGCTGCCTAAGAAATGATCAGATAAAAGAAACAGGAACCTGCAACTGAGTAATAGGCAGAGAAAGAAACTCAGAAAGGATCTGCCCTAATTTATTAGGTTATAAAAAGAGGCAGTAAGAGAGTTGTGCATTCAAACTTGCAAGATTCTGTTAATGTAGCCTTACACTAAAGTAGAATTAGTTCATCTTGTTGTGTTTCCTGTCTGGTCTATTGGGAGGCTGACAACTTATCTGATTGTGATTGCTATCTGGTTTAGGCTAACATTTCCCCAGCTATTCTATCAGTCTGCAGTAGAATTTACTAGACAGAAATAAGGCTGCTGGATCCCATTAGCTGTTCTGGATTAACAGCTACATCAAGTTTCTCTTTGTGAACCAAATTCACCTGGTTATTATTTAAGAATCACACAACATAAATAAGTAAGCAAGTCAATGCATACAGTAAATGGTATCTGCCACTTTATCACTTGGTTCTTTATAACACCAAAAAAGAGTTGGAAGGTAGATGAAGATTTCCTTATTTGGGATTCTGCATTTTATTTTACTCAAAAATACAGATACATAAATTTATGTAAGCAGAATCTGGCAATGACACACATATTAGAGAGGCAAATACAGATCAGTGAAAAACAAATCTGATAATGGTCATTTTTCACAGCTGTGAAACAAAGGTTACAAACTACACATGGCATAATTGTCCAAAATTGTATGTCACAGCATATCGTTATTGCAGTGTACAGTGTAACATTGGCACTTCCCCTCATCACTTGTCTTCTATCTTTTGTTCTGTTCTGGTCTCTCAGTATGTTTTCCCCTTCTCTTCAGAGACACAACTCTGGGGCATACAAATGCAAAGACCCTGAACTTGGTTGTCAAATATTTCATAGTGTTTTACAAGTGAAGGAAACTCAAGCTTCAATCTGGGTTGAGTATATAAGTTTTATGTCAGTTACTAAAAATCTTTTAAAATTATCTGCCTCTTCTCATCAGAAAGCTGAGGCAGAATCTTTAGCTGGTTTCCCTGCCCTGTTATACACAAAAATGTTTAATCCAGGAGGAACTGTAAGAAAAGAAAAAGCAGATCCTTGCATGCCGCTGCAATCCTACTAACTACATTTATTTTTCATATACACCCAGTTGTGAGAAACAGTTGTGTTCTTGCAGCTGTCTTTTCGCATTGTTTTACAAGAAGCTTTACACAACTGAATCTAAGAATAAACATGGTAATAAAGCTTTGTTTCTCATTGTACATTAAATAAATCCCATTTTTGAACCTAGAAACAGCATATAAGCAGGGCACCAAGATTGTGAGTCTGATTATTGAAATCCATAAAGCTTTTTCTCTTTATCTTTTTAAAGATGTGCAAGAGGAAAAAAAATGCTCCATATTTTTTAACCTCATAGCAAACAACATTGTTAAGACAAAAAATAATTATCATCTATTATTAAGAAGGAATTTCTTTTTTAGTGTTTCCTCAATATTTAATGCCTCCATTCTTGATTTTTCAGAATAAGTCCCTAATAGTTACCCTAATAGTTCTTTCTATAAAAAGGGATTCCCTTGTCTCTTTCCTATCAGTAAAAAAAAAAAAAAACAAAGTAACAGCAAAGATCATACAATATATAAATCTATGCCTATGTTTGAGGCTGTTAGTTGATCCAAATTAAGTTTGTAAGGATATTCATATAAAACTAGTTGTAAATCATTGTCCAGCAACTAATTCCACATAGAGGTCCATTATGAGAAAATTCCTGATTAAGACACACCACCTTTCTGCTGTTACTCCTCTGCAGTTGACTCTGAAAGCAGTGGCATGCTGCCTCTGAGTTTGACTAGCTAACTGATTGGTCCTTCATGCATGTCCAACCAACCAATCATTTCCACAGAGACATCTGGCATAAACCAGCAGAGCTCTTACATTTTTCTTAAGAAGGATCAATACTAATGTAAAATGTAGTTTATTTTGATTATGCCTATCCCCAGAGTCAAATGGCTTCCAGGGTGAATTCTACTTGAACATAATTTAGGGATTCTGAGTATAGTGTAATTTCGGTCAGATTCTTATCTCTCTCAAATACAAAGTCCAAATTAAATTAAAGCTAAGATAAGCTGATGCATTTCTCCTGTTAGAAGACAGCACTCACCCACCCTCCTAGAAAAGGAAATATTTTGGGGAATATTAAAAAGACATAATATTATATTTCCCCAAAGGAATAATGGAGAAAAATCTTAGGCAGAAACCAGCTCCCAGTCTCCTTCCACCAAGCAGAAACCAGCTTTTAGAAATACAGATTTGGTAAAATGCAGGGAAACTGGGGGGGGGGGGGGAAGCTGGAGCTAAGGGGATTAAAAAAACAAAAACTCCAAGGGCAGAAACATGACTTTTAGGACATAATAGGATTAACATTAGAATAACAATCAGGCACACTCAAGCTCAGGTCAAAGTACATTGTACAGGAACTGGAAAATTTCAATACAAAACTCAAAGAAGGTATAAAAATCCACCAACTCCCAACTCCATTTTGTCAACCACCCAGAAACATGCTGTGTCACTGAAGTTTCTGGTAATTAAATAAACAAAAAACTTCCTTCCCAAGCAGCCTCCATTTCATTTCCAGCGTCTTAGCTTCCATTTTGTTTACTCCTGGCTTGGACTGAATCTGATGATTTTTCTTTCAACAATTTGGGACCCAGATGGTACTCTAACCAATGGACCAGCTTGGGTAAACCTCCATCTTGCCTGCAACATACCCCTTGTGTCTGTGGGTGGGCTTCTCAGACCCTGTCCATTTGGAGCAAGGGTAGTAAAGGGAGTTTTGAGTTTCTGAGCTCAATGGCTGCTTGGAAAGAAGGTGAGTAGCTCTAAATTTTAACTTTAAAAGCCAAGGAGAGAAAAGAGGCTGTGTGTGTGTGTGTGTGTGTGTGTGTGTGTATGTAGGTGTGTAGGTGGAATCTCTTTGTGCCACAGCTGGATCCTGCTCCTCTCTCCTTTCCTAACCGCAAAAAGGATCTGTTCAACCGTCAGACCTGGAAAGCAAGAGGGTTTGGCCAGAGTGTAGGACCTTTTGAGAAAGAGAAGAGAAAGTGCATGGCAAGTGAGTGCAAATGAAAGAAAAAGTTTCACTCCTGGGCAACTAGCTAAAAATCACTGAGCAGAGCCCTATCCTGAAAGGAGGTATCTGTACTCTGAAATCACAGCAGACAGAGTCCTCCCAGGCCATTTGCCTGAAAAACTGAGGGGTTACCACAGGTTGGAAGGTACCTCCACCTGTTGAGGGTGGTGTATTCCGTGGGCAGTACATTCCACAGGTTGCGAATGACCCAGGATAAAGTCTTGGAGTCTCATCGCAGATGGTGGAAAAGAGCATGTGAAGCTCAGGATCTAGGATCTCACTGAGGTTTCCTTTAGGGAGGCTAATGGATGTCTGGGGCCGGGACAAATTGCCCATCCATGTGGGAATGTGTAAGAAGTGCGCACACAGGTTGTGTAAGGAGTGGACTTTGCTCAGCGATGAAGCAGGAAAAAAACAATTTGGCTAAAAAAAAGTAGCTAAAAGAAAATGGAAATATAGGAAAGTTGATTTCTTCCCCCTCTTCTATGCAATCAATTAATGTTTGTTAAGATTTTTGCCTTCCCTGAGATTTATGGTGGGAATGACCAGGATGTGTAAAACTAAGAGTTCTATTTCCCTTTTCTGTTCTCTTTCCCTTGTCTTTGTATGTGTTAAAATCTTTGCGTGTTGTGTAAATGTAACTGTTAAATCTATTTAATCCAGAGACAAAAATTTTGAATTCTGTTAGAAAATATTAAAATAAGCCATCTATCCCTCCTGGCCAGCAAAACAGGATGAAGAGAACTGTGCCCCCTTTTTCTTTTCTCCACGTAATGTTAAAACAGCCCAAGTTTGTCAGGAGGGAATGTTTAAGCTCATTAGAAGAAAAGTTTTGTTCATTTGCTTGTTTTATTTGTGCATTTTCTGTATGTTTTGCAAATGGGTTTTATCTGTCTATCCTTTTCCTGAAACATGAGATATGTCCAATCACAGGAGCCTCATGAGCTCAACTTTGTTTTTGTAGGGAAACAAAGTTTCTTATTAAGTTACTTTTCTTATCCTATCACTAATCAGCAAAACTACTATGGAACTAATCCTAGATCATATAAGCATTTTTTAAATCTCTATAATAATGTGGTCTTTTCATCTAAATTGTGTATTGATAATGCTGGACAAAATACTGCCAGGATGTTTAAATGTTTTAAAACAAATATTAAAGGTAGATTCTCCATGCCCCTCAAGAATTGTACACACTAAAATATTAGGCTTATTTGGAACTTTCAGCATTCTCAAGCTATCCAGCTTCTCTTTTCTCCGCATCTGTGGTGTCCCCATTTTGTTGTGATTGGTTTTATCTTTTTCTTTAACAACTGCAATATTAATGCCTTTTCAAAATCCTGCTACAAGCTATCCACCCTCCCATTCCACTTCTCCCGTTTCTTATCCTCTGTTCTCCATTCCTGTGTCAGACCCAACAATGCCTCTTCTGGGAGAGTCACCTACAAAGGGGGGAGAGGACCCTATTCTCATATCTTTCAGCCCTGCACAGATGACTCAGCAACCTTTCGAAGCAAAGCACACTGATCCAGATGCTGCCTCCAGAGAAGACCCTCCATTCATTTGAACCAGGGAATTGGGTTTGGATCCAGCCATCCACTAGAACTCTGCAACCAGAGCGGAACAGATCTTCCCAGGTCCTACATCACCCAGATGCCTGTGAAAGCTGAAGAGAAAGAAAGGACTCCTGGAGCGATTGGCCCCCATATAAAGCCTCAGAAGACAACTGGGGGAAGGGCAGAAATGCATTGTAAGGTTTTCTTTCTTGCCTCATTTATGTTGTAATTAGCCAGTTGAATGGATTCGTGGAGGGATGGCATTTGGGAATGGTTGGCACAGCAAGTCCTGAATACCTTGGACTTCTGCCTGGTGTGAGGGAAAATTTATCCAGGATGTTTGTATTGCATGTCTTGTAGAAGTAGCTATACACACACACACACACACACACACACACACACACACACACACACGCCATTCAGAATCACACTGAGGCTATCTCTTTCACCTACCTTCACGTAAAGCTGCCCAGGCTGGTTCTTGCTCTATTGCACTAAGGCAGTGGTTCTCAACCTTTTTAATGCCGTGACCTCCAACTGGTTGTAAGTCGAAGACTACTCAACCAGTCGTAAGTCAAGGACTACTCAACTGGTGCAACACCGTTTGCAGAATGGGACTTTTGGCGGGCTCAGCAGGGCAGAGACAGCCTGGACAATTCCTATTGGCTTTTGAAAGCCAATAGAATTAGACTCTATTCAAGAGAGTCTATTCTATTGGCTTTCAAAAGCCAGTAGAATAAAAAGGAGTAGCACAGCTAAGGAAAAGGGGAAAAAATGGCGGACTGTGTTGTTTGGCGACCCCCGTGAACTGGTCGTTCGACCCCAAATGGGGTCCCGACCCACAGGTTGAGAACCACTGCACTAAGGCCTTTTCATGTATACCTTCCTGCAAATTCCATGGGGGAGGGGCATGCCCTTACTGAGGAGGTAGCAGAAAGGAGATCTCTAAACCCAAGCCTTGAATATGTTGCACTGGTAGTCTCACTAGTGAGAATCTTAGGGCTTGCTGTGTACAATTTAAGAAATATTAATAGCCTGGTTTGCACACTGGCTAACCTCAATTGGACATCACTAAACTAAGAGCTAAGACAGGTTCAAGAAGCAAACCTTGAAAATGGGTAGCCATTAATTATTTATTAAGGCAAAACATGGCTATGAAGAATTTTGGGATATGTGCAAACCTGACTGAAAGCTCACATCTAAAAAGAAGTGGCACAGAATATTGAACACTATGAATTTCTTTTCCACCTAACAGAACTTTTGCCCTGGCTTCTAGACCTTCATGGGTTGAAAGCTTCCCTTTTGGGAGCCACTGCAGGGATCCTTTTCTGTTGCCTCTATCAGTGTCTTCCCCTTTGCATTAACAGTTTAAAAACTTGTTTTCCCCTATAGAAGCACCCATCAAGTCGCCCTGACCAGATCAATTTTTAAACTTGTGCCAGTAAAAATGTGTCACCCACACTTATATGGCACAAAGGGGATTGTTGGAAGTCAGCATCCACCCATTTTCCTAGAGAAGGAAATATTTTGGGGAAATTAAAAAGGCAGAATATTATATTACATTCCTTCCCCAAAGGAATAATGGAGAAAAATCTTAGGCAGAAAGCACTCCCAGTCTCCTTCCACCAAGTAGAAACCAGCTTTTAGAAATGCAGATTTGGTAATTCATTTAGGGAAACTGGGGGAGGAAGGCTGGTGCTAAGGGGATTAGAAAAACAAAGACTCCAAGACAGGAACATGACCTTTAGGATATAATAGGATTAGCCCACCACCATTAGAATACTAAAAGGGTACACTCAAGCTCAGGTCAAAGTACATTGCACAGTAACAGGAACAACCTCAAATACAAAGCCCAAAGAAGGTATAAAAACCCATCAACTCCTAACTCCATTTTGTCAGTCACCCCAGAAACTTGCTGCATCATTGAAGTAATTAAACAAACAAGAACCTTCTTTCCAAACAGCCTCAATTTTATTTCCAGTGTCTTAGCCTCCATTTTGTTTACTCCTGGCTTGGACTGGACCTGATGATCTTTCTTTCTTTCTTTCTTTCTTTCTTTTTCTTTCTTTCTTTCTTTCTTCTTAAATTTTCTTTGTGTTACCATTTTTACAAATACTTTTAGAGCTGTTCCATTATAATATATCATATAGCAATTGAAGTGACAAAACTGCCATCCATACTGTTGGTGTCCCAATTTAAGAATAGCTAGAGATTTAGCTGGGTTTCATTTTTTTTTTCAAGTGTATTTTATCCTTTTTCTTAATTTTTTTAAAAAAATATTAACTTGCAAAAGTACAAAGTTGACAACTGACAACTAGTTACATTTACTACATTTATTTGCAACCATAGATTTTAGCAAAATTCATATAAAATTACAACAATCTATATCAGTTTAATTCATACCCCCTACAATTAATAGTACTGTCAAAATTGGCATTCATTATCTTCCTTATGGCCTTTTCAAACAATACAGCTTGTTTTCTTTTATTGTACATGTTTATATAGGTCAACTTGAAATAGACTTTTTTTCCTATGCCAGATTAAGCTGGGTTAACAAAAGCATAATAAATCTACTATGGCATAATAAAGGCATAATAAATCTACTATTGGTTCCTAATATAATTTGCAATGGATCAAATCTTTCACCTATTACAAATACATAAAATGATGTATAATTGGCAATCCTTTTTACCTTCCAACAAATAGGCTGATAGTATTGTCAGAAAGCAAAGTTGTGTGAAAGCTTGTCTTAGGGTGATGGGATGTGAGAGATGTAAATAAACGATATTCCTTTTCCATCTTTAAGAAATCAATATTAATTAGCCAACTGAAGCTTGTGTATGTGCTCTTTATCTTCTCTAAAATCTTTAAATAGTTATGTTTAAATAATAATACTCTTTAAATAAATGCCTCAGTAATGTATGGTAATTTATTCAACAATTGTTGACCTACTGGAAATTGTGAGAATAATTTTAAACACAAATCTGCTCATCAACTACTGTTGAATTTTTTGTGGCTGCATTGCCTTGCCAAATAAGTGTTGGGTATGAAAATTTGTCTCCTATATGAAATTATTGTTTTTTCTACCCCTATGCACATCAATGGATGGCCCCCTTCTAATTTCAATACCACTGCTATTGTACTTAAGGGTAAACCAGAACTTATGTCACAAATTTGTCCTGGACCATCTCTAATTCCTCTGGTTCACTTAATCCTCAGATTGGGATTCCCTATGTCTACTATGAGATCTCATATTCTTGCACATTATTCTTGCTATTACATATTTTCCATGATAATGTTTAATGAAATGGACACTCAAATGTGTGAATGACCTCACTTATTCTACCTTCTTAAAATCTAGGATTATTTGCCAAAAGGCTAAAGTCTCCTTAAGCCTTTTGGCAAATAATATGATGGCTTCAAATAATTTATTTACAGCTATTCTTTTAAAATAATTGCCACATTCTGTTAATAGTCTCATTCCAATTAATGACTGACAACAAGTCAAATTCCCATGACTGCCTGATAAACACAGGTGGACAGAGGAATATATTTTCTGCAAGTGGAAAGAAATAGTGTTGATTACAGTGTAAACTACACTAACATATTATGAAAAACATTACAAAATAAATGAATTAAAAACTACAGATTTTTTGTTAGGTGCAATTTAAACTATATTCTTAAATCTTCACTCATGAAGAAACAGTGTGGTGGGGGGGGGGGCAAACTTGAGGTTGTGCAGAATTTCCTGGTTTGCACCCCAAAAGCCATCACTGCACCCATTCTATATCAGTCATGCAATTACTGCCCCTCAAGCAAGCACTTAATTTCTAATGTTTGTTTTGTTTCATGCCCTAAGCTATTTCTTTCCCTGCTTTATTTAAATTAACTAATATCCTCACTCCTTTTTCTATTGAATAAAAGACATCTTCAATTTTCAAAACTGAGTTTCTGCTTCTTCCAATGCAAATGAAAGCATCAGGAATGAGAGATTCTTATAATAATTAGGATTTGGACAAAGACAAGATAAATCATAAGGACTGCACATTTTCACTTAGTCCATGTAAATATTGCTGCTCACTTAGCAAAGGTAGGACTTTGTACAAGATTGTTTTTCCTTGACTGGGGAGTCTTTCTTTTCACAATCTATTGGAGGTGTCATGTGGTTTGCAATTGACAATGACAGTGCCAATTTTCTAAGATACAAACAAAAATTACATTGCTAAGGAAGTTAAACAGCAAAACTTTGAAATGTGATCAAAATCTAGATTGCACTGGCCCCTAGAGGTTAACAAGAAATGTTGCTAATATTTCCTCATGAAAGTCTTTAGGATAGGAAAAAACAGCCTTTGTTCTATCTGAAGTATCTATTTTTATTTCAAATCTGCACAGCTCTACGTTAATTTATATAATATACTGTCTTTTCCTATGGGTTTATTTAGCTTGGAATTGTCTAATTAAATGACATTATTGTAACTCTTCACTTCTGATGGAACTATTTTCTTGCTCTATGTAAAGATAACAGAGTAAATGCAGCTTTACAGTATGCAAAAATGTCACCAATCTATTTTCCCAGCATTTAATTTTTATTGAATCATCTACTAATAATAACTAGCTGAGACACCATTAAATTATATTCTATCATTGGCTCTTGGACAACATATTTGGCAGTCACTACCTCAAGTGACTTTTATTGTTCCCAGGCTTTCAATTTAAAGACGAAGTCCTCATGAACTGTTTTTATTTTCAATAACATTACAGCATCTACACATTCCTATACAATAAAAATTCAGACTAATTGCAGGTTCCTTGCTTTACTGATTTAAAAAGCCAAAGGTGAGATGGTGGAAATGCACATTCTGAAATGGCTAGAGCCAATGAGGTATCTTAGGAGGTATCTTCTGAAGACTCCGAAGATACCCTCATTTTGTTATCAAATTACAAATCCCAAAAGGTTGAGAGAAGATAATATAGCTGATCAAACTTACACTGTAACAAAATAATGGGTTTGTCCAGACACTTAAAACTACAATGAAATATTCTTGGTCATGGGTTGTTTTTTTCTTATTAAGCTATCACCCTCGGCCTTTCCTCTTTAGTCATTCCACTTTAAAGAAACTGACAGTGTGTGGAGTTTTCTGTTTAAAAAATGTTATTCATAACATATCTACATTCTTCAGTAGAAGGAAAAGAAAGACTTCATCATGAAAAATTTGGTAAGCTTTTTAATGGCAAGATAGTGATGCTGAGCTACATTTTTTGATTTTATGCTCAGGCATTAGGAGAAGGCAACATGGACAGGATTTTGTTGAACGAGCACTAATTTTAAGCAGGTTAACCAATATCCTTCTTTTTTTTGCAATATATTTTACAGGTTTTCAATCTCTAAATAATAATAATCACACTGAAGGATTACTCTTAAAAGGTATTCTTTTAAAAAAGGAATCTATAGCTCTCCAAATGTTGCTGAACTACAATTCCTAAAACACAAAGATGCCAACAAATGATGAAAACCTGCCTCCCTTCCTTAAAATTATAAACTTGAATATGCAAAGTATTTTTGGATTCTAGTTAATCAAGGATGTATCTAATTATGCTGAGGTAACTACTCTGTGTATCATAGGTCATCTTGTTAAAACATAAAGAATTCAGATATATAAAGAGCACCTTCTTGTGCATAAATATTCAAAAGCTTTTGTTGCACTTTATAACTTTAATGCACTTATTTGTTGAAGGACAGTTCCAGCAATCCTCCACCAGCCTGGACAATAGTTGAGAGTTGTTCTTCATTCTTGTGACAGAGGTGCTTTTCTTTTTCCATGTCTTTGTGCTTGGATCAATACATGTATTATAAATAAAAGATAAAGTCAATCAAAACCAACCAATAGTTAAGTCAAATTTGAAAACTGAGATCTTTGAAGTGCAGCAATACCGCTATTCATTGTCAAATAGCATAATAGAAAGGGAAACCTGAAAAAAAAAAACTCGCCGGTCAATAATCTTATTAAGCTGTTTCTTCTGGTGCCTTCTCAATGATATTTTCAGATCCAAGACAGTTCCTCTATCTGTTGCAAGCTAATGAGTATTTTCCATAATTTTTCTAAGAAAAATGTTACTCTCAAATCTGCCTTGTAGTTTCTTAGTTTTTTTCCGCTGAGAAAAAAATACTTTTTTTTAAACTTTATTCTCAGGGTGCTTGACATTTTCTTCTGCATTTCTTTTAATTGAATTTACTTTATTGTTGCTGATGAAGGATGCTTCTTTTCTCTCACACATCTTTCCGTAATCCTGAAATAACCCTGGATGTCCACATTTTCCAATCTGACAAAGCTCAGTGGAGTTCTTTCATGTCTTCTTCCCTTAGAATTTAACTGAAGCATGGAAAGACAGGGAAGGCTGCAGGCCAGTGAAGATATTATCGGACAATGAAAGAGAGGACATTCACATTTACTCCTTGGCCATCCTGCAATGAAGTAAATCTAAGAATATCACATTCCAACCATGAGATTTTTGTCAAAATCCAATTATCCTTTGAAAGAAATTTCAAAAGCAAAGTTTCTTTCATTAAGAGAACTGATAGGTAAGAATTGTAGGAAAAAATTTTGGCATGGAAATTTTTGCATCTTTTGAAAGAATACAAAATTAATTATAACTAGTATGAAAATGGCCAATCACAACTATTCTACATTCTTTACAAAGGGTTTCTATATTAAAACATCAGTCTTACCGAATAAGCCCATCAAAATGCAAATTACAGATCAGTATCTTCCCCTTTTTCCCCCCTGGCTCTGCTGTTGAATGGATTATGGGAAGGGAACAATGGAAATCACAGGAAAATAGGTCTGTCAGAACTGTTACACAGAAAAATCTGTATCACACAATAAAGAGGTTCAAACAGAAGTTCTGTTTGCACATGCATTGCAAGTTTTGCACATGTATACAGGTAGTCCTCAGGATACAACTGGTCATTTCAAAGTTATTGCAGATTGCTATATAAACCTACATAAAAAGGAATCAGCTTCTTGCTGCTGGCTGTATGCTGCATAGGTTGTGCTCTAGCTGGCTGAACTTTTTGAGTTGAACTTTTTCTTCAGCTCCTCAATGAAAGCAAGATGCAAAAATATTTTTTCTGCTTGCTTGCTTTCTTGTCTCTGCTCTTCAGCTTGGTAGTTATTCATCATGGTAAGTAACTTACTGATTTTGTCACCCTTTTTCTAGGCATGCAGTAAATTTAACAAACGAGATGGTTAAAAAAGATTGAGATTGGAGGGCAGAGGTGGAGTTTAGTTCCAACATTAATGGGGAGGAGGGGGCAGATCAACAAGTCTTGTTCCTCCCCCGCTTTTTGATATTTTATTGAAGAAATGTGGGTTTCTGAAGGAGGGAGAGGTTAAGCAAGGAAAATATTTTGGGGAGCTCTTCCTGGGTTTCCCCCAAACCCTAGCAAGAGCCTGGAGATATTTACAATCTCACACTGGCTAGCTGTTCAACAAATCTGTTCCTCTACTGGCTTTTTGATGTTTTCTTTATTAAGCATGACTTAATTGGCCAAACACTGAGACTTGTTTGAAAGCCTCTCTAGCAATGGAATGTGGCACTCGGCCCTACTAGAGCTGAATTCTTTCCCCGTTGGGATGTTTTGGGGTTTACAGAGCTTTTTGCTGCTTCTGTTCCTCCTTTATGGACCTAGCTCAAGCTCCATTACAGTCTGAGGACTACCTGTAACTAGCATAAAAATATAGTTTGACAAAGAATTTCCTAGGCATTTAACTGGAACTTCTGATCCAAGCATTACCCAAGGACATCTGAGTTGTTCCTTCTTGGAACTTTTTTTCTTGGATGAACCGTTAATGAAGACAAAGAGACACAGCACCACTATAAATGGAGCAATTGCCAAATAAATCCTACTTCTGAAAAAGGGCTTCTGATGAATCTTATTAAGCATTAGTGAGGAAACAACATGAGCAGTATTAGTTCCCTTTGGTGACTCTTCCCTCCTCGATGGGAGAAAGCAAAGGGAAGTTGAAAAGTAAATTGTTGTGTCTCAAGAAGCAGAAGAGAAAAATCAAAGAAGACTAAGCTAGCAAAGAACAGACCAATCCAAGCAGAGAATAAAATGTAGCGCAAATCCAAGTTTAGACAAATAGTCAGATATGGTTGTTCAGTAGGGTAACTGAATCAAAGGTTTTCTTCTCCCTCTGCACTTTTTTCTTGTCATGTATCTTTCAGATTCTCCACCAATTATCTTTATTTATCTGTTGAATTGTTGCATGCATATGAAATTGCTTTGAAAGTTCAATATTCTAATAAACAATATACAATAAAACATTTTAAAAATTGTTGGATTTATTTGCTGCCTATCTCACCATGAGGTTACTCTGGGCAACTTACAACAATAGAAACAGAGAAATGAAAAGAAGTGTAAACATAACAATAGCAAAATAATGAAACAATAAAATAAACAATGAAATGAACAATGGTCTGGGGTGAAGCAGGAAACGCAGAGGTGGGGCCATGCCATCAATCCAGCAACCACCTCCAGTATGGAACTCCCCCATTGGGTTCCCAGGCCAACTGGCAGAGCCAGGTCTTCAGGCTCTTGCAGAAAGGGTGGGGGCAGATCTCACCTGGGGGGGGTTTTAAAATGTTCCATGTTCCTATGTTAATCATTTCTCACAATTAGCTAATTTATATTATTTTGGGATGACAATTGTAATGCAACATAGTTAAAGGGCTACGGAAAATACTTCTGGTTGATATCTAACTACAAAACCTTGAGACATTGTGGAAACTCAAAATCAGTGTAGGGAAAGGTCACTGGATTCTCTCATGCCTTGGTACTAATAGAAATTCATCTTAGCTCATATTTGCTACAGAGAATTAATGTTCCTATTATCTATTCCTCTCTTCAATAAATGCAGTGCCCAAATATAAAACCTGGATGTATTTAGCACTGCTTAGTTTAAAGGCTCTAGCTTTCAGTAAGAATTAGATTACAGAAAGTTGTAACTTGTACCTAATTAGAATTTTCTTCTGCAAACTCTTAAAACTTTCCTTCAAACTCCTCCTTTCTTTCCCACTTTGTAAAAATCTTATGGTTATTTACTGATCAGCTCAGGCTGTTATGCAATATTGGTTGATATCAATGAATGGACAAAATATCACAACTCAGGAAATCTTTCAGTAATGACTGGACATATTTTGCAACAGCATTTTCAAATACTGTACAGGTAGTCTTTGACTTAGGACTGATTGTTTAGTGGCCAAAGTTATGATCCTCCAAAATGACCCAGTTCTTAAGTTCTGACAGCCCCCCCCCCATCATGTAACAGCACTTCATGTGCTTGGCCCACATTTTATAGCCATTTGTACCATCCTGCAGTCACACAACCGTGATTTACATTTTTGCCAAAAGCATTTACTTCCAGTTTTTGGCAAAAATACCCCATAGTGAACAATGAGTTTGCTTAAAAACCATGGTGATTCACATAACAACTGACACAAAAAAGGCTGTAAAATTGGGTGAGTCAGTTGACTTATGACCATAATGGACATAATGTTTGTAAGTCAAGGACTACTGTATGTCACTTTTTTCCATTCTTAAAATGAATGTAAATATATATTTATTGAGAAATTAAAATGAGGCAAAAATGCTTCCTGTTTTTAGTGTATCCATCCTGGTTATCAAACATATCTGTTTCATCTTTGTACTCTTGATTCTATTTTGGTCACATGTATGCGGGGCCACCAGATCTTCTAGGCTGAAGAAATCTAGATGCTCCCTTTGCTATGGTCTAATATAGGAATTCTGGGAGTTGAAGTCCACGAGTCATAAAAGAGCCAAGGTTGACTACCCCTGGTCTAATAGATATCTGGTTTTTCATAGGCCAGATATGATAGTACTGTATAACTGAATTTTGAGAATATATAGCAGATAAGTAGAAAGCTTGCTAAGAGCTTATTTTCATACTGGCTTTGTTCAAATGTTACACTTGCCATGACTGCACAGTTGTCCTAACTATGAAGCATACAGAACATAAGCTAATCATATGGATTGGATTCACAAATACTAGTCAATAAAGTACTTGGCTAATTTGTAGTTCTAGGTCCTTAAAAAAAACAGCTAGCAGGTAAATTTATATCACTTCCTAGACAGAGTATGATTACATGTTACTTTTTCTTCTAGTGCCCTCCTCCTAGTGTTAAATAGAATCCACGGATTTAAATTCAAAACTTTATTTCAGAAGTTTAAAGCTACTACGTTATGTTTAAAAAACTTCAGACAGATGTGAATGTTAATAATAAAATGAATTATCCAAAAAGCTCAACTCTACTTTGATTATTCTGAATTGTTAAATAACAAATGATCAAAGGACAAGAATTAACTTTTTTAAATGTCTCAAATGTGTGTATGTATGTATACACACACAAAAAAATTGACAGTGAGATGATTCACAAATCATGCTGAACTACAATGCTGTTAAAAGTTTGGATTAGCCAAGCTACTGTTTACAAACCATGGCTATACAGACCATACTGCAACATGTGAACCCAACCAGTAGTATATGTTTTTATAGAAACAGGTAATATAGACGATTCCTATTTTAATAGTGCTCCCTACATGAAAACTTGCTTAACATAATCTAAGACTTTCTTCTTAGCTGAATATATGGGTTGAATTATTAAACTATGATCAAGAACATAATTAGAAGTAAATCTTATTGCATTAAGTAAGACTTACTTCCTGTATGCATCTGAAGATTTACAGTGCTAATTTGTTTTAGAGACCAGACATGGAATATAAACAGTGTTGAAGACAGTAGCAAAAAGCAGTGTGGTATACTTTATTTTGATATTTTAAGCCATTCATTCTCTCTCAGCTCACCCACCATAGAGAGTGGCAGTTATGGGGAAAATAGGAGACAGGAAAATTAAGAATGTTCACTACTTTGAATCAGGTTTAAAAAAATGGGGATAGGGATAATAACCTTTAAAATAATCTTCAGCAGCAACAAATTCCAGAAGAAAATACTATCCACAAAAACCTTTTTTTGAAAATAGTCTTGGCAGAGACAATGATATCAATCATTAGAAATTTTAAAATATATCTTTGTTTTGTAAATATTGAGAATATTCTTTTTCTTCTTGAAAAGTCATAAAGATGAACAGCTATGCTTATTTTATTTAGGAACCCAGCTGTGGGTTATATCTGGATAAAGAGGTGAATTCATTTTGATTTTGATCAAATATTTTTGTCCTTTTTTAATATGGAAAACTGTTTTTAATAGTTGGTAAATTTACTGAGAAAGCTACAGAGATACAACTTTAAAAATTGTTTACATTTTGTAAATGCTGACATCACATATTCAAGAACTTTGAACCAAGTGATATAAACAGGGATTATGAATGTAACATTGACATGAGGTATCAATTATACCAACTGAAATGCAGAAATCAAACCCAGGTCTTAAAAAATAGATAAAACTGTTGGTTAGGAGCTGCCTAGATATATAGCTGGATTTATGCTGCCATAAAGAAGGAAGCCCCTTTTATATATTAGAACAGTGTTTCCCAAACTTGACAATTTTAAGGCATGTGGACTTCAACTCCCAGAATTCCACAGCCAGCGTTGCTGGCTGTGGAATTCTGGGAGTTGAAGTCCTCATGCCTTAAAATTGTCAAGTTTGGGAAACACTGTATTAGAAGATGAAAGGTAAGGAGCCGACCAAGAGGCAGTGGACAACCACCCTTTAAACACTGAGGGATGACACATTTGATTAGCTATGGAAGAATCAGAAAGACAGTGACAATAGAAGAGCTGCTTCTAAAAAGTGTCATAATGCAAGAAAGTGATGCAATGCATGGAATGGTGCCAGTTACACTATCATCCATGAAATATTGCATTGGTTATGTACTACATGTAGTTCAACATCAGCTCAGTAGAGAACTCCCAAATCTGCAATTGATTTATAGATTTTCTACTCTATAGGAAGTGAGTGGACCTGGGAGGGATAATCTGGCATCCTTTTTGGGCCAATGATTACATTTGGAACTTGAAAACACACTGTAGAGCTCCCATAAAATCAGCATGTTTAGTCACAAAACACCCTTTTACCAGAAGGTAAGTTGATGATATTATTCCCAAGACACTCTCAACTCAAGTTTGCATTTTTTTCCCTAGGCAAGCAGAAACATTTCTGAAGAAAAAATCTTGGTTGCATCCATGCACTATTTATATTTTCTAATCATTATATAGGGATAAATTAGAATTATGTTAACAAAATAAAATCAGTCAGGGGAATATTAAATCTTATGAGTATTAACAGTAGAATTCCCAGGAAGTCTGCCGTCTAGTCCTGACATTAGATACTGAAAAGTTCTATATTAAGATTTCTCCAAGCCTGATATTTACTAAAAGACAAACCAATAATAGATTCCTCATGCAAAGCAGTCACAAAAGATAATTTTTACTCACTGCCACCTCTTGTATATATATATTTAGAAGATAAGGAGTAAGTCTATATTTTTAATTTACTTTTTTAAAGCAAGATTTGACTGCTCTTTAGAAGGCCAGATCCTGAAGTTGAAACTCAAGTATTTGGCCACCTAATGAGAAGGGAGGACTCACTGGAGAAGGGCCTAATGCTGGGAAAGATTGAGGGCAATAGAAGAAGGGAGGACGACAGAGAATGAGGTGGCTGAATGGAGTCACTGAAGCAGAAGGCGTGAGCTTAAATGGACTCCAGAAGATGGTAGAGGATAGGAAGGCCTGGAGGAACGTTGTCCATAGGGTTGCAATGGGTCGGACACGACTTCGTAGCTAACAACAAGAACAAAAGCAAGATCTGAGTACGTATTTGATAACAAAAATATATAAAACAGATCGATGTCAGTTCTGTTTTGCCTCTTGCCTTTAAATTAAAATTTTCAGAAAATTTTTATTTTAACAAAAACCTGCATAATATTCATGAACTGTTTAATCTATAAGGATCCTTCTGCAATAATTAAATAACTTAATTTATCTATTGAGTATTCTGGCCAAAATTAAGTAAATATGATTAGACATTGGATATAATGCCTGTTCTCTCCTACCTACACTAATACTCGTCTCCATCCACATGTTAGTCCCAATTATAATTGGTACAGCCTTCATTAGTGTTATGCATTAGTGTTATTGCAACTTTCAGTATTTTCCAGCTAGAGTCCATAATAATTCTTGGAACTGCAATCAACATTTACATTGTAAATGTTGTACGTAGACTGTTACTATGAGCATGAATTTTTAACAAAGGTTGCAAATAATTTAGAAGCCAACTATGAGGAAACATGGCCTGAGTTATAATAATATATCAGTGTTAAACCAAAATGAAGGAAGGAAAGGAAGATGTTTTCAGGAGATGGATAAAAATGTATGGCATCTCCCAAGGCTTTTAGGAACTGGTAACTGTTGTCGGTGAGCTGAGCACTGCAGAGTTTAAGTCGAGCATATTAAGAAGGGTTGGGCATGACAGGAATTTGGGAAACCACTTTCACTTTTCAGCAATCATGATCATTGTAAACTGCAAGAGTTGAAAAAAAGGACACATACAATTTTGGAGCTGGAGATAGTGCCTCTGTTACAGATTTTAATAAAAATAATAAATCCCTGTTTAAATATTTCCAACAAAAGTTAGGGAGACTTGGGAATGCATTGTTTGATGGCATGCTATCAATTTGAAACATGATCCTTAATCTGTAATATTTCTTTAAAAACAAAAGTGAGAAAGCACACACAGAGAGAGAGAGAAAGAGAGAGAGACACACAGAGAGAGAGAGAACCAAAAGTGCTGATTGCATTTATTCTCTGCATGGATGGTCCTTGGTAAGGGCCTGCAAGTATTTAACACACTAACCTGTTCAACATTCAAATCACATTAAGATCAGTGAAATGTTAATCCTTCTATACAAACAAAAATGATAATATCAACAACAAAAAAAGACAAGTCCGTGAGAGAAAAAAAAATCAAAGTTAACAATGGCAGAATGCTACCAAGACAACATCATAAAATATTAACTGAAGCAGGAGTTAATTCACGCCACATCTTAGCAAAGCTCATCACAGACTTTCAAAAATAATATTGCTGTTTTATTTTTAAACTTTGGGTTTGGGTGTCAGGTTTTCCAGTAGGATGTGCTAATTCAAAAATGCTAATGCAGAAGCATAAGACCCCACCTGGTAAGATAATATATATTTTAATTCCTCTGAATATTACTGCTGACTGACACCCATCTGCTGGGGATCAGCTTCGGCCTCATCTTCTTCCACATCTGCATGATATTCTTCAAAGGCATCATCTACATCTGGAAGCCCCAATAGCTATTTGTAAAGAAGGAAGAAATAAACTATAAGTGTAATATGAAATAATGACATGAGAAGTATAATTTATACTCAAGAGCATACCTGAAAAAAATATTTGTGGAATAATATATTTCAATTTAAAATGAAAATAAGTGTCAAGTAAGTGGCTTGCAGACACTGATTTAATATTTTTTATTTAAAGGAAGCAAAACTAGACTAGATTCTATTTGAAGGCACTTCCAGACAAATTGCCTTTCTCTCTCTGAATCTAGCTTTTAATAAAATGAAAATGAAAACTATTTTGACCAGTTCTGGAACTCTTTTGAATAGAAAGATGAAAGTTTGGCTAAGTCATAACTGGCGGAAAAACATCAAAAAGAACCCACGAACTTGCTTGCAAAATTTCAACATCTATTAGTTAATCAAGGCTTCTAAAATCTAACTCTGTAATTATCTGTTTCAGAAAAAGTTAGCCAAGAAAGAAGGCAAAGATGGCATGGTTGAGGGAAGTTTGCAAGAAAACAGATAAGTGTTTGTCTCACACCAATCTACTAACATAGGTAGGATCATTTGAGGAATTATAAGACTACTTACCTTCCATGCTATTTGTACCTGGAAAATATTTTATTATTTTGGAATAAATAAACCACAAAGAGCTAGAAAATTATTTTGTTAATCTATTTTGACTGTTTTTAGAAGTATGGAAGGATAAAAAAAAATGAAGTAAACTTTTTTAAATGATTCAGCATGTACATTTTTTCTCAGTTTACGAGGAAAAAGAGTGCTTGTTCACCTATTTCTTCTGGTGAAAGTCAACACACTTATGTTATGAAATTTCATTAAAATAGTAGAAAATAGTTTCACTATAGAAACCAATATAGACATCCTGTCTGTAGTTCTTCAGACCCAACATTTACCCAACTTCACAATTTCCCATTTGGCTGGGGAGTCAGTATGGTCCATCTCTGCCCCAGCAGGGAGTCTGCAAAATGGAAGACCAGAGATGGAGAAAATATAGTGATGCTGTTGAAAATAAACATTTATTTTTGTGTATTTTGCCAGACAGCTTATGAGAAGTAGAAGAAATATATCATGTTCACCTACTGTACTGGATCTAAAACATTGGAAAAGAAAATGTGCACTTACAGGTCTAAATGATTTGAAGACTTTTTCCAGAATTTCATGTAGTGTCTTTTTACCACAAGAAGAAATGTAGTCCTGAGCCAACTGCAGAAAAGGTAAGCAATCCTCACTTTCACTCCAGACATGCTGAAAGACAAAACAAGGGTGATGAACCAGAAATGAAAAATTACAAATAACAATATAAAATGTTATTTGAAACTCTGAAAGAGGAAGATGATATTCTGATGCTCCAGATGTTGCTGAACAACAGGTCCCAGCAACTCTAGTCAGCATGGCCAATAATAAAGGATGCTGGAAGCTGTTGTTCAGCTATACCTGTAAGGTCATGGGTTCTAATATGATCTACAGAGAGTATCATGAAGAAAGAAGTTAAAACCCTGGCACTATGAATCCCCCATTCAACCTTCTCTAGTTTACTATTACTATATTATAATTACATTTAAGTCCTACCTTTTCCATGAATAATAGCTGCAATATACACACAGGAAATGCGAAAAAGATATTTCTGCACATGTAGACTATTGTGTGACAAGAGAATGTATACCTTTCACCTATGCACAGGGCTTTTTTTGTCATAGAATGCCCAGAGCGGAGTTCCGGCACCTTTTTTGGATGGAACCTTGTAGGGTAGGCAAGGCAGGTTGTATGACATGTGTGAGTTCTGGCACTTTTTTTTTTCAAAAAAAAAAAAAAGCACTGCCTATGCAACATGCAAACTCCTTCCTTGCCCATAACATAGCAGATGGACAGGAAACAACTAGGTTCAATGCACAACATTGGCGCTGTCAAGCAACTACCAAGGACTCTCAGCCAAACCCCAGAGCCTCTTGAACCTGCTGATGCTCCTTCTGTTCTTAGCAGTTGAATGCCTGTCCTGAGTGAACAAGTTGTAAGAGTTTGATATTTCTCTTGGCCTTTCCATTTAGTCCCCATTAAGCAAAAAGTGCAAATCAACTTTAAGTAATGAGTAATGCAATTAACTGGAATACTTAATTAAATTACACTTGCAGGTAGAACAAGTGTGGTGCAGGGGGAAAAAACCCTCCTAAGCCAGTGAGGTGCTAAGAGATTTTGTCTATTCACAACAAAACTGATTGTGGACCATTATTAGTTACAAAGCACCAATTTATCAGAAGATGATTGACTATGCCTCTCATCAAAACACTCTAATTGTCATTCCCTTTTGTTAATTTTTTAGCAATTATTCATGCTTCAAACATTGGGCTACAATTGCCATATTTTTTATTTTTTTAGGAAAGCTCCATGATCTTAGCTTGAACTTGCAATTGCAAATCATTTTTTTAAAAAAATCTAAAATGCCATGCATGGCAATAAGTTTGAAGGGCACCAATGAAGGCAGATCTTAAAGGCACACATTTTCAAAGACTCAACCCAAGTTTAAAAAAATGAACTTGTTTAGTCACCTGTAGATTAAGTATTTTAATAAGATCATACCTTCCTAAGCTAGCACCTTCAAATATGTTGGATGATTTGATATGCTAGCTAGGAATTTTTGCACATTATGATTTCCAAATACTAAGAAATACAATTTAACTATGTTTTTTCAGATCTTGTATCAATCCATTCTATGCATACATCAAATAACAGCTCAGATTTTAAGATGCTCTAGTATGAATAATCTTATCACTGTTGTCTAAATGATCATCCAAAAAAATAAATCTAACCGAAGATGATCAACCCAAGGTTTGGCAGACTATGAACCACTGAATCCTAGAGTTAGAGAGCAAGTGCCACAGTGCCTCTCAGTGTGTCCGCATTCTCTATGGGCTGATCAATCTAATAAAAGTTCAGACACTATATCACTTAATGTCTGGAACATCAAGGTAGGACTTATTAGCATGCATCATGAGAGAGGCCAAGCTTTTTCAACACCTGACATCACTTCGAAAACGCAAGACCTCTGTGGGAGCAGTTTCAACACTCAAGAGACCTTCCAGACGACAGCAAATGGGACATTTTAGTTGCATTGTTCAGTAGTCTAGCTTGGCAAAAAGTGTGTGTGCAATAAATATTATATTTCAACTGATAATGGTTTGTATAAAAATAGAGGAGCAGAAGGAACGATAAAAATTACAAGGTTGGATTATTCTATTACATCCTACTATCATTATTTCTTGTGATAGGGCCTATACAGTATTACGCATTTGCCATCCAGTTCACAATGGAGCTTAAATATTTTAAGCAGACTTTCTAGAATTCATATTGTTTGCCTATTGGTAGATTAAAAGTGTATTGAGTTAACTGGTGGTGCAGTGGTTAGAATGCAGTATTGGAGGCTACTTCTGCTGACTGCCAGCAGTTTGGCAGTTGAGTCTCACCGGCTCAAGGTTGACTCAGTCTTCCATCCTTCCGAGGTCAGTAAAATGAGGACCCTGATTGTTGGGGGCAATATGCTGACTTTGTAAACCTCTTAGAGAGGGCTGTAAAGCACTGTGAAGCAGTATATAAGTCTAAGTGCTATTGCTATTATGTTTATAAGGTGTCTAAACACATTAGGAGTGAATAGAATAACATCTGTTCAATAAAACAATCACTGATGGCTCATCTACACCAAGAAAAACAGTAGAACTAAATATGTGCAAGTAAAATAAAGACAGTTTCCTTTTTGTTGTTGTTTAATCTTCTTTCATTGCCCTTTCCTTTCTCAGTTTATTTTCCCCAATCTATTGAATTTTAGATTGTAAGATTCTCAGACAGGGATTGTCTTTTTATGCTTTGTAAAGCCCATTGAGGGATGAATGAATAAAAATTCACATTGGAAAAGATTCCATTATAGTTCTGTAGAAAGCTGAAAAGGAAAAATAGTAATTAATCTACACTTGAAAGAGGAAGAAAAACAGCAACATGCAGAACTGGATATTTTAAAGAGTTAGAGTGAATCTTCTGGATTCCCAGATATAAACAAGGGCATAAATTATACCACCATCACCCCATCTAAATTGTATATTAGGACATTTATTTAAAGGTTCATAAACTACCCTAAACTGAAACTACAGCCATGAATTCCTTCCTTCCCCCTACTGTAGGATGGTGTAAGTGGACATCTTAGTTTGATATAGGACAAGTTCCATACTTTTTCTAAATCAAAAGCTGTGCTTTGTAGTGATTAATAGCCAGAATCTCATCCTGAAATTAAGCTGCAGTTCAAGACTTGTTCCTTAATAACCTAGGAACTTAGCACTCAAGTTCCGACAACAGAAAAAAGAAAGGAAAGCATCATGAATTATGAAGAGATGGATGAAAACCTGCAAGCTAACAGTGAATGAGATGGGAAGATAAGTGATAAATGTACAAGGGTTAAACACATTCACAGATGCTGAAAGAATGGAAAATTTAATGGTATATTATTGAAATAGCACTAGGTTAATATGTGTAGAACTAGTCACAGAATTAGTTGAAAGTCAGTAAAGCCTTGGGGAAAAAAATTCAATGTATTCAGCATTGAAACAAAAAGTATTTAAATCACTTTCTTTAAATGAAGGTAAAATGGTCATTTTGCTCTTGCCCAGAGTGTTTTCTGGCTTTCGTATCTAATTCTACAGCCCTGAGATTTCCTCAAGGCCTATGTGAATAGCAGTTAAGATCAACCCTACATGAATTTTTCAAGAACAGCCAAAAACAGTTAGGTGCTGCTTTTAAATTAAGAGAGAAAAGTAGTGCTTTTATTGAAGTAACAGTATTCACAGTTAAATACATAAGGTTGCTAACAAAGAGGAAAAAAAAGGAGGGGTAGTTTTGCTTCACCATAACAGCTAAAAAAAAGTAAACACGGTTAATTTTTTTCCCTTCAGTTAAAAACAAAACTGTATACCGTACTTAACTAAACAGAGCAGTTTCATGCCAAACTCCATTGAAAAAGGTACTACTGCACTCACCCAAACCTTCCCAAAAGGAAAAACAAAATCCACACACCATTGTGAATCCACTGAGGCCTCTAAAAAGCTCTATCCCTCCTAACCCCACTGACTCACTGCTTCTCCCAGATTCTGATGTTTTTATTTAAGAATCAGGCTACCCCAGAGAAGCATAACACCTTCGGCTCTTGTAGAATTTAACTAGAGTAATTTCAGTTAACTAGTTGCATATTTCCAAACAGAAGCTCACTAAGAAACACTCACTAGATAAAATCATGCTATGATGACACTATTATTATATCAAATTCTATATAAGCTCTGCTCCATTACTTTTCAAAAGGCCCAATATCATTGAGAATTTTTTTCACAGTAATACCCAATTCCACAGATAAATTTCTTTTTAGGATTTAAGAATTCTAACACTATGTTAAATTAATTTGCAAGGCCACAAATTATACTAAAGGTCAACAAGTCAGAGCCAGTCAAATTCTTTAATTATTTTTCCACTATCTGTTACATAACGAGTATTTAACTATTAGGTTTTCCTTTTTACACTTTAAATTAATCTGCATTTGTTTCAATAAAACTTGGTACACAATTTCCTTTAATCTTAGAACCAGGATCCCATGTCAATAGTTGCACTTCAAAAAGCAAGCAATGGTATGCAACAAAATTTAAATTTGATTTAACTACAGTTAAAATTAGAAACATTTTCAAAAGGCAATAGCTCATGTCATGTAATAATCTTCATCTCTTTTTACATTAAAGACTAAAATTCCTGAACCACCTTTGGAGACTTTCTGGCAATTATATCCAATAAGTGGACAGGCCAGATGTGGCCCATAAGTCATAGGTAATACATCCAACACAACAATCATGTAAGATACATTGGACAAAAAGATAGCGACTTTTCTAAAAAAAACCAAACAAACCCCATATTGTCAATATAGTGGATTTGTTAGACTGCATCTAAATCTGAAGACCTACATTGATTGATACCAAGAACTTGCAACCTTCTAGGTCAGGGGTAGGCAACCTTGGCTCTTTTATGACTCGTGGATTTCAACTCCTAGAATTCCTGAGTCGTAAAAGAGCCAAGGTTGCCTACCCCTGCTCTAGGTATTGTAACACACCCTTCAAAACTGGCCACTCAACTGTCATTCAAGGTAGCAGGAAAAACTTAAATATAAAAAAGACATACAGTGGATTCCTATTGCATTTATTTCTGCAGCAATCTCTAGGTGGTGTCCAGTTTTCAAAGTCTACAGAGATTCTCAATCGTCCAGACTCCAGGTCATGGTTATCTCAAAGGTGCTTTTTCAAAAAGGCCACTGGACTTTGTTTTCGTGAAAATGTTTTGCTTCTCATCCCAGAAGCTTTGAAAAAGCACCTTTGGAACTTTTAAAGTCTGTTTTCTAATTCAGCCCTTAATGGTTTTTATTATAAAGTTTATACTTAGCTTCTGAAGTGGAACATGCAGCTGAAATTAAAGGCAGACTAATGACCAGCAACCCTTTCCTTTTTACCCCTCCCTAAAGAAGAGTTCTGGGGAATCAAAGTTTGCAACTATTTTGTGATCCTGAGTTAGCTTAATATGGGTTTTATATTTTAACTTTCTAATTTGACTAGAGAATTTGGATTAAAGAGTAGATTAGCAGCTATGGAGCAAAATATAATAACTTGCCTTTTTCTGCTATAGGTTTGCTTTTTACCTCTATTATTATAAGAGAAAGGGTGGAACACTTGCTACTTTGGCAAACTAAGACATGCTGTTGGCAGAAAGTAGCTATCTCCTACCTGTGTCATGCTCTACAGGCAAGCAGACATGGTTGAGGAAGGCATGTCCCATCCTAAAATCATTTGCTTGTTTAGAATACTAAAGGCATAAAATCAAAAGCATTCTCCCACACAGGTTCCTTCAGAAAAAATCTTGGTGGGGGGGGGAAGAGGGAATATACATTGTTTCCCTCCCTCTCCACCAAGTCACCAAGTCACCAACTGATGCATGTGGGGGGGGGGATATTTACTATCTTCATCTTAATGTGGTCTAGAGCTGGAAAAAGAGTAAGTTTTAATAAGATGACTAGACTGCGGAGGTTTAGCTTTCTGGCAAAACATCTCTGGCCTTGCTCAAATATTATAGACAGCTACATTCAAAGTGACCTAACCACCATTAAACTCCATTCAAAAGTAGTGTGAAAACAGGCATGGCAAGAATTGTGCCATGTAGGGCATAGGAAATGTGAGTTTTCTTTCTTTGGTCTACTGTAGGATCCCATTACAATAACCGATCAGCTGCTTTTCAGGCTGATCCAGTTTTTTGCCCCAAGGATCAGTTTGAGACCTAGTGATCAAACAGGGTGAGCTGAATTTAAAAGGCCCAGACTTGCTCCCTATCAAAAGCAGACATTTAAAACAGTATCCAGGATTTGAAGTGGAGGCGG
Source organism: Crotalus tigris (assembly GCF_016545835.1). NCBI lineage: Eukaryota > Metazoa > Chordata > Lepidosauria > Squamata > Viperidae > Crotalus > Crotalus tigris. Next base: position 4,027,314 of record NW_024096551.1, on the reverse strand, counting down.
TAAATTCATGCTAATCTAAAGTGGTCAATAAGTGCCAGGCTGATCACACTCTGTAGAAGTCATTGACCAATTGTTAGTAAAATGAGTCAGACTGTATCCATGGCAAAACCTGTTTGGGGAGAAAACTCTTATTTTGATATTCAAGAATAGCTTAAAGCTACCACAGTTATGTGCCAGGCATCAGATGAAAATAGAAAAAGGAGGTTGCTAGGCCATGCTTGTGCTATAGATAACTGCAAATGGAGAAAATCATGCATTGAGTAACACTTGGGAACTCTTAGCTCTTCAGATAATATTCAGTATTCTTGAGAACTAATCATACTGTCTATTGATACTTCCATAACATACTAAACCAGTAACAGCTAACCAAGTAGTTTGGCCCAGACTGTTATACAAACCAAGGTCATATGGTTGAAAATGTTATGGAACAGGCTAATAAAGTACTTGGTTAACAGAGTAAACCAGTGTTTCTTAATCTTGACAACTTGATAATATGTGGACTTCAGTTCCCAGAATTCCTCATTCAGTCATGCTGAGGAACTCTGGGAGCAGAAGTCCACATATTTTCAAGTGGCCAAGGTTTAGAAAACCAGAATAAAATATGGTTTCCTTAGCCAAACTATGATGAACTCAGTCAATATCTGAAATTCCTTTTCTCAAGGTAACCCAGATATGCTTCTACTTCCAAAGCTCAAATTACATACTGGTGAAAACAATGCACTCTACATAACCCCTGAGACCCTCCTCTGGTACTCTGAAAGAACAGCCCTGAGGGGAGACAAATGCTAACCAGAATTTAGGATATCTTCTGAGAGAAGTAACAATCCTTAGCAAACAAGCAATGTTGTCTTTCACATGCTGAATGGATGAGTGGGAAAAATTACAGTAAACGGTTATGTTAAGCTGACACAATAGGCCATGATGTATACTATACCAAAACACAGACACACTTCACCATTTAACCTTCTAGGGCCAACATGAATAAAAAAGGCAGGTGACATTTCCACTGTGTTCTGGGGGGCGGGGGGGAGGAGAGAGAGTGTGGAATTATGCCTTCCTAGACATCTCAAAAATGATCCAGAGTAAACAGGACAGCGGTCCCTCTTCTAACCCATGGAAGGTTCTTCCATCTTCCCTCCCACTCGGTGTGGGTGGGGGGGAGGGAAGAAAGGAAAAACGTCTCTCCTCCGCCATCTCCACAAACAAGCGGGGAAAAGAGGAATGGGACTCGGAAGAAATCAAAAACCGCGAGCAGCCTCCCCGCTCCAGCCTTTTGCCCCGGTCAAAAAAAAAACGCTAGTTCCCGCTCGCTCGTTCACCCATCTCCTCTTCCTCTACTTACAAAATTGTCTTCGCATCCGTTCTCCGGACACAAGACATAGAAAGAAACGCCTGGGTCTGCGTAGAAATCCATCCTCCTCTCGGTCTCCTCCGTGGCAATAAGCTCAAAGGGGGTGTTGGAGCACCATTTATCCGCAACGTCAGCCAGCTGCTGGAAATCCATCCTCTTCTGTACTGGCGGCTGCCTTCAGCCTCCTCCTTCCTTGTCGGCGTGTGACTGTATCCGATTCTGCTCCCTTCGCCCGCTAGGAAAACGGGCAGTCGGCCCTTCTGTGGGCAGGGAAAAGGAAGGGTTACTGGGGGGGGGGAGTGCTTCAGGCCAGGGGCCTCCTTTGCACCGAGTGATTGTTGCCGCTTACTAGCTTAAGATTACTTAATAACTTCCATATATTGTTTACATACTGGGTGTAGAAGGCTGCTTGGCTCTATCTGTCGCTCGCTCGCTGTTTCTTCCCCGCCTCCTCCTGCTGCTGCCGCCGCCGCCTTTTCCTCTTCAGTGGCCGCCTAATATAGGCTCAGGGCAGCTGCGCTAAATTCTGTGTGGGGGTCAATTAACGGGTGTGGGTAAAAGCTGGATTTTGCCGGATCCTACTTGGATTTTAAAGGATCCACCCGTTTCTTCTCAAACCCGAGTCCTTCTGTTAAGCTCGCGAGCCTCATCCACCTCTCCACCTGCTTGAAGGCCCCTCCTACCAACTCGCAGGATAGTAATTCTTGAAATATTCTGTCAGCACGCATGCATAAAACCGGATATCTAGGTTCTAAAGGCCCTTGCCAATATTTGCATGACAACCCTTTTTCTCTACGCCGATTTTTGCTCCAAAATAAAAACCAAGTTGGGCTGCTTTTATTTCAAAACAATCGCATTCATGATCAGAGCCTTGCAAAAATCATAGTGAGCATTCTGGATCTTATCAAATCTAACCAAAGTGAGATTTGCATTTTCAAATATTAAGGTCTGCCCTTGATGAATTTCAAAACTAAAAATGTAAGATTGTTTTTTAGTTACACTCTAAGTAATGTAAAATATTTTTTTAATTCTAGTTTTGAAAAATATGTGCAGTCTGGCCTTAAGTTTTTTATGCAGAAGTCTCTATTTGACTAGCATTTAATGATTACTAAATTGGGAGGCAATATGTGTAAGTGAAAAACTATAACTTCCAGTAAAAGGAGAGGATTTGCTATTCAATCTCTCCCCCATCCTCCTCATGATTTTGTGTGATCCAAAGGCACACAACACTATGTTCGTTTTAGACATCAAAGTATGATCATGATGATTTGTAAAGTAGGTGTTTATTGTATTTTATGATATGTTTTATGTCCTTTCTTACATTAATCACTGTGATAAACTACTGAATGAATAAACATTAAGACAATCTCTATAACTGGACACTGTTACTAGGCAGAAATAATTTTAGGCTGTTCAGAACTGTAATGAAGGGATTTTTTTTTAATTGTCTTTCTTGGAATTTTTGCATCTTAATATGGTCAGAAACCTGTCTGTGATTTCATGTATTTGGCCTTCTTCTAGATAGAGTTTTATTAATGTAATGATTCTTGAACCTCCTCTTCCCCCATTGCTCAGCAATACATAGGACACTACTACATTTCAAGCCCTTCTGATATGCTATTTGCTCTCTTCCCCAAAATACTTGGAAACAGAGGTCACCTCCACAGGGCACCTGCAACAATTCTGGATTGGTCGTGCATTTGTTTAATCACATGCCACCATCTTTGTGAACAACACAGTCAATTCATTTCTGGCTCTACTACAACACAACAGGAATTGTTGGAATACAATTCTGAGTTGAAGCTTGAGGATAACTGGGTTTTGGTTTATATCTACTAAAGTAAACTACCACAGCACCACACTATCTTTGTGCTAATTTTTTTCTCATTAGGACAGAGAAGCAGCCTTCACAGCAAAGGATAATTTTATACTAATTTTCTCTTTAGTCTCAGCATCAGAACCAATTTATTAATGAAATGATTGGTGTTGTGGGAAGACCTAATTCATCTACTTGCTAATCTAGCCAGGTTAAAATGTCTGTTCTTCATCATCAGGGGAAAAAAGAATGTGAATGAATGTTCTTCATTATATTGCAACTTTTCTGTTGATTACCTGTACAGTTTGAAGCTTGCAGACTATTAAGAGTGTGTGTACTAGTTCATACTGTGAATTTTTTCTTGAATCCTACTGTTCCATGATTTACTTTACTGTATTAGGATTTATAAAATAAACCTGTGCAATGACCTCTTTCAACAAACCAACAACACAGTCAGATAACAAGGTGAACCTAGGTCCTAGAAGTTTCTACAAACCAGGTTGGTTGGCTATCTGACTTTAACTGCTGTAACTTATATATAAGCTAAACAAATTTCTGTTATGATTTTAAGCCAAAGAAAGCAGAAACACATTATCAAAACAGAAAGAACAGCAAACAAATAGTATATATTTGTTTCTGTCAAATGATTTCTGTAGCTAAAAATTTAGAAAAAAAATCTTATCATATTAATTACATATAAAGTTATGCTGATGAAGTTTGTCTCAGTGTCCTGGGCTCAGTCACTTGTCATAGTGCTTAACTGTTGAAGGCCTCTGCCTGCTCTTGTTATCCTTTATTATATTTAAACAGGGTTTGGGCTGGACTGCTGCTCAGGCAGAGGACACTTTCTAAATTAGATTGGGACTTTGTACTTATGTTCTTTTCAAGCCTCATTTTCTAAACAGAGCAGCTCAGTTCCTGCAGGTCAACATTTGAATTCTAGGCAGGTTAGGAATTATCTAATAATATTAACAAAAAATAATTTTATTTATCTTTCCTCAAGGCAACAAATGGAAGTCTATTTGTTTGAAACATCCTTTCAGGTAGATTTGCATATCACACTAAATCATGGTTTGTTGAACATGGTTTGCTGAATAACCCATTATCTTGAATTATGAATCACTCTAAGCCATGAATCATATTTATAAACCATCTGTCTGAGGACTGGCACCGGGCCGTGGCATGCTAGAAATCAGGCCGTGCAAACAAGTGAAGCCGTATTTGCAGGATGCAGGCAACATATGAAACCACACGCACCCTGCGGTCCATAGAAAAACCTCTCCCTACGGAACCGGCCCCGGGTGCCCAAAGGTTGGGGGCCGCTGGGTTAGAGCTTATGCTGCAGGATGTTTTACAGACTTTTCAATGTACCTGTGTTTCCTGGAAAATAAGACCAGGTCTTATATTACATTTTGCTCCACAAGATGAATTAGGGCTTATTTTCCGGTTAGGTCTTATTTCCGGGGAAATACGGAACTAAATGCATTCATCTGGCTGACGATCTTAACTGGGGCTTATTTTGGGGGTGAAGCTTATATTATGAGTGTCCTGAAAATCATGCTAGGGCGTATTTTCCAATAGGGTCTTATTTTCAGGGAAACATAGTATATAATCAAATGAACCAAGTCTAGTGTCACTAGTTTCCATACACATTGGGGGGAAAGCGCAGTTTTATTAATTTTAGTGGAATTTACACCCTTGCTTTACATAGTACTGTGTTGCAGATTATAGAGCTGCCATTTATATATAATCAATTTGTGGACTATTTTTTCAATGTTTATCTGTAGAACTTTCACTTAGTTCTTTGTTATATTTGTCCTCTGACAAAAAGGACAAGCATAACAAGTGGAAAGAAGGACACATAACTAAGGCAGAATATCAGCAAATAGCCCGAGCCTGCAAAGATGAAGTGAGGCAAGCTAAGGCTCAAAATGAATTAAGGCTTGCAACAAAAGTCAAAAATAACAAAAAAAGTTTCTTTCAACATGTAAAAAAAGAGAAAAAAGTCAAGGAAATGACTGGCCCATTAATGGGAGAAAGTGGCAAAAAGATGACAAGCAACAGGGAGAAAGCAGAAATATTTAACTCATTTTTTGCATCCGTCTTTACACAAAGGGAAAAAACAACCCAACCTATTAAAAACAGTATCATAAAAAAACAGATTAGAAACACAAGTTAAGATAGGCAAGAAAATGATAAGTGAGCACCTGTCCAGCCTAGATGAGTTCAAATCACCAGGACCAGATGGATTACACCCCAAGGTTCTGAAGGCACTAGCAGGTGTGATCTCAGAATCACTGAACTATATCTTCCAAAGATCCTGAAGCACTGGGGAACTGCCGGCGGACTGGAAAAGAGCTGATGTAGTTCCCATCTTTAAAAAAGGGAAAAAATGGATCCAGGAATTGACACGCCTATCAGCCTGACCTCAATACCTGGGAGGATTATGGAAAAGATAATCAAACAACAATCATCGAACACCTGGAGGCAAGCAAAGTCATTACCAAAACCTAACATCGGTTTGTCAAAAACAGATCATGCCAGACAAATCTTATCACATTCTTTGACCAGGTGACAAAATTAGTGGACCAGAAGAATGCTGTGGATATAATTTATTTGGACATCAGTAAGGCATTTGATAAAATAAATTACAACCTACTCCTTGATAAGATAAAAAAATGTGGGTTAGACAGCATCACCACCAGATGGATTCGTAGCTGGCTGACCAGCCGTACTCAGCATGTGGTCCTCAATGGAACTACATCTACATGGAGGGAAGTCAGTAGTGGGGTGCCCCAAGGCTCTGTTCTGGGCCCAGTGCTCTTTAACATCTTCATCAATGATTTGGATGAGGGGATAGATGGGAAGCTCATCAAATTTGCAGACGACACCAAGCTGGCAGGAATAGCCAATACTCCAGAAGATAGGCTTAAGATACAGAAGGATCTTGACAGACATGAACATTGGGCACTATTTAATAAAATGAAATTCAATGGTGAAAACAGTAAGGTTCTACATTTAGGCAAGAAAAACCAAACACACAGGTATAGTTTAGGATGTACCTTGCTCAATAGTAGTAACTGTAAGAGGGATCTCGGAGTCCTAGTGGACAATCACTTAAATATGAGCCAGCAATGTGCTGCAGCTGCCAAAAAAGCCAACACAGTGCTAGGCTGCATTAACAGAGGGATAGAATTAAGATCACGTGAACTGATAATACCACTTTATAATGCCTTGGTAAGGCCACACTTGGAATACTGCATCCAGTTTTGGTCACCACAATGTAAAAAAGACGTTGAGACTCTAGAAAGAGAAGAGCAACAAAGATGATCAGGGTACTGGAGGTTAAAACATACAAGGAACGGTATGGGAATTGGGAATGTCTAGTCCAGGGCTTTTCAACCAGTGGTATGGGTACCACCTGTGGTACATTGGCACCTGGCAGGTGGTACACAACCATCCTAGAAAAATGGTAGTGGGGGAGGGGAATGAGCTGAACCAGTGGCAGCACCGGACAAGCCTGAGCGAGAGATGGCTGGAGCTGCAGGGCTGTCAGGACTCAGCGGAAGCGCCAGGATCAGCGCTTCTTCGGGGCTGTCAGGGCTCAGCGGAAGCGCCAGGATCAGTGCCAGGCTCCAGCTAGAGCTCGGTGCTGATCCTGGTGCTTCTGCTGAGCCCTGAAGAAGCACCAATCAGCTGGAAAGCAGCACTGATCCTGGCGCTTCTGCTGAGCCCAGAAGAAGCACCAATCAGCTGGAAAGCAGCACTGATCCTGGCACTTTTGCTGAGCCCAGAAGAAGCGCTGATCAGCTGGAATGTATCAGCATCTCCAGGGTCTGGTGATTTACATTCAGATGCTTGGCAACTGATTCATATTTATGACGGTCACAGTGTCCCAGGGTCACGTGAAGTGATGAAAACCTGCTGCAACCACCCAGCAGACGGGGAGAATAAAAACCACCCTCACTGCCAATCCTCAACAGAAATGTTCACAACAATGAAAACATTGGACAGGAGGAAAAGCGCAGCTGGGCGGGCAGGCAGGTGTCTTGCTCGGCTGTCCCTTGGGGGGCACTTTTTTCAGTGCTGTTGTAACTTCGAACAGTCACTAAGTGAATTGGTGTAAGTCGAGGACTACCTGTACTTCATCACTTTTTTCCTTTTTTTTTTTTTTTGGTCATCAAATTTTTGACACCTTGCTAGGCGACTGGTGATATTCAGATATTGCCATATCCTAAAAGCGATACAATGGTGAAAAGGTTGAAAAGCCCTGGTCTAGTCTAATGAAGAGAAGGATGAGAGGTGACATGATAGAAGTGTTCCAATATCTCAGGGACTGCCACAAAGAAGAGGGAGTCAAGCTATTCCCCAAAACACCTGAAGGCAGGACAAGAAACAACAGATGGAAATAATCAAGGAGAGAAGCAACCTAGAACTAAGGAGAAACTTCCTGACAGAACAATTTATCAGTGGAACACCTGCCTCCAGAAGCTGTGAATGCTCCAACACTGGAAGTCTTTAAGAAGAGATTGGTCTGCCATTTGTTTGAAATGGTATAGCGTTTCCTGCCTGAGCAGGGGTTGGACACTAGATGACCTCCAAGGTCCCTTCCAACTACTACTACTACTAGTACTACTACTACCTCCTCCTCCTCCTCCTCCTCTTCTTCTTCTTCTTCTATTATTATTATTATTATCGATCATCGCACAGTCAGCCAGATGTTCAGACTGGATTTGGCATTTTGTCTACCTATTGAGTCCTTACCCAGGACCTGGGATAGGCAGATGTGGATGTTTGATGGTATTACAGATATCGTCGCAGGATGGAAGCATTTCCTAATAAGGCCGCCTTTTGCAATTGGCTAATAGCGAATTTGTCAATGCCAATTGTGTTCAAGTGGTGCTCCAGTTGTTTTGGGATTGCACCCAAGGAGCCTATGATTATTGGTACTACCCTTGCTTGCTTTTGCCACAGTCTTTCTATTTCTATTTGTAGGTCTTTGTATTTTGTTATCTTCTCCAGTTCTTTCTCGTCTATTCTGCTGTCTCCAGGCACTGCCACGTCCACTATCCAGACTTTTTTGTCTTTCTTATCGACAATTGTTAAGTCTGGGGTGTTATGTTGCAGGTGCTTGTCTGTTTGAATTCTGAAGTCCCAGAGCAGTTTAATTTTATCATTTTCTATGACTTTCTCTATTTTATGATCCCACCAGTTTTTGCTTACAGGCAAATGATATTTTTTGCAGATCTTCCAATGCACCATTGTTGCTACTTTGTCATGCCGCTGCTTGTAATCAGTTTGTGCAATCTTCTTGCAACAGCTTACCAAGTGGTCCACTGTTTCTTCAGCTTCTTTGCATAGGCGGCACTTACTGTCTGTTGCTGTCTTCTCAATTTTGACTTTGTATGCATTTGTCCTTAAGGCTTGGTCTTGTGCAGCCAGAATTAGTCCCTCGGTCTCTTTCTTCAATTTTCCTGCTCTTAGCCATTGCCAGGTTTTATTATTATCTGCTTTCCCAGCTATTTTTTTCATGTATTGGCCATGTAGTGCTTTGTCTTCCCATGCCTCTATTCTGTTCTTCATTTGGTCTTTCTTGTAGGCCAGTTTGGTCTCTCCAGTAGTCAGTAAGCCTTCCTGATATACTAATTTCAGTGCATCTTCATCATTGTTCTTCAGATATTCTTCCAAAGCCATTTTTTCTTCTTCAACCATCTGATGTACTTGTAGCATTCCATGCCCACCTATTTGCCTTGGTAGATAAAGTCTGTCAATGTCACTGCGTGGATGAAGGGCATGATTCATTGTCATTATTTTTCTGGTCTTCCTATCCATTGCTTTTAGTTCTGCTTGAGTCCAGTCCACTATTCCAGCTGTGTACCTAATGACTGGGATTGCCCAGGTGTTGATTGCCTTTATGGTATTTCCTCCATTGAGTTTGGACTTTAAGATCTTCTTCACTCTCTTGATGTATTCACCTCTAATCTTTTTCTTGACTTCAGTGTGCTTGATGTTGTCAGCTTGAAGGATACCCAAGTATTTGTAGTACTCTTCCTCATCCAGACTCTTAATGTTATTTTCGTGGCATCTGAGTTCCGTCGTTTTCATTATTTTTCCTTGTTTGATAGTAGTGTGGCACATTTGTCCAAGCCAAACTCATTACAATACTTGGCTATATATACGGGCAGTGTTGAGCAGCGATTCTATTTCAAGCTGATGTTTTTCCATACAGCTTCAGACTCATCCAAATAAAGGAAGGTGGGATAGTCTGGCGATGTTTTTGATGTTGATAGCCATGTCCTGAGTTATTCAGTATTGTTGACAGAGGAAACAGTGCAATAACAAATAGTAATGGTGATAATGAATCTCCTTGAAATATTCCTCTCTTGATATTAACCTCTCCCAGCCTCTCACCATTGATCTGCAACTGTGTCTTCCATTGTGCCATCGATCTTTGCACAAATTTTCTGATGTTTTTACTGACTCCTGTTATTTCTAGGCACTTTATTATCCAATCATGTGGCAGAGAGTCAAATCCTTTTTGTAGTCAATCCATGCCACATTCAGGTTGGTCTTCCTTCTCTTGCAGTTTTCCAAGATCATTTTGTCTATTAGGAGTTGATCTTTTGTTCCTCTGCTATTGGGGCGGTTTCCTTTCTGCTCAGGTGGAAAGAGATTGTTTTCAACTAGATGCTGTTGTACTGCATCAGCTACCACACCAGTTAGTAATTTGAAAGTTGTTGGTAAGCAGGTAATTGGCCTGTAGTTGCCTGGTGTTGCCCCTTTTGCTGGATTTTTTCATTATTAGGTAGGTTTTCCCAGTTGTTAGCCACTTTTCAATTTCTCCTCCTTGTCGTATATTGTTGAACTGTTTGGCAATGAGTGGGTGTATAACAGTTAGATGTTTCAACCAAAACCCATGCAGTTCATCTTCACCTGGTGCTGACCAATTTTTGATTTTCTTTGCTCTTTTTTCTACCATTTTTGTTGTTATTACTAGTTCTTTCATTTCAACTTCTGTTTTATTTGCATCCACCTCGTTTAACCAAGCCGCATCCTTGTTGTAATTCTTTGGGTTATCCCATATCTACTTCCAGAACTGCACTGTTTCTTCCTTGTCAGGTACTGACTGATTCATTGCAGTTTCTCCATTGATGGATTGGTAGAAACGTTTCTGATTGGATTGAAATTGGAGGTTCTGCCTATATTTTGCAATTCGAGCTTCATATCTACTGATTTTCCTGGCTATAGCTGTTATTTGTTGCTTTATTATTTCCAGTGCTTCCTTGATCTTCCTTGTTTCTAAGAGGTATTTCTTGATTAGGTATTCTTTGGTCTTCTTGTTCTTCAGCTTCTTTTCTTTCATCTGTTCTAGCTTGCTTGCATGTGATCTTAACTTGCTGATCTTATTTTCTAGTCTAACCTTCCATTTTTCTGGTGCACTGTTTGTTTGTTTTTCTTCTTGGTTGATTTTGCATCCCAGGTATTCTGTTATAACTGCAGCTGTGCTGTACATTAGTTGGTTTGTTTCTTGCAGTGAATTGGTGCTTATACTTGATATTGCAATATTTGCATCTTTTAATGCTTGTGCTAGCTGTTTCTTTGGAACAAGCTTCAATTCAGGTAGCCTTATTCTGTTGTTTTTGTGCTGTTCTAGATGCTCAGTTATTCTTTGTTTCAATTCTTTTATTTCTTTAGTTAGAGGGTTTGTTCTTCCTGAGGTAGAGGGGCCTGGTTTCCAAATGAGAACAGTTGTATATCTCTGCTAGATTCCTTCACTGCCAACTCCCCCTGGTTTGCCTCTACATTCTGAATTACTTCTGGTAAGGCTTTGATTTCTTTGCCCTGGGTAACCTTTGCAGTTCGTCCAATTCTGTTTCTGTGAATACTTTATTTTGTATTATAAATCGGCGTTGATCTGCTAGTCTCTGTTCTGTTATTTCTGATTCTGGATGTTGTTCTTTCCAGAATTGGTGCATTCGTTTTAGATATCCTCTTCTTGTTGGACTTGATCTGTAGTAACAGATCATTATTTCTTTGTTTTCCATCACTGTGTCTCTGCGACGGGTAAACATCTTTTCTTCCAGTAGTTCTGCAGCTGCTGGCCCTGGTTGCTCAGCCAACAGTCCTGAGTCCTGTAACCCATTTTTCACCAGATATCCAGGAACTCCAATTATTATTATTATTATTATTATTATTATTATTATTATTATTATTATTATTATTATTATTATTATTATTATCTCTCCATTTCATCAAATGAATATAGTAGAAAAAGACTGCTATTTAAAAAATGGCACTGTGGCTTTTAAATCCTCCAGCCTGGGACTATATTTACTGTAGTTTATAGATTGAAATCTAGAGATGCCCACATTTACGCAGCCCTAAACTCTTTGAATATATCAGCAACCAAATATTTTATCTGTCACTTCGGGATTTTGACCTCAGGTTATATTTGCTAATATCTGTTTTCTTGAATAAACAGATATTCAGCAGTGGGTTTTAAAAAATGTTTTCCTTATTTTCATTTCCATATTTTTCTCAAGGATAGGCAACTTATAAGCTGTGAGTTCATATAGCTGTAGCCTACAGTTTTTCCCTTGTCCAAGGTTTTTTCTGGTGCCAATGATAACATGTTCAATATGTCAGATCTTTGCATCCTGTTCATAGCTTTACTCAGAGATCCTGTCTGGAGAATGCAAGTTATGATCATCGAAGTTTGGGCAATATATTTAGAATGTGGTAATGATGTATTTACTATGCTATAAATATTGCATGGTATATACTATTTTATTACTTTTGTGTAATTTTAATTGTTATTTAATTTTTCCTATTTTTTTACTGTAGTTGGATCATTTTTAAGCAGGAAATTGCATTATAAATAAAATTGTTTTCTGTTTGATTTTAAAGTTCCTTGCATCAAGCCAATTACACCATATGCAGAGTAATACAGACAAGGCTTTATGCAGTAGGTTTTATTCTGAATCAACACTTGTTCCCTTGCCATTCATGGATCATCTTCATAACAATATCATAAAATGATTGCTGTGTTTGATTGCCCTCAGATTTTCCTACCTCTTTCTAGACCTCAGATAAACTGACTTACCAAAAAGAATAATACAGTGTCGCAGCTGGTTACTTGTTACTGTGCAACAATAGCTTGGATTTCCCACACATATCACCCTCATCGGAACTGGATGTTTGAGGATAGGGAATTCTCAACTTACGACCATAACTGGGACCAGAATTTCTGTTGCTAAATGTAATAGCAATGTGGAAGAATCATTATTTTAAGGAATTACTGTTTTTATTTCTCCTTCATATTAAGAATAAGTCTAGAAATTTAGAGCTCATTCTGAGCTAACCTGCTTTTTTTCATTTTTGCTTTGAATAAAGGAGAAGGGGGAGGAATCTTCATGTAACTCTAAAACTTTGTCCTCTGTAAAAATCTTAGACTAACTAGCAATTCCCACCCCAGAGTCATGTGCAATCTCCTGAACATAGCAGGGCCATAAAATCATGGTGCGAGGTTTTGATAAAAAAAAAACTATTTTATGGGGGGGGGGGACTTCTGCATGGAGTATAGCACTAGGTACTGTGAATACTGGCTACCCATGGAGTATCTTTGCTGTTGTTATAAGGAGCTCCTGGAGGCTTGTAAAAGAGTTGGGCATTACCTTGCTTGTTATGTTTGCTTTTTATGTTATGCTTTTAAGTCTGCTTGAACTAAAAATAAAGCTTAAAATCCTTTTATTTAAGGGAGTGTTCATTGTCTTTGGATCCAAAACAATCAATTGCCTAGGCAACTGATCACTGCCCTGACATTTGGCAAAATATAATTGGGATGAAGGTATAATCCAGTGACAATGCCCTAGTTCTGGAAAAGAATATCTATTAGGCAAGGTGCTAGTAGCCATAATTATATCCTTGGTTGGCCCAGCACAAGCATTTGGGGCCAGAGGCTCAAAACTCCCCTTGTGTCATGCCAGCAAGGGTTGGCACAACTGGGAGATTCAGTTCCCAAAACATTCAGTTCCCAAAACAGTTACTGTCGGAATGGGACAACTTGTCACAGCCAATTGTCTGCTGCCAATTCACCATAGCAAGCTTACCGCTGCCAACTCGCCATGGGACAACTTGCCATGCGACAATTTAAAAATTCAATTTAATTATTTAAATAATTAAAAAACATTTTATTTTTTGTCATTCACATTTCATTTTGTTCCTTTTTTGGTCCCATGGTGAATTGGCTATGCGAGTTGGCTGTGACAAATTGTCACAGACCCGTTACTGTGACTGTGGCAGAAGCCAGTGGGTAGACTAAGCTGGGCCTTTCTCACTGAACTCCATGATATCTGGGAGCAGTTTGAAGCTACTCATAAAAAGGTACAGCAGCAACCTGAAGAAATTATTGTTTATAAAGATTAGCAGTCCCTCTTGAGAACAATGTGTTCAAAAGTGGAGGGGGGTTCAGCAAAGGAGCAAGCTGTAATCATGGCAGTGTTATTTCCAAAATTAAAGCACCATAAACAGGTGAAGAAAGGGTATATAAAGCACAATCTTTGGTCACTAATAAATCGGAGGGGGTCACCTGGCAATCTACAGGTTGCTCAAACAACACGGGCTATCAGAGATTATATTCAGCAGGAGTTAGCTAACTTAGCTAATAATAAGAGGCAGAAGCCTGGAGAGAGGCTAAGCCAGTGGTTAATAACAATGTGGAATCAAGGAGCTAGTAGCCTTTACTTAACTGGGGAAGAGTTAAATTGGGGGAATGATCTAAAGCAGGGGTCCCCTACCTGTGGGCGATGGCCCACTACTGGGCCATGACCTGCTGGCCACTGGGCCGTAGGACAAGCTGGCCAGTGCAACCATGTGTGCATACCCCTCCACTTGTGCTAGCAGCACCGCAGGGCATGAAAATGGGACGCCATGCCGTGGGGTACAAAAATGGGATGCCGTCACACTCAAGGTGCAAAAATGGGATGCCACTGCATCTCGGGGCGTGAAAATGGGATGCTGCCAAACCACAGGGCACAAAAATGGGGTGCCACACCTTGGGGCGCAAAAACAGGGCACTGCACCACCCAAGAATGGGGCAGGGCTAGCAAGTATCATGTAGGCACTAGTGCCACTGTTTGTACCACGCGCATGCTCACGGCCCCATTCATGCGTGTACGCATGCACATAAAATGCTGCCCCTCCCTTTGCCTCTGTTCCGCCAACTGAGAAAGATTGGTGACCTCTGATCTAAAGACATCTTGATTAACCAATATTTGAGATTGCCTAATGCCACTACAGAAGTATCCTTATTTGATTGGTGTATACTGACTATACAGTACAGATACCTGGTTGCCAAGAACAGATGTCTTCATGTCATTCCATTAGAGAGGCAGTGGATTAATTAAGAGGAATGGTTATACAGGCAGGGATTTAGCAGCCAAGGTTTACAAGACCTGATGCTCAATGTCTCACAGCTGGGATGAGGGCCATTTAATGAAAGGAGTCCCTTGCTGTATGCTCAGTTCTTTGCTGGCATTGCTGAGCCCAGCACAGGGAATATCTGTGAAGAAGGTTACAATGCTGATAGGGCAACTATCAGTGTTATAACCTCCTGTATCTTGTATATAGGGTACAGAGAGAAATGTTCCCAAGCCTCTTAAGTGGCTAAAGAGGGAGAGAGTTCTCAGAAAAGAGAATCCAATTTCATGAAACTTCTTTAAAAAGGTGTGCCAAAAACAGATACGTTATCTTCCAAACTTAAAGCTGTATAAAATTAAATAAGCATGTCCTACCACAGGCAGCAGCAGTGCCTGGAAATTTTATATAGTATGTAAAGAAAACTGGTTGATTAATGTGTTGTCTTTAGTAATGCATTTGAGGAAATTTTAGACAAAACAAAAAGAAATGAAGTTTGCTATGTTCTTGCTTTGTGAGCTTTAAGATATAATTCACTGTTTGAATTTGGAACTCCTTGCCATTGGCATTTTTGTCAAAGGTGTCTTTTTTATTCCTTCCTTTCTTTTAAAACCCAAAAAAGAAAAGGGCCAACAATTTTACTGGGAACCAGTTTGGTGTAGTGATTAAAGGTATCTGGCTAAAAATTGAGTTCGGATTTGTCTTTTTTCAGAGCATCCAGTTGGTGGTCTTTCAGCTTTAGGAACGAGACACGATAGGGTGCTTCTGAAAAAGTTGCCAACAATGCTAAGAATCACGATTGACTCAAAACACACACACACACACACACACACATTATAGGGAAATTGCCAGCCCAATGTTGTCAAAAGAACATGAGAATAGACAATGTTGCTTTTACTTCTGACATATCTCTGAATTAGATCAATTTACTGAAAACCCATGAAAGTAAACTACGTATATATTTATAATCTCACCCCTGTCCTACAATAGTGTAGGCTCTTGGAAGAGGGAGACAGAAAAGGGGGGAGAGGCTGGACCTAGAAGAAAGAAAATTTAAGTTACAGGTGCCTCTGCTTATGGCAGCAGTAAGAGGGAATCAAGAAAGTAAGACCACTGACTGGATAAAAAAAGTCCCAAACAATGAGGAGGAAAATTCAATGTCTTTTGAAGTGAAGAAAGAGAAAGTTCTCACTGATAATAAATGTAGGTGATCAGAAAGAAGGGGCAATAGCTTCATATATTTAAACTCTACATGGATTATAGAAGTTTATTAGATTTCATTTGTCCCTCAGCATGGCATATGATAAATAAAATGGAAAATAAAATATATTTAAGACAATATTTGATACAGACTCCATAGATTAATATGGTCTAACTGAAACATTTTATAACAACTTTTGGTTAGGGAAGCAGTTCAATACTAAACATGTATACATTTTCTTCTTCCCAGCTTTGCAGCTTTTGATTTTCAAAAGTTATAAGGGAAATAAATGGCATTAGGAGCTGTGGAGGCGCAGTGGTTAGAATGCAATATTGCAAGCTAATTCAGCTTACTGCCAGGAGTTTGATCCTGACTGGCTCAAGGTTAAGTCAGTCTTCCATCCTTGCAAAGTCAATAAAATGAGAACCCAGATGGTTGGGGGCAATATGCTGACTCTGTAAATCGCTTAGAGAAGGCTGTGAAGCACTACGGAGCGGTATATAAGTTTAAGTGCTATTGCTATTAAAGTTTTTTTGCAACTGAATTATATAACACTATCTTTACCTAAATACAAAATGTAATGAGCTAAACTCAGCAGCACTTTTTCGTGCGGCTGCTGATAAAAAAAGGATCACCAACATGATCACCAACATCCGATAATGGATATGGCACAAGAAGAAGAATGAGCTATTTAAACTTTGCCTCAAGGTTGCTTGCAGCCAGCCATACCCTGTCAGGTATTGTTGTGATTCTGTTAATCTTTGAAGATTTATCTTTACTGCAGGAGTATTTGGCTTGCCCACCTGAGATTGGGCAGTTAATCCTGATGAATCCAAGAGCCAGACACCCATAAAAATTTTAGGAGTCCTATAGGCTCTTTACCATTACAATATGGTTAACAAGGTACAATTTTTTTCCCCTTTCCCAAATGGTGCAAAAGGAAAGGGTAGTATGCTCTGGAATTGGAAAGAAGATGCTTTCAATGAAGTAAAATGTGTAACTGACAGCAGGAGTCATAGAAGATAACCGTACAAGGGATCTGTGGAAAACTCTAATCAGAAAAAGTGGCCTATAGAGTTTTGGTTACAACTGTTCAAAAGTACAGAAGTACGGTATGTCCTATTGAAAAAAGCAGTTGGTGATAGCCTACTATGTACTACAATATATGGAAGAAATCAATCCAATCATAGTTAAAACAGCACCCAATGTAGGGATGGATAAGTGACTCTAAAACAGAAAAAAAGATGTTGAGGTCAATTTTAAGTCTGCTTTGGTGAAATGAAAAGCTTATTTATAACAAAAGGTTGCTCACTTTATAACTATATAAATGATAACTTGGGGACCTGTCATATTCCTGGAAGAGGAATAACAAGCCCACTCTTCCAGGGGTGCTTCTGGAAAATATTAATTGATTGAAAAAAGCAATTGATAAACTATATTTGCCCTCTCCGTTGCAAATTATTTTGATGCCCTCACTCTGGCTTTAATGTACAAATATCTAACCATGGGCACTCAAAAATCAATTGGGCTTTTGGACCTGTAGATTGGACCTGTAGATTTATAGTATAGCTGTAGATTTATGGTATAGTATAGTATGACTGGATTTTTCTCAGGTCTGATTTGTCTATAAATGATTCCAGGTGTTCGGCACCCAGATTATAGAAGAGAACGTTAGGTTGTCCTATGTAATAAAGGGACAGCAATATGTTTTTCAAGAGCTACTTTTGCCAAGTGAAAGGGATGGCCAGCCCAAAGAATAATACTTTAATATCTTAAAAGATCAGCGTGGATTTACATCCACAGAAAAGAAAGGCTAATATAGAAAACCAGATGATAAACTAGGAAAGAAGTACTAGTAATAAATGTGTTATTGTTTCCATCTATTTTCTACCTTCTATTTTCTAGAAAAAAATTCCTTGAAGCTGTGTTGTATATTTTGGATTACAGTAGCTTTTACAGATAATTGGGGTCACAAAGATACCTAACATGAGTATGACTCAATAATTGATTGTTAAAATAGCTGTATTTTTTCTAATTTACCAGTACATGAGCATTAGTCCTTGAACACAATTGCTGATGTCCTAGCAGTAATTGGGACAGTCCATCTGCTATCAGCTAGGGAGGAACAGGTGTCATTAAGCAAGAATGCTGTTTGTTCATCTTGCATCCAGTTTTAGAAAACGAAACAAGACCACTATATCTCCAGATGTTTCTGGAGAAATTTAATACAGGTAGTCCTTAACTTACAACAATTTGTTTAGTAGTCATTTAAAGCGGCACTGAAAAAAGTGACTTATGATCATTTTTCACATGACCGTTGCAGCTTCCCTGTAGAAAAATTAGCAAAATTCAGACACTTGGCAACTGACTCATATTTAAGATTGTTGCAGTGTCCTAGGATCATGTGATCACCTTTTGCAATCTTCTGTAAAGCAGTCAATAGAGAAGCCAGATTCACTTAATAATCATCTTACTAACTTAAACAACTTCATTGATTCACTTAATGACTGCGGCAAGAAAGATTGTAAAATGGGGTAAAACTCACTTAACAAATGTTTTGCTTAGCAACAGAAATGTTGGGCTCAATTATGGTCATAAGTGTAGGACTGCTTGCAAAGTGTTTTCAGAATGCAGCCCGACTATGATCAATATTTTAAATTTGGCATAGCATCCAGTGCTTATTTTTCTAACAGCTATCTAGATATGTATCCTATATGTTAAAGTTAAATGATTCTATGAAAATGTACCATTTATTACTTGGAGACTTGGAAATCATGCAAAGAAAAAATA
This sequence comes from Crotalus tigris, assembly GCF_016545835.1. NCBI lineage: Eukaryota > Metazoa > Chordata > Lepidosauria > Squamata > Viperidae > Crotalus > Crotalus tigris. The sequence continues at coordinate 4,008,741 of NW_024096551.1, read as the reverse complement.
TGGAGAGAAATTACAGTATGTCAGAGGTGAAATGTAGTGGCAATGTGGGAAGAACATTGTTATTTTGAAAAGTTACTGAGATATTTTGATTTCTCCTTCATATTAAGAATAGACTAACTTAGAACTAGCCTTCTCCTTTTCCACTCTTGCTTGCTGAACAAAGGAGAAGGGGGAGAAATCTTCATGTAGTTTCAAAGCTTCTCTTGCTGCGAAAATTTCAGACTTTTGATTCCCATCCTAGATTCATGTGCCAATCAGTCAAGGTCAGGTATTCCAGTCTCCTAAACATAATAGGGCCATGAAATCAGTGTCAAGTTTTGATAAAACCTTTAGATTGTTGTTAATTGGGGAGCTTCTGTAATGGAACCGAGCACTGAGTACTGTTGAAAGCATATGTACTGTCATTGTTAAGGAACTTCTGGCAGCCTTTAAGAGATTTGGGTGTTATCTTGCTTGTTATGTATGCTTTTAATTCTGTTGCTTGAACTAATAATAAGCTTAAAATCCTTTTATTTATTAGTGTGCTTATTATCTCTGGAACCAAAAGAACCAAGTGCAGTTCACAGGTGCGTGTACATTTTTTTTAGCTTTAGTAACTGAGAAAGTTGGTTGAATAAAACTCATTTGCAGTCTAATGGGTCACTGATTGTTAGAGAAACCACATTTTTGGTGAAGCAAGCAGATCTTATCATTAGGTGGTTGTTTCAGGATCAAATAATGGGAGGTAAGAGAGTAGTGATGAGGTCTCATGAGCGAAAATGTGTATTGTGCCCCTGAAAGATGCTGTTCCATTGTTGATGATGCAGTGAGATTCAGAGACTGGGAATTGATGTGGCCTGCTCCTTTGCCTCATGAATGGATAATTCAGTGACCCAATAAGATTTAGTAAGATTGTGAATAAACGTGGATGGATGGTGGCTTATTCACCTCCACTCCCTTGTAACATGTTTTTCCAAGACATATGAGGCTACACTAAATAGGGAGAAGGAAAAGAAAGTGCAGAGTAGAGTCTCATTTTGTGCTGCCTTTCTAGGGATATATTTCAAAAGCAGAGAGGTGATTAATGCTTCATTCTCTCAACATTGCTTATGTGACAGTTAACTGGAAGGCATTAGTCTGAAGCTAAAATTAAATCCATTTGTGACAATTTAAATGGTTTGTACAACCATTACAGCTCAATTTTTGTGTGAATAGCGCTATTAAATTTTTGGCTCTTGTTCCTTTTTTCCCACCAAAACATTTTTGCCCATTAGTTTTGAGCACCAACTGATAATAACTAGTTATTTCAGATGACTTGCACATTCTTCCTGTCAAATGGGTTTATAGTTATAGATTGATATTTGACAGTTACCTTTATGAATATATGTAACCACACCATATCTCAAAGGATTTTGCATAAATTGATTATATCAACAGCAATAGCACTTAGACTTATATACCACTTCATACCATATTGAAGTATGGAATACTTCTGAACTAGCTGCAACAAAACTCTATAGGCCACTTTTTCTGATTTGAGTTGGTTTGCCCCTATGACAGGGGTCCTCAACCTGTGGGCCGTGGCCCAGTACCGGTCTGTGGCCTCTTGGCCACTGGGCCATGGGAATGGCTGACAAGTACGCACACATGTGCATGCACCCTCCTCACTCGTGCTAACAGCCCCGTTTGTGCATGCATGGGGGTGCTAGCACCACCGCCAGCATCACGCAGGCATTAGCGTCCCATTTGCGCATGAGTGCTAGCATCACTGCTGTTTGCGCACTGCGCACATTTCCCTGCTCCTCCCTCCCTCTGGGCCACCAACCTGGAAAGATTGGGGAGTTCTTCTCTATGACTCCTGCTGTCAGTTCTAAAAGATTCCCTTGATCTGGAACTTACAGTTTATTGAATTACATGTTTTAAAAGCATCTTTTTTCCAATTCCATATCATATCACCTTTCCTTTTGTACCATTTAGGGAAGGGGGAAATGTTGTACCTTGTTAACCATGTTATAATGGTAAACAGACCAGGACTCCTAAAATTTTTATGAGTGTCTGGTCCTTGGATTCATCAGGATTAACTGCTCACTCTCAGGTGGGCAAGTCAAATACTCCTGAAGTAAAAATAAATCATCAAAGATGAACAGAATCACAATATCTGACAGGTATGGTTGATTGCAAGCAACCTTGAGGCAAAGCTTCAACAATTCATTACATTTTGTATTTAGGTAGTGTTATACAATTCAGTTGCAAAAAACTTTAATAACACTTAGACTTTTATACTGCTTCATTGTGCTTTACAGCCCTCTCTAAGCAATTTACAGACACAGCATATTGCCCAACAATCTGGGTCCTCATTTTACCAACTTTGGAAGGATGGAAGGCTGAGTTAACATTGGGCCTCTTTGTCACAGAAGCATATTTGAATCAGCATATTGCCCCCAACAATCTGGGTCCTCATTTTATCAACCTCAGAAGGATGGAAGACTGAGTTAACCTTGAGCCAGGATCGAACTGTTGGCAGTGGGCAGAGTTAGCCTACAATACTGCATTCTAACCACTGCGCCTCCAAAAAGTGAAAACTTATCGGATTTTAATACTAATGGTGAGCAAAATACAGAACAAGATTTCTCTTTGATAAATCAGGAATATTTTTCCAGTCTATAGCTAGATTTCTGTACCGTTCTGTATGTTTCACAGTATGTCAACTACTATGGACTACATTCGCACAGCCAGCTAAATGGATGCTATGGATGTCTCTAATGCTTCCAATCCCGGTCTCCATTCTTATGCTGTATACTAATTAACCTAGCTTTCTGGTATCTATGGAAAATGCTGATATTTGTGAATGAGTTAATCATGCCAAGTTGATCAAAGACCAGTACAACTATATTGTTAAATCTGTGATGTGCACATTACAAACCTGTAACAATTCTTATATTTCTGGGTCAGGACCACGTGTATATCTAAGATTGTGCATTCATGTGTAAATAATACTGAGTAACAATTCACTATCGTTAAGGTATTCAACCCAGTACTCTATAATTGTATTGTGTAAAACAGTATAAAGATACTAAGTTCAAACAAGTCAGATGAGTTCTAACAAGAGAGAAAACTCTGTTACAGTCTTTGTGCTGCTAAAGCTTATTCTTTTATTTAAATAAATTTTAAAAGAAAAACTACAAAATGTTACAAATAATATAATCTAAATACAGAAATATAAACAAATATAGATTGATGATACAAGTACATCTGAGGCAAAATTGCATCAAAAATAATGTATTATACTTCTTAAGATTCCATTTCATTCCTATTTTTATTCCTTTAATACAGTGGTTCTCTGTGGATCGGGACCCCATTTGGGGTCGAACGACCATTTCACGGGGGTCGCCAAACAACGCAGTCCGCCATTTTTTCCCCCCTTTTCCTTAGCTGTGCTACTCCCTTTTATTCTATTGGCTTTTGAAAGCCAATAGAATAGACTCTCTTGAATAGAGTCTAATTCTATTGGCTTTCAAAAGCCAATAGGAATTGTACAGGCTGTCTCTGCCCTGCTGAGCCCGCCAAAAGTCCCATTCTGCAAACGGTGCTGCAAGTTGTCTGCAGCGAAGGCGAGCTGTCTGGAAGTTTCCACCTCTCCCTGCTGAGCAACTACTAAAAATGTAAGTAAAAGAGGGCCAGGGATGGGAGGCTGGCGGGCGCAGGGAGGGTTGCTGGCGCACGTGGGGCCCGGCGGGTGCCTTACCTCCCTTGGGCTGGGCCAGCTGGTGGCCCAGCTGGTGGTCAGCCTGCGCCAGCTACGCCTCGGCCGGCGCAGGGGTTGGCATCACGCATGCGCGGTGCTCCTGGGTAGGGAAAGTCCTCGACTTACGACCGGTTGGGGTCACGGCATTAAAAAGGTTGAGAACCACTGCCTTAATACTTGAACTGTTAAACACTTCAGTTGTCTCCATAGTCATACTTTTAAATCACATATGGCCACATGAATCAAAACAATTCTCTTTAGGAATCAAAAGAGCATCTCCTGTGCAAGTGTTATAGACCATGAATAGTTTGGAAACACTTCAGCCCTGTTGAAGTATTCTTTTCCTTCAGGTTACTATTTGCATGCCTCTATAAAATAATTGAAATTCCATGATAAAGTTAATTTTTAAAAAGGCCCTAATTAAGCTGACTTTTGAAGAAGTACATATAAGTACATACAAACTGCAGCCTTGAAGCTGTATTAATATTTATATATTTATTAACCAGAACAATTTGTCTTGCTTTTGTCAAGTACCATGACTTCATCTTGCAACGCTATGGGAAAAAATGAATCCTGTTCTGAGATTTCATTGCAGCCTTAATGGCATACAACTTGCCACTCAAAACAAAAATGAACATCCCCTTCATTTTGAATTTGGACAGTCATGATGGTAAATTTAAAGTGTATTGTTCTCCCTCCCTCTAAAAAAAGATGATTATCTTGCCTCCCAAAAAGTATAGCACTGCTTATCTCCCCCCATTTGTTTGTTAGATCTAGACAAGGAGTCTGCCAAAAATTCATACTACAACTGAAAGCTATTATGGCATTCAGATCACTGACTTATGCCAGTCAATTTCAAACTCTTCACAATAGCTACTACTGCTATGTGAAGCCAAAGAGACACAAATATTTATTCTGCCTGGTTTGCCTTGTAATACTTTGTTTCTCACTTGTCACTAGATATGAGGTCATTTTTTTTTCAGCCTACTGAGTCCATACTTTTGCATATAAGCCACTATGCTGCTTGTGTGGGACAAAGTAGTAGAACTTCTGAGAGGAAAACTAGATCTGATTTAAACACAAGGCACTTTTATTCCAGTAACAATAATAATAATAATCTTTGTCTGCTTAGCCCCTTTTTAAAACAATAACAACATTAAAATGAAATCACATATTTTAGATAATATTTATTACCTAAAAACCTATCTTGATAATATGCACCCTAAATTGTAGGAGATTGCTGGATATGTTCCTTACTAAGGTTGCTAACAAGCTACCATACAAGTAAATTGCTCAAAATATTTTGTATATTAATAATTTGAAAATATGGTAGCATAACTATAGATAAACTAAATTAAACTTTAAAAACCAATTTGGTACTTTTAACTCATGAAATTTTCAAGAAATAATATTTTATTGGTGAAAGAATTTTTCTGCATTAATTTTCTACTTTTTATTTCAAATTATTGTATAAATGGGTTAGCTGTATTTAGTACAAAGCATGTATGAAGTTTAAAATACTTCATTAGGAAACAATATGTGAAGGCTTGTCTCTTCTTCTAACCAAAGCAGCTTGACAGATGAGACTTATCAGTGTTTGAAACAAAAATCTTGTTAGGAACAAGATTGGCTAGCAATTGTTCCAAGATCAACTTATTTCTTTTATATCATCTGAAGTTTCAGACCTTATCATTCTATGCTATATGCACTAAATATTAGTAAACAAGAAAATCTTACAATTATCATTTCTATCCAAAGAAATGTTATATATCTCACACACGCAATGTTAATTTAATTGTACCTGGGAGTATGGAGCACTAAATACTGGCTTCTTCAGTACTAGGATAGCAGACAATATGCACAATCTGAAATATTTGCATAAGTAATAATATGACATTTGTTTGTTTTTTTATTTGTACACAAATGGCCATTTGTGCATAAATGACTATATAAATTTCCTGCAAAAATAAAAAAAGCCCTAGTAAATCCTTAGAGCTAAGTTCACAACTAGTCTTTGAGAAACTCTGTTACCTAGCCTGTTTATATATACCTTTGCCAAGTGTTTATAGTGTAAAATATTTTCAAGAGAGCCTAAAAAAAATAAGAGCAGGGTGAGATAGTCTTTTTCTAGATGATTAAACTTTCCTTGTCACAAGGGAATTTTTATTCACCACAAATATCCACTTGTATAATTTTGTGTCCCTGCCTTAAACTTATGAAGTGTAGGTACTATCATTCTTATTCTAATATCTCATTCAATATCAAAGTATGTATTTCTTTTTTAAATGATTGACATCTACCTTATAAATAACTTTTGCTTTAAATTTTCAAGGGACTCAAGCAAGAACCTGATTAGAATACATCAAGATTATTACCTTTTACAGGGTGGTATATTACATGTCTGAAGATAGATTTCAGTTTTAGATTAAAATTATTCACACCTACTGAAAAAAAGTTAAAAGATTATACTACAACAGACTTAATTTATACATAGAATAAACAGAGGACAGTTCTGTTCCAAGAACATTTCTCTTCAGGTCACATAATGTTAACAATTCTATTTATACAGATGGGTTCTAGTAAGTCAGTTACCACTTTTGTATTACTCTTCATTAAATCTGCATTTCTATATAACAGGAAACAAAAGCAGCAAACCTAATTTAATCATCGCTGTCACTCCCAGATTCACTCAACTGCAAGTCATTTCCTGTTATTAAAAAAAAGAGAATTGTCTTAATTTTGAATTAAGTTCAACACTGATGAATTATGAAATGTTAGCTATGAGAGACATAGAGAGCAAAAATAGGCAGCAATTTTATAAGATCATTAAAGAGTTTACTCCAAGTGGATTAGTTTCTGGTATGTATATTTAAGACCAGAGTTCTATTATTTCTCTGTTCCTAGTGTTCTTTGACATGATTCACAAGAAGCCCAAATGTTGCAATGATTCCTATGCAAATCAAAACTCATAATTTTCTTTAATAAACTTGTGTACAACTAGAGTTTAGGTTTTTTATTTGCTCCATCACAGACTTGATCCACTAATGGGACTTTGAACAAATATGAAGTAAAACAACTGCATGTACTGTTAGTATCAGTTTCTTTAGACTAGATCTGAATCAGTCAGACCAATAACAACTGCCCTAAGTTATGAGGTCATGCTAAAAATGCAAGTCACTACTATCTATAAAAAAATCATGACATAAAGATTAACTATTAAGTGTATAAAGGGAAAAATAAAGTACATCTTGGAAAAGGAAAGTAAGTATTTCCAACAGAAGAGAATACATTTAGCTTAAAGTTGAATTGTGAAGTCCTTGGGTGCTCTCTGAGTTTGATTGTTTGCTTGCAGAAATAACAGCCATTATAATGGACCAACAAGAAGACCAGCAGAGTGCATCCATGAACACCAACTAGTAGTTAAAAGATACCCCTAAATGTCATATGGTCAGATTCAATCATAGCTTTGACTGAGAAACTGTGAGCATTCTAGAGCAAGCTAAATCCAAAATATCTATGGAACTCTTGGAAGCTTAGCATTCAGACAAATCAGCCATTAAAGAGAATCACATTTACAAATAATTCAAGAGAGATGGTAAAAAAAACTGAGGAGGAAACAGAAAGACCAGAACACATTCTCTCCAATCAAGCAGAAATAATATCGTAGTCAAGGAACCGATGATCTTATGAGAAAGAGTCCCGATGGAGCAGTGGTTAAAATGAAGTACTGTAGGCAAACTCTGCCCACAGCCTGGAGTTTGAGCCTGATGGGGCGGACTGAGCCTTCCATCCTTCTAGGTTGGTAAAATGAGGATCCAGATTGTTTGGGCAATATGCAAATAATGCTTCTATATTGTAAACTATCTAGAAAGTGCTGTAAAGCACTAAATGATGGTATACAAGTTTAAATGCTATTGCTATTACTTAACTAAGTAATGAAACATCTGCAAGCAAAGAACCAATTCAGAGAGCAGCAAGGACTCAATAGAAAACAAGGGTGTCTGTGAGTACAAAAGTCACTTGTTATCTGCAGTCTTATATCCACAATTATAGAAACCAAGCCTACAAATATTTTTGTATTTGCAAAAAGGTGCAAATGTTACACGTCAAAAAAGCAGACAAGCTTTTGTGGATGCATAAAATATATATTTGAAATAATTATATCATCTAAGCAAGATGCCTATATCACGTCTTCCTTTTCACTTAATTGCAGTTTGAGGCTCTAAGTAGCTTCTTTCTGACTTTTAGCTCCTTTCAAATTGCTTTCCTGGCTGATGATGGGAGCTGCCCTTCTTATACCATATGGTTTATGCTGGCTTCTCCACTGCCTGCAGTTGTTGCAGGATCTCTGTGGAACAACTTCTTGAATGTGCTCATCCTGTTCACATATAATTTATGAATTACTGATTTCCATAAGTTGTGTGTGGGCAGCATTAACATCCAGTAGCCTGGCAGAAATTAACCCAAGCAAGTTGTAGGCAGCATCACCATCTTATGGGGCTTCTGAATGCTAGTGCTGATTGCAGACTGTTCCCACAGTAAGTCATTTGAAAGAGGCTAGTTACCCAAAGGGAGCCACATGGAGCCCTCCTGATTGAGCTGACCCAATGGGATACATTTCAATTGGGCATGAGGAGCGGATAAAGATCACTACATAGACAACTCTTATGGGAGGAGGTCAGCCACAGACTCAACCCCAATTCCCAAAGATGAAAAATCTTGTTATTTCAGTACTGTTATCCCCCAGGAATGAGGGCAACTTGTACTTAGAGCAGCCTTCCTAAGCATGATGCTCTCATGAAATCTTGGTCTATAGTTCTTATAATTTCCAGGTTGCATTTATGTTGTATGATGGCTACTTAGTGAAAATACTTACTGAGAGTATTCATGAGTTGATTGTTGCCTTGTGCCCTGCCAGTACCATTGGCAACCACATTCTTGTTGTTACACTGCTGAGAAGGAGAAGGATGTGCAGTTTCACCCCCATCACTGCTGGAAGTTTCATCACCGCTCCCAGAGGAACTCTCAGAATCAGATGAACTGCTGCCACTACTGCTACTCATCTGCTCAATAATTTCAACCTCAGCTCTTAGTTCTAGAGTAAAAATAGGAGGGTCATTTTTAAAAAAAATTTTATTCATTAAAAAAATAGCCTGAGTTTTCTTAAGAAATTCAAAGTCACTTAGATAGCACCTACCCCTGCAATTCTAATTCTCTACATGGTTGATTTTGCCCTAGGATTGAAATTCTAATTTTAACTTAAATATAATGCTCCACTGGCTCTCAGTTATTTAGCCCACCCCAGATAGTCCATGGTTTTAAAAGATGTAACAGTTTTAATTAAATTACATTTGGTTTCAACTAGTATAATTGTGAGGTGACTGGCTGGTGAAGGTTATAAGCTGTACTCCTGCCACTGGAAAAATATACTGAAGAAAATTTACAGGGGGGAGTAATAGATTTTCTTCCCATCTCAGACAGTAGGCAGGCTATAATAAGTGTTCTACCTCTCTTAATATCATCCAATTGAGGCTCTGGTGAAGGATTGTCTTTCAGTGGGGATGTTTTAGGTCCAGCTGCAGGCTTTATTGGAGCTCTGAACTGGGTGGAAGATTGTGCAGCTCGAGCAGATTGCTGTTCTATCCGTGCTTGGATTTTACTGCTGCCTTCAGCTCTGAAAGGAAATATTAAAACAGATAACATGTATAATATATAATTGCTTTCCATACCTTATCATAACCTTAATTTATTTTGAGTCACACTATTTATTTTAAGAAACCCTTACTACTGTTTTCATATAGGAAATAAGTCCAGTATAATCTTGGGTCCTCCCTTTCAGACAAAGAACCTTTATATCTAATATATCTAATAAGGCTGTCTCTGCCCAACTCCTACCTGTTCCAAAATTGTTGATTTTGTTGGCTATTCTGCCAGTTAGAATTAAAATACAACTAGTGGTGAATTTGTGTGTGTGGAGATTTCTATAAGAGTAATTGGGCCCGCTTTTCCTACTTCTGTTCCCTCATATTGCTTCTCCTTTGTGGCTATGCAAAGTTCTTCCAATTCTAATCCTTCGTAGCTTGAGGGAATTATGGAATTAGGATTGGTACAGTCTTTGAGAGAAATGGGCAGCTTAGAAATATGAAATATAAACAGACAAACAAATAAATAAAATCCAATTTCTATTCTCTCATTTTCTCTGATATTAATAAATCTTAAATTAGAATTGTATAAATAAATATTACCAATGTACCATTTATGGAACTGCTAAATACCCATTCTTTCAACTGAAGAAGGAAAATTAAGTACTAGCTAAACTTTCTCAAGAATTAACTTTTAAAAATTTAAAATATCACCTAAGTCATCCCTCTGCTAACTTTATTAATGACTGATAAGATCAGTGATGATTAAAGTTCTAATATGGAGAGAAAGCATATTAGATATACTTGGAATAGCCATTTCATTTAAGAATGGAGATTATAGACTATGTACTAGACTAGTTTTCTTTCCACCATTCTGATATTTAATGTTTATTATTTTATATAGTCAAAATAAAAGCAGGTGATAGAAGAACAGTTATTTCAGAAAGAATTATACTCTATGTTGATCCATACTGGCCTCACATGTTTGAGCCTGTGTTACCTTGTCTTTTTGACTTGAATGCTGCTGCTTAGCTTTTCAAGCACATATTCCCCAGTATCATGGTTGATAATAAGTACACAGTCTTTTTGGAAAGGCCTTTTGTTTCCTTTGAATACAGTCATTGGAGGTGTAGAACCCTGATATTCAAGAAAAGTAAAAAATATATTTAAATCTAAATAAGTAGTTATGCATACGTAAGAAAAACAGATATAATAAATAGCATAATCAATGTCTCAAATCCAACTCAGAAGATTATGCTTTAATCTGTATTTTCTTAATATTTTGTTCTATGATAGTCATTGCTATATTTTTAGATGCAAGAAAGAAATCATATTTACTCTGGCAAAATTAGTATATAGAACTTGCTATTTACAAAAATGATTTATTCATTTGCTAATTTTCCAAAGAAAAATTGTCTGTATACTATGCCTGCTACAAAGAAGAAACATCTGAAATTAGAAGAGACAATAGTTATAAACCAGTAGAAAAACATTTGTTGATTTTGCTACAGCAGACTGATATGGCTAACTCTGTGATTATAAACACCATATTAAATATTCTATCACTGTGCAGATAGGCCAGGGGTAGGCAACCCAAAACACTCAAAGAGCCACTTGGACCCGTTTCCCACCAAAAACAAAACACCAGGAGCCGCAAAACCCTTTTGATATCTAAAATGAAGATAACACTGCATATATCCTTTTTTACCTTTATTATAGGTGTGTGTGTTTGTGTGTGTGTGTATGTATGTATGTGTATGTGTATGTGTGTATATTAAAAATAAAAGTAAAAATAAAAGTAAAAATATGACATTAAAAATAAAAGTATAAATATGACTCTTGGGAATATCCATACTATTAAAACAATGATCACCA